>NC_037648.1:2113389-2808150 GCF_003254395.2 Apis mellifera
GTTAAAAAATAACATAAAATCTATTTATTCTTTCAATTTTCTTTAGCCTATATAAGAAGAAAATCAAAACTTATTCCAACATTATAAAAGATAATCATAATTCAAAAGAGATTAAAGAACACTGATATAAAAGTTATAATTCTTTTAGTTTTAATTCTTTTAATTTCCTTTACTTACTTCAATATTAAAAAAAATATGTTTATAATTTTCACAAAAGAAGTTAAAAAATAGCATAAAATCTATTCATCCTTTCAATTTTCTTTAGCCTATATGAGAAGAAAATCAAAACTTATTCCAACATTATAAAAGATAATCCTAATTCAAAAGAGGTTAAAAAACATTGATATAAAAGTTCTTTTATATCAGTTTTAATTCTTTCAATTTTCTTTAACCTATATGAGAAGAAAATCAAAACTTATTCCAACATTACAAAAGATAGTCATAATTGAAAAGAGGTTGGGAAGAAAATCAAAATTTATTCCAACATTGCAAAAGGTAATCATAATTGAAAAGAGAAGAATATTAGAAAACACTGGTATATAAAAATTGATCACTACATTTTTTTAATAGAAATATAACTCAGTATAATCTCACTCCAACAAATCTCAATCACGACTCAAAAGAGGTTAGAAAATTCTATGTACGTAAAACCTCTCATTTGCTAATTTCTCCACTTACTTCACTAATTTCCCTTACTTTTGCGCAGAAAACTAGAGCGTCACTCGAATATTACAAAAGCGTAGGGCAATTCGAGAAAACAGTTGGAGAACACAGTTATAAAAGGTGGCAGCATCGGGAAAACGCGATCGTATGGCTGCTCTGCGGATCTCGACTGGCTCCCCCCATTGGGCCGGGCAATGAATACGAATAGGTTTCGAGATACGATCTCTCTCTCGGGGATCACCCGGTATGGAGGGGTTAAATTAAATGATTTGCATAAGTAGGTGGGTGTCGACACCGGCAAACATTGACAAACGCGTGTGCAGCAGCCACTTTGTTTCCCTCTCTCTCTCTCTCTCTCTCTCTCTCTCTCTCTCTCTCTCTCTCTCTCTCTCTCTCTCTCTCTCTCTCTCTCTCTCTCTCTCTCTCTCTCTCTCTCTCTCTCAACTCCTTTTGTTTTTCTTCGTCTCTCTTTCTCCCTCCATAGTCTGCAGGGCCTAAAGGGCGGGCCAGCAACTTATATAAGAAGAATATATTATTACGGGTAATGGAAACAACGAGGTTCGACGTAAAGCAGTTGCGAGATAAGGGGCACGGGTCGACACGTGTCGAATAGGGCTGACGGGCCACTGATACACCCGTTCGCAATTATCCTACACACGCCGATGCAGAAACGGAGAGGCAATCGGGGCGATAATCTTCCACCGTGCCCGGAATTAAGCGGTTCCTTAATTACAGTCGAGGTTATACACGAGATTGGATGAATGTCCCTGTTGGACGAAAGAGTTGAACGATCGGGATGATTTGTACAGGCGTTGTAAATTAACTGTAAGGGAGATTTTAGTTGGCGATAATTAATTCGTCGGATGCTTGAATTATATGCTTTAAAATTATATAATGTGTTCTATTCTTTTACGTATATATATTTAAGTTTATTCTCGACGATATTAGAAAATGTTTCGGATAAAAATTGAACGGATCTACATTTTATAGGTTAGGTGAGTCAAATCAAAATCATCACCACGTTGATCAAATCAATTCCAAACAAGAAATGACGAACGTTTCCTCGAACGAGCATTCGGTTTGTCCTCTCTTCCATCTCCACAGTAGCCCCACTGACCCCTCGCCCCACTGTTTGCCGTTGTTGCGACAACGGCGTCACGTGTCAATTCGCATTATTACTATTTGTCGAAGAGCGGTGGCCGAAGGGACAGCAGCGACCCTCCGTGGGAAAAGCCAACACAAACAGAACAAAGTAGAGATAGATAAAGTGGCGCTAGCGTCGCCCCCTCGACTCCCCACACTCTTCCTCCCTCCCCCTAATCCGAGGATTGACTCGTGTCACTTATTAATATTTTATGCAAACACCATGATTTAAGGGCACGCGGCCACGTTTGCGTGGCGGCCTATTGCGAGGAGGCGATAACCGTGGCCGCGACAACGGTTTTATCCGTTGGCTTCATCGCTCCTCGAATCGCATTACGTCTTGATTCAGGGATGGAGAGACGTGCAGCACCGTAGATCCTCTTTACGGCTTCATCCCCTGGCGAGAGAGATCGGTGGATAAAGGCGTATGTATGTACGATATGGGAGATACGATCGACGATTAAATAGATTAGAAGGGGGGAGGAGGGAGGAGGTTGGGGACTGGTTGTTGTTGGTTAAATTGAAATTGAATCTTGTAAATGATCGTGCGATCGCGATATTCGTAGAATTAAATTTAAAAATTAGATACTGATATTTTTTTTTAATCTTTGAATTCCATTTTGTAATATTTTCCATCTTTATACAAGATGGAAAGGATTTTAAAAAAATACCTATATTTCTACATAGGTAAAAATATGTTAAATATTAATTAAAGTAAGTAATAAACAAAAATAAAAACTTACACGCGAGTAATAAAAATTATAAAGTAAATAAAAAATGCTTATTAAATTTTTCTCATCGTATCGTCCAGTTCTCCCTAATTTTCGATCCCTTTTCTATTCCACAGAACTTGCGGAGATCGTCGATGGCGAGGGCCAAATCTGCAAGCCAAAACGAATCAAAGTAATCCTACTCGACGCGTTCTCGAAAAACCCCCTTTCCTTAGCCGAGTCACCGTGGAGGAGGGAGAGAGGGGGGGTCAGAGCATCGAGAAAAGGGCCAAAGACGGTCGATGAGCATTTCGCAAATGGATCTGTCTCTTTTCTCCCTCCTTCCACTTCTCCTTCCTTTCCTGTCTCTTACTTTTTACCCTCCTTTTTCCATCCGTATCTCGGTGGAAGCGATGGTTCACCACCATGTCTCTTTCTCTCTCTCTCTCCTTTTTCTATATACGGGGTGTTAATACATTCCTAGAACGACCTGTACGTAATCTTTTTTCTTTCAATTTGTAATAAAAGTATAAAAATTTATTTTTTCTATTATTGTCGAATTGTAAAAGTTAAATTAAATTGATTTTTTATCTTTGCAATTATAGAATCAAAACAAACAAAGAGAAATATCCGTCAAAGTTTATTTATCGAGTTACTTCAATCCTTTACGAAACAGTCCACACGAATTTTTCTATTAATTCGTATTCATTATTTGATATACAGAATAGATCCTCTAAAAACGTTCCACGACTGTATATTAACACCCTGTATATACTCTGCATTCTTATCGCCTCTCTCTTCCTTCCTCTTCGACGTTCCACCGTTACCAACCGTGTCGTATCTTTTTTGCCAACCTCTTTAGTCTATCCTTCTTTCATTGTCCGTTTCCCTCGTGGAACGAGCAACTTACGTGGGAGGAGGGGGGAAAGGGGAGGGGGGACAGAGCCCTCGCGGCTGTCCTTCGAGGAGCCCTCGACGCTTTAAATTGCTGATGAGCATTTTTAGATTGGTTACGTTAAGTGAATTGGTACATAGGCGGCGCTGTGTTCTCCCGATAAAAGTCTTTAATGAATCCGAGAGGAAGATGGCACCGGCACGACCGCGATAGCAGCGCTGCCACGGGACGATATAGTATAACCTATCCGATTACGTGCGATACAAATTATTATCGATACGCAAAGACCAAGATTTTTATAATAGAGCCATTTTCTCGTTTCGAATATATAAAACAATAAAATTAAAGTTTTTGATTTTATTTCGTGCCGATAATTTTGATAACAAAAGTATATAAATTATCTGGGTAATGCAAGATTTTTGTAGGGAAAAGAAATATGCAATGAATTTACGTCAAAGTAGAGTTTCGTTAAAAATGGACGAGTTGTGCTGAGAAAAGAATGTCAAAGATTGATTTATAATAAAATAGGGATTAATTTTTACAAAGTCGATCGACTAAGTAATAATCATCTGCTAGAAAATTTAACAACTGTATAAAAATATGTATAACTCTAAATAGTAAAATATCAAATCAAATTTCATCTCGATCCCATTTGGAACAATATCACAAAATTAATCCAATCAAACACGTCTTTATCGTCGCACAATCCCTCATCCCTCCCTCCCAATCAACGAACGAAAGAAGTCCAACGAGAAAACCTCTTTCACACTATCAAAACACATCCTCGCCCTATCCCACGTCAACCATAATGACATGTTCTCGGATGAAAACAGTAGCTTCGTCACGGTGCATTCTCTAACCTCAACGCGTTCTCCTCCTTCTCCTTCCAGGCGAGAATCGCTTCTCTCTCGCGCCACCAGATGTCCACAGTGAATCACGCTGGATGATAGATGGCGGCCCACCGATATTATCTCAGGTGACGAAGTCACGCATGCACGGCTCACGCAGTCACGCGTGCCGATGTCGTAACGAGGTTGGCCCACGGTCGAAGGTGTAGGTGGGTTTGGTTTATCTCGAGGCTCGCACCTCTCGTGGCCGAGTTGATCGAGAAAGAGAAGGAAGAAAGAGAGAGAGAAGGTGGGCGTTCTGAAAGAAACGCTTAACGAACTGACGACGACATTATTGTTGTTGCTCGCATTCGGCCGACTACCTCCTTTTATCGGATGAGGCCAGGAGGCGCAGACCGATGTCCCGGCGATTTTCTCTTCGTCCCTTCGTCCGCCTGGGCCGGGAAGAAAGGGGTGCGAGAGAAAACAGTAGGAGTGGGGCCACGATTTCGCTCTAATGCCGACGAGAGAGGGTTTTAATTAACTCGCGCTCTCGACTATCTACCCTTTGCTTTCATCCTGGTATTTACGTGTGTCAGCGGCTTCTCGCCAACTTGTGCCACCTTCTCACTGGAGGAAAAAGTCAAAGTTTCCTCGGGGACTTGATCGTGCTGACGAGTCGTGGTTTGCAAGTTTAGTTTGGCTCGAGATTGTCGAAAGTGATAATTGGATGTAGTGATGGGATCGAGTGCTTCTTTCTGATTAGGAAAAAAGTTTTGAAATTAAGCGAGGAATGAAATGAAATTTGGTCAATTTGATTGTGGAGGTGATTAGAGTGATCAGAGAGATTAAGTGAAGGATAGTTAAAATTCTACTGATGAATCATGATTTAGAATTTTGATTGTGAATTAAGAATGTAAATTAAAACTGCCTTTAATGTTCTTTTTAACAAATTACGATGTAGTACATTTTATTATAAAATAAAAAAAAAATTTTTAAAACATTGGCATGATAAATTGTTGGATTAAAATTAGATTAGCCTTTAAATTCATTTAAATTATTCAATTTAACTCTTTTTCTTTTTTTTTTCTATCAAAATAGAATTCCTATATTATTTTCAGATATAGAAAATAACCGATCAAAATATTCCAAATCTTCGTTATAAATTTTTATTTTTTAATTATAACAGATAATTCGATATCTATATGATATTATAACATTCCATTACTGAATAAACAAAATAACCAAAATAATATAAAAAAATGTGTTTCACAACGAATCCCGATACAATTGCATTCCGCGAATACGAATTGAAACTCTATTCACGAGCATAATCAACGAAATTTCCATTAAATTCGTTTCATACATATTCACCATAAGAAGAACACTTAACCTAAACCGGTCGAACGGTATGCCCGCGCGTAATATTGCGAGTCACGTCGCAACGTTTCGAGCTGGCGCGCGATAAATTCACGGAATAAATGCCGATATAGAAAACACGGGGCGCAGCGCGTGGTACACGTGTGCGGTTTTGTATCGACGGATCCCAAGGATCGATCAGCGTTAGGTGATTGATCGCTGACACGCAATGACTCATCGCGATTACCGTGACTGCATTGTTGCGGGAGAGGAGAGAAAAAAAAAAAAAAAAGGTTTCGACGATAAGGAACGTATTGCTCGCCATTCAACGTGGCTCTCCATCGAACGTGGCCCACGTTTGCCCCTTTCATGCTGCTTCGTCCGTCTGACGTCTACATTCAGGCAACAAGTGAGGTTATGTTGAGTATGTGTGTTTCTGTAATACGTGTCTTGAAAGGAGGGATACTTTCTTTTTTCTATGTTAAATTTATCTTACATTTAATATTTTGAAACTCGATTGATCTTAAAAAAAAAATCTTAATTTTCTACAATTTTTCTTTTTCGAAATTTATGTATAGTGATAAACATATGATACGAGAAGCAATGAATAAACATTCGACGCTCAAATATAATTTATATTTCGTGAAATATGTTGAATAAATCGTTTAATTTGCAAATGCATTTATTATTTTTCGAAACATTCGTTTATATATTGCGTTTATTGAAAGATCATTATATCTAATTTAATTCAAGCCCAATATAACCATCAGAAATCTGAAAATAAATAAATTGTATTAATTTATCAAATCGAATTTAAATAAATTTAACGAGTATTAATCTAATCTAACCTAAAAAACTATTTCTTCGTTACACAATACTTTTTCATTTTTTCTAATAATTATTATACATATATTAATTCAACTTAAACTTTCGAAGAGAAAAAGAAAATACCGTTACATACCAACCAAATCTCTGTTCCCCAACCTTCGAATCACTTCGAAATGATCGGTTGGCAAATTGATTAAGGGCAAAATATGGCGCGACGCCTTCCTTCCCCACTCGCGACACGCTCGTGACAGCCGAGGTGAAACAGAATGGTGAGAAGCTTTATGCGAATATCCGATCCAGTCTTTTGCTCTTCTCCAAAGGGGATGAATTCACCATGGAAAATATGTCAATCACTTGCCGCTACCCTTACCCGCGTGCCACGCTCTGATTGACATCGTTTCGCATCTGTTCCCGAATCCGCGTGCACGTTTGTCTGGCTTTGTTGTTAACGAGGTACAGCCACTGCCTTTCTCTCCATCCATGCGCGTTCTCTCTTTCCAACGAACCAAATTGCATCGCGCCGTGTATATAACACTGCGTGTGTAGACATTATTCGACTTTTTGCTACTGAACCGCGACAGAAGAGAGAGAGAGTCGTATTGTCTGAAACTGTTTCTCGAAGAGACACTTGAATGTGGCGAGCATAAGGTTATCCGAACTCGAATGCGAATTGACACGTGTCGATGGCTGAAATTAGGCGTATGAAAAAGTTAGGTTAGAAAGGTAAAGAAAATTTTGTTTCGTGTAAAGGATCGTAGGTTTTTTTTATTAAATATGTTTGATCTGGCACGAAAGTAATGAAATTTCTCTCTTTCGATCGAATTCTGTAATATTATTATTATAAAATAGAATTCCAAGAATTTATTTATTAAATTATTAAAACTCACGTGTCCATTTCTCTTGTAAAATAATTACTAGTTAATCACTCTTTCTTCTCGTTCTCCAAAATAAAATAAATAAGCTTGGATATACAACAACGTTAAATATCACATCCAAAAAAAGAACTTTTTTGCTCTTGCAATTAAAAGGAAGACGAACAAAGCCAACGTAGTACACTTTGTAGAGATGGCGTTACGTCTCGCGCCAACTTCATAGCTCAACGAACCTGGAATCGAACTGCAACATTATCGAGCGTACAATTACAAAAAAGAAAAAATCCTTCCATCTCCGTTACAATTAAAATCGCACGATGGGCGAGGCCGAGATCAAGTGCCCGTTTCACTCGACGATATTTTTTTTCCAAACGCCTAACAGGGGGGCCACCTCCCCATCTAGCTAACTCTTACATTTGTCACTTTGTTAATCCCTATTAGATCAGGCCGGATTTCAAACCTTCCCCCTCCGGCTACGTGCTCTTGCGTGGCGAAGAGTAAGCTCGTTTGAAAAGTGAGCACACGCCCCGCGGTGTCCTGTCGAACACTCGAGCAGCGAGAGAGAGAGAGAGAGACGGAGAGGGAGAGAATCGACCATCCTTTGCCCCTTCCCCCTCGCAGAGATCCATCGAAGTTTCGTGCAGGCTCGCTCTGTTCCGGATGACGTGCGCGACGAGTCGTGTGATCGCTTGAAAAAGCTCGTCGAGCGGAGGTTAATCTTATGAACGATCGCCGTTGAAGCGATTGAAAAGGAAGGGGTCGAGGATATCGGCGGTTATTGGTTTGTGCAGGTTTTTGGAAATATTGTAGACACCCGTTACCTTCTCCGTATTTTTGCAAATTCAGTTTTCTTTGTGAGATAAAATTTTAGGATGGATATTTGTAATTTTGTTATATAATTAAGAAATTCATTTTATGGTAAATCAATTATTTAGAATTATAAGAAGATATTAAATTTATAACACAAAAACTCGAAAATAAGAAAAATATGTTATTATCCAAAATCAATAATAATTTTGTTTCATAAATCATAAAGATATAAATCCTTTAATGAATCAATCTTTAAACTTTCCACAGTATTTTTAAATAATTACTGTCTCATTATATTTCTACTATTATCTGTAATCAGAAAAATATTTCCAAAGCAAATATGAAAATACCTTAATATCTTTAAATAAAAAAAAATGTATAACACAAAAACTCAAAAATAAGAAAAATATATTATTATCCAAAATCAATAATAATTTTGTTTCATGAATCATTGTAAAAATATAAATCCTTTAATAAATCCTTAAACTTTCCACAATATTTTTAAATAATTATTGTCTCATTATATCTCTACTATTATTTGTCATCAGAAAAATATTTTCAAAGCAAATATGAAAATATCTTAATACCTTTAAATAAAAAAAAATAAATATATTCTTTACATATTTTTATTAAAATCTTGAATTCTTTTCAAAACAGATGAATTTTCTTACGCGTATATATAATTTTCCACATATCCAAGAATTTCAAGAAACAAATCGACGAGCGGAACAACGAAAAGAGCCATATCCATCGACGTGGCCGTGTCCTTCGGCTTGTCCGTGCGAAACGGACAAGCTGCAGGCGGGCCAGCGACACGTCCTAATACCCATCGTGAGTTACTAATCCTTTAAACGGATTACCAATTAAACGTGTCGCCCTGTTCCATAGGCCGGGAGACACGGGGCGAGGCGAATATAGAGGCGAGTGTGAGATCGGGGCCTAAGTTTGAAATCTCTCCGCCAGAGGTCTGG
Organism: Apis mellifera; assembly: GCF_003254395.2. Lineage (NCBI taxonomy): Eukaryota > Metazoa > Arthropoda > Insecta > Hymenoptera > Apidae > Apis > Apis mellifera. The sequence continues at coordinate 2,122,468 of NC_037648.1, forward strand.
TTGATAGTTTTTGGCGGCGCCAAATCTCTCGTTACGTAGGGTGTAACGTTTCACAAATCTGGGGGCCGGGATAGACTCTCCCTTTCGTGCGATTAAACCAGGGGTGGCAACGCATATTTACAGTCACATTGTATCGCGAAACTTGACACCTCTATTCGTCCATCTTGCAGTTAAAAAGTATCTCTATATACGGTGGATACGAAATACGTCGCAGACATTAGAATGAACCATTATATTGGTATTATCTCATACCATAAGAATATTCATATTAGTTTGGAAGATAATTAAGTGATAATATATTTGGAGATTCTAAAAGTCAAAACGAATATAAAACTTATTTATTTAGTTCACTGAATAGAACTATTCAGATGCTTAAAAAGATTTTATTGAGTTTACGTATACGCATGATCAGTATTCATTGCACCACGAATATACGATACTCGTATTATCATGTATAAGAAGGCTGGCTCGTCAACCGAGATAAAAATTCTTTCGTATTTACATATTTGACCATTAAGAAATTCTTAAAAAAAAAAAAAAAAAAAGAAATCACCGTTTAACAATTGCTCGCCATTGAAAGAAAACAGCTGACAAAATACTTAAAACCATCCATCCAAAACGGGCCCAACTGGTAAAACACTTGGAGACATTGCTCGAACGAGATCGAACGATCAATCACGATAAGTAAGCTCGAGAGCAATACGTCCCGTAATGGGCGGAAGAACGATCGAAAATACGAGCAGAAAGATCGTTCCTCGGGGCGCACGTACGCAGCGGAGGGAACACGTGTAACGCATGATCGTTGAACGAAGGAACGAGGGAATGCGGGAGATGGCCGAGGTAAGGTTAGGTTTTGCGATTGCTTGTCGTCGCTGGCATCGTCGCGAGCGGAACACGCGGCCAAGCGGAATGTTATCGCGCCTGTATCGTCCGCCGCCTTTCATTACCATTCGTGCCTCGATTCGTCCCACTGAAAAACATTGTTTGATTTATCGCCGTGTCTCGCATAGCCCTGTTGACGTTATATATACATATACACCGCTCGCCCATTCTCCACGGTTCGGACGCGAAATAATAATAAATCGATGGAGAGATTTTACAGATCGTTATTTTCCATTTTGTTTAGAATTTTGTGTATGAAGAATTCGCGAAAATGTGTGTATTTCCGTGCTTTGCTACGTAAAGGTATTTTGTGAAAAATGCTCAATTCTAACCTAACATCTGTTACGAGATACGTATGTATCTTGATCGTGAAAAATATATAAATATTAACCTATTTGCTCAGAATATTATTATTTAATATTTTAACATACATTATATATATGATTTATCTTTCAATTTTTCCTTTCTTTGACTCGTGATTCTTTTTATAAGAAAAATGAACTGCCTTTGAATTAAACATCAAGAGAATAACCTTACAGAATATGACAATGTAATTACGTTAATAATTGCGAGAAAATTATTTTAAAAAAGTAATAAATGATTCTAAAGTACACTTTTAACGATATTCATGTTCCTTAATTCTAAACTGAAAAAAAAAAGAAAAAAGCAATCGTCCACGATTTCTAAAGCATCGTAATCCATCAAATCTCTTTTAAAAACGGTTTAATCGCTCTCGAAACAACGTATCATAACCGAAAAAGAGCGTTACCGCCCTCGCGGTTACGTTTGCCTATTATTACATCGAAATCTCTGATCTGAGAGTGTTCACGATCGATACACGATAAAAGTAGGCCAGGTGGGTCGGTGGCCAGCTGATTGATGGCCGGTGAGGGAAGTTTAGCGCGTTCGAAGTGCCGATAATTTCTAGCTCGGTTCCTGTCCTCGTTATTTAAGGGAACCGATCTGATACGCTTCCCGTTTCGAGCAGGTTGTATCGATAGATCGATCGATCGTTGGGGCACGTTCGGGGCGAATTTTTCATTCCTTCTTTTTTTTTTTTTTTTTTCTTTTTTACGAATTAAAGAATTTGGAAATCATTACGGTATCCAGCCAATTTCTTTTGCGGACCAGGCTGCAACTGCCAGGTTGCACCTTTTATTACAGATATACAGTACTGGCCAAAAGTTTGACCGGTATATTATCGATGGAGAAATTTATTATTAATTATCGATAATTTATATCGTTTGAAATATTTTTTAATCTCTCGTATTTCATTATATTGGATTGTATGATCGTTATGATTGAATGTATCTTGTTTAAAATAATATTGAAATAATATGGGTAAGAATGTTTGAATGTTTTATTTGAATGGAAAGAAATTTAATGAAAAAAGTATTTTGATAAAAATTGTTTTTATGTGAAGATTAAATTTAATCTTTTCAAATAGAATCATTATAATTTTTAATTATTTTCTATAAAATTGTATATATAAAAATCATTTGTTTTTTTATTTTAATTTAAAGTTTGAAGTAGAAATTTATTGCACGAGAATTTGTAAACATTTTACAAACTTAATTGTAAATAAATCTTGTCGATTAAAACTTATATTAAAAATTATTAATATACGTGAATTTCATTCAATTCTATCTTATAGGTTAGGTTAATTACAATGACTGACAGATTTATTTGTAGAATGTGTTTCATTTTTTTTTATTATTTTACTGACACGAATAAATTAAATATAACAATATGAATATCTACTTGCAAGTTTGTTTAGAAACGAGCAAACTTAATTATATTATAAATGGATCCGAGTTATTTGCAAGTAAAATTTTGCAAACGCAGTAGGATTCTATCCAAAACTCTTGAACGATAATGTATAATCCCCTTGGCGTCTATCTACCCCCGTATCTTACATAAGAATATAAATATATATAATCTGATGCAGGACCGTTCGAAAACGCTGGAAGCAGTTAAACGATCAATTTTCTGGGGAACGTGAATGGAATCGAGCGGAGGCCTCCTCTCTCGATCGTTGCAACGGAAAAAAGAAACGGTTTGGATCATTAAGGATCGCTCGATTTAAAGTGATTTTTATCGGGGCTTTGAAATATATATAGCTAAAATAAAAAACATGTGTGTGTGTGTGTGTGAGTATATCAATAGTTGTAAAGAATATGAGAATTAAAAATTCGCTCGTTTAATTTTTCTATATTTGAAACTGGTTTATCGAATAACTAATTTCCGGTTCGCTTCCTATTCGAGAATTTATTTGGAAATCAAGTCGAACAATGTTTGGAATAGTTTTTGGGATAAAAAAGTTCCGTTCTATTTTAATAATATTTATTTTAAGCGATTTAATATAAAATATTCGTAGAAAAATAATATTATCTTTTATATCTTATATATTTTCAATTAATTTATTTTTAATGATTAATTTTTTTTTCTTTTGAATTAGGAAATTTGCTTAATGATTCGATTCTTTTAGATTTTATCACTGTAATTATAAGTTGTTCTCACGAATATTTGATTTTGTTTAAAAAATTTAATACATTGGATATTAATTGGAATAATTGTATTAGTAATAAATTCAAGAATTTTTATCAATCAAATAAATAATATAATAATAAAGCAATTTAAAAAAATAAAAAAATTATCAATTATAGATCCATCTGCATCTGCATTTAAAAACAACGAAGGTATTCACAATTGAACTCGCGAAGCTTCGTTAAATAATATTTGTTCAAAAAAATATCTCTCACATACGCACAAACGTTCATTCAAATCGCAATTTTAGAGAAATTTCTCCACAAAATAACGTCCAATTATTTTCACGACGGACCAATTCGAAATATTAATTCGGATCGCAACAATTATTCCTAACCTCAACGACTATTCTTAACCTCAATTTTCTAACTCGTCCCGCGGATGGATCGTTTCGATTTGTTCCATTAGCAGAGAAACGGAGGTGCACTTGACGCTGTTATAACGCAAACACACGTAAACACGGGGTGGATATAGCAAGTGGCAGGCTACGAGTTAAACTAATCGCGAGCGAACAAGATAGATGTAACGACCGAACCACGGCTAATGTCAATAATGCGGGTATCTATGATATCCGTAATTAGTCGCGTCGGTAATATCGTGCTATTTCAGCGCGGATTTCCACCATTACAATTCGATGGCCACACACGTTCGTGTTCGCTAAATTATCTTGTTATATAATGTATAAATAAATCGTCTGCTGTTTAAAATTATCGACTGGTGAGCGTGAGAATAATTTTATTCAATCTAGCGTTTCAGTTTATCCACCATAAGGAAATCAATCAAGGTTGTTTGGAAAATTTTTAATAGATATTAAAAAATTTCAAGAGATATAATTATTTGTTATATCTTACTTTTTTTATTTTTATTAATCGTACTAAGAATAGAGTATGATAATTTTAAAATGTACGTTCACGAGCAGTTGCTTGATAATTGTTATATCCTGTAATGTAAATTTTTACATTTTTTCATTCATTTCTCTTCTTCGTCTGTCATCTGTTGAGATTCAATAACGTTTAAATTCTTCTCGATAACTTTGTAGAAACCTGTTCTCAGTGCTAAACGCCTCCGGAAATTCGAATCGAAACGTCGCCTGGAACGCGTACAATTCCGACAACGTTTCACCTTTTTTCGATCGATGATCCACGGCCACGTTTTTGTTCCTCGGTTCAAGTTTCAACTTTTATCCTCCTGTCAATGTTTGAATTTTTTTTTTTCAATTATTCACATATTATCAAAACTACAAATCTATTAATTAATAGTTACTTGGCGCTAGTACATCATGTTAAAAAATATTATTGCGAAGAAGATGTTGATTAGCTAATTCGAAACGATTTCAAGAATTAACAAAATATAAATTTCTGCAGCAGAAATATTTCTCCAACGAATAATTAATAAAAGATAAATCGGTTAAACAAAGATACGAGATACTTAGGTTAACAGTCACGTGGCGCTAGTGTCGCGTCACTATAAGCCGTCATAGCATAGATATCGAAGCGTTCGGTCGTAAATCTCGCGTAACTTTCGAGAAAGAATTTACATAGCAGGCTGGAAACGATCGAGAAACGAGTCGGTTCTCACGTGAGGACACGCGTTTCGGTCCGTCTGCCTCCGGATGACGGACGTATGCGATCGAGCCACCTTTTCTTCTCCTTCTTCTCGTTGCATTAATTATCCACCGGCCGAATAAAGGAAGAAGCTAAAGGAGAATATTCAAATCGGGGATCTGGAAGAAGTGTATCCTTGCGTTTCGAACGGATATTTTGGTATGGTAAAATATTCCCGATAGTTCGGTAATTGGATTTATTTGTATGTACTGACGGGAGTCCAGAGTGGAGGATGTTAAGACGTTGAATATTAAGAGCGGTTGGATCGTTAAGTGGATCGTGGATCGAGTTGTTCAGAAATTGTGGAATTTGGAATTTAGATTTTTAATTTAGTAGTTGAAAATTTAGAATTTTTTTCAAAATTTATTGGAATTTATATTTTTCGATTAATAATAAAAAAAAAAATTATTGAAAATCAACATTAGAATATTAGATAAAAGATTTTTCATTTTTGCAATAATGCAGATGTGCTCTTGAAATAATTTACATTTCCATTGCATTAATTTAATCATTTATTGATTTAATTGAAAACGAACGATATATCCATGGACACGTTAAAGCTTTCCCGTGTTCGTAAATAAATACTATTTAATTATATATTTTAAATTTCTATTTTTTTTTCGTGTATATAACAAATATAATAAAATTTTCCAAGAATTTTTTATTTCTGAAAATATCTTTTCTTTATCGAAACTCAAAGAAAGAAAATTTTGAATAAAATCATCTTTCAAAATAATTCCAATAATTTCCACACGCTTTAAAATTAATTAAATTCGGCAAAAGTAAATGCAAATGAAATTCTCCTATTTGTATTTTTAAGATGTACAATTCGCTCTAAAAAAAAAAAAAAAAAAAAAAAATTGGACTTTAATTCCATCGCTGTTGTAACTCGAACGTTAGCGTGACACGAATTTCGTGGACGATCGTGTATCTCCCATATCTCTCGAAAGAGACATATTTTACTTGAACGTTCTACAAGAATCCTCCTTAATCAACCGCGTCCACTTAAAATTCATCCCTCAGTCCCTTCCTCAAAAGAAAGATGCACCTGAACAGTGTTCAGGAATGGCAAGCCCCCAAGTTACTAATATCAAATCAAAAATTTTAATTTCAATCCCCTCCGAAGAAACGCAACTTATCTTAACGCAAAATCGGCGCTCGACAAAAACCCGTATAACGAATTTCTGTCGCATCGACAGAATTCCTCTAACGACCCTCTCCGTATCACATCGATCGACATAATTCGCGTGATCCATCTTCGAACGATCGACAAAATACGCGTTTCACTGTGTGGCCAAACCTTCCCGTTCGAATCTTAAGAAAAACTTATATTTCTCTCTTTCTCTCTCTCTCTCTCTTTCTCCATCTATCCATCTATCTCTATCGAATAAAAGCGATGCTTCACAAACAAGGATCGATTCTCATTGTTGGCGACAAAAAGAATCGTGGAGTTACATGCATACGTATGATTTTTTTTTTGGTTAACAAAAATGTAGTCAGATGGCGTGCGACGCACGCTATTAGACGAAAGAGAACGCACGAGGGCGTTGTTCGCCTCGGATTACGGTGTTGACAGCGTGACGACGATATACGTAAAGGTATTTTACACTTTTATTCCGTGGATATACATTTTCCATAATACTCATTCTATCCTCTCTTTCTATCCATCTTTCCTGTCAAAAGCTCCATCGAATCGAAGGGATGGCGAATAATTCGATCGTTTTCTTCGTTGTTCGACGACTTATTAACATTCCGGCGCGCGTACGCGAAAAGAAGAGGAGGAGGAGGAGGAGGAGAAGAAGAAGAGAAGAGAAGGCAGATCCACCGAAGAAGGACTCCTCTCGCCATCCTTCCTGCTCGCCTTCTTTCCTCTACCCGTTTCGAGCAACTCGTTTCTACGCTCGAGCCGAGGGCCCGATCCACGCCGGTTTCCAGTGCCCAGATGCTACCTGGCCGCAACCGACACGCGTCCACTCGCATCCGAATTTCGATACGTGCGCGTACGATTGTCATCACGATTGTTAGTCGGAACGGGAGTCTTTCGGCGGGGAGATGGAGAACTGTTGTTGGAGGTGGTCGGAGGAGCGTGGGAGGTGTTTAGAAGGTGAGTGGAAAGATCGAGATCGAGGTTGGATTTGTGGTGGCCCGTTTCCAAGCTTTGTCTTTTGGAGGTTTGACGAATGTCGTCATTGGTCATCCCCACTCCAACGGTCAAGTGATATAACTGGTCGTAACTCGATCGTTGACAGTGTTTAAAAGGTGAGTGGAAAGATGATGGATCGTGGAAATTTTTGTATGTTGTTGGATTGTATTTGTAATTGTAAAGAGATCATTCCTGATGTTGTTTGTGAAAATTTGGTTGGAAATGGAGGTATGTGTTGGTGTGGTTATCCCCACCCCACAATGGTCGAGTGACTAATGTCGTATTGATGGTGTTGGTTTAAAAGATGAGTGGAAAGATCGATGATTTGTATTGTTGCTGATTTTGGTTAAAGGAAATGAAAGGAAATACTTGTATGATCATTCCAATGTTGGAAACAATTCCTTTGGACCAATTGATTTGGTGTTGGTAATGTTTAGAAGGTGAGTGGAAAAAATTGATGATGGATTGGATTAATTTGTGTGTGATATTGTCACATTGGAATAATTGAAGATCTTGCAAAAAAGAAGCAGATCCATTGATAAAAATTTTGGAAAAATTAAAGAAAACTAGAAATAATTAATAATTGTTTAATTAATTAATGGTAGAAATTAAAAAAATTATTGAGTAATTAAAAATATCATTTTCCTTTTAAATACAAGAGCATAAAATCCACATCTCATTAAAACAATAATTATATGAATTCTCATTGTTAAACATGGATCTATCCTTTTTTATTGCAATTGCAAAAAAAAAATATAAACTATTGTTGTATATTGAATTCAGAAATATAGTTCTAATTAATTCTAAGAGAAAGAAATATAATTCTTTGGAAGAATTTCAATAAAATATTTTTTCAATCAACTATTAACCAGTGGAAATTTGATAGTAAATAAGAATCAGAATCACATTATCTTCTAATTCGAATTTTTTGGGATTAAAAAACAAGAAAAAATTAATTGATATATTTATAACAATTCAATATTTCAGTTTCTTTAATCTTCATCCTTCTTATTTTTATTATTTGTTTGCTATTACTTTTTACAATTAATCAATTATTATATATAGATGTATTTATATTAACAAATTTTTTTTTATGATTTTGAATCAATACAAATAAATTCGATCTTTTTAACTCTGTGTTAATTTTCGTTGATCATGCTCTATGATTGTCAAAGATGAATATAAAATTAAAACAGAACATTGTGATATATTTTATAATCGTTTCCTTTAAATCGAACGGATAGGTTGAACGTTTCTCTCGTAAATGTCATTCTTCCTTTTCGAAACCGAGGATGAAAGTGGATTCTCGTTGGAACGATGGCGCCACTGTACGGCACTCCATATTACGTTTGCTGTAGAACACGTTGTCGCTGTGTCATGTATAATTGAAATCGATCGTTGAACGAGCCCTTTGCGGATAGACCTGCGAATTGATATCAATTGTTCCTCGATCTTCAAACGGTTAAACTTTTCTCTATCGTCTTCGTTTCTTTAAAATTAGATTTATAAAATTTCTCTTACCTTGTGTCGTGGATACGAGGAAATTCAACACGGTTTGATAAAAAGAAACGATAAATAGAAATATATATTGAGAAATAATTAAGAAACGAATCTAATTTCTTTATTTTTACTTGTTTTTTATATGTAATTTCCAAGAAAAAAAAACATACTTATGTAATAATACTTTATTAACTTTCTGTGTTATTTTTTGTTATTTATTTTAATAAATTGTCAAACGATTAACTTTCCTAATTTTTGTCACTAATGTGTACATTCCATCAAATCTCTTATTAATAAGTTCAAAAAAGAAAAAACTATAAAAGTTGCAAATATTGTTCATCGATATTTTAACAATATTAATCAATAAACCAAATTATCGATAACACAATGTACTATTAAATCTTGATAATTTTAATTTTTAAATCTTGATTATTTAAAATTCGTCGAAAGTATAAGTCATCAAAATGGCAAAGTAAAATAAAATATCATAATTGCCTCGAGCTTTCTATTTTTTATTATTAAAAGATTCCACGATGCAAAGATCTTTTCAATTCGGATTTTTTTACAATAATTTTGATTTACGAAAATCAAACAACTATACAACTATACATAAAGAAGTTTAAACAAGTTATCCTAATCTATATCCTATACTACTTATTGCCCACATTTATCATCGATATCCACTCTCAAGTAGTATACACGTAGCATTCCTCCTCCGCGAGTAATCAGCCCCCGCGATAATTCTCTTCCGTGGAAAGGGGGAAGGAAAATCGTCTGCACGTCGTCGAAATCCTGCGATCAAGATGCGTCGCGGGACCCCAGCCATGGTATTTCGAAGGACGACGAGGCAATCGGATTGCCCGCACGGCGCGCATACCCGATGAGACCCGGGCGACGGTTTCTCCCGTGGTGTGGTGGGGGTTTGGCGTCGTTTATATTAATTTGCGGCGTCGCGGTGCCCCGATATTCAGCACGCGCCCTCGCTTTTTCCACGGCTCCCGGTTTATTAAGTTTTGATCCAAACTCGCATTCCGCGATCGGTACACCGATTGAATAAATGCGGCCAGATTTTTATTCCTTCCTCCTTGCCAATCTCGTAGCCGATCTCCATATATAACGGGCTCCCTTGTTCTGCCCCTCGAGTTTGCTCGAGTTGGATGGTGGTGTGCGTGGGCAGCTGGTGGAATCCGCGACAAAGGTGGAAGGATATAATCGGGATATCGATGGATAATTTCGTAAATTTTTTTTTCTTTTTTTTTTCGAGTTGTTTCGAGGGTTGTTTGACGTGGTTTGAAATGGTTTGAAAGAGATTTTGGAAAGGAATTCTTGTTTGGGAATGAGGGGAATTTGGGGATTAGATGTTTATAGCGACGTTTGAGGTGGTTTGAGGTAGTTTGAGATGGTTTGAACTAGTTTCTTCGATCGGGCTTGGAGATGAAGGATTTTAAGATTAGTTGTTGATTGGTGTGCGAGATTTGAGATGATTTGAGTTCGAATTTATTGGAGTTTTTTTTTTTTTAAGAATGTGGAAAGGAAAGATTTTACAATAGAATAGTGAGATTGTTTGAGGTTGTTTGATAGAATTTTTTTTTACGAATTCAAAGATATTGCACTTGGTATTCTAATTAAATTTGGAATTCTATCATTTTCTTTTTAGAAGATATTATATATAACGAGATTTTTATTTCAAAAATCATTCTTTCAATTTTTTGACAAAAGAATTATAAAAATTTTCTTTGTTGGAAAGAATTCCAGACAGATATTGCATTCTATCATTTCCTTTTTAGAAGAAACGTATAACGAGATTTTTATTTCAAAAATCATCTTTCAATTTTTTGACAGAAAAACAAAAGAATTATAAAAATTTTTTTCGTTGGAAAAAATTCCAAACAGATATTGTACTTGATGATGGTAATTAAATTTGGAATTCTATTATTTCCTTTTTAGAAGATATATAGATTTTTATTTCAAAAATCATTCTTTCAATTTTTTGACAGAATAAAAGGATTAAAAATTTTCTTCATTAGAAAGAATTCCAAACAGATATTGCACTTGATGATGGTAATTAAATTTGGAATTCTATCATTTCCTTTTTAGAAGATATTATATATAACGAAATTTTTATTTCAAAAATCATTCTTTCAATTTTTTGACAAAAGAATTATAAAAATTTTCTGTATTGAAAAGAACAGATATTGCACTTGATGATGGTAATTAAATTTGGAATTCTATCATTTCCTTTTTAGAAGATACATATAACGAAATTTTTATTTCAAAAATCATTCTTTCAATTTTTTGTCAGAAGAATGAAACAAAAGGATTATAGAAATTTTCTTGGAAGATCAAAATTTTTTATTGAATATATATTTATTTAAATATATATATAAATATTTTATTTGAAATAAAAATAAATATTACAAAAAATATATATATCAATAAAATTAATAGAAAATTAAAAAATACTTATAAATTCAATAATTTAATTAAATTTATGTTAAAATTTTATACTAATAAATAAAATTATAAATTGGATTATATGAATAAATAGATAAATAAAAATTAAATTTTATTTAGAAACAAAATTTTAAACGATATAACAAATTACTTACAATTAGATGAATTCATCCAAGACCGATCTTGCAAAGATCTTTCCGCCAAAAACGACGAGACTTTTTTTAGGGCCAATCTACTCGAACAAGAGGGCAAAGGAATCAGCTTGCCCGGCGCAAACGCGAACCGACGACAAGCGAAGGGTCCCACTTTTACGCAAGTAAAGGGGGCCGAAATATGATGTTTCGGCAAACAGACGAAAGTAGAATACAAATATGTAAAGTCTGCACTCGAGAAGCCGGCCCTTCTTTGCGTATCCATCCGCCCAGACGGACGTGCCGGATTTGTCCTTCTGCCTCTCCACGTGTTGACGTTTTCAATCTCTTGTCCCGGGCCGCGGCACACGTAAATCTAGACATCTATTCCCTCACCGCGTGTAAATTGCGCGAAAGTGGAATCTCGTCTTCCGTCCCCGCCTCGCGAGCCTGTCCAAAATTTCCTCTTCTCGGAGAGAGGAAGGAGAAAGAGAGAGAAAGAGAGATATTTGTGTACAGTTTTTTTCCTTCAAGGGCAGACTCGAGAAAGAACGTTGAATTTGTATCGAATATAGACACAATATTTACACAAGATTACTGGTGTAATTCGTTGTTTGGAATATTTTTTTTTTTTTTGGTAATATTAATGTGGAATGTCTTTTTGATTGAAAGAAGAAAAATTATATTCATAAAATAATTGTTTTTTTTTTTTTTTTGTATTTCTAGATGTAGAAAGGATTGAAATAGTTTGAGAATGACGTAAGAGACAATTTACGTCAGAAGTAAATTATGAAATGTAATCTAATTTAATAATGAGGTTATCTGAAAATTACGAAAGAAAGTGGATTTTCTAAGAAACAATGAGAGTTAATTATGAAAATGAGTACAACGTATATATATTAATTCTGAATTGTGTAATTATTCTGAAGAGTATTGAAAAAAAATATGGTTGCTTTGAGCTAAAGTCGAATAAATTTAATTTAAATTTTGTTTATATTTTCATTTGACATTTGTAAAGTCGCGTTCTCAATAATTCTAACTCATTAAAATGTGGAAATGTATCGCATGAAAAATTTCGTGGAAGAACTAATTAAGATAAAAAGCAACGACCAGAAGCTTATTAAACCGTTCGTCAGCCGACGAAACGAGCCAGCCTTACCAGGTAGCTGTAACATTAGCAGAAATTTATCGTTTCTTTCCTCGTAACACGTACAAACACGAGATCACAACGAAGAAACGTGTAATTTTGTCGCGTAGCCAAAAATAATAATCGCTTCTGTTCGATAATCATTCCTTTCCAATTACAATAATATATTCTTTAATGTTCATATAGTTAATATAGAAACTTATCTTTTATTTTGAAAGATGATTAAATTTTATGACAAATATTTCATAACTAATAGTGAACTATTAAAATTATTAAAATTATCAGAAAATTTTATAATTTTATATATACTATTTTAATTTTAATCATCAATGTATAATAAATTTAAACAAGTCTACAGTCTCATTAAATTTCTGCTTTTAAATTAAAAATAGTAAATTATTGACAATTATATTTAATATCACTGAATTAAAATATTAACCATCAAACAAGTTGATTATTCCAAATATCCAAATGTTTGGCAAAATTAATATTGATTTCAATTTTCAATTTTAATTCTATTTAACTGTATCGTTACTTTATTCGTTATTAAAGTCGCTTTAACATCAAAACTATCATTTCCAAGAATCGGATAGAAATCGGCAAATATTATTCACCAAGAACAATAAGTATCCATTTGAGCTTCGACAATGAACTTTCACAAAAGAATGCACCACACGTTCGGTAAGGCGATAAGAAGAGACGAACGGATCGGTGGAGCAACGTTCGACAATTTTAATTGAGCAGAGAAAGAAAGGGAAAAAAGGCAGAACCGACGTAACTCGAGGCAGCCATGCAATTTTATGACGCAATCGACTTTATTATGAACGCCTCGAAGACTCGAGTGAAATCGGTCATCGGGCAATTAAGACTGCGTGTTTGTCTCGCTAATGAGAAGTTTATCTTTATTCCTGTGCTGCCTCTGATGAGGCACGGTGTTAAGGTGATCGTGTTTCTCGCTTTGAAATTCGAGATCAAGGCCGTTGCACGACAAATTGGAAAATTTTTCTATTAACCTAGTTCAAGGTTACTGTGAAAAACATTATCGTCTTTTTTTTTAATTAATTTGTAGTATTATTCATGATACAAGTTGTGCCTAGACTAATTCATAACTATCTACGAATTTTCAAATCTGATTTTTTCATATGAAAATGAAGTTTCATAGGAAACATTTTTAAATTAGAAATCGCCTTGATTCGATAAAGATTCTATTTTTATACTCTCTCTAAAAACATTAATAATATTAATGTGGAATATCTTTTTGATTAAAAGAAGAAAAATTATATTCATAAAATAATTGTTTTTTTTTTTTTGTATTTCTAGATGTGAAAGGATTGAAATAGTTTGAGACAGAAAGAACAATTCGATTTCTAGATCAAAATACATTTTTTTATTTTACATTCTCATTCTCATCTGCCTATAATATATTTATTATAAATATTATAATTTATTACATTATGATAAATTTATAAAAATTTTTCTCATATTAAAATTAATACGAATCAAATTGATTTCAGAAATTTGTTTTTGCCCTTAAAAAAAAAGAAAAATCTCTTTTAAATCTTTTTCCAAGAAAATCCCAAGAGAAAGTTCATAGTTTGCTCGCAAACATTCGCAACAAATCCTCCTTAAAAGTCACAAAGAACAAAACCAAACTCGAAAAGAAACCATAGGTCCCCCTATTCAACTTTCAGTTCCTATACACGGTGACCAACTTGTCGCGGAAAATGCTAACAGCTTTCCTCTCCGATCGAACTCTCGTGAATTTTCCACCCACTATTCGGCCCGAGTCACGTAACACGCGTGGAGAAAAGGAGGGCGGTCGAAGGAAGCATGAATTTCTCTCTCTCTCTCTCTTCCTCGTCGCTTTGTAGCCCGTAAACTTTCTTGGTTCGACAGCCCTCGGAGAAAACCGTGAGAGGAACCGTAGGAATAGAGTCGAGGCCGCTTCAAGTTTTTCCATGGAGGTAGCCGCGCAATCATTTGTCCAACACACCGCCAACAAATCCAATACGCTGCCAGCACACGGATTTCGTTCTCTCTCTCTCTCTCTTTTTCTTATTCTCGTTTCGACTCGATCGCCTTCTTGGTACTTGATTTTTTTTTTACTTTTTTTACTTTACTTTTTCTTTTCGAAAAGAGGAATGTAACGATTTACCTCGACGTAGAGTAGATGGTGGTATAGGTTTGCGATTGTGTGGAAAAGTGTATGTGTGTGTAGCGAATGTAATGTAAATCGATTTATAAATTTAACTGATTTTTTAAAATAAATATTAGCGTATGAAAATGTCAGCAAGAAGATTCTATCTCTAGTTTCGTCTAATTACTTATTTAATAAATAAATCTCGATTATTACATTAATTTCTAAATTATCATATTATATTAACATGTATCTAATTGATGAAAATAAAAGATTTGCATCTTCGTCGAATATCCATAAATTTATTTAAATAAAGCAAAAATATAAAGAGATAAATGAAAAAAAAAAAATACTGAAATATACGTTTAACACGTGAGGATAGAAAGGGAAAGAAACAAAACTGTACACAAAGTACGTAACATGATACGTAAACTGAAAGCAAGAAAGAGCAGAAAAACGATCACACCGGTGCCATCTGTCGAAACAATAAACGAAGACTGTGACGTCAGCTGAACACACTTCTCAATTTCCATCTATTTCCAGTATATCGAAATATATGTATTAACTTGTACGATTCGTAATCACTCGATTAATTAAATATCAAGTTGATTAATTAATCGATTGTGATAAAAACAAACGTGATAAATTATTCATAATCTAATCGTTAATAACCAAAATCACTATACATGGTCGATCTTCGCGAACGCGGTCGATAAGGTTGTAAAACAACTCGGTCAAATCGCTGCCGGGATCCGGTTCGAGCATCCTGTACACGAAAAAAGAGAGGAAGTCAACGAGGGGCTATCGCTCATCGCTCTCGTCCCCCAGGAGTAAGAGATATATCCAAGAGACTGGTTGGCAAAGGGGACAAGGGCCGAAAAGAAGGCAGACCACCACCGTTCCACCGTTATCATCTACCAAATAATGGAGGCATATTGAATGGATAGGCGAGGCCGATGTGTATCTGATCCGCACCACGTCTCCTGGGGATATTAAGGAGTCGAACGTCCCCCCCTTTCCACCGTCACTGTATCAAGTTCGTGAGTGGGAGAAGCGTTCAGAGAATAAATCCAGAGTCTTCTCACGTTTGAGGTTATGTACTGGTGAAACTTGTTGTGGATCAAGGAAAAGGTTTTTCTTTGGGTACAAATCAATTTTGTTGTTGAAGTGAGATTGATTTGTAATACCGTGCTTTTTATGAGGAGAATATAGAGTTGTGATTTTTAATGAATTTAAAATATATAGTAGAGGATATTATTTTGAATAAGACTTAAAACTTGCTATTTTTTTAAAGTTTATAAATAGAATTATTATCATTAATACATTTGTTTTGATTGAGAATTATAAAATGATAAAAATATCAATATATTTCAAATTCTTTTATATTATTTCAAATAATATTATTAATTTTAAAATTTTCTAGCTTATATTTACATTTTAATATTAGTTGTTAAAATAACTCTATAAAATATTATTAATATCTATCCAAGATTAATTTCTCATTAAATCATATTATTATGTATTTCCAAAATATATTTTTCTTTTCCCTATAATTTAATTAAATAACAACTTATCCAAAACTAATTTTTCATCATTCAATTATCATTCTCAAATTACTTTTTTCCAATTTAAATAATAATTAAATGATTTTAAAATATTGTTAACAACCTCTCCACATTCCAAAAAATCCAATTTCTAAAATTTTTTCTTCAAAACAACTTTAACATCCCAATAAAGAAAAAACCTTGAAACAAGACTCTCTCAATTCTAAATTATCCCAATACCCCATAATAAAGCAAACACCGTTGTACCACTATCTCCAACACAATCAGGCTTAAAGATGAATGAGAGCGGTCCATCTCCTCCTCTCTTTTTATCTGAATAGAGAAGCATGCAACACTGAAAGGGACGGAAATAAGTGTAAAAAATAACGAGAGGGCGCAAGCTGCTGTATCGTCTGCACCGACTCCATTTGTGCAAATCTATTCAGTCGCCGCGTATTCTCGCGGAACTCGCAACATTCGACCTTCCTTGTCGAATCGCACACACGCCGCATACATACCTCTTTCCACCTCCCTCCTCCTCCCCTCCTTGTCCCTTTTTCCGGCCGAGTTTTCCCTCCTGGTTGCAAGCAAGCCGAAAAAGGTTTTCCAGGCCGGCTATATGCAGGTTTTTTCCACTGAAGAAACATGGTGTACGCTCTATAAAGGAGGTCGTATCTCGGCTCGTATCTCCACGGTCGTGGGTGGAAGTGGGACGGGGGTATCAACCCCCGCAGGGGCACACAATGGAAGCCATATGTTTGTGGGGGTTTTGAACGGTTCTAGTTTGGGATCTACCGATCTAAACTTGACTTTTTTTTCTTCTCGTTTAAACGTGAAAGTATTTATTTGTTATAAATATTTGAATTACTTTACTACAAGTCGAACATAGTTGAAATGTCATAATAAAATGGAATAACTTTTTTGATATTATAAAAATTATTGAAAATTAATAATAATAATAATAATAATGGATCATATATATTATATAATATATAATCAATATAATATAAGTATAATCAATATCAATAATCAAGTATAACTTTTAAAAATATTATTAAAGATATTTTGATTAATTAATTGTAAAGATTTTATAAAATTATTAAATTTCTAACCTCTGACAAAGCATTGACAAATATAATATCATAGACACATACCATGAAATTTCATTCATATTGAATATAGTTAGAAATAGAAAGAAATATCATAATAAAATGGAACAATTTTTTTTGATATTATATTAAATTATTGAAAATTAATAATAATAAATTATAAGGGATCATTGTGACATATATGTTCCATGAATCAATTGCTGAATTCAGTATAATAAGTATAATCAATATAATATCAATATAATATATATAAGTATAATCAATATCAATAATCAAGTATAATCTTTAGAGTATAACCTTTAGAAATATTATTAAAGATATTTTGATTAATTAATTGTAAAGATCTTATAAAATTATTAAATTTCTAACCTAAATCTTCTAACTTTTAACAAATATAATATCATATGGACACATACCATAAAATTTCATTCATATTGAATATAGTTGAAATGTCATAATAAAATGGAACAACTTTTTTTGATATATTAAATTATTGAAAATTAATAATAATAAATTATAAAGGATCATTGTGACATATATGTTCCATGAATCAATTGCTGAATTCAGTATAATAAGTATAATCAATATAATATCAATATAATATATATAAGTATAATTAATATCAATAATCAAGTATAATCTTTAAAAACATTATTAAAGATATTTTGATTAATTAATTGTAAAGATTTTATAAAATTATTAAATTTCTAACCTAAATCTTCTAACCTCTGACAAAGCATTGACAAATATAATATCATATAGATACATACCAACAAATTTCATTCAGCACACTTGAAACTCTCTCCAGCATTTCAACAATGAACGAGCATAGTAGTACTAAAGAGGACAGTATTATTATTCGAGTGAAAGTTATGATGGTTATTGTCATTTCATTAACATTATTACATTCCACAAATTGACTTTTGAATTAAAATCATTTCTATTATTTAATCATTATTAAATATTCGTGTATTCGAATATTAAATTGTACCACATGATGCCAATTTTAGAATAAATGATAATCAATTGCGGCTCTACTTAACCTATATTTTGCTTAGCATTTTGTCTTCTTATTTCTTTCTTGTGTTTGTTAACCTGTTTTTTGAAAAGTGAACAGTATAGTGTTACTGAACTAATTTAAAATATTTCTGTATAACTTGAAACATGTATCGAAATATTAATTTATTTTGAAAATGAAGCTCGAGTTAACCTGAAATTCATATTACAACAAAGATAAATTGAAAGCCAAAATGGAAGCAGAGTTAACTCCAATGACAGTTTTCAGACATTTGCAATGGATAAAGTGAATGAAAAAATTGGAAAAGTGGAATATCAACTGACAGAGGATCAAAAGTTGCAGTGTTTGAAAGTGTGCTTATCACGTAAAACTCGAAACGGTCAAAGTTTTGAATAAAATTATAACCTGTGATGTGATTATACTATACGACATACAATCTGGATGAATAATTAATGCCAAAACCATTACGAAAAAAATAACGATGTAATTGTATCTGTAACAAAAATAAATCTTACTGCCAAAAAATTGATTAAGAAACCACAAAAGAAATTAACTGAATCGAAATGTAAAATCTTAACTCACCCATTCTTGTTTCGTCATTCAGAGAAGCTGTAATCGCAGCATTCGAAGAATTTCTAAAACCATTGGAATCTCGTTAAATCAGATTGAACAGTATTTCGATTGAACAAAAAACTTACTACTAAATAATATAATTCTCTAAAATAATAATCCACGAAACGTTACTTATCTTCTTCCAAAAAAAAAGATCCTCTAAAATCTCTCCTCATATATCTATATATCCATTACTTTCCTCGATACCGATTCCAGTCTCGAATCGAAGAAAGTGGGCTCCTCTTCCGTGTCTCGTTGCTCGCCATGCGGCATAACCCGCACGAAAGAAACCGCGCTTCGAGGAACGCGGGACGCGATGCATATTAAGCGCTCAACCTCCTCTTTTTGCCGTCTTGAACCGAAGCGAGCAAGTTTTTCGATCCGGTTGATCCACCTCCTGACTGACCGCTTCCAAGCTTTTTACGGAAATTTTTCGCTCCTCTCGGTCTTGTTGCGAGATTGAACGTTAGATGCGGCAGGTGAACGAGTCGAGCCACTGTGGCAACTAATCTTTGAAAATTGTTCGCGCGTGGACAGGGCCGGCGCTAGGCTGCTTGGCGCCCCTTCTCTTCAGATTTATACACTGTTGGAAGACAAAAGTGTTACTTTTGGAAAAAGTAATAATGACAAGTTTAATAATCAACTTTTGTTACATTACACTAATATTATTGATATTATAATATATTATTATATCGATTAGTTAATTTGTTTTTTCCAGTTGTAATTAAAGTAAGTAACTTTTATCATAATTCTTATATATAATAGAAGCGTGATTTGTCGTCCCATTAAAATTATTTTTTTAGCAATCTTGAACGGAATGAAAATAAAAATCCTTAAAGCGCTTATTACGTTTTTAAAAAGACGTTACATTAACGTCGCATAAATGAATAAGGTAAAAAGTCTAGCATCATATAGATTAATAGATTATACTTGATTAACATTAGATCAACATTGATAAGAGGTTTCGAGAAGAGGTGTAACGTGGCAACATCGAGCGTAAAGACAATCTCATCTATATGCAAATTTATGTACTTTCGAGTACATTAGCGCAAAAGTATGGGCGTATTTGTGTTAATGATATCGGAAGGAACACGGGTAAAAAAAAAAAAAAAAAAAAAAAAACTTGTTTGCGAGTGATTGCATTTCTTAAGCGAGGAGAATCTGTTATAAAATTCGCTGGATGTGGTAATTTTAATATCGTGGGGCGGAGTCGTGCGGAGACACGTTGCGACGTTTCTCGAGTATCGTCTCGCGACATCTGACGGGGAAGTGACGTGCACTGCTTTGGAAATTAAAAATCTGCTCGCGACATCGTGACGCCTTGATATTGAACTTTGATTCTCGATTCTAAGATAACTCGATATATATATGCACGTCAAATTGACATTGTCTTTATCGATTATAGATAAATTCGAAATTTGTAAATTTTAAATTAAATTTTTTTTTTGGTTAAATTTATTTTTCTGAAAAAATTTTTACCTTAAAAGAAGATTAAGTAATTAGGAAAATAAATATTAATTTAAAACTTTCCACGTTTTATTTTTTTGTACTTTTCCATCGAGTCCCTGCTTTCATTTTAAACGGCTTCCGTCCAGCGGAACACACATCGGATCGAATCGGATCGAAATCGGGAACGGTTCGGAAAGGAAATCGTCGAAAATTCCCCGATGGCTGTAAAGGAGATTAGCCAGGGCGGAAGGAGGACGTCAGAGAGCGGCGACATCCAATTAGAGGGAGTACGTGCTCGGACACTAACGAGTTTTAATGGACTCGGTCCGAATGGTGGCGTGGCGGAGTGGCGCATTGGCAGGTCGCGTCAATCAGATAGCGAAACGCGGCGGACACAGAGGGTCGCTCAAGTGCCGATATCCTCCGATCCGGCTTCCTGCTTTAATTTAATTGGACGATCGCCAGTCGCGCGTGCCACCTGATAAATAATTAACGCGTTTGGGCCGGGATCGATTATCAAACTGGCTGCCGAGCGAGGGAGAGCCATTATCGGGCGGATCCTAGTGCACCCTAGTCGTTGCCTAGTGCTTCCTAGGATCGTAAAAGTATTGAATCGCCCTTTCGGTTCAAACTTTTTATTCGTATATTAATTATCTCATGTTAATTATATCACTATAAATATTGTTTACGTTGAATTAAATTGAAACGAATTATTCTTTGCAATTTTATTAACACGTCTAAGGATTAATTGATATCCCATCTATCATTCTATTTGTTTTCGATTATTATCTAGTGCATTTTAGCCATTGTCTAGTGTTCCCTAGAATCCTTATATATATCTTTGACACACGTGATGATATTGTGTTGAAGCAGAAAAATTTGAAGAAAATTATTTAAATTCGAGAAAGAAATTTAAATAATTGGAAATGAAAATTACTAACAATTTTTTTTTTATTATTTATGACTAGATTTTAGTATTTTAATATTGATCACGATATTGATTTTTGTGTTACATAAATCTGTTGAAAAATTATTTATGGAAACAGACGTAGCTAGAAAGCTAGCTACACTCCCTAGAAAATATCTACATCTCAATATCACCACAATTGCTTTATTTGCCAAACAGGAACGATCTCGTTAAAATGTAAAGTAGATGGCGTTACATCGCCTGTCGGCCATTTATCCAAGAATTTATGAATTAGTTTCCAAAGTGGTTTGTATTACCACGTGTACACACTCCTCGTCCAATCCATACGACATTTATATTTCTTCATCCTATTTCGACGAGATAATGAACACGCCACTTACGTTTCCAACATACATTCGATTATCATCGATACACGACTGTGATTGTGGCAAGTCATTTTTACGAGCTAGCATTGATTCCTGATAAATATAAATGCAAATCGTGATAATAATCGAGCGAATAAAAATTGATCAAGGAGATACATGTAATGAATAATTAAAAAAAAAAAAAAAAAATGAATTATCATCTAGAATAATGTATTTCAACTGCGTTTTATATTACCATTAATAGCGGTTTTAAAATTGAAAAAGCGAAAAAAATTAGTATCACGTGTGCACTGGATGATGATTCGAGTGGTTTTTTCAAAAATAAAAATTAATACGCGTAATACATTTTTATGGTGACTGCTTACATCCATGAATAGCAATGAGATTAAGTAAGTAAATTCCAATGTATTGTATGTCAGTTTATTTGAATAGAAAAATTATATAATTTCTTATCTTATATAATTTTTCAAATAATTTCCAATTCTTATACTATTATAAAAAAATTGCTTTTGTTTATCTTAATGATAGATTTATCATTATAAGTGATCTTTTTAATGTTTCGAAAAGTTAAATATAAAATTTTAATTAAAATTCTAAAGAGTGGCATTTTTAATTCAATATTCATAACAATTTCATCATCCACTTTATGTATCAAATTTAAATTTATCTCTATTCAATTTTAATTGGAGATATAAAAAAAAGTGTTGATATCGATTATGAATAAAAATATAACAATACAAACATAGATACACTTGTAGTATCGTTAATTTAAAATTCGAATCAATTTTCGTCTCGAAGATGGAGGATATAATAAAGGATAATAAAAAATTGATGGATGAATAATTGAAGAACCGATGATTCTCTGAAACATGTAAATAGATTAAGTTAAAGAATAATAATATTTGAAATAATTGTATAATATAAGAATAATAGAAATAATTAAGAAACGATATATGGAGAGTAATTGAATGAAAGGTATAAAATGTGCAAAAAGTTAATATGGCGGAACAGGTGAACGGTTGATAATTAACCGTTTCACGAGAGAATTCTTTTTATATGGGAATCGATACAAAATAACCGATCGTTTAACCGTGTAATATTATCGAGTTCTTTTGGAGAATGTGAGTAAAAACGATGTCTGAAAACATCTTGATTCTGAAAATTACACACAATAACATTCATATATTCATTATTGAATACTTAAGGATACATTCCAGAATTATGAATAATATAATTGTGTTCAATTGTATTATTATAAAAGAATTCAAATAATTAGATAATAAATTGAATTTTTTATCACACTGCTCCATAATAATATTATTTTTATGGCTATGAAATTAAATGTTTAAAGAGAGTTAAAAAGTTAAAAAATTTTTCAATTAATACAATGAAACTATGTATTCTGTTAGAGTATATGAATCTTGATGAGATTCCACTGCACAATTACAAAGTTAATTAAATACTTTGCAGAGAATACAAAGTATTAGTATATATGAACAATTTTAATAAAAAAGTGCATGTAATTAATATTCATGATTTATACAGCATGTGTTGGAGATTGAAAAACATATAATAGTAGAGGTATAATGTACATACCATTAACACACTTGATCAACAAGTACATATTAGTTTTTTTATTCCATTATTATTAAGTAAGTTCACAATATCAAAAAATACACACTCTAATTGTCTATTTGACTTTTATTTATAATTTTCATTTTTATCTTATTCCTATTTACACATGACTAGCAATTGTGCATCATTTAGTATAATATTAATTTTTGATATTATACTCATTTATTTCACTTCTTTCTATTTGTAAATTAAACATATTAAAAATCTTATTACTTGTTAATTAATAATAATAATAATTATCACAGTTGTTACAAAATATAGTTTCTCATCATCATAAAGAATCATTATATTTTACTTCTTCTAATTATTCTTCTAATTATAAAATCTTTCACTTCGCATAACTTTCATTCACACAAATATTGCATAAATATTTCACAACAATTTTAAATATAAATTTTCAAATATTTCTCAATATAAAATTTTCACAAACATTTGTATTACAAATTTTCATAAAACACTTTTCAATTTTCAAATTTTTACAAATTTTCAAAAAACATTTGTAACAACAATTATAGACATAAATTTTCAAAAAGTTACTCATAAACATTCCACAACACAAATTTTTCACGAACATTTGTAATGTAAATAACATAAATTTTTATAAAATATTTATATCATATAAATTTTTACAAACATTTTCATAAATTATCGAACATTCGACGTCACGACATGCACAGCTCCTCAGGCTACTGTCCTTCGATGCAATTTCTCCATGATAGGTCCGCATATATAACCACGGCAATTACGAGTATTGAGTATCGCGTAAAATTACTCAGAACGTAGGAGAAGGGATCGCCATTAAACATAATATACGAGCGAATAATGCATGGTTGATCTACTTTTTCGGCACTTGCTCGCTCGTTTGCCGATTCCGCCTATCGAGAGGCGGCACTGGATCCTGGCGATAATTTCTACATGCACGAATTTTATCGGAAAAGAAAAAAAGAATAATGAATGATCGATGGTAGCGATACGAATGAAGCGGTTAATTTTTATGAGATGACCGCCGCGAGTAATAATCCAATTATCTGAGAAAATAATCGTGATCGGTAACGTGATAGAGCGAGGAACACATTGTGCAGTTAATTGTTTCACTTTCGATGCTCCAAGTAAAGTTTTGAAAGTTTTAGAAAAGTAATATTGCGAAGAAATAATTATCTAATATTTTTATCGATATAATTATTCTAAATATAATTATTGAATTATTTTTCTAAATACCAGAAAGTAATTTACAAATGAACTACGAAATCAATATAGTATAGAATAGAAAATTACATATATATATAAACATTAATTTCTTTCTAAGCTTTTAACCTAAATTTATTAATATTGCAGAATACATAAATAAATTAAATTCTAACTTGCAATATAGTGTCAATCTTTTAGATTCATGGTTATCTTAAATATATTACACGATTTTTCATTGGTAAACAATTTGTGCTACTATTCTTTATGAATCTAACTAAATGAAATTTTATGCTTGTAATAAAAATCGTTTACATAATTCAGATTTTAAATTTCAACGAGATAAAATATAATTTAAAATATGAATATATAGACATGTATAACTTTTTATGAATTTACAAACATATATACGTATACGTTCCATAACCTATCTTTCCATTGACATCTCTATCGAATTATTTTTCTTTCCATCACTTTTCCTCAATAGTCGCAATAGCCGTCTTCCCTTGACAAATAAAATATTAAATTAATAAATTTTTTCACCAATCACAAATCTCTTTTCCGAGTCACATAAATACGGTTCGTAAAGTCACGAAAATAGCGCTAAACACTCTTAACCCACGCTGGGTAACTTATCGCTACAAACAGAAATATACCTAGCTTTTTTCTTTTTCGAGAAATGAGACAGACGACAACAGTAACGTAATGGCACCGTTGTTTCGTCAAGTTCCAAAGAGCTATATTATGAGTTCCAGATAAGAATTCACACGCGACCAGCATTCAAGCCTCTCGACGAATAACTTCACCGTATAAAGCGTAGCTTTAATCTCGCGCAAGAGTAGGGAACCATTCCATATAATCGAAGAAATGTTTGAACAGCGATCGATTGCTCGATCTTAACGGGTCGAAGAATGCCACTTATGCGCCGCCATGAATAGTATCGTCTGCTTAGGCTACTGGCCTCGCGCTAGTGCTCTCCTCTGGCGAGATCATGCGACGACATTCCGCGACTAGATTCCTGAATTTAATGGCGCCGCGGAACGGGACGAAAAACAGGGCATGATCGATAAGAGTTTAATATGCTGTAATTGGCGTCCACTGGAGATTCCTCGCTCGATATATGGTGTTTCTTGGTATACATACGCGACGCAATAATTTGTTCGGTTGTTTTTCGTCCAGACACAGATTGTACACGAACTTGTCAGTGAATTAACAATGATAAATGTAATAAGTGATAAAAGTTGGTGGTAAAGTGTACAGATAATATAACGCCTATTAGTAATTGAATTGTTTATGATTAGACTATTTGTGAATAAAGGTTAGGTTAGATACGCGTAAAAGTGATTCGACAAATATAATTATTTCTATACTGCAATTATATACGATTTTGCAGATAATGAAAGGTGAAATATAAATTTTAGAATAGTTTGTGAGTTGATATTATCTATGATAGCAGCTGTCTTATTCACGTGTAGATAAATGAATTTTTTATAGCATTTTGAGACTATGAATGTGCTGATGTTAGTGATATTCATTGGTCGTATTTATGTTAAAATTCATTTATACTAATAGACATTATCTGCATATACTGTCTGTCAACAATTTCGCAAGATCATACATTATATACTTTAGAGGTGAGAAAGGTGCTATTTACAAACTTTTTGGCACAAGTGCAAAGGCTATTCGTTATCAAAGGCTATTAATCTCATTCGTTCTTTAGATTCATATTGCACGGCATGTAATAAAAAGATTATTATTATTGCTTTTACTATTCATGATTTATTTTCACTTTACATTGTTTCAAAAAATCTTATTAATTTGTAGAAGAAATCAACTCGGTCAATAGATATGATTCTTATCCAATTTTCAAAATTTTCTTTAATTCAATATATCTTACATTTAACTTTTTTAAGAAATAGGAAAAACAATACACATAAATTTCATAAATTTAAAAGAAAATTTTATATAAAAATACGATAAGACATATATGAAAATACATAAAAATATACTGAAAATTTATGTAATAAATAAACGAAATAATATTTTATACACGATCATATCTATTTTTCCAATCTTATTATAAATCTAAAGTCATAGACGAATATAACACACAAATACCAAGTCTCGTGTTTCCACGATAACGAAACGAAGCCCACAATAACGAAACAAGAAATCACGTCAAAGTAAACGCACGCTAAATTACAGCTCCACAGGTTTAATAACAATTTCTTATCCGAGATCGACGCTAGGTGGCCATACGAGACAATAAACCTCTTTTACCATAAACCTGTCGTTTGGACACGTATTCGCGCAGCTGTATCGCGATGTAATTAATTTGCGTGATTCATGATACATTCTATAAATGCATGTATGTATAATTTTAAAACACACGAGATCTTACCGTATCTTTTTCTTTTTTCTCCTCTTTTTTTTTTTCTTTTTTAAGGATGTCCTCTGCTAAATGGTCGAAAGTACATGTGACACACCTGTACCAGATCGACTAACGAACATCACGGTTTCCGGAAATAACAAGGTTTTACAATCGCCAGCTGTCCATTACGTTTCCACTCGGCGATTCTTGCATCGTCTTCAGTCTGCGAGCAGATCGAAAAGGAAAAGGGAAGAGAAATCGTAATAAGTTCATTCAAAATAAGCATTTAATTAACTAAGAAACTCGTTAAATCTCAAATTATTGAGAGATAAAGCAAAAAGGAGTGTATAAAAAAATATTGCAAAAGAAATATTTATAAAAATTATATAACAAAATTTTTGTGCTTCAAATAATATTTGAATAGTAGTCATGTAGAGAAATCGTATAAAGATAATTTTTGTTTTTTTTTATTTCAAATAAAGTTATGTAATTTTTAATGCATTAATCGAAAAATGCTGATATTTATATTGAAAAATCTTTAATTTACAAATGATCAATGTATAACAATATATATATTTATTACATTTATTTATATCAAACAATTTTTGTAAGAATATTTTTTTAATAATATTCTTTTCTTAAAGTATTTCACTGCATTATTAATAGCAGGTACTCCAATATTCATTTGGAAACCAGTAACTTGTTATTCGTTACGCGATCATGATGGATAAGTTTGATAAAAATTGCTGTTAATTAGCGAGCGGGAATCGCGAAAATTTACGATAAAAACGAGAATGATAAGATCGCAGACGATACCGATATACGCCCATCGTTTCGCCTACAAATTGTTGCCTTCAGTCGTGTAGTTGTTTCCGAGTAGAGGAATTTATGATGAATTGAAACTCCCGAAGCTTGAATTGTTTCTTGTGACGAGCGAGTGATTCGACGATTAAAATTTGAGGTTATGTTGTACTTTAAATGGATATTATATACCGCATTTATTATTAGTTGAAACGTTATTATCTGATATTTTTCTATTTTTTGAAATACATTGTAATATTTTAAATTCTATGCGAACTTTATCTTTGAAATAAAATTAGGAAGCCCTATGTGCTTATTAGTAATTTAAAATAAGGTATAATTTAATCTTTTAACATGGAGATCTCAAAGAAAATGATAAAATCTTTAATTTTCATATACATTTCATACATAAATAGATAGTATTTTAATTAAAGAAGGTAGCATAATTACAATACAATTTTCAACCAAATAGAATTTATTTTAAGCGTTTCGAGCGTATATACAAGATGATAAGAAAGAAAGATTTATATCTTTAAAGATAAATAGTACATGCCAAATAAAGAAGAAAAGTTCTAATAAAAATAATAGAAAAATAATATCTGCAATAAATAACTTTAATTTTCAAGCGAATAACTTGATCTTTTTTGATTAAATATTTTTCAAAAATATTCTTCTATTTCCAAACAAATTTAAAATCTTACATATATTCAAAATCACTCGTTTCAAAATAAAATTATTCATTATATATTGAAAATATTAATTTTATGATCTGTTTTTTATGATAATATTTTTTTACTTCATTTGGTAAGTATTATTCTAAAAGTTATGAGAATCCATTTTTTTACATTTCTATATATAGTTAATAAAATTGTACAAGAAACTCGTTAATCTATTAACTTTTTTATCTTAATATCTATAATTCTTTAAGAATGTCTCACATGTTTATCAAATATGTATAAAAATATTTTTCAAGAAACTGGACAATAGATCAATTGATTCCTGATTAACCTAACTTGACTATATTGAAAAATCCTCAATAGAAAATTTACCTTTATCATTATTAGTTTTATTAAATTTAATTTCCAATTACTTCAATTAACGTTTTATTTAAAATGAAAATATCCATTCAATTCGCTTGATATCGTATCGAAACATGCAATCGAGAAAATATCTCATTTTCACGCCTGAGATTTGTCGCCAATGTTCAATCTTGTTTCACAACTTAATTGTATAAACGAACTACATAACCTCGCTAGATGGACGAGGATATGACCAACGACTAATTAGCACTTCGTTATCTAGCCTCGTAAATTTATTCCACCGGTAGCGTTGTTATCGCTGTATACGAGGCACAATACACGAGCGTATACTGTCACGGATCTTTGAAAACACGATTTCCTCTCTTTTTCACCATGGTTTTCTACGATCTCGTATAGCGTATCATAAGGCGTTCACTATCAAGAAACCTAACCTCTCTTACAGCGGCCGGAAGTTATATTTAAGTCTACCGCTCACGAGTTACATATTGTTACTTATCGTGGTAAATGTGTGAGAATCAGACAGATACAAGACGACTTTAAATGATTTCCTTTGAATTCCATCGTGGAACACCGGTGTTTTAACAGTTTTAAGGATGTTATGGAGACTAATTTTATGTTCCACTTCCGGCAAGAATCGTTATGGGTATGTTGGTATGTAGGAGTACTGCTTTTTCTTATTTTCCATAGTCGTTTTCCATAATTGAGTTGATAATCGAGACTAGTATGATATTCATGAGATGCGTTTAACGATTATTAAAATTCTGATTCCTGGAAGAGATATAGAAGTAAGTTTATTAACCTTAGAGTGACCGATTCTGAAAATAATTATTTTAAAATTTTTATTTTCCTTATAAATAATTTATTTTTAGTATAATTTTCATATAAGATCTTGTAAAGAATTCATGGATTTGTTTTCATTTTCGAAATTTTAGATGTTGTAGATGTAAAATTCTAATTAAAAAATCTAAAATTTTTTTCTAGCATCGATTTGAAAAAGAAATTTATTGAAAAATGTTAATGTACCAATCATTAAATAAATGTAAATCAGGATAATGTTAAATATAATGTATGATGTAATAACAAAGGAATTTTTAACGTAATCAAGATGACCTAACCGCCTTCGCATTTACGTGACCTACTTGATATCAATTGCTAAGAATCTTGGAGAATAATTCTTCTGTATCAGCCTTGGAAGAATTCATCCTTTCTCTATTGATCACAATCCATGTACGGAATGTTAATATTCTAACAATACTATATTTCCAAAAAATTTCTATATTTCTTTATCCAAAAAAAGAAATGTTATCATCTTTTTTATAAAAGAATATGAATTAAGGATTTATGTTTCAGCTAGCTACAAAAAAGCAAAGAAAAAATTTAATTTTCACATACATTTTAAAATAAGATATTTGAATTAAAAATAGCAACATAATAGAGTAAAATTTGATCTAATTTGATCTAATTTTATCTATCAATTGCAAATTAATAAATAATAATAAATTTAGTTAATTATTTATAATTATTATTAGATTGTAGTCTAAAAAATTTTATTTTCTTATCTACATATACAATTTTGATTTAACAATATGATCTTGATTTAAGAAATAGATAGGTTGATTTATTTTTCACTAATGATTATTTAATTTTCCATCAATTTTTCAAAAATATATTTCTCTTATAATTAAGATTCTAATTTGTTAAATTTGAAATATAAAAAATAACAGATTTCAAAAATACTTAAAATTTTTTAAAATTAAATTTAATTTAATTAATTTAATAAGAAACTTTATATTCAGAATTGATTTTACTTATAATAATAATTGTATATTAAATATATCTAATATGTTTTACTATATTTTGTAATTAATATAGATCAATTAATTGGTAAATAAAAATATGAGATAAAATAATCAACTTAGAAAATATGAAATTAGAAAAGACTCATAGTTTTGAAAAAAATTTAAAAATTACAAGATTTTTAAATTTCTAAATTCAAAACATTATATCTTCGTAAAAAAAAATAATAATTTCTCACCCATCATATCGAAAAGAATAAATTCGCATCGGATAAAATTCATTTTCAAAAACAACACTTCAACACTTCTTCTTTATCATCCAATCATCTCCAATTATCCAAACATAACCACATCCACTAAGATTCGATAAGATTCGTCATCTTGACATTGATTGCTCGTTTCTCGCACATGAAGCGTGTGGAATGCCAGGCATCCGTGAAACAAGTCTTCACATTGCGTATCCCATAAAGTTGCGTATCATCACTCGATGATAGACTTGAAAAGATTCGACCATGAATCGCAACAATTGATCTCGGCCACGAAGCTTCGAATTCCTCGGCTGTCATATTAAGGAAACGAGTTTTAGGTTAGGTTAAGTGAAGAAGATACGGGACAAGTATCGATCGAGCTGTATCGATTCGCACAATTATTTAACGTCCGTTAATTAGTCCAATTAGAGTGACAGCGATTGTTCGTTAATTAATTCGATTTAGAATCGATACGTAAGAATCGAACTATATTTATCGTACGTATCCGTTGAACAATCAAACGACCGAATGTTAACGTGAATAATACGTGTTTGGAGGCGCACTTGCATGCCCTCTTGCGAGTGAAATAATAATCATATCGATATCGATACTGTTGATCATATTCGATATTAAAATTCTCAATAGAGTATCGATATATATATATAGAAATTGATATTGATATTATTGATTATGAAATATCTAAACGTTTCGTTAATAAAATTCTTAAAAGATATCGAAGATCAAAGTTTTAGATAATCGATATCATTTTTCGACTAATATCTCTTAATATTTATAATATTGGGATTATAATATGATATTACAATATCGAATGAATTATAATGTACATATAAGTACATTAGATAAGAGAATAAATATATTATATTACGTTAATAACTAAAAAAGTTATATTTAAAATGGAATTGGAAAATATAATAATAAATATAATTTTACGTACTTTAATAAATTTCCAAATAATTATTATACACGCGAATTTAATCAGATTCCATTAAATTATTAATAATTCCATCTATGATATATATTTCAGCTCGAATCGAAAGAGGCGAACACGTGTATCGACGTCCACAAGAATTCACTCGAGGACGACACCACAGTCCTTTGTCGTCGTCGTGACCAACATCTTGGTTCCAGGCACACCAGGAGGTTCCATTGTTCCGGATGTCGTCTCAGATTCAACGACTGAACGTCACGTTCCCCGGCGATACGCCGTCCTGTCGTCGTCCTCTTATCGGGCCACTCGCAGAGCCACCTTGGCAGCCTCGAATAAGCGGGCGTGACTTTGCACCGACGGCTAATCGGATCGAGAAGACGCGAAAACGCCAATCCTATAATTCCGTCGTAGCGGAAGGTCTCGCGGCCTTCTTCCTGTCGGATTTTTCGCGATGGAACGATGGACGAGCCTTGACGGATCCCTTTCGACCATCCAACGAATGTCGCAGAACGAGTGTATTGGAATATTTTGAGGATTACGCTGTATCGGTGAGTTTAAATAAATGAAATAATATCGAGAATCGAATAAAGTGACAGGAATAAATGAAAAGAATCAAATTTTAATTGTCACGTTATGATCTTACCTTAATTGTATATTGTTATTATATTGACAGGCAAATTATTGTTATTATTCTTTAATTCACATTGTATTGGCGAAACGATTCAAATTGAAAAATTAAATTAACCTTACTTACGAAGTAATAACAAATTTCAAGTGATTTCGTCTCATCCATTTTCAAAACTTCTTTCATAAATCAATTAATCGAGTAAAATGAATAAAAATTACCTGCCTGTAATAACCTCAAAAATACAACGTTGCAAAGACGCGTGCATCCTAACCTATTGCTCGACATATTTCGACACGAACCCGAACACTCTGCAATTTGCAAATCAATTTCCTCGCAAATTCCCCCTATCGAGCGAAAATGCTAATTACACGTAAGAGTGCTTGTCACCTGTATGTACAACGATTAAAAACGTTTTGCAGCGTATCAAAATCCTGTTACACGTTCTCCGTTCGCTCGTTCCGTTCCATTCGTGTGTTCGGTCCACCGTGGAAACGGAACGAAGGCACGCTTGTAAAAAGTGACATCTAGAGGAGTGGGGAGGAGAGGAGAGGGGAGAAGCGTATTAAAAAAAACGCAAATGCGACAAGGTGGTAAACGCAGACAGGCAATTTCTCAAGATTACTTTGAACGATATTAAACTTTTCCTTTTTTTTCCTTTTTTTTTCTTTTTTCATTTTCTCCCCCCTCCCCTTCCTCTCCCATTCGAACCGAGCGCAGTTTCCTTTGAGTTTGCGCACAGGAGGAGGAGGAGGGGAGGGGGAAGGAGAGGCTTAGTCGTCAAACCTGTACGATAAAATTAACTTGTAAAACCGCCCGGTTAAAGGCCGCTGCTGGCTTCGCTGCTCGGAAAACGCAGAGGCTGACTCTCGAGAATTCACCCATTTCGTAAATTAATAACGACGGCCGCCGGTCGAAAAGGGGGATGATGGAAATTTATATTTCCCCTCTCTTTATTTTTCCCATCCCATCGCATTGTCATCAGCCCGTTTTTCCTACCTTTTTCGAGTTGCCAGTCGTTCTTTTGTTATATTCGAGTAAGTTGAGATTATATATATATATATATATATATATATATATATATATATATATATATTTATACACGTATTAATGTAATTAAAATTGAATGTATACGAAATATACGTTGAATAATTTTTTTCAAATCAAGATTCTCGAATTTTTTAAATTGAATTTCTATTGGAAATTGTTCAAAAATTCAAACAAGATTCTATAAATTTTTATCGCTTATTTAAAATTATATAAATTAATTTATACGAAACATTATATAATTATATCATATAATTAATAGTTTGATTTTTTTGATCCATAGATTGAAATTTAAAAAATGGAGAAATATATATATATAACGTTCAAATTCTACGTAAACATTTCCAATTAATTATTTTATCCCATTATCTTATCCCTATATCATTCTAATTGAATTTTAATATGATCGAAATATCTTGACACGTAACGAAAACAATTTTACGAATAGAGGAATTGAATAACGTGTCTTCGTCCCTGGTCAAGCAAGCTCGAGTAACAAGTTAGAATTTCAAAGGTATCGCGTGTATTCCTCTTCGAGTCGAAAGGAAAAAGATTTGAAAAAAAAAAAAAAAGGATCGAGCACATCTTGTTCCACGATACGGCTCGTAACGAACAAAACGAGTTAATTAACCGACGGGATAAGAGGTACACGGAGAATATCGTTTAATATCTTTTCGTTATTCGGGATAATTTCGAATTAAACTTTTCCTTTTTTCCCGATCGATAAAGACGGGGCAATTTCAGATAAGACGCTTATTGAATGATATTTATTATATTGCTCGACACTTAGCATATCGAGATAAAGTTTCTTTTATTTCATCCCGATATGTATCCCTTGATTTTAATTGAATTTAATTTAATTAATTGAATGATTGTCGGTGCAAACATATTCCTTGTAGAAAAATGTATAATTTTTCTTTTTACCGATCGAGCACGAATGCGTCGATTCGGGTAAGCGTGTATAAAAATAATATTTTGTCCTATATTTTTTTTTTTTTTTTTAATAAATCTTTCTCTATTCAATCGAATTGTTTAAATAATTATTTGTAAATAAAAAAAAAATTTATATAATTTATGCATACTTCTTCCACTTAAGAGATGCTTAGAAATAAATATTTTTATTAACTCAATTAAATTAATTCTACGAATAATGTTATATGTAAATCGAACAAAATTGAAACAACTTAAGAGATGCTTAGAAATAAATATTTTTACTAACTCAATTAAATTAATTCTACGAATAATGTTGTATGTAAATTGAAACAACTTCGTATTCCTCGAACAAATTTTAGTTCGATGATTTAAATTCCCCTTAATTTCACATGATTCTTCACACGATACTTCAAGAAAAAAAAAAAACCACTACTATCAATTTCACGCGAAACGATACTCTTTGATTTCAATCCACCTCCTCCCTTTCCAAAAAAAAAAAATACACAAAACCCGTAACTTCGACATAATCACACCTTCCACGTCAAAACCTTCAATCATCAAAGCTCCTCCTTTGCCCCATCACCTGGCAAAAGGGGGGTTCAAAAGCGCTCTTCCTCCCCTCAAGCCTTCCTCCTCAAAGAAAGAAAAGGCGCGTGGATATAACCTACACTCCACGCCAGAGACAAATATGATCGGCGGCGGCGCTGCTGGCGATGGCGTTCATTATGGCCGCTTAATGGCCGCGATTTACCATTGAAAAAAGCTGGCGACACCGTCTGAATGAGCCATTACGTAGCCCGGTCTACAGAAATAATTATCGTAGCATTGACACAAAAGGGCGTTGGCTGGCTGCCTGCCTGCCTGCCTGCCTTCATTGCCGCCTGTATGTATACCTCACGTGTGCGTGTGCGTATACAGGGTGTCCCGCTCGAAATCACCAACCTCTTCTCTCAATTATTCGAAAGAAAGTCGAACGATTTCCATACACAATTTTATTTGTGAAAATTAATTTCACTTCGTGGAATATATATCTCTCCTCTGGCAATATATATAATTCTCTATAAATAATAAGCTTACAAAAAAAAAAAAAAGACAAAAATTACAAACATTCTCGAAAACATTTTAAACATGTTAAAATACATCTCGATCGAAACGGAACCACCCTGTACGTAATCCTCTCTCCTGTCCACTCCTCCTCTTCCCCACATCCATCTATTTACGATACGATAAAAGAAGCGTCTCATCGCGAAAGAGGAGGACAGGTGGGGGCGAGCGGTGGTGGGGGAAGAGAGAGAGAGAGAGAGAGATAGAGAGAGGGTCGAGCCAGTCGGCCGACAGTGGCGACGCTCGAAAGGCAGATTGTTTGTTTGTCGGGAGCTTCTGGTGCTGCGCGCACAAACAAGTGGAAACAAATAATATCCTGGCCGCATTACGCGAACGAGTCGATGGGGAGGGAGGAGGCGAAGGCTGCCCCAGGGCGGCGGTAACGAGGCGAACGAGTGCCGTGAACCTCTGCCGTCATTAATGCCGGCCTCGGGCCCACGCGTGCCCCTCTCCCCGCTCCCCTGCCTCCCTCCATCCTCCTCGCCTCTTTTCTATACGCTTCTATGTTCTCTCTATCCATACCGATTCGTCTCGATAGGAATATATCGTCGAGGTCGTATCGGATCCCCCTTTCTGCGTTCATATTTCGAGGAAGGGAAGAGGAGGGAGGGGGAGTCGTGCGTCAATCGCGTTTTTCAATCGGCTGGAAACCGGAACTGGAAATTGAAGAATGTTCGATCGATGTTGGATGGAAGTTGGCTCCTCTGTGCGGATGGTGTTGGCCGACGCGTGGCGAGGGATCGTTTGGAGGGAGGGGGAAGAGGAGGTGGGGAGTTAGAATCACCCGTTTCCTGATGACGAATGATGATGTTTCGCGGGGACGATTTGTCGATCGGAGGGGAATTGGGCGCGTTTCGTGGTATTGGACGATTTGTTTCTTTTTTTTTTTTTTGAGGAGGAGGGAGAGGAATTATATGAACGGCGATTAAATAAGAATATGATGGTTAATCGTTGCAGATTTAGAGCGATAATAAATATAGGTTCTAGGAAAGAAGGAAGGAAAATTTGTATTCTATATTTTCAATATGTTTAATCTGATAAAGTATATAGAGATATATATATAAAGGTGATGACGAAAGTGTGATGACCGTAAACCAATTTCTCAGCAATTTTCGAAATTGATCACGGACAGTCGTAAAGGAGGATACAGTTTTTCAGGGTCATAAAAGCGAGGGATCAAACCGGAAATTGCCGGATCCCAGTGGAGGCAGAAGGAGAGATTCTCACTTTCGATCAGACGTTCGGAGCCACGGCATCAATTATGAAACCAGTGGATTTAGGAAATGTCGTAAATTTGCGGAAGATCCGGTTCTCTCTTCGATAGATTCTAAATCTCTTAACAAGGTAGTATTCTAGTAACTGCTAGACTAGTTTCTTCCGTGAAATTAATAAATATTGCCAGAAATAAAAACGTAGCAACATTGAAAAACTCGTGTGCATTTTTTAATTTCAAATCTCGATTAATTACCATGGATCTACTTAAGTCGAAAATTTCAATTCGTTTCTTGAAATTCGAGTTGTCAATATTTAAAGTCGTTTTCACAAATTATTTATACCTTAAGAATCTTCGAAAGTAAAACTTTTAAAAGTAATCGGCTTTGCGACAAAAGTTTCACAAGTTCTATTCGATAATCAAAGTGCAATTACCCTCGGTTACGGTTAACACTTGGATGGGTGACCGCTTAGTAGAAATATGAAAAAAATCCTGCTCTTTTTAAGATTCTTGGTTATATTAATAACAAATCAATAACAATTTGATACTATTTATATACAATTCAAATAAAATATCCAACAAAGACATTCTAAATATTCTCCAAAAATATCCCTCGACAAATTTTTAATATTCAATATAAATAAAATCGTTCTAGAAAATCAGACAAGGCGGTTAAACGGACAAACAACAACCACACCTCCCTCCTCCCCAAGTCTCCTCGACGCAACCACCTGTATATCCGTTATTTATTCTCTGTTCGACCGCTGACTGGCTTAATTGCTCGGCCAACATCGGCACCGCTACCTCCATTAGGCTTGCAAGCCGCTTAATGCGACTCTGGTATATACGCGGTCGCTTCATTTACGCTTAATATGGCGCGTACGTGCATAAACGGTTTCAGCGTCTTCAGGAGCGTGTGTTGGCTGTTTGGCCGGCGATGATCGGCTATCGAGAGCCTTTTCGGCTCCCCTGGGATAACTCCTCTCTCTCTCTCTCTCTCTCCTCCGCCTTGTGTTTCTGCGTTTATACGCCCCGCGTGCGCACACAATCGTGTTTCCTCCCACCTAGGAAGCGACTACAAGTCCGCTCGAGTACATTGCACACACGCCTGGCTAATGGCTCACCGGTGCACAGGTAATCCCACCGCGTGATCACGGCCTCGCCTCTCTCTCTCTCGCTCTGTCTCTCCTTCTCTCTCGTGCGCACGATGCCACCTGCTCGACACGCTCCGTCTTAGCTAGACACGTGTACGTTTAGACACTCCGTCGATAGAGATTATTGGTCTCTGATCGAATCGCGTGATTTTGCCGGGATAAAAATATGGAAATATGGATTTGAACCTTTTTCTGCGAGCTATATATAACTTTGTTATTCTTCATCAAGATTTTTAATAATTAATGTTATAATCGTTTTAGGTATATTGAAATTTAAATAATCAAGAAAAATTAAATTTTCCATGGAAAGATAAAAATTTCTATCCAATAAATTAACTAAAATTTACAAATTTCTTGATGATATTTA
Organism: Apis mellifera; assembly: GCF_003254395.2. NCBI lineage: Eukaryota > Metazoa > Arthropoda > Insecta > Hymenoptera > Apidae > Apis > Apis mellifera. Next base: position 2,160,506 of record NC_037648.1, read on the forward strand.
CTTGGTATCCAAAGAGAAATCGTCTTCGGGCAATGAATGCAGTAATAATGTACGTACGTGAGGAAAGGAAGGGAAATAGTTATTTTTTAAAGAAGAAACTCTTTTTGCTGCAACCTTCGCCAATAATGACGGGTAATAATCGATCGATTCTTCCGCGTATTGTAAGTTTCAGTTGCTTGTGCAAGCGCCATCGACCCTTATATGATTATACGGAGGAACGCGTAATTACTGTTTCTCATACACGGGAAACCAAGTACAAGCGATTATCCGATCGCACCCATGTCGAAACCACATCTCGATCAATTACATACAGGCTGTTTCAGGCTGTGAATAAAAAGTAGTAATTGTCGGGATATTTCGATGATTTTTAAATGTTACTTGTCGTGAATAATTTTTTTAATATCGATTAATGTAAAATAACCTAATAATTTAGTTCAAATCTTAAAAATATGTAATGTCGAAATTTTAGGTTTAGTTATTTTTAATTAATTTAGTTTGAATAAATATAACTTTTTAGATTGGATAAATCTAAGAAGAATCAAAGTTAGATTAAATAACTATATTTTTATCTTACTTTAAATAATGAGTAAAAAAAACATTAAGGACGTGTTTCAAGGTTACTCAAATTATCGAAATGGCTCCAATAAATTTTTTTTTCACTTTTACGTGCAAAACAGCCTGTATGTCGTAAACAAGCTTGTCTCTTCGATCGAAGATGAGGAAGATTTGGGCCAAGGAATAAATTTTATCACGAAAATATTGCGAAACGTTTAATAACAAATTTGATGCAATTTGTCCTGTAATCAATAAAGATAATCGTATCCAATTAAATTCATTTCGATTTCATTATCGAAATAGCTTCTATATTTTTCAAAATTTTCAAGAAACCAGAATTAAAATTAAAATTTCGCTTCAATATTTTGTTAAAAATATTTTTACATCAATATATATATATATTTGAAAAATCATTTTCGCTACAATTCGATTTTTCAAAATTTTTCAATCTTTCTCGCAATCTCTTCAAAGAAACGACATATATCCACACCTTTCTTTCATAATTTTCAATAATTACATTCATTTCGACTTCATCATCGAAATTTCGATCAATTTTTTTTCCAATTTAACAAGTTTCTATATTTTTCAAAATTTTCAAGAAACCAGAATAATAATTAAAATTTCGTAATTTCGCTTCGATATTTTGTTAAAAATGTTTTTACATTAATATATATATATTTGAAAAATCATTTTCACTACAATTCGATTTTTCAAAATTTTTCAATCTTTCTGCAATCTCTTCAAAGAAACGACATATATCCACATCTTTCTTTCAATAATCTTATCTAATTATATTTATTTCGACTTCATCATCGAAATTTCGATCAATTTTTTTCCAATTTAACAAGTTTCTATATTTTTCAAAATTTTCAAGAAACCAGAATAATAATTAAAATTTTGTAATTTCGCTTCAATATTTTGTTAAAAATGTTTTTACATTAATATATATATATTTGAAAAATCATTTTCACTACAATTCGATTTTTCAAAATTTTTCAATCTTTCTGCAATCTCTTCAAAGAAACGACATATATCCACATATATCCTTTCTTTCAATAATCGTATCCAATTACATTCATTTCGACTTCATTATCGAAAGAGTTTCTATATTTTTCAAAACTTTCAAGAAACCAGAATAATAATTAAAATTTCATAATTTCGTTTCGATATTTTGTTAAAAATGTTTTTACATCATATATAAAATCATAGGAAAGAAGTTCGTACAACGTCATTATTGTCGACCAATCTGAAAAATCATTTTCATACAATTCGATTTTTCAAAATTTGTCAATCTTTCTGCAATCTCTTCAAAGAAACGACATATATACCTTTCTTTCAATAATCGTATTCAATTACATTCATTTCGACTTCATTATCAAAATAGTTTTTATATTTTTCAAAACTTTCAAGAAACCAAAATAATAATTAAAATTTCATAATTTCGTTTCGATATTTCGTTAAAAATATTTTTACATCAATATATATATATATTTAAAAAATCATTTTCACTACATACAATTCGATAAAAATTTTTCTCCCAATCTCTTCACCAAAGAAACGTATCCACACCTTTCTTTCAACCTTCCTTAAAACCTACAACTCTCCAAACTTCCTCCCCTTAAAATTTTTCCTTAACGAAAAACTTACCACATAACATATCGACAATCGTATAATCACGCGAATAACAATATCCGCCGATTCGCAATTTCACACTCGCAACACTCGCAATATCTCGTCCTCCAGCTCGTCGATGCGAGCGAGGGGCGGCTTTAAGTCGAGCAAAGAGCGGCTGACGTTGAGACAGAGACAGAGACAGAGAGAGAGGAAGCGGAATCAGGGAGGGGGGGCGATTGTTCGAGGCGTGGAAGCGCTCCTTAGATGCGACAATTGAGGTTCCAGACTGTGAACCTGCAATCAATGCTCCGTCGCCGCGTGGAAAGAGAGAGCCCCGCGTAGAGGGGGGAGGGGGGAGCGGTGGCGGCGACGGCGTACGACACCCCCTTGTGCAAGCTCGCAGGAGAAGGAGGAGGGGGGTATAGAGTCGTTCGAAAGAAGGAGGAAGAGACGCGCGCGTGGTAAGGGAGGGGAGGAGGTGGAAAGGGGTGGCTTTGTCTGGCTGTGAAAGCTCGGGTTCGAGGGAGGGGTTCTCCTCCTTCCTTCGAGGAATACGGCTCGAAGGAAGCTGGCAGCATATCGAGCTCCCGTATCCTTATTTCACGAACCGAGGAGGGGAAAGGGAGAAGGGAGGAGGGAGGAAGGGAGGTGGATCGGCTAGCCACAAATCTGCCGATGTTCGAGGGAAGGAGGGAAAGAAAAAAAGGGGGAAAAGGAAAAGGAACGAGAGAGAGAGAGAGAAAGGGAGTTTCGCAGTTCTCCTACCCCGTGTTTTGCTTCGACCAGGAAGAGATATAGGCGAGCGTTGCCAATGAAAGTTATGGTAAATAATGCGGCAACCGAGTGTTACCGAGTAGAGAGAGAGAGAGGGAGAGTATGAAAATCCGAGTTAGAATCGAATTTGCGTTATTTGCATTATTTTATGTCGTGTATTGTAACAATTCGAAGAATTAAACTAATTCAAAAAAGTCCTTCAGGTTCTACACTTCTATACCCTACATTCTAAAAGAAAAAAAAAAAGAAAATTATTTGTTCACAATATTCACTCTGAGAATTTTCGAAATCTTCACCAATTCGATCAAAAAGATCTTCCGAATCTAATTAATCAACATCTCCACACGTAATATAATATACCAAGATTATCCATCCATCCCGAAATTAGTATTCCATCAGCGGAAACGTTACGCGCCATTGAATTATAATCGCGTCCACTTAAACGTCCATCGATAAAGAAGAGCCCCCGTTCCAATTTCGTGAAACCGAGACGGGTTATAAAGATGGCGCTCCTTCTCTCTCTATCTCTCTCTCTCTCTTTCTCTTTCTCGCGCGCATCGGACAACCTCCTCATTACGCCGCGTATCTATCGTGGCCGGTTATTAAAGCTGTTTCTCACTTTTATGAAACAAAGAAGCGTGAATTAAGCAATAAATATATATATCCCTCCCTTTGGGGAGATGGAGAACAACGGAGTCGGTCAGGTGTCGTGCACCTTTTAAACGTCGAAATTTATATTCGAGACGGTAATTTTTTTCTTTCTCTCCCTCTCGTTTCGCGTAAGCTCTCGGCTCGGAGATCGTCCACCGATCGGCGAGACACGCAAAACCGGTGTATTTTAATGGCGCGCGCGCGCCTCTCCCCCCCCCCTTCCCCACCTTCGAGTGACACAACTGTCGTTCTCGAGGCGAGCATGCATTATTAACCACCCTTTTAAAACGTTCGTTTATCCATCTTTTCATTCGATCGATGGACAGTGGCAGGTAAATTGAAAAATAAATGGATGATATTAAATCGGAAGGGGATTTTTTTTGCGTAGAAAATTTTATTCCAAAGTTTATTAAGGAAGAGATGGTTTTTTTAAAGATTGAATCGAATAGGTGGAAATTCGTCGTTATGACTTTGTGGAGATTATGGTGAAGATTTTTTATTTTTATAATTAATTAAGAATGTAAAAATAGTGACAATTTGTATATAAAATTAGTATTGGATTTTATTCAGGCATATATTAATATAAATTGACGAAAATTAAAAAATAATTATTTAATTTATTCGTAAAAGAAATTTTTATATACCACAAAAATTAAGTAAAGTAAGAAAAAAATATTGTACGAATAAACTATTGTATAGAAAAATTTAAAAATCATTTATTAAGATTACAAGAGACAAGTTTTTGCAGACTTCGTCCCGAAACAAGATTCGCAATTTTAACGAAAGGACACGTTTCTAACCCATATCGCGCAAATAAGTTAACACGATGCGAGTACAATGGACGTGCACCACCGTTGGAAAGGGGAGGGTGAAAGGGGGTGGTTTGTCGCGACAATGGCGCGGTTACTTTGTCCAGGAAGCGTAGCACCAACCGTCCTCCCTCCACCCTCTGGTTTCAGCCACGAGACGCTAATGCAACTTCCGGCGGGCCTCGAGGAAACGAGATATAGTTTGTGTATTAGGAATAGTTTTACACGTTTCCATTGTGTCCATTGTGAAAATTATATATGGAATAATTTTTTAAAATGTAATAAACAACGAAGAAAATTTTGAAAATTATTCTTTCAAATTTTTTAATTTCTTTATGAATGTACAAATTGTTGGGTTAATAATTTTTGGAATAGATAGAGGATGAAAATAGGTTATTTTCAAAATTAATTCGAATAGTAATTAAAATTATAACTTTGGAAACTTTTTAATTAATTTTTTTATCGCTCTTTACAGACTCAAAAATGATTTTCTATATCTTTCAGAAAATGACTTTTCCTCTTTACAGAAGTTGAGTTTCCTTACAGAAATTTCACTCAAGTTCATTTTTTTCTGAAAAAAAAAAAAAAAACATTTCAAAAAATCACGAAACGAAAAAATGAGATATATTTGAAAATATCAAATTTAATTTAATAAAAAATCCCAACAATAGCGATTGAAGGCAATAATTCTTCCCTTTCCATTTTATTTTTATTTTTTCCACCACGAGTGTCGACGTAATAGACGTAGAGACTCGTCTAATTCCGGCCCTATCCATCCATAAAGAGCGAGGAGGACAAAGATCGCGGGAGCTGAGCGAGAGCGAGGGGGACAGGAGACGGTGCAGGAACACAATGGAAGCCGCCCGGCTTAATATAAATCGCAGTAACGATATTCAAACGGCCTCGCTTCCGCAATTACTTCCAGTCTGCTCAATTTGCGATCCGTGGCTAGGTGGATCGCTGTGACGAGCGGCATAAATTCCTTGTAATGTCGGTCATTGTAGTCGGATAAGAGAGAGAAGTTTAAATTTTCTAATTTTCGTGTTCGACGCGGTGATTTTGGATGGAATTACATTGGACAAATTGTGAATAGGGGACGAAACGGGTCATTTGGCAATAATAATCGGGGGATTAATAAAATAAAAATGACGAGTTTTGAAATTTTACAAATTTTAAATTTTAATTAAAAATTTAGATAAATGTTTCGTTGGAGAGCATGTCCAACCTTGATAATAATTGAGATATTTAAAATGATTTAGAATGATGAATTGATAATTTTATAAATTTTGTTATATTTATTCCAATTTTTCAAATCGCAAAAAAATGTAATACATGTATTTTAAAATTCTTGACAATTAAACAACAATCTAAATACTTGAAACATTTCTTCGCTACCAAAAAATTAAAAAAAGAAACTATAAATATAATTATAAACGAAATTAATTAAGCCACGCAAAGCAATCTAAAAGAATCGAAATAAAAAATATAAATTAAACCGAAAATATAATTTACGACGCTCGTAAAATATATCAAACTACAAAGATCTTAATAACAGTCATTAACAGCTAACAAGTTCCCAGCGAGAAAAAAAGCATTTCGACTATATTAGAGAAACTTACCTAACCGAAAGGCGATCTCGTTTAAAACATGCCACACCGCGGGATAAACTCCTTAAAAGAAAGTTTCGTTTCTCGTTGGCCGGGATGAGCGACATAAAGCCGTGTATGGCTCTTTACTCTCGATAGAATATCGTTAATTATGCCAACGTTGAACCAATGAAGTGTCGATAAAAAGTTCGAACGAGCCGGTGTTGCAGCTAAACCCATAACCCCTGGACGACGAAATAGTTCGGTGGATCCTTTAATAAAGACACGATCCTCGAGAACGAGGATCTTGGGAGTGGGGAGGTGTTCTTATTTCAAAGGAACCGACCCACTCGATCCTACGAACCTGGAGAAGCACTCGGCTGTCAGAAAGGCACCGAAAGATCCTCTTGGATGGAAGAGGTATAGGTTAGCTCGTTTCGCTGCTGGCTCGAGATTTCGCGTCGAGATTGCGGTGGAGTTTTTTGGAAATTTTACCAAGTGAACACCGAAAGATAAATGTTCTAACCTCTTCAAGAGATGATCGTAGTCAAGAGTATACAAGAGAGATATTTAAGGAGAGGAAATATGCGTGGAAAAAGTTATCACATGAATTTCACAGATTTTCTTGATGTGGATCGAAAATACGTATCACAAGGGTTATGAAAATGTAAATTAAAAAGGTCGATTGCGAGATAGATTCCATTTTCCTTCGTCACTATGTACTTATTCGTTGCTTGCCCGAAAGAAACGTAAGAAAGACTACGTTTCTTGTAAACGAATCACGTGATCTAACTTAATTTATTTCCTAGCAGAGAGATGTCGCGATTAGTCTAGTTTCCAATCAAAGTTTTTCGCCAACACGCTTAGATTTACACCTATTTTAAACAAAATATAAGTGATAATTGATAATTGATTTTTTTTAAGTGTTAAACGTTTAGTTTCTTTTTTCAAAATTTAAGAATTTGTAAGATTGTATATTCAAGTGAAATAGAAATTTAGAAACTTTCCAATGAAATTTACAAGTTATCTTTGACAGGTTAGAATTCACTTTTCAAGATGAAAATTCTCGATCAGATGAAATATTCTTTAATTTCGACGACAAATTGCAAATTATAATTAAAAAAAAAAAAGAAACACTAAAACGTTTAGAGATTACTTTTGGAACATTGGCACATTTTTTTCAAATTTTTCTTTGTCTCCCCTATTCGATTCCACGACATTTTATCCCTTTTGCACAGATGTGAAAAAAAAACGAATTTGGCCAACTTTCTCGCTATTACCTCGAGGCTTTCATCGAGGACATTACGCGGGCAGGGCGACGTACGCGTGTAAGAAGGCGGCGGCGGGTAATCGGCAGCCTGGAAACACGTGTCTCGCGTCCCTCCGACCCAGCCATGAATCGTTGAAGGAGAGAAGGTCTCTCGTTCAACCGATCAACGCTTCCTTTTCCGCCGCTACACCACCCACCCGGCCGACACGGAACGCGCATTAGGCGCGAGTGCATCCTCACGCCCCGCAGCTACTTCCATTGGGATCCTGGGACGTTTCCCATCGAGGTGGAGTATACGCGTTATGACGGCCTCCCGGTGTACACGATTCCTCGACATTTGTCTTTTCGTTGTAGAACGAAACTAGACGATCGGCAAGGAGTTGCAGTTGGATGGCTTCGTGATGGATGATGTACGTTTCTTTTCTCTTTTTTTTTGAATAAATAAAGCTAGCGACTCGAGTGGGATAAGAATGCGCATTAAGATCAAAAGATGTTTTTTTTTTTATCAACGCTTAATATATAATAATTTTAAATTCTAATTTTATATTTTGTTTTTCTTTCTCTAACGATATTTAAAAAAGAAAGAAAAAATTTGTGCTGTTATTATCACTGGATTAAGGGACATATTAAAATAAAAAACCAAAGTATAAAACTACAAAAATTTCTTTTTACCAGAAATCACGTTACACGACGACGACGATAATTTTTATTTGAAAAATTCAAACCCACCAACAGCATTCTCTAAACATCTTCTCCATCTTCCAGTGGATGACCTTCTCTCTCGTATCCGACTGTTTTCAGCTCGAGGAAGGACAGGAGCCCATCGAATCCAAGCGTGAGCAAGAAGAGGCGAGCGAAGAGGGAGGTGGACGAGGGTAGGGGAGGGGGTTGCTCGTGGTGGAAGAGAAGCAAGGAACGTGAGCTGTATCGCCAACCGCGGCTTTAATAAACCCCCTTGGATTCCCGACGACGCACCATTGTGGCGGAGTCAGCCCGATCCCGAGGTACCCTACCCTCCTCCCTCACCCTTTCACACCCCCGTCTTATCCACCTCTCTCGGCCCTATCTCTCTCGGGAGTCTCTCAATATCCCTTTGTTTAGGGTGCTTACGAGCAAAGATGTCGTGTGCCAACTGGGAAGGAGCAGTAAACCCCTCGACCCCTAGTAGGACTTTAGGATTCTAGAGTCTTCTTCCTACCCCCCTCCCCTCTCCATCTCGAACAGCGAGGAGCAGACGATTGTTCTGACCCTTTCCAGGGAATGTCTCGTGTGTGCCACACCGACCAAGGTGTCCCGGTCCCTCCTTGGCCTCCTCTCGTCGCATTTTCTTCTCGTTTCGCTTTCGAGAGAGATTTCCAAAATTTTTTCCAATTTTTCTCGAATCGATTTTTTGAATTTTTTTTTTTTTTCTTTACACTTATTATCGCAGACAGGAAGAAACTTAGTTTTTCCAACTAATTTACGTTACACACCAGAGTAAAAATTTTTGCAATACAATACAATACTCGCGATGGAATCGAAATTTGTCCAATGACAATTTCTCCCGACTCGTCGCGTCGGACGCGATTTTCCAAGTGGTTTGAAACGCGAGTTAGGGCAGGGGGGGAGGGGGTTGGGGCCGTTCCAGGATCCATGGCCCGTGGAGCGTATCAATCACGTGGCGGAGGAGGAGGGGGGAGAGAGAGAGAAGAAGGAGGAGAAGGAGAAGCCGAAAAGTGGCCGGCCACGTGGGTCAGCGCGGTGTGCTCTCGACCCATTGTCGAGTTTTCTTTCGGCACGTGGCCATTCGGCGTCCGCCCATCCAGTTTAAGAGCCATCGAATCCGCGCGCACGCGGCCCCCCATTTTGCTCGTTTCGTTCCTTGTTCCGTTCATTAGGGCGGCCGCCCGTGGGCAAAATATGCTCGCGTTTCCGGTTCGTCGAAGCCGCGTACACATGTCGCGAGATAATCAATCTTCGACCCCCTTTCTATCCTCTCTCCTCCCCCCTTTAGGAAGTGAAGTTTTTATGCGTGGCCGGGGAACAAAGGTTCTCGCGCTAAGGATATATTTATACGGGAAAATTTCTTTTCTTTGGAAAATTTTTTATTTTTAAAAATGGTTGACCTGCCTTCGAAGGAAACTCGAAATTCTAATCTGAAAATTTTAATTCCAATGAAAATATAATTATATCGGGCTGCTAAATTAATTGAAATAAAATTGGTTTTTTAAATTTGTTGTAGTTATAATATTTTAGAAGAAGTTTAACCTAACCTGAAAATTTTAATTAATGAAAATTTTTGGGGGATATAATTATATCAGGCTGCTAAATTAATTGAAATAACTGGTTTTTTAAATTTGTTGCAGTTATAATATTTTAGAAGAAATTTAACCTAATCTGAAAATTTTAATTTTTAATGAAAATGATGCGTGGACCTGTCTTCTAAGAAAATTCGAAATTCGAAGTAAATTCTAATTTAAAAATTTTAATTCCAATGAAAATATAATTATATCAGTCTGCTAAATTAATTCAAATAACTGGTTTTTTAAATTTGTTGCTTTTACAGTTATAATATTTTAAAAGAAGTTTAACCTAACTTGAAAATTTTTATTTTTAATGAAAATAATATATGGATTGTCTTTGAAGAAAACTCGAAATTCTAATTTAAAAATTTTAATTCCAATGAAAATATAATTATATCAGATTGCTAAATTAATTGAAATTTGTTTTTAAAATTTGTTGCTTTTACAGTTATAATATTTTAGAAGAAATTTAATCTAATCTGAAAATTTTAATTTTTAATGAAAATGGTGTGTTAGCCTGCCTTTGAAGGAAACTCGAAATTCTAATTTGAAAATTGTAGTTCCAATGAAAATATAATTATATCGGGCTGCTAAATTAATTCAAATAACTGGTTTTTTAAATTTGTTGCTTTTACAGTTATAATATTTTAAAAGAAGTTTAACCTAACCTGAAAATTTTTATTTTTAATGAAAATAATATATGGATTGCCTTTAAAGAAAACTCGAAATTCTAATCTAAAAATTTTAATTCCAATGAAAATATAATTATATCAGATTGCTAAATTAATTGAAATTTGTTTTTAAAATTTGTTGCTCTTGCAGTTATAATATTGTAGAAGAAATTTAAGCTAACTTGAAAATTTTAATTAATGAAAATTTTTGGGGAGATATAATCAAGCTGCTAAATTAATTGAAATGATTTATTTTTAAAATTTGTTGCTTTTGCAGTTATAATATTGTAGAAGAGATTTAACCTAACCTGAAAATTTTAATTAATGAAAATTTTTGGGGAGATATAATCAGACTGCTAAATTAATTGAAATGATTTGTTTTTAAAATTTGTTGCTTTTGCAGTTATAATATTGTAGAAGAAATTTAACCTAACTTGAAAATTTTAATTTTAATGTAAAATACACTTGTATATATGGAAAGTTATAATGGGTTAAGTTATGATGTACTGATCAAAGTGATTTCAAATTTGTTGTTTTTGTAATTGTAGTATTTTAAAAAGAAATTATACTGAAAATTCTAATCTTGATGAAAATTTTTGAGAAATATAATTAGAGAATTATATTAGACTAATTAATACTACACTAATTAAAGTGACTGATTTCAAATTTATTGCTTTTGTAATTTATATAATGGATTATATTAAATTTAGTGGTTAATAATAAAATATTTAATTTCAAAATACTAATTTTAATGAAAATTTGCAGACAAAAAATTACATTCAAGATATCATATTAATTATTTTTTAAATTTTCTATATTTTCTCTAAAAATAAAATTAAAAACCCATTATAATAAATTTTAGTTTAAAGTTTAACATTTAAAGTTTCTTTTAATAGAAATAAAAAATTACCTACTATCAAAATTACTTATTAGTTTTACTTTTAAATCATTATTCACTAATATCATATAACCATTCTCTGATACGATCAAAAACACGTCAGAACAAATGACTTCCCGGATCAGGCGTTAAAATATATTACATCACATTCGTTCAATTACGCGCTGATGGACACGTGGAATGCGACAGAAAGAGAAAGATACAGAGTGTTTCATTATCGATGATACAATCGATGAAACGAGTGAATTAAATTGAATATTAGAATGGAATGAAAAAAAAAAAATTTAAATTCAACGATTATTTTTTAATTTTCAAAAGAAACTTTCCTTTAATTCCAAATTTTTAAAAGACAGTGTATTTTTAAACGTACAACTCGATTTTCTAAATCTACTATAATTATTATTATAGATTTATATTATCAGATTAGCAATGTCATCTTAGCTTTTCAACACTTAACCTTAATTTAATTTAGACGATATTATTTTTCTCAAACCACTAATATTTCACACAATTTCTAACTCTATCAATAGATGGAATTCTTTTTATCACAATCAAATTTAGATCAATAGAAACTTTTCTCTATTCTCAAAAAAAAAACAGATACAACAATCTTTATCTTATTCTAACCTCACTCCTCTATTCTTATTCTAACCTTAAGACTTAAACAAGCGAACCAAAAAATCCCTGTCAAATTTTACAAGCTTATCTTATTCCTAACCTCACTTCCAACTTTCAATCTGAATTACAAATACCAAGTATTCATTTATTTACACAATCAAGAATTAAACAAGGGAAGCTAAAAGGATTACCAATTTCCAAAAAATTAATCAATAACAATATCGTATAACAGACTACGCTGTTAAACGAGGCAAGAAATTCGAGAAAAATCAGATCAGATCTTACCTACCGATTCCATCTCTCCCCATACGTTTACCATAAACGTGTTGATCCTTTGACCGGTAGCCAGTAAGTAATTACCCTCCGAGCGAAGGAAAAGCTTGGAACATTCGTTAAAACTGCACACAGGCAGACACGCGGTCACGCGAGACCATTTGTCATTGATAGATGCGATACGCGCGACCGTGTTGCTCGCTTTTGCGAAACAAGGAGGAAGAGAGAGAAAGAGGTGGAGTGTCGACGAGGAGCGGTGTGGAGGAGGGAGAGGAGGGTGAAAGACAGGGCCGTACTTCCGGAGGGCGGTACCTCCAGTCGAGACGGCCCGTGGATTAACTGTGTGTGCACGACGAGTGTTCCAGGTAAACCCTATCGGCGGCCATGTTACCTTGCACTTCTGCGTACAGAATGTTCCTCTTACGCTCTTTCCGCTCGTCCAAGAATGTAAATCAGTGAAGTGTACCGAGGAAAGTTGGAAATCGAGCCTCTTCGAGCCGTTTTCGACCTCGTGTCCTCGTGCTTCACATTCTTTTTTTTTTTTTTTTTTCTTAAAAGAAGATTATTGTATTCAATTTAATTTTCGACGAAAGATCTATTTTTTTTGAAGAATTGAAGTATAGTATGTAATGCATATGAAAATGCAATTTGAACATTTAATAATTACTTGAATATAAAAATAAAAATTTACAAATGGGAAATAATCGTACAATTTTTTTATATATTAGAAATGTTTATATTAAAGTATTTTCGAATCCTCGTTTTACGAGATAAAATTTGTCTATGGATAGAATTTTGAAAAAGATAATATACGTGTCATCGCGTATTAAAATTTTGTTCACGTTATTTTCAATTATTACAAAGATGGATGAATCGAAATGTAATTAAATTAAAAATAAGCTAAGCTTCTCAAAATTAAATTATGATAGAAAAAAGTCGAGTGGTTTCTCGACGGGATAATAATAAAAAGGGACGAAATGGCGACATTTAAAAATTACACGGATCATAACCTTCGACTTATCTCACGCCGATCGGCGTCTTTGGGAACCGCAGGCATGCCTCCTAAAGAGCAAAAGTGTGCTCATGGTAAACATTAAAGTGGTTTCTTGGAAGGAAGAACACGGCTACCAGCTTGCAAAATAGGCATTCGTCGACACTAGCCGACGTTTACCTTTCCTCTCTATTTGTACTTATTTCCAACGTGGCGAAAGTTCCAACATGTCGCCGCGTTGAAATCGAGCCTCGCCCGACTACGAATATTTATTTTAACGCTCCTTCCGTAATTACGGTTTTGAAATTGAATTGAAAACGATGATATTTTTGTTAATTTTCACTTTCTTAAAAAATGAATAATTAAAAATAGTTATGATATATTGATACAGTTAGCACGAATTATTTCCATCCACTTTTTTCTGATTTTTTATTAGATTTATAATAATGACTTTCCTTTCCAAGTGATGGGTTGGAGGACCATGAATCAGTATACAACCGCCATTTATCAACTGTTTATACAGGAAATATATGTATGATGGTTGATAATCAATAAAAGATTTGAGTTTGTGGAATAATTATTTTCTTGTGGATTTTTAGTCTTTAATATCAATGAATAGAATGGAAGATTATCAAGTGTGAATTTGATATCATTATCATTTTAACTTTACAATTAATTCTAAAATTATTATATCTTTCAATTAATGGCTATGAAGTAATTTTAAATTTATTATAGATTCAAAGTAGTTAATTCTAAGATTCTGCACAATATGTTTAATTAATACTGTATGTTATTATCTCAATGATCCTAAATTTACTATAAATTTTGAATTGTTTCTTGCAATAAAAATACAATAAAAAATGCCATCACAATAAATTATACTATTATTTTCTTAATGTTCAAATCAAAAAATAATAATTTTACAAACATCATTGATTACTTCTATCTATATTCATTATTAATCATAATCATCAATTATTATTATTAAAAAAAGTTCTTAAAAATAATTTCTCCTGATTTCTTTTACTTCATATTTAGTTATATATTTTTATTAAAGAAAAGAGAAAAATAAAGATCGTGTATAATAAAATAAAGTAAAAAAAAAAATCTTTTACAAATGATGATTCTTTTGAAATTTTAGTTTTTTCGCGTTTCGAAAACGAAACTCTATCAATTGATATACAAAGAAATCATTTATTTATTTGAAACTATAATTTAGAAAATTCACTTTTCTTTTTTTTTTTTTTTTTTTGAAAATTTCACAGCCAACAAATCATCACCGTTCGATTATCCCATCTCCCCTCTCCTCCCCCACGATAAAAAGCGACCACACGGTATTTCACAATCCATAAGTTCCCCCTGCAATTATCGCCTTCGATTACAGCAGCCCTCACAACCTAACAACCGTTCACAATCCTCGACAACTGCCCACCCACCCACCCACCCATTTCCCCGCCAGAGAAAAACTCGTACCCTTCCACGAAACGAAACGAAACGAAACAAAAGCAAACAAAACACCGCGCTTCCCGCGAATAATAATATCATTCTTCTTTTTTCTTTCCTTTTTTTTCTTTTCCTCATCCCGTGGCCGACGTCTGAGCGAATTCGGCAAACACCTTCGGCAAACGCCTCCTCTTTTTTTCTCCGGTTAATCAAAATTAAAATTCAGTTGGAAACGCGCTGAGAGGAGGCGCTGCTGCTTCGCCTCGCTTCGCTCGCCGGAAAGGGATTGGTATGGGAATGGGGAGGGGAGGAGAGGGGATGTCCAATTAAAAAAATGAAGTGCTTTTTCATATTCGTCTCCCTTCGCCCCCTCCCCTCCCCCACTCCCATCCATTTGTTCGTAAATAATAATTAAAAATACTCGTCGTGCTCGGTTTCGCCATCGTGCTAATATTTAGTCGACGGAGAAAATGAGGGAGGAGGGAGCGGGGGAAGAAAGGAGAGAAGGAGGAAAGGAAGGTGGGTGGGGATAGACAGTCGGAGTTCTCGAAACACGTCCACATTTCCATCGCTTTTCCCGTCCCTTATAACCAGAGAGAGAGAGAGAGACGCCCTCCCCCTCCCCCGTCACTCTACTCTCTTTTGCATTCGGGACAGCTCGCGCTCGCGACGAATTTGCAAGCTTTTAATATAAACGCGACGCGATATATACCGTCGAATCCGACTGTTGTTTCCCCCGTCGTTGCCTTCCTCTCTCTCTCTCTCTGTCTGTCTCTGTTTCCGTCTCTTTCTATCTCTGTCTCTGTCCGCGCTGTTGGATTTGGTGACGAGTCGATCTTTGTCCGTCGGACTGGGTTTATCCGTCAGTCACATGGGATGGGATACTTTCTCTCTCTTTCTCTCTCTTTCTCGTTGCCAGTCCCTTTATGAATAAATCCAGAGCGAGTTGTTTTCACCTGCGATCGCCGAGGTAACGCGATATCCTGTCTCTCGAGCGGATGATATCTTTCGAGGGATGTTGTATAGGTTAAGTCGAGTTCTCTGTGTATACGCTTCGATATATTTCGTGTTACCTAGGTTAGATTAAATTACGACACTTTTTGAGAAATATATTGTATAGGTTAGTTTGATTAAGTACATGGAATAATTGTTTCTTATAATTTCGTTGGAATAGGTTAGATTAGGTGAATGTTAAATTCATTTTTCTGTATATAATGTGTATTTTGTGTTTCATAGATTAGATTAGAATCGAATGGTAGCTTTTAGCTCGAGAAATATTGTATGCTTCGATATAGGTTAATTATGAATTATATTTTTTGAGAAATGGTTACACAGGTTATATAGTTTGATTAGAATATTAAATCTTGTAATTTATGGACGGTAGATTAAATTAGGTTGACTTTTTATATATATAAGATGTTTTTGTATCTTGTGTTTCATAAATTAGATTAGAAGTGGATGATATCTTTCGAGGGATGTTGTACAGGTTAAGTCGAGTTCTCTGTGTAAATAGGATGCTTCAATATTTTGTACTACGTCGTTAGGTTAAATTACAATACTTTTTGAGAAATGGTTATATAAATTAGCTTGATTAAATACATAGAATATTTCTTATAATTTTATTGGACATTGGAATAGATTAGATTAGATGAATATTAAATTAACTTTTCTGTATATAAGATATATTTTGTATTTCACGAGTTAGATTAAAATCGAATAGATGATAGCTTTCGAGGAATCTTATATAGAACGCTTGGATATTTTGTGACTCGTAAAATTAGGTTAGATTACGCAAGTTTTGAGGAAATATTTTTTGAAAAATGTTATATAGATCAAGTTGATTTTTTTATACTATATAGGACATTATTTCGGTATCTTGTAATTTATGGATATTAAATTAGGTTAGAATGATTTTTCTGTATGCAAAGTGTTTTTGTATTTCTATAGAAGATTAGATTAAATTAGAATCGAATTGATGATGTCTTTCAAGGTGTTATAGGATATTTCTATATTTTTCTTAGATTAGATTAGTTTTGAGTGGATGATAGATTTTGTATAAATTGTTTCGGTATTTTGTACTTTACAAAGATCAGGTTATGTTAGAATAAGTCTTGAATGGATATTTTTCAAGGGATATAAAGTATTTCGATATTTTGTAAATTTTATAAATTAGGTTAGGTTAAGTAGTAGATTAAATAAGAATCAAGCGAATAATATAATATCTTTGAAGAGAAATGTTGTGTAGATTAGGTTAATTATTTCTCTGTGTATAAAATGTTTCAATATTTTGTACTTTCTAGGTTAGGTTAAATTATATTTTTGAATTTTGGAGATTGAATTAGATTATTTTTCATATTTTATAGGTTAAGTTAGTCTTTAATACATGATATCTTTCGAGAGATGAAATTTAATTTATTCTGCATAGGATGTTTCTTTCCAAGAATGTTGTACAAATTAATAAATCTGTAATAATAAAAATAATAATAATTAATAAAAATGTAATAAAAAGATTAATAAATAAAAATCTACAAAAAATCTAGAAAAATTCTAAATAGTACACGAATAAAAAAAGTCCAAACCCAATTCCAAAATTTCGTGAGAACATCGAGAGATTAATTAACATCTCTCTAATACGATCTTATCACTATCCTCTTCTTTATCCACATCCGATAAAACTTGTCGAAAATCGCACGGGTCGTTCAACGAGATCAGATATTACTTTACTCGATACACGAGTTTCAGGCAAAGGAGACAAGGTTGGATGACCGGCCGCTAACAAGGCAGCCGGTGCTTATTTAAAATAGTCTTATGACTGTTGCACAGGTGGGAGTGCGGGATGGCGAGTAATTTGCCTGGTAAAACCCGAGGCAGGCCTCGGGCGACTCTCTCAACCCGGCCAAGGGTCCGATCATTATTATCTCCGCGGCAAAGAAATCTCTCCTCGACGTTGCCCTCGGCGAGCTCCCCATTTCCTCTTCCCGGCTCCACACGCGTAAAAAAAAAAAAGAAAAAAAGGATGCTACTGGCTAACATCCTTTGTCCAACGTCTCATTTTTCTTGGCTCGCAAATTGATATTATTTAATTGAAAATTATTCAACTATCGATCCCTGCTTCTGAACCTAACCTAAAATAAAACACAAGTTTTCTTTACTTTAATTATAATATATATAATTAAATATTATATAATATGATTTATATACTTTTCAATTATAATTGTACATACTCTTTAATTATTATGACAAACAATATTCAAAATCTGTCTGACTGAAAGACAAATTTTCTTTTTTGAGAAACGACAAATTTTTCATCTTCATTTAATATATTCCAAAAAAGGGACACGGAAAGGGTGGATACGTGTCTCTGACACCCTTCTCCCCCTCCTCCCTCCCTCAAAATCAAAAAGGGACACGAGCGAAGGGGAGGGGGAGGGCTTAGTCCGGATGGCAGGTCCTGGGGGACACGCGACACTTTGGGTGGCCGTCCGCTCATCCGCCGGATAATGGATTCCAGGGCTACACCTTGGCATCGCTTATTTTAATCCGACGATTAAAAATGTCAGACACATGTTCGTGAACTGCGCGATCCCGTGGGCCGCAGCCTGTGCAACTTTCGGGGATTAATGTCCCCTGCGACACTCCTCCCCCCTCCTGAGACGAGGACGTCGTCCTCGTCGTTGTCGTCTGTCGCCGATTTTTGCGGGTACTCTCTCTCTCTCTCTCTCCGGAAAACTGGAAATTCGACGAGTCTCCTGAATCCTGAAAGCAAACGGATAGGATAATAATCGTTGTCTCGATTAATTGTTATTAATTATTGAAAATTTTCGATTTCATTTTTAAAGTATATTTGTCTTATATACGATTAATTTTGGGTATGTACGATGTGTCACGTTATTGTATAATTGGGCAAAATTTAATACAGTTATTTTAAAAATTTGTTATTGAAACAGTAATAAGAATTGCAAGTAGCAAAGGTTTTATTCGAAATTTTTAATTTTGGTTAACTTTGGTTTTTTAACTCTTGTAGTATAGAAAGTTTCGTTTTGTAATTATAATTGTAATTGTAATTCGTAAAAATTGAATTTGTATAAATTGAATCGAATTAAAATTATACTAATTTTAATATTGTTAGATTAATTCTTTATAAAATGACGAATAATAAAAAAATTTATAGAATTTATCTCGAACAAATGGTTTAATTTTATTTCAATCCTGTTATTACGAAGAAGCAGCGTGCACCGGTGGTCCGGCGAGATTTCTTATGCGAGATTCAGAAACAGTGAGAAGCTTCGCGCTGTAGCTCGTTAGTTGTTTTGCTTGTCTAACGTCACGAGAAATTTATCGCTGTGACGAATTAGAGTGGAGGATCGTTTCGAGTCGAATGTGGGCAAAGGAACGAGGATAAAAGGGTGAATTTAATTTTTTCTTTTTTTTTTTTTTTAAAAACAAATTCTACTTTATCATTGTTTCGATCGATTCTTCGTTTTTTCTGTTACCGATCGAGTCACCCCGAAGAAACTGATTATGATTTTATTCGTAACAATTCATAAATTAATTCTCTTTGGAAATAAAAATTTCCAAACTTATTAATTGAGTTATAGAAAAAAAAATAACGATAAATATATATTTAAGACTGTATACTTATTAAATGACCAATTAAATAATATATTTTTCCATCAAAATACAAAAAGAAAGATAAAATTGAAAAATCGAATTGAATTAAAATTAAACGAACTTATTAATTGAGTTATAGAAAAAAAAAATAATGATAAACGTATATTTAAGATTGTATACTTATTAAATGACCAATTAAATAATATATTTTTCCATCAAAATAAAAAAAGAAAGATAAAATTTAAAAATCGAATTGAATTAAAATTAAACGAACTTGAAAATCGAATTTTTTTAAATTCCATCTCCTTACCATTCATCTATAATCCTGTTATCCAAAAATCTAAAAATTCAAGTAAATATCGTTAACAAGTCGTTTTCGCAGACACCGCGTTTCCCCGAAATCGAAAATGATGCTTGAAGGAGGAGGAGGAGGAGGAGGAGTGCACAGGTGTCTCGATGAGGCGCATAATTCGAAGGATGGCGGGGGCGGAGACGGAGGAAGCGAGCGGCTCGAGACGGCAGAGGAACCGCCACGAGGCCCCCGATATATCGGGCCCTCGTTTCGGTCGGTGCCTCTACAGGAAGGATGATACTCGGCCAAAGATAGCATCGACAACTTGTATGTATGTACGTAAGTCTACATGTTCGACGTTTATTATGGTAATCTTGGGAAATTTAGGTAACGACATGTACTACATTGCTGGTGCGCAAAGTTTTCAGAGAGAAGTCGAAAGTTCGAGGAATACGTCAGAAATGGAAAAAATATTTTTCTACGAGGATTAGAGAATATTCGAGATTAAAGAATTTGGAAAATTTGGATAAAATGAGTATAAATATATATTTATTTTGAATGACGAAGAAAATTATATATTCATTGAAATATAGGTTAAGCTATATTTTATATTGATAAAGAAAAAGATTGATAAAATTTGGAAAAAGGAATTTTGTACCTTGAAATCATTTAATTTTTAAAATAAATACAAAAATATTGATTGAGATTGCAAACATTTTTACGCTGTGGAAATTGAAAGATCAAGTTCTGTAATGGTACAGTATCGAATTTCTCTTATTCTATTTTCACTGTACAATAAAATCACTGGTTAAAATACAAGTTTTGCAATAGATCGACACGAATGCAACAGTTGCAACAAAGCCTGACTTTCCTCTCTATTCTGGCATACATACGACTTGCAGGTCACTTTTCTCAACTTCTCTTTACACGGCGCATTCTAAACTGACCTTTTTCTCGAATGCATACTCGGTCGTCCATTTTCTTTCAAGCACACATGTACTGTACACGTGTTTCTATAAAACTACTAAAAGTTTTATTTGAAAATTGTTCTCTATTAAATTTTGAATCGAATGTAAAATAATCTTTAACAATAATATTTAATAATATTTAATTTCTTGTGTATGCAGGAAAAAGTATACTTAAGTAGGAAACAAATTTTTAACGAACAAATTCTTTTAAATTAGGTTATGTCAATTTAACGAATCTTAAACTTGATTCATTTCAAAAATAATTCTTAACGCACAGCTTTGAATGATAGATTATTCAAGTAACTTTATTCTTAATTTTACCCATTCACGCCAAATACCAAATATCTCGAAACGCAGACATCTCGCGACACGCATCCTAACCTGTTTCCACCCAAGTTGTTCGAAAAGCTCGATTGCCACGGATCCAATAAATACCATAAACGGAGCCACGCCGCTGTGAAATAAGACAAAGGCCTCCTGAACCGTTATTTCCTCGAGTGGCTGGGTACATCGTGGCTCGGATACAGATAGAAGGAATTTCGAGGCGAGAGCAACACTTGGTTAGGCGACACTTCACTCGTGCACACCGTTGATGTGTACTGGTGGACAGGTGTGCGCGCCCTCTACACGCGACCACGCGAAACCTGCGTGTTAACACGTGCACGAATCCGCCTCTCTCGAAGAGTCTTGTGATTTCATCCTTCGTACGTATTCTCTTCCGAGTTGTGTAATGGAAACCGCCTTTACGAACGAGTCTGTTCCTTGTTTCGCGGCTTGCCTGGATTAATTGCGGCCCGCTATTCGTTAATATACAAATTTTAATTTGCCCGTATCTCTCGAACGTTATCGTTAATTTATTTGGAATATTCGTATATACGAATTTAATATAATATGCGACTGTCATTTTCGAGTCGTGGTTCGATTGTAATTTAATTTTTAATTAATTTTGTGAACAGGTATGGTTGCGCTCGGATAATTGTAAATTGTAAATGTGTACAATTTATGTATGGCATATTTAATTATTGCCTTATATGCAGTTTATTCGTTATGTTTTCGAATTTAATTAATGGATCGATCGATACTGTTCGATTATTATTCAAATTTTTAAAAATATGTTAATTTATAAATTTTCATATAATAAGATCTATATTTTAGTCTTTATAGTGTCTGAATTATACCATGTTTGAAGCAATTTTGATAAATTTTATTTTGATGATTCTATATATCAGATACTATTGATGATAATTTTATATTTATATCTATAATTATATTTACTATATAATTTTCATTTTAATAGACATTAGATTAGATACTTTATAAATGTTTCATGGTAACAGACAACAAGTATACGTCGAATTTATGAAAAGAAGACATTTATCAACAATAAATTAAAACCCAGATAATCCTGTTATCCACATTTGAACTGGGTTATGATCACGGAGGATAATTTAAATTATGATTATGAGATTCGAGTTTAAATATAGCACTTATAAATAATTAACAGACGCGATAACTGCTCTAAATTTATGATATATACACACACACACAAAAACACATATGATTTTATCAGTTTTTACTTTAGAGAACATTGAATTTGTTTATTTGCTTCACGGATGTTAACTCTAACTGCTGCTATTAATAATAGTAAACTAAATAATTTCTTAATCCTCGACTTATATTATCGCCAATTAAGAGCAAGAATTGATGCAATAAATAGAAGAGAAAATTTTTTTTTTTTTCCGTCCTATGTAACAAACTCTACCAATCTTTTTCCACTTTTTATAAAATTGAAAATGTATCTGTAAAATTTTCATTATCATTCCATTCCATGTTTGTGCATAATTCTCGAGATACTTGATTCCAGCTGCTGATAAATGATTATTATTAATAATGAACTGTCTGAATTGTTAATTTCCTATTCTGTAATGGAGAAGCGTCGATCGAAAACACGCGGATCAGAAATTCTCGAATCGTACACGGTGTTTCACGATTGCAGGTCCAAATAAGGTGAATTAACAAGTGGAGTGGAATGAAATAATTTTTTGATCATTATTTAAAAAATTTCAAGATTTGGTTTTTTTCTTGTACATTCTTTCAAATTTTTCAAATTTTAAAAAATGCATTTAAACTAAATCAATATGATTTTCGATACGAATCGAACGTACAACTTTTAATTTTATTAATTTCATTCAATAATGAAACACTCTGTACTCGTACATTTGCATGGAACGACTAATTAGGTTATCCATCAGTCGCTAATATCGAGTGTAACCACAAATAGGTTTAAATTAAGGGAAAAATAAATATATCTCGAACTATTACAAAGTATAATAAGCGTTAATTATCTTCGACTAATAGGTATAGACGTCGGGAAATCATGTATATGGATACAACGTGGTGAACGTTTCGAAATTAATTGAATATTTCATTTTAGCATGGATAATTATGGAAATATAATTAGAAATATTAAAAACAAAAGAAAAAAAATGTTAGAAAATTTAATCAAATTTTTTTTCTAAGATCGAACGAATAAATATTACCTTTTTTTTTTTTATTTATTTATTTGACGAATCTTTGTTGTTTCAGTTGCTCGAAGATAAGTCTCGATCGGTAACTGATTAAAATCGGGGAAAAATTCGTTGAAAAGATGAAAAACGATAAATAGATAGCGTAGTAAAAATAATATTTCCGATACGCGCGCAATGTTTCATCGATAAACTAAGAAGTTAAAATTCCGATCGTTAATATTCATAACAAGTATTTTCGCGCGCTTCTTTGTCCGACCATGTCTAGCAGAGAGATGAATTCAGCAAGAGAAGAAGCAAGTCATTTGATTAAATTGAATTCATACTCGAGCTAGACATACACTCCTGATTTATCGATATTATCTTCTGCCTCGTCACTTGCACAACGTGTATAATGCCTGTCATCATCCGGATAGCATACGATGATCGAATCAACGAATCAACAGAGTGTTGGAATTTAAACTCATTACAGCGTAATCAGTGACATCTATGCTTAGAAATTAGTACTGTTATTCTTTCCGCTTGTATCCTCGCCATTGCGTATATATAGTCTATATGTCTATGTTGTAACTGTGTACACGAAGTGTGTTGTGTGTAACGAAATGTAAATATAATGGATAAATGTAAATTTTAAAATTTTTAATTGAACAGATATATCTCGATTCTTCTATAAATTCGAAACGTTTTTTTCTCTAACTTTTATTTCCTTTAACAATCAATCCCTTGAAAAGTTTTGTTAAAAGAGGTTATGTTTCTGGAATAGTTTACTTGAAAAATTAAATATGTCTTTATTGATTTTTAAAAAGGCAATTCGTAACGTTTTATTATATTTTGCAACACTTTGGACTATTATTCACAATTGAGGTATTTATAAATAAATTTTGAACAAAATGCAGTACACATTAGAATATCTTTAACATATCATCATGTATCAAGATCATTGAAATTGAATCTCTAAATTATACAATTATATACATTTTGATCAAAATCAAATTGATAAAGGATTATCTCTGATAAAAAATAAATAATCATTTAATTAATTCTTTCTAACACTTATTTTCTTTCATTATAAATATTACTATACATATATCTATATTTGAAGAGGTTATGTTTCTGAATAGTTTAATGAAAAATTAAATATGTCTTTATTGATTTTTAAAAAGGCAATTTGTAACGTTTTATAATATTACATTTTGCAATAGTTTTGACTATCTTGTGATTATTCACAATTGAGGTATTTATAAATAAATTTTTGAACAAAGTACAATACACATTAAAATGTCTTTAACATATCATCATGTATCAAGATCATTAAAATTGAATCTCTAAATTATACAATTATACACATTTTGATCAAAATCAAATTGATAAAGGATTATCTCTGATAAAAAATAAATAATCATTTAATTAATTCTTTCTAACACTTATTTTCTTTCATTATAAATATTACTATACATATATTTATATTTGAAAAAAGAAAAAAAAAATTTCTTTCTTTTTATTATATCCAATATATATTCCATATATTCAATATATCCAACAACACACCTGTATCATTCTTATTCATTTTTCAATAACTTCATCATCAATCATTCCTTCACTTTGCTACTAAGAAAAAAAATTTCTTTCAAACATCCTAACCTAAAAAGAGAAAAAGAAAATAACAAATTAGGAGGGACGCTGTATTAACCGAGATAACGAGAATTTCTTTGAGATTACAAGGGGACGTGCGCCACGAGAAGGAACCAGAATGGATGCTGAGTCGCGCCTTCCCCCTTTGAATCACTTTTCGGGAGCAAAAAAAGGCCGATCAATTTCAAATTGATGGCCCGGTTACGTTAATTAGTAAGTGGAGATCCGTAAACGAGAGAGAGAGAGAGAGAGAGTGGTGGGGAGGAGTTGGTCACGCGGCGGCACAACTTGCCGGTTTTATATTCGAGGGAAGGGGAAGAGGAAGGATTGGAAGAGGTATAACAGGTGTAGTTACGATGCTTTGAAGTTTTTACCATCGAACAGAAAATCGAACGTTTCGAAGCGAGAAGCGTTCCGTGTTTTAAGGCATCACAACCGCCTCGTTTTACGACGTGTACCAGCGTGTGGGATTCATGATGTTCGATCGAGATTTGGAGGATGGATATTAAAACTCGAGCGTGGCAAAGATAGGTTAGATTGGTTTTAGGTTAAGGTTAAGTTTGTTGATGTGTGTGTGTATATATATATATAGTAAGCTAGTTTGAGATTCGTGAGAAGAAAGGAATGTATTAAAATTCTAAAATTTTGATAGGTTATATTATTCCATGTTGGATTAGGTTATGACGGAATCGCAGAAGCTTGTATATTTGTGCTTGTATATATGAAATTTAGATGATATATATTATTTCATTTTTATAATTGTATTTATATACAAATTTGTATATATTTATTTTATTTTTAAAATGTTTAAATTATTGTATTTTTCTACAATGGTGTAATAAAAACATATTATTTTGTTAATTCTTGAAAGTTATTTTTGAAACTATTATCATAATGTTAATAAATAAACTTTAATCGATATTTTTTCCGATTATTTTTTTATTTAATTTGACTTTTAAAATTGATTTCACGAATATAAACGCAAATCAATATTTTTCTACCATTTGCGGTCAAATAAATAGAAATTACAATAAATTCGAGAAATTCGCATTAAACGTTATTAACATTCTTTATGAATCATCAACCGATCAATCTCTAATCGATCTATTTGCAAATTCCAATTAACCACCAGTCGATGGGGAATCTGGACGAGGATAGAGAAAAATCGATTCGGTCGAGCGCGGAATTCGCGCACGTCGACGCGTAAAACGCATCATCGGTGGACCACCTTGAAGCGGCCTGCTGTATAAGGCGGTGACCACCGCGACTAATTAGACTATTAGCCGGCCGCTCGAGGCAATGGCAGGCTCGAAAAAGGCGAAAGCTACGCGGGTCGTCGACGTGAGCGAATGCGGTCGCTAAGCGTGGACGGTTGCGGCACCACGAGGCGTGAATTACGGCGCGAATTTCTTGCGGCTGGGTAGCGATCCTTCGCGCACGCCCACGAGAATACGCGCATGCGCGCGTAAAGGATCGTTGGTTTTCAATTAGATGTTAGTCACGTGACAGTAGCCGCTCGTAGGTTAGTAAAAAGATGATCTTACCCACCGTTTCATTGCTTAACAAAATATTCTGAATGGAGAAAATTGGATACTAATAATCTCAACTTCCTTTGCTTTATATAAAGATTTCATTAAATATTGTTGTTTTTAGAAATTTATTGAAATTTAAAAAAAGTTTTGAAAATTCGATCTCAATATAATAAATCGGGAACGATATCTTAAATGGTAAATATTTCAAACCTAATAATTTAAAATTAACTCGTTCATTATATTTGATAAATCAAATCAGATCTAAAAGAAAGATTACTAGTTTACTATCTGTGTCGACTTTTGGAATTCCGATCCTATCCGATTAATGCCGATTACTACCGATCCGACCCGATCATTGCCGAGTTCATCCGAATCACAAATCGCATTCCTAAGTAACGAAATAGCGTTTGACCAACATTTCGAACTAACTTCAACTTCGATATTTATTAATTTCGATTATCTACGTATTTAAACGTAAATTAAGATCCTTGAATCAATCTAATTGCGAGTTTAAAGAAATGATAGTATAAGTAGACGAGAAGATTGATGGAACGTTAGAAAGATAAATGGGGAAGCAGGTTGAAATAACTGGAGTCACATACGTCGATCGATCAAAGATACTGGACTGGTCTCCCTCCATTATCTCGATTATTACTGGTTAACGTGAGAACTTGTCATGCAAATAGCTTGTTGTACCAATAACCCGGATATCATATTTATACATATAAGAGTACTAATTTCATCGTCCAATTATAATATAATTTAACACATATTATTATTATCTACCGATTCATAAATTTTTCGACATTTTCTCGTGTCTTATATATTCGTTCGCTAGTTTAAACGTATCGTGTTATCGATCGAGAAAAAGATCGTAAAGAATTTCCAACGGGACAATGGGATTAATTGGTCTACAATTCGAGCAAAATTTCACGATTAACAACCCCCTTCTTTCATCCATAATCTTTGATCGTATTTCACGCTTTAATGACCGATATCGAAGCGTCGACGGTTTGTACAAACCACTTATGCTCGATATCACCTGGACACGTATTAAGTATCGCGATGAGAAACGACGGAGGCTCAATCTGAACGAGCAGGTCCCCGTTTTCCAGGTGCACGATCGCCGCGACCGGTCCATAATTCGCGGGTCAGAGTGAATTATGGCGGTTGGCCAGCGTGTTGCGCCTAACAACCCACTTCTCATCGAGATCGCTATACTATCCATAATGCCCTGGCTCTCGTGCAGCTTCGTGTTATATCGGCCGGTAGCGAGCCAGGTTCGCTTTGCGCAGGCGCGTGTCCGCGCAACACGTGCTCCGAGCAGCGTTTCGAGACGAACGCGAACGGCTTAGAATCGAAGGAAAACCGAGCATTGAAAAAATTTCAAATAGAAGAGAATTCGAGAGAATGAATTTTTTTGAATATAAGAAAAAACGAAAATTTGCATTAGATGTACATTTTGGGGATACGTAACAGATGCTCTAACTTTATAATCTTTTCATTTAATCAACAAACTCGACTTATCTAAAATTCCAAAAATTCACAAGTTATTTAAAAAAAAAAAAAGAAGAAAACCATTAATTCGTAACTCATTCCATAACGCACAACTCCGTGTTCCACCACTTGGCCTCATCCACCGGAACCGGAAGATGAATTGTATAAATTCATGGAAATCCACTATGAAGCTAAAACGCGGTGTGTGACGAGTGAGTGATAAAGTGAAAAAGAAAAAAGAAAAAAAAGAGGGGGAAAAAAAGTTTGGCCGGAACGGGCGGTTAATTGATGTTGAAACTTGACGATGTTTACAGCGAATGAATCGTCAGGAGAGAGAGAGAGAGAGAGAGAGAGAGAGAGAGAGAGAGAGAAGATAATACGTCTGGCAATCCGTGTCTTCGTCACTTTTATGGATTCCGCGCGCTTGAGCTCACTTGAAACGGCGACACGCCGTGTATTTTATGACGTGTCTCTAACAGCGAGCACTGAATAAGCGTGAAAGGCCGCGAAAAATAAACCTCGTGGAAACACGAATTGTGGAATTGAAAAAATGAAAAAAAAGGAAAAAAAAGAAAGGAAAGAGTTGGCGTAAAATAAATGGTGTAACGCGGCGATGATAAAACGCCGTGGACGAGGATCGGGATCGCGCGGAACGCGCTTGAATTATGGTAACGCGGGTTGTTCGGGCTACATTAGCGGGGCAGAAGCGAGGATGAAAGAGGTGGGACATCTGGTTTTTGAAAATTTGAGAAATTTAGGGCCAGGCGCGAGTGGCGCGTGGATGGTTTTTTTTTATTTTAAAAGTGGAGGAAAAAAAGATTTAAAAGCGATTTTTAAGAGGATTGTTTGAGTTCAAGTATATATCTAATAATTTAACTAATAATGATAACATATAAACAGGAAATAAATGAATTAAAAAGAATCATGATTTTAATTCAACCGTTTAATTATATAAGATAAAATAGTAATAACAATATATTCTATTTTATCAAATGATTAAAAATCTTAAATAAAAAATATTGAAATAAAACACTACATGTTGTACTGTGCAAATTTCAAATGACACTATTAATTATAAAATTATTATATCCAAATCAAAATCCAATTATATCGATGATATTGAATTTAATTAAAATAATAAATATTACAATGAAACGTTAATAAATTTTTAATAAATTGATCATAAAATTATTACCCGAAATATTCGAAATCAAAATCCAATTACGTTCCGCGATAATCGACGATCAAAAGGAAAGGGAAATCTAATTTATCGGCGGAGCAGAAACGTAGCTAATCCAAAAAACCGCTCCAAGCCGCGGATGTCCGCCGGGCCCCGGGCGCAGAAGCGAGCCTCGACGATAGCGATCTGGAAACGACATTCCCGAAACGGCTGCGGCCGAGAGGGAAGGAAACTATTGGAATCTGGTGGCGTGGCAAGAGGAGAATATTTACAGCTAAGAGGATCGAAAAATCGCGACTCGAGTATAATGGCGCCGAGATCGGGCTTATCGCCCGATCGCGGAGCGGATTTTTGCGCGGAACACGTGTTAAAACACGAAAGTCCCGGGCGAAAGTCGTCTCGAGAGGACGATGGGGAGATGAGGGGGGGAGGCTTGGTGATTTTTGGCTCGGTGTAATGGCGCGTTCGATGGAGAGAGAAGGGGAGGGGGAGGGGGAGAAGTAATGGGGAAACGGTGAAATTTTATTGCGTTGATTTGCTCGTTAGAAGAGAGACGTTTTCTTAAATCGATAACAGACGAATGATATCATAAGATATCATAAGTTGTTTATAAATGAATTTGAGCGGATTAAAATCGTAACAATTTTAGAAACACGTTAAATAAAATTATATATAATCGGACAATTAATCGGTAATCTGAACGATCAGAAGATTTCAATAGCTGAGAAATAATCCGTGAATTTATTTATAGAAACATTTAAATTTCGAATTATTTTTTTTTTTTTTTGTAAATTAAATTCAAAATCAAATGAAAAATTACTTTGCGAAGCAATGATCTTTTATAAATCGTTCCACGCGACAAGAGTCGAATATATGAAAAGTAAGAAAGTTTCTAAGTCTTTTTTTTTCCTATGAATAGGAATATTGAGTTGCAAAGCTATCATTAAGATTAAGTTTGTTTACACGGCTACCCAGGACACGTATACTCTACAGAGCAGAGGACATTAACTCGAGTGGAAAGAAGAAATAATTTCGAACAAAGTTTGCTTTAAGTTTGATTATTTATTAAAATGCTCGAATAACGTTTATTCGTAGATATTATAGTCGATCCGCTTCTCGGCTATTGTTTGCAATTGTTATTACGTTTTGAACAACAAATTATCGGGGCAACTTTATTCGTAACTTCAACTATTAAATCTTTCCCATCACTGGTCTAACAAATTTTTCAGATCAACTTATGTAATATTCCTAACTTTAGTCAAGGCAATATTTTTATTCCTTTCAATCTTCGAATCGTATCTTCTTACAATTGTTTTCTTTCATTTTATAATTTTCATTGTTTTTTATCATTAAACTATCGCTGTTTAGGTGATATATATCTATTTCGACAATTTATAGGATAGGACATATATTATCATCATAAATTACGAATACTCGTTCTTTGCTATAATTTTTTCGTACGGTTAACTTAAAACAAAAAAACTAATTTCCTTTCGTTCCTTTCAATTTTTGTTTCAAGTATACATAGCCTTATTCCTTTCTCTTTTCCCTTCTATTTTATTTTAACCTATATTACACGTTTTATCCTTTTCTATACATTTGCACATTGACATATACTAATCAAACGTTAATTTTTTTAGAATTTTTAACGAAATAACAATAAAAAAATACTCAAAACAATAGAGATAACTCGTATTGCAACAACGAGCCACAACGCCGCTCTACGGAAAAAAAGAGAAAAAGGATCTAAAAACTAATAACTTCTCGACCGATAAACTCTCTCTCTCTCTCTCTCTCTCTCGCTCCTTCTTAAAAAACAAAGAACAAGAGAGACGCAGCAACGGTACAGCGGACAGAAACATGGAAGCTCGAATACCGACGACTAAGTACGGACTCCGAAAACGCTATCGATGGGTCTGTCCCCTGTATATAAATATAATGGCGAAACGACGACGACGACGACGATGCGGTAGAAGCGGTCGAAGGAGGAGGAGGAGAGGCGCGAGGAGAGGAGAGGAGACGGGGATATCCGGTTGGTCACCGTCCGACGGTATATACGAGAACCGTCCGCAGTGTGGCGCGCGTTCAGGACCACAATGCTATCTCTACGGTGGGATCAAATTGTCGGGGAAGGGAACGAGCATATTTCGCGTGACCCCGCGGTAAAAGCGCAGCCAGCGCGCGGCTCAATTCCTCTGGAATACCTCGATATATTTGTCGCTGTTCCCGCGCCCGCTGTGTATATATAAGAAGACGCAACCCTTCACCCTTTATCCCCCTCCTCTCTCTCTCTCTCTCCTTCCCCTCTCCTCTCGATCCCCGTATCCTTCCGTGCTGGCCTTTAGCCGAGAGTTGCTCTCCAACGGCATCTCTCGGATTGTAAATCTCGCGGGAATGCGACGAGTGCTTTACCTGCGCGATGGACTCTTATACCTCGGGGGATCTCTTTGGCAACGATATCAAACTGATCGCGCTTGGGGAGGGGAGAGGGGGGGATTAGACCTTTCCTCGTCACTTTTTTCCTTCTATTGGAATCCGGATTATAATTTAACCGATATTTAATGTGAATTTAATCGTGGATTAATTTAAAAAATTCGTCGAATATTAATTACAAAGGAAATTTGTATGCTCGTATAAATTTTTTTACTCAATTTTTCGCGGATCTCGAAATGAATAAAATATCAACAGCTAATTTTTTTTTTTCAATTTTCACCACGAATGCGTCAACAGATTAAATTTCTTCGTTTCTTGGAAATTCTCGAGGCGAAGGAACAGGAAGGGATCACCTTCTCATCCATCGAATCTCGGGGACGGTTGCTTGCCTATGGACGAGGAGGGACGCTTGTTAACCGGCGCACCGGGTTACACCCTCGTCCACCGCGGCGACTTATTGCAGATATCAATCTCTGGTATGCGAGCCTCTTATTTGCATGCGCTCGGTGCACCACTCGGCTGGCCGCGACAGGTGCATCCAAGATAACTCGGCGATTTTTGCGCCAATTATTGGCATTTCGCGAAGTTTCGCCTGGCCGGGGATAAAACGGGGCGGCCTTAACGAGCATCGTGGCATAATGCGTCCTCCTTTGTTCGGGCGCAGCTGCCGGCGCGCTCCCCGGAAGAACGTCGAATCGGACGTGGCGGCCAATAACTCACGGGTGAAGGGTCATGTCGTGTACTTATCCGACTTATTCCCAGCCAAGAACGTCTTTATAACGCACGCGATCCACGTTGTACGTTGTAAATCAAACGTAGACAATGCGTGTATTTCTATTCCTTTGAACACGTGCGTTCTCCTGTTGAGGCTCACGTTAGATCGTAATGGAAAGTTTCTTAAATTTATAAAAAAGAATGGAAAGTGTTATGATGATTGCTTTAAATGTTGAGAAGAATTGTATTTGTACTTGTACAATTTGAATAAAAAAAAAAAAAGAAGGAAACACAAGTTAATAGGAAAATTAAAATCCAATCTCGAAAAAAGTAACTAAGGAAGAGATTTATAGCCAGATCGACTATCGAAATTTCTTTTCGCTTATCTATTATCGCAGACAGGCCTTTAGAGATAGCACGAATAAATCATCGACCTCGAAATTGATACGACAATAGAACTCGGCGAACGGCCGTGTAACGTTCCCGATATTCATCCGTTTTATTCAACCGGCTATCGACACACGCATCGAAACCGCGGACCGTGAGAGGGGCGCATGCGCGGCCGCGTTCCGCCATGGGACGTCCTATCTAATCTGCTACAAGTGGTAGAAACGTTGTCGGTTGTGTATCTGGAGCAGCGTGGCGCGGCCGACCGTGGGCTAGACCACTTGGCAATTATCATGCAAATGGCCGGCCGTTTCGCAGCCACGAAATCGCGAGGAATTGAAATTCGCCGCTGCTGAAACACTTGGAGGGTTGTCGAAATTTTAATACGAACGGTTGGATAAGGTTGGAAAGAGAAAGTTTTGTTGTAATGTGAAATTGAATCGGATAATTTACGTTCATTTTTCAACACTAACTTTGATGAAAGGATAACGTAGTTTTTACGAGCCTCTCTTCTTTATCGATCGATAATCAATTCAGAAGTCCTTGAAACATTTGTATCGTGTAAATATATACAAAGTGATTTACGATAAACGAAATTAAGATCGCGATCACGAATGGTCAATTAATTAAAAATCGTACAATTTAAAATCGAATATATCAATTTTACCAACTTACTAAATCTATCAACCTGTGTAATTTCATTCGCAATGTAAACTACATATACACACACACACACACACACATCTTCGCACCGTAATCGACGAAAGGTGGGGGAAAAAAGCGAGGCGAGGAGGAAGGGAGGATACAAGGCGAGAGGAAGCGATGGAGGATGGAGTTGGAGGGAGGGACGACACGCTGTTAAGTATGGGTTTACTGCAGATACGTATCGCGGCGACGTATATATCGCGTCTCGGGCTGGGATATGCGCCGGTGTTTCGAGGAGGTGTCGACCGGGCATCGCGTCTAGAGATGGCCTGCACGATGATTTATTTAATTACCGGGCAACAAGTGTCGATAGTTAGTCACCGTGACGCGCCAACGTTAGCCTGGAAACTTGGTATTTTCGACTTACTTAAATTAGAAAATGGCGTGATTATAAAAGAGAGAAATCTCAAATCTTCGCCAAGAAAATATGAATAACGTCTGAGACGGGGATAATTCAATTTTTATTTTATTTAACAATTTTCATTATCCCCCATCGTCATAGATAGATGGTTCTAAACGAAACGACGACGAATATAAGGAATGTAAGGAAGGACATCCATTCTGATAACGATTTACGAATCCAGGAGGGGAGGGCGAGGGAGTGGAAAACTTGAACGGTGGAAAATCGAGGCAATTCTCGGGAGACGTCGGGTAAGCAATTTTCTTATCGGGCCGTCATTTCCGGTCGTTTATCTCATGGCTTGTATTTAAGAAGGGACATTGATTAAAGGGCCATTTTAACTCCCCGGCTAAAACACCGCCCCTCTCCACCTCCCCGCCCCCTCAAGGGGTGGCCGGTCGCTCATTTCGCTCCTTTTGATTCAATTTACGAGTAAGGATGGCGTCGATAAAGGTATCCTCTCCTCCTCCTCCTCCTCCTTCGCCATCAACCTCGTAACCACCCTCTCCTCTTCCTCTTCCTCCAACTCGTTCTCATCGGAAATGTCCACGTCCCTCCTCCCTCCTCAGCAAACGGCAAGGAAAGCTACCTGGTGATCCACCTTCCCCCCTCCCCCTCTGACCTCCTCTGTGTGCAAGCTTTGCTCTTTTATCGCGCCCCGGATCAAATCATTCGATTCCTTTCCACGGCCATAATCCTCTCTCTCTCTCTCTCTCTCTCTCTCTCTCTCTCTCTCTCTCTCTCTCTCTCTCTCTCTCTCTCTCTCTCTCTCTCTCTCTCTCTCTCTCTCTCTCTCTCTCTCTCTCTCTGTGTGTGTGTGTGTGTGTGTGTGTGTGTGTGTGTGTGTGTGTGTGTGTGTGTGTGTGTGTGTGTGTGTGTGTGTGTGTGTGTGTGTGTGTGTGTGTGTGTGTGTGTGTGTGTGTGTGTGTGTGTGTGTGTGTGCGTGCGTGTGTGGTGTGTGTGTGTGTGTGTGTGTGTGTGTGTGTGTGTGTCTCTCTCCTTTCCTTCGAGGAAAATGAGAGTTCTTTCGAATCACGATGCACAGGATAGCTTGTTAATGGATAACGTTGAAATGAACGCGTGATTATTGGTGGGATAAATAATTCGAGAGAATTTTTTTCCGATCGAATTGGAAAGGATCGACCAGGATCCAAGATTGAGCTTTCTATCGGGAAAAACGATTGTTTCGGGGTTATATCGGGGGGAAAAAAATAAAGAAATATTCCATTGCTGTTCGTTCTTCGAAACTGAAATCCCACAGAATCCCAGTTTCGAAGGCAAATTTCCCGTGAACATTTACATTTTAATAACAATCCCAGCGTTCCCCCCTCCCCTTTCCCTCCCTCTGGGATGCGGCCCCGACGGGATGTGGCGAGCCGAGGAGAGGTGGTGGCGCGACCAAAGTTTGATATTTCGCCGAAAAGTCCTCGCATTGTCTAAAAGTTGATGGCGTCACCCTAAGGAGGAAGATAACATCTGGTGCTCTGCCTCCGTCGAACAACTCCCCCCTCTCTCCTTCCTTCCATCGCCCAACCTCGAAGGAAACTCGTCTTCAATTATTCTTGCAACCCATCCTCTCCCTCCTCTTCCATCCCCCCGCGATTTCCACCCCATTTTACCCGTCTTTCTACCCGTCTGTCAGACCGAACCAACGAATTTACGGAATTACTGCGAGTCGAGGAAAGGAATTCATTTGCATTCCGTGAAAAACATGTATATATACACGTTGATGCATTCGAGAAAGAAAGAAAGAAAAAGAAAAGAAAATTTGTGCAACGATCGATAAATAAATCATTCGTATCTTCCTACATCGAGTTTCTTCATCGAAATCAATAATAATATACTTATATAATAATATAATAATAATATAATATGTAATTAATTTCTGTCAGTCTTCTTCAGTCTTCTTCAATTAACTTCTTTCAGTTTTAAACGATTATAAATTTATTAATTTCGAACAATATTCAAGAGAAGATCGTAGAGGAGGGACTCTTTTAAAAGTGAAAAATTATTACAATTCGATTTTTCTTTTTTGAATTCATGTGATAAAATTGTATACAGATGACGAAATAATCGATTGATAAAATAAATTAATTATCCATATATATATAATTTTATTAACACTGGTCGAATTTTATCTAATTCATTTAGATAGCAAAACTTGGAGACAAGAGACGGATGATCTAATTAGACAGCCAATATCGAACAAGCTTGCCCCTCGAAAATCTTGAACCCTCCCCCTCCTCCTCCTTGGACACAGTTTTTCCAAAGGCGTGCCGTCGTTTAAAAGTGGCTGCTAATCCTATCAATCAAAATATATTAAAAGCGGGGTCGGGCACTGAGAGGGTGGAGGGAGAGGGAGGGGGTGTCCGTCCTCTCGAACTTCACCCTTTTAATAAACTGTCGCCCGAGGCGGCCGAGCCGAGGCGATTTAAAGAGTTTTCGCGGGAAAGAAGCAAGCTGCGACGACGAGCAAGTGGAGAGGAACGCTACCCTTTTGTGGTAACCGTTTAATTTCGACGGATGAGGATCTTTCTCCCTTTTTCGCAGGAATTCTCGAATCGTGTAACGTGCACGATTCAATAATCGTGACATTTTGTTTCGAATCGATTCTCTTTGAATCTCTTTTCAAAGTTGAATAGGATACGTTCAAATTTTATGAAAAATATTTATGAACGTGTAGAGTCGAATACGTTCCTTTTCTACGAAGTATATATATATATATAAGTCTATGAAATAATTATTTCAAAATTATTATTCGAATCGCTCCCTTTACAAGAGCTCGACAAAGGTGAACATTTTTATCAACCGGCAGATTTACGGCCGAAAGAAACGTTTCGTTCATCCTGCGTTGATTCACGTTGATAATTAAAGGTAATTAGCAATTTTTTCTCACCTACATAGGCGGCGCGTATACAGAATGGAATGAAAATTTATTATTTAAGATTGTAAACTACTATTTCCGCTGTTATCTCTGATTAAAAATTAAAGAGATCGCCGCGGCGGCGCTGCGATAGGAAATCGTTGGTTGGTTTCTCGGTTGGAAAGATAGGGATCCGATTTACCGAGGGAGCCCACTCTTGTATTAAAAATCAGATTGAATCACGTTCGGCGCAAAATTTAATTTCTTCGAACGTTCAAGAGATGTAAAAACTGTCCCACTGCTTGCAAATAAGTTGAACGAGTGAACACAGATCCCCGAAAGATACGTCGCGAATAATATTAACATACGTATTATGTAAATGCACGCATATCTTTCAATCTTACAATTAATAAAGATAATTTTTGTGAAGAAAATTTCGAATATAATCCTAAATAAAATACTTGATAAGGATCGCGAACCAATAACAAGAATCATAATTTCATCGATACTACTCCTCGTTTCCTTTCTCTCTCTCTCTCTCTCTCTCTCTCTCTCTCTCTCTCTCTCTCTCTCGTGGTTCAAACAGCAGTCGGCACCGTTATCGTCGATAAAGCGCGATCACGAGTTGGAATCTGGATTAAGCGGCGTTCACACCGTCTCGCTAATTAACAAACATGAATCGACCGAGAATTTTTAACAGCAACGATTTACAAATTTCAATAAATTTCTAAATTATTAATAATTCGTTACACGCTCGAAATAAATTCTCTTTCAACTCCTTTACTCAATATTCTCCTTCCAGGTTTCTACAACGTTATACCCCATACGAGAAGGGAAAGTAAACGGATCAAAAAATTAAAATTTTTAAAATTTCCTCCCAAAGATTAGAAAATCTTTGAAATCTCTTTTTACGTACGAAAATATGAGAAGGAGTGCAAGAAGAAGAAGAGAAAGTAATTAAAGGATATCAATGAATAAATCTTGAGATAAATACTGCTCCTATAGAAAGAACATAATGAAAGTGTCACAACAACATAATATGTATCATGAAGAATAAATACAAAATAAATAAATAAAAAATACATAAATAATATAATGAAACCTAATGATCATAAAACTGAAATATTTAATTTTAATTTTGCATCACGCTGCCGCAACTAAGAGAAGAAGGAGGAGAAGAAGGAGTCTTCTCGTCGTGCAAGAATCCACCAGAAATTCCCATTCCGCTGTGCAGCTGGTCTAACCGTTTTCCTTGGAAACGGGGGTTACGCTCTGCCACGCTACGTGCCTGTATGCGCTCCCGCGGCTTTCCACGGATTCGCGGATCAATTAAAAGGAACGCGGGCGCGTCTCGAAGTGACGGATCGACGGTTTTGCGCCACGAGGAAGAGGACGGTGGTTGGAAACCGTCCCAAGCGTGCACCACTTTTTTCCCTCCGCCTTCGAACACGCATCGAACACAACGAGGCTGCAAAAGGCCGCGCTCCTTCCACACAGGGAATTAATATAGCCCGTTTCTTGTCGCTTGTCGTCCCACCTGTTTCGTTCCAAGATCTTGGCAATTCTTACCGGCAATCGCGTGTAATTTCTTCCATCTTTTCGAACGTTTTGGAGATATTTTTCTTTTTTTTCTTCGTTTGGTTTTTCGTTATTATATACACAAGTTAGTTTGGATTGGATGTTTAGAATGGGTTGTTTTAGAATTTATTATTGTTTAATTTAGTATAATTAGAATTTGATTAGGAAAAAGTAATCGAAATATTAATATAAAAATTTTTTTGCAAATTGCGTTAATGGGAAGAATTAAAAGGTATGTATGTTTTATTATATTTATAATTGAGCAAAAA
This sequence comes from Apis mellifera, assembly GCF_003254395.2. Classification (NCBI taxonomy): domain Eukaryota; kingdom Metazoa; phylum Arthropoda; class Insecta; order Hymenoptera; family Apidae; genus Apis; species Apis mellifera. Next base: position 2,198,527 of record NC_037648.1, read on the forward strand.
TTTTTAATAATTTTGAGAACAAAATTAATTTTATTGGTTTTATTAAATTCAAAAATTAAAAATCGAAAATATTTTTAAAATTTTTATGAAAGGAATGAATCAATAATGAGAATAAAATTTAAAATGATCAAAAATCTATTTATTATTCTTATTTTATTTATTCTGCTATATTGATTTTTGAATAAGTCAGAAATCTCTTCCGTTTCAGCCAATAAGAAAGATTGTTGACAACAGAATTGATAAAAATTAATAATAAGAGTCGAAAGTTTCTAATCTCCCTTAATTCAACTATGTATAAGAAAATCATTGAAAAATCGCCTTTAATCGAGCCACTTTTCTCCCTCGATAAGAAAACTTAGTGAGATGCAAAATATAAAAAATTATTAAAAATCGAAAAAGGAAATTTTCAAAATAAGAAGCAAACTTAGGAAACAAAATCTCTTAAATCACACTTCTGATGAATATGTGGAAAGCTGGTGAAGTTCAAAGTATCAAAATTACCAAAAGTACCAAAAATTATTAAAAATTAAAAAAGAAAATTTCAAAAATTCTTAATAATTTAATAAGAAACAAAGCCTTTTAGATAAGCTTCTAATAAGAGCTACCATACCTTTTTCTTAACTCAATAAGAATATATCAACAAGAAAGCCAAAATAAACTTTAAAGTATCAAAAAATCTCCAAAAGAAATTCCCACAAAAGAAAACAAAAACCAACGAATCAAAGATAAGAAACAAAGTTTCTTCGATAGAAGAAACTTTCAATAAGAATCCAGCATCTCCTTAATTCTTCCTTAACTCAATAACAAAAGCCAGTGAACTTCAAATTACCAAAAAATTATCAAAAAAATCTCCAAAATTTCCACAAAAGAAAAAAAAAACGAATCAACGATATGAAACAAAATTCTTCTTGTATAGCCTTCTAATAGGAGTCACAATCTCTTTTTCTTAACTCAATAAGAAAGCCAGTGAACTTCAAAGTATCAAAAAATTATCAAAAAAATCCCCAAAATTCCCACAAAAGAAAAAAAAATATTAAGAAACCAACAATAAGAAACAAAGTCTCTTGTATAAGCTTCTAATAGGAGCCACCATCCCTTTTTCTTAACTTAATAAAAATACATCAACAAGAAAGCCAATAAACTTCAAAGTATCAAAAAATCTCAAAAATTCCCACAAAAAAAAATCAACGATATGAAACAAAGCCTCTTGTATAGACTTCTAATAAGAGCCACCATCCCCTTAACTCAATAAGAAAGCCAGTAAACTATAAAGTACTAAAAAATTATCAAAAAAATCTCCAAAATTCCCACAAAAAAAAAACGAACCAACAAGAACCAATAAAAAAACAAAGTCTCTTGGATAGATTTCTAATGGAAGCCACCATATCCCTTTTTCTTAACTCAATAAGAATACATCAATAAGAAAATCAATAAACTTCAAAGTATCAAAAAATCTCCAAAATTCCCACAAAAGAAAAAAAAAACCAACAAACCAACGATAAGAAACAAAGCCTCTTATATAAGCTTCTTGTAGGAGCTATCAGCCCTTTTCCTTAACTCGATAAGAATATATCAACAAACTTCATAAAGTCAATAAACTTCAAAGCATCAAAGAAATTTCCAAAATTCCCACAAAAGAAAAAAAAAAGCAACGAACCAATAATAAGAAACAAAGCCTCTTGTATAAGCTTCCAATAGGAGCCACCATCCCTTCTTCAATAAGAATGCATCAACAAGAAAACCAATAAACTACCAAAAAATTACCAAAAAAAAAAAAGCATCTCCAAAATCTCCCACAAAAGAAAAAAAAAGAAAAACGAACCAACGAACCAATGATAAGAAACAAAGCCTTTTGTATAAGCTTCTTGTAGGAGCTACCATCCCTTTTTCTTAACTCAATAAGAATATATCAACAAACTTCATAAATATATCAATATATCAATAAACTTCAAAGTATCAAAGAAATTTCCAAAATTCCCACAAAAGAAAAAAAAAAACCAACGAACCAACGATAAGAAACAAAGCCTCTTGTACAAGCTTCCAATAGAAACCACCATCCCTTCTTCAATAAGAATGCATCAACAAGAAAACCAATAAACTACCAAAAAATTACCAAAAAAAAAAAAAAACATCTCCAAAATCTCCCACAAAAGAAAAAAAAAGAAAAACGAACCAACGAACCCACGATAAGAAACAAAGCTTCTTGGATAACTTCTGACGGAACTACCACCACCACCACCACCACCACCACCACCATCACTTCCCCCCTCTCCCTTACTTAACTCGAGACTTCTACTACCCACGGGCTAGGAAAGCCCGTTGTATAAGGTGCAAGGTACGATGTGCTCGGTGGGCACAGTGTGTCCGACGTTTCTCCAGGGAGCGATCAATGATAGGCCGGGGGTACGAGTCACGTGACCCCCGCCGCGGGGAGTTCGCGCAATGCATCACCAACCAGCCACCCCCGGCCCACCCCCTTCCTCCTTCTTCCACCGCCACCTCGAGCGCCCCTCCGTTTCGGCCAACCCCTCCTCGACACCCCGCAACACCACCGTAACCAGCTTCCTCCTCCTCCTCCTCCTGCCCACCTCCCCTCCCTTCCTCCTCCCTCTCCTCTCCTCTCCTCCGATCGTCCACCACCACCACTGCGAGTGGTTGTAGTTGATGTTGCACTAATACACGAGGCAGAGGATGGTCACGTGTCACGTGGCGTATACGTACACGCGATGCAGTCTTTCCTCTTTCTTGGAGGGGGTGGAGGGGGTTACTAAACGGGGTTGTTGCTACGTTGCTCTTGGCGACCGAGCAAGTGTCGTCGAGGTTGTAGACGTCTTTGAGCGGGCGACACCCACTCAAAGGATACCTGTGATGTCCTCTCTTGCAACTTCTCCTCCCCCCTCTCCTCTTCTCTTCTCTTTCTGCTCTCCACTTGCGAGGAACTCGCTCGAGGGATGGACTGTTCTCCTGATTTCGAATTTTAGGGGATGATTCCTTTTTTTTTCTTTTGGGGAATGATAATTATAATCGTAGATTTTAATTTTAATTTTAGGATAATTTTTTCCTTTCTTTCTAAAAATTTGGATGAGTTCTTTAATTAAGAAATGAATTCAATTAATTCAATCATCCTTCCTTTAAATATCATTTTCAAAATTAAAAAGAAAAAGAAACGCGATACTCTAAAAGTAGATTTAATTCTCTCTTGATCGAGAGAGAGAGAGAGAGAGAGAGAGAGAGAGAGAGAGAGAGAGAGAGAGAGAATTGAAATTCCGCAGATTTCTCGGCCCAATAACATATCAAGCAGGGCCAGAGAGTCGGATGACAGATGCGCGCGGAATTTTTCCTCGAGATCGTTTCCAGGATCCGGTCATGATTTCCCAAGGGGGTCGCGGGGGTCGCTTTCCCGCACATTCTCATGCGGACGCGCGGTGTACCGTGAACCGGGCGACTGACCGCAGAATTTAAATGCCATTATGAATATTTTTCGTCCCTTCCTCCACCTTCGAGGACTGGTCGGTGTCTTACCAAAAACGAGGATCTTTATTTTCATACGAATTCCCCTCCCTCTTCTCCTCTCAACGTCGTGAAATATGCATTGGATGCAAAAGAAATACACGCGTTGTTGGTTCGTTCGAGAAACTTAAAATTGGACATTTTTGTATACATTTTTGGATCAAGCGATAAATGATTTTTACGAGACGAAGAGAAAGAATGTCGATTTTCAAAATTATATATTTTTCGATGGACCGGATTTGAGCGACATCTGTGTTGAGAAAGAAGAACACAGGAGGGGAGAGGAGGGTTGGTGGTGAGTAACGCGATTTTATTTTAAACGGGCGCGGTGTAAAAAGCGCCCCTGCATCTACATTCTCTCATTCTCACGACTCTCAACCCTTAACGTCGCTGTTATATTGCCCCGAGAGCCGTCTGTTTGCATGCTAAAAAGGTTTGAAACAGGCGGGACAGGAATAATATTCGCGCGGTTACGGCTCGTATCCTCGATCGTTTCGTTTTTAAAAATGAAACTTGATTCAATGATATTACTCGAGATATAAAAATTTTCCTCGCGCGAATAAAATTAAACGAGATCAATAATAAAATTAAATTACAAATTTTATTATAAATTTAATTCAACAATTTTTCTTTTTTCTTTTTTTTTCGATAAGATTTTATTTAAAGATACGCGCGAGAAAGGAATTTCAATTTGCACCTGTTGATCGCCGCTTATTATTACGGAATAACAAGCATAGGAGGAAATCGAAAGGGGGATTCGGAAGGAGCGAACGGCTCGTTAAGGCTCGGCCGCGATCGTGGCGACGCCGTCATTATCACGGTGGACAACGGGAGTGTAAACGAGCCTTAGTGGCCGTAACACCGCGCCAGAATGTCGGCCCCCTTCGGCATTCTACGGCTCGCGCTCGTTACGAGCCTGTTAGCCGCGCGATAACTTTCAGCTTACTGCCACCGTCGTGAAACGGCACACCCGGTTGGTCGGCCACCATCGCCGATTGCGAATGGGGAAGCGTGACACACTCGCGCCGCCTGGCGACGATTGAAACAACGAAATCTTCTTATTAACTTGCTCCTTCGTATCTCTTCATCTTTCTCTTATTTATAACTTTTCTTCGTATCTCTTCATCTTTCTCTTATTTATAACTTTTCTTCGTATCTTAAGTTTTTCGTTATTGTTATTTATTTTTTATATATTATTATTTTATATATTTATTTTATATTATTATATATATATATTATTATACATATATTATTATATTATATAAATATATTTTTATTTTATATTATTTATATATATATATTATTTATATATTATTTTTTTTTTTTATATATCTTTTTAAAATTGGAAGATTTTAAGAAATTTCTTAATATTGATTTTATTCGTTATTCTGCTGTTATTGTATATATTGTATTCGATATATATATAGGAGAGAACAAAAATTGGATTTTATTTTATTTTATCGATATTATAATTCATACGTGAAAAAAATAAGACGTGTAAAATTTTTCCAATCAAGATTACCGAAAAATATAACAGTTTAAATAAATAAGTTGAATTTCCTTTCAAACGGTGCTTATAAAGTAATCGAATTAAAAGTTTCAGAAGAGCGGAATAAGTGGAATAAGTAAATGATACACGCGGCATGGTAATTCTCGGGTAATTTAAGCGTACCAGAGAGAAAGAATTGAATTTTTCTCCACGCCTCCATCGAGTACATTTCCAACAAGTTTTCCACAATGTGCTATAATATTTTTACGCCTTATTATTCTTCTGGAGGGTGGGATCGCCCTTTCCTTGAATACGCCACTGGCGATAAAAGGCGATTAGGAAAAGGAAATGTGGCAAGTTGAATGTTGTTGAAACTCGGCTGATTTCGAGATCCACCATCTTTATTAATTATAAAAATATTTAATATTATATTTAAATATTAATTAATTATAATTAATTATGAAAAATATATCACGCATGCTCAAGATTGATATCGATTTTTTTTTCTTTCCTTTCTTTCATAATCTTTGTGGAAATTAAGAGATAAGAGGAAATTGGTCTTTCTGTGTTTAAGTTAAGACTGATATTGGATCATTTGACGAGTATTATTTAAAAAAATAAATTAATCTCAAACGAAATTATTGTTGACACTAATCGTATAGATCCTAAAATTGCATAATTAGAGATTCATCCAACAAATAATACTGGATAAACTCTTAAACCCAAAACCAATAATATAAATAAAATTCTAAATTCTATAAAATATATTGATCTAAATCAAGGATATAAAATTCATATAACCAATGATAAAAAAAAAAATATCATTATTGGTCTGTAAATAAATAAATTTGAATAATTAAAAAAAAATCACTTTTTAGATAATAATTTTAATACATCACTAAAATATACCAAATAATATAATTTTATTTGATCCTTTTCGATCTTGAATATATCCTAAAATCTTTCGTTCTAATAAAGTTAAATTAATCATTTATTGTATTAAAGTATGGAAAAGTGTAACGAAGCTATATAAAAAGAAGTATTATTTTTTTAAATTTGTTAAATGAATTAAAACATTTATATTTATATCTTTTTATCCAAATTAAAATTGAAAGAACTGGAAGCCACGAAGTAACAAGAAACCTCGAATATATTTCGATTTATAATTCGAAAAACATTTAATAAAAAACTAAACTTTTATAGAGGAGAAACATGAAAAAAATCACGAAAGCAAAAGTTTAATTTCTCGAAAACTATTCCAATTTTTCCACAGCCCAAAAATATATCAATTGAAAAGCAGAAAGTGACAAAGATCCACAGTGAACCAGTCTTCAATTCAGATTTTTATTTCGAAAATATTTAATTATCCAAATTTCTACAATCAAATATAAAAGACACGATCTTTAGATCAATTCTTCCAATTTTTTCGAAAGTAGGATTGTTCACAAATTTCCATAATCAATAGAGACACAGAAACTAAAAGTGGAAAACCACGAAGTGACAAGAAGCATTTATTAATCAATGTATCAAAGCTCGAATATATTTCAATTTTCTCGAAAATACAGCTTTCACAAATTTCCAACTGGAAATGAAACATTCGTTGATCCACGATGAAATAAAAATTGGAATATTCTTATTCTTTCGAAAACACACAAATGAGAATTGGAAAATCAGGAATTAAGGAGAAAAGTATTCGTCGATTCGCAATGGATCAGAGCTCGAATATTCTTTTAAATAGGATCAATAGATATATCTGGAGGACCAATGAGAAGCAATGACAAGACCTTGAATATTTTAATAACAGCTATCCACGATCGACAGACGCAGAAAGAAGAAGTGAAAAACCACGAAATGACAAGAAGCATTTATTAGAGTATTCCAATTCTTCTCAAAACAGCTATCCACAGAAAAAAAAATTGAGAAACCACGAAATGACAAGAAGCATTCGTTAGAGTATTCCAATTCTTCTCAAAATACAGTTATCCATTAATTTCCACGATCGACAGACACAGAAAGAAGAACTGAAAAACGAAATAAAACATTCGTTGATTCACAATGAAACAAAGCTCGAGTATTCTTCTCCAAAAAGTAGCTATCTATGATACAAACAATAATACAGCTATCTACGATTGACAGAGAGGAGAACTAGAAAATCACAAAAATTCGTTGATCCACAAAGAAACAGAGCTCGAGTATTCCAATTCTTCTCCAAAAAGTAGCTATCCATAATACAATTAATAATACTATGAATCTATCTACGAATTTCCAGGTTGACAGAGAGGAGAATTGGAAAATCACAAAATTAAGGAGAAAAGTATTCGTCGATCCGCAATGGATCAGAGCTCGAATATTCTTTTAAATACGATCAATAGATACATGTAGAGGACCAATGAGAAGCAATGACAAGAGACATTCGTCGATCCATAAAGAAACAGACCTCGATTATTTCAATAACAGCTATCGACAGACGCAGAAAGAAGAAGTGAAAAGCCACGAAATGACAAGAAGCATTCGTTAAAATATTCCAATTTTTCTCAAAACACAGTTATCCACAGAAAGAAAAAGTGAAAAGCCACGAAATGACAAGAAGCATTCGTTCAAGTATTCCAATTTTTCTCAAAACAGCTATCTACAGAAAAAAGAACTGAGAAACCACGAAATGACAAGAAGCATTTGTTAAAGTATTCCAATTCTTCTCCAAAAAGTAGCTATTCATAATACAATTAATAATATATCTACGAATCTATCTACGAATTTTCACGATTGACAGAGAGGAGAATTGGAAAATCACAAAATGACAAGAGACATTCGTTGATCCACAAAGAAACAGAACTCGAGTATTCCAATTCTTCCACAAAACACAGTTATCCATTAATTTCCATGATTGGACACACAGAAAAAAAAACTGAGAAATCATCAAATGACAAAAGGCATTCATTGACTCACAAAGAAATAGATCTCGACTATTCCAATTCTCTGCAAAACAAAGCCACAAATTTATAAGATATATATGGAGAGGAAACTTGGAAAATGACAAGAAGCATTCGTTGACTCATAATGAAGCAGAATATTCCAATAATACAGTTATTCACAAATTTCGATCGACATACACAGAGAGGAGATCTGAAAAACCATGAAATGACAAGAAGCATTCATTGATCCACAAAGAAACAGAGTTCGAGTATTCCAATTTTTCTCACAGCTATCCACAAATTTCTACGATCGACACAGACATAGAAAGAAAAACTGAAAAACCACGAAATGACAAGAAAATGATCAAAAAATCAGAATTTGAATATTCCAATTCTTCTTACAGCTATCAACAAATTTCGATCGACAGACAGAAAAAGTGAAGAACCACGAAATGACAAGAAGCATTCGTTCATTCAAAAAGAAACAGAGCTCGACTATTCCAATTTTTCTCACAGCTATCCACAAATTTCCACGATACAGATAGATACAGAAAGAAGAACTGAAAAACCATGAAATGACAAGATGCATTCATAATGAAGCAGACCTCAACTATTCCAATTCTTCTCAAAACACAGCTATTCACAAATTTCCACGATGAACAGACAGAAGAAATAAAAAAAATAAAAAGAAGCATTCGTTGATTCAAAAAAAGCTCGACTATTCCAATTCTTCTCACAGCTATTCACAAATTTCCACGATCGACAGAAAGAAGAACTGAAAAACCACGAAATGATAAGAAGCACTCACAAAGAAGAAACAGACCTCGATTATTCCAATTCTCCTCCAAAACTCCCATCCTCCAAATTTCGATAAGAATACGAAGATGGAAAGGGAAGAAGCGGGAAGGGAAAACGGCGCGAAACGCGAACGGAAGCGAGTTGATTACCCGTTGATCGGGGGTGATTCCACGGTGGATCGCAGAGAGCTCGAACGTTCCGGTTGCGGTAACCTGCGGCCAGGCCTCGGCTTAGATACACGCTGGCTTAGATCCGCCTTGGGACCCTCTCGGCTCGGGAGGCGATACGTCAACGTCATAACGTTGGGGCCATAAATCCGGCTCGCACGCGGCCGAACCTCGCATACGAGAGACCACACGCGGGCCACAACCGTCCATATAATCCGTGTCCCCGCCCGGCCCGACTCCAATTTAGTTTGCACGCTGACTTTGTTAGATACCGGCCGCGTCCATCCATCACCCGCGTCCACCATCCGGCCAACTATATGTACACGGAAGCTTAGATACGTGGGAATGTTTCGAACGATACGCGTTTCGACCTTGCTCCACCATCACTTCTTTCTTTCTTTCTTTCTTTCTTTCTTTCTTTCTTCTCGTTGCGCGGTTCCTTTCGAAAAGAAGTCGATCGCAATTTTTCTTCGCGCATATTCCACTTCTATTCGCTGTTATCGTATATACGATAGAGTATAAAGGGTGTCCTAAAATTAATTTGAATTAAATATAAAAGAGAGTTTTTAAATATTTATTTCTTAAGTGAATCATAAAGTAATCATAGGATAGGGTTATTTATGTCTCACCTGTCAAATTGTTCTTTTTTCAGGGTTGCCAATAATTTAATGCAAAAATGGCGGCAAATTCAAATTTTGCATTAATTTTGGGACATATGAATAATCGTTTGAAAATTTATTTTTCAAGTTAAAATAAACAAGAAGATAATCAAGCTTCATTTCTGAACGATAGACTATGTGTATATAAAGGGTGTCGCAAAATTAATTTGAATTAAATATAAAAGAGAGTTTTTAGTCTTTGGATATTTATTTCTTAAGTGAATCATAAAGTAATCATAGGATAGTTATTTATGATTCTTACCTGTTCTTTTTTCAGGGTTGCCAACAACTTAATGCAAAAATGGCGGCAAATTCAAATCTTACGTTAATTTTGGGATACTCTACATATGAATAATCATTTGAAAATTTATTTTTCAAATTAAAATAAACAAGAGGATAATCAAGCTTCATTTCTGAACGATAGACTATATGTATATAAAGGGTGTCTCAAAATTAACGCAAGATTTGAATTAAATATAATTTTGGGACACCCTAAATATAAATAATCGTTTGAAAATTTATTTTTCAAATTAAAATAAACAAGAGGATAATCAAGTTTCATTTCTGAACGATAGACTATGTGTGTATATAAAGGGTGCCTCAAAATTAATTTGAATTGAATATAAAAGAGAGATTTTAGTCTTTGGATATTTATTTCTTAAGTGAATCATAAAGTAATTATAGAATAATTATTTATGACTCTCACCTGTCAAACTGTTCTTTTTTCAGGGTTGCCAACAACTTAATGCAAAAATGGCGGCAAATTCTACATATGAATAATCGTTTGAAAATTTATTTTTCAAGTTAAAATTATATAGACTGTGTATATATAAATTTTCAAACGATTATTCATATTTAGGGTGTCCCAAAATTATATTTAATTCAAATCTTGCGTTAATTTTGGGACATATGAATAATTGTTTGAAAATTTATTTTTCAAATTAAAATAAACAAGAGGATAATCAAGCTTCATTTCTGAACAATAGACTATGTGTATATATAAAGGGTGTCCCAAAATTAATTTGAATTAAATATAAAAGAGAGTTTCTAGTCTTTGGATATTTATTTCTTAAGTGAATCATAAAGTAATTATAGGATAATTATTTATGACTCTCACTTATCAAACTGTTTTTTTTTCAGGGTTACCAACAACTTAATGCAAAAATGGCGGCAAATTCTACATATGAATAATCGTTTGAAAATTTATTTTTCAAATTAAAATAAACAAGAGAATAATCAAGCTTCATTTCTGAACGATAGACTATGTATATATAAAGGGTGTCTCAAAATTAACGCAAGATTTGAATTAAATATAATTTTGGGATACCCTAAATATAAATAATCGTTTGAAAATTTATTTTTCAAGTTAAAATAAACAAGAGGATAATCATGCTTCATTTCTGAACGATAGACTATGTGTATATAAAGGGTGTCTCAAAATTAACACAAGATTTGAATTAAATAATAATAAAAGAGAGTTTTTAGATATTTATTTCTTAAGTGAATCATAAAGTAATCATAGGATAATTATTTATGACTCTCACTTGTCAAACTGTTTTTTTTTTCAGGGTTGCCAACAACTTAATGCAAAAATGGCGGCAAATTCTACATATGAATAATCGTTTGAAAATTTATTTTTCAAATTAAAATAAACAAGAGAATAATCAAGCTTCATTTCTGACCTGGATAGCTCTTGCTCAAACGATTCTTTCCTTTACCAATCCTGTATGTAAAACAATCGTCCTCTTCTTCAGATTCAAACACGATGACACGAAAATCCCCACGAACGAGGCCGATCCATTCCACGGATAAAAGAAGAAAAAAAAGTGTAATCCTCCCTCGGGGAGGCTCCGTTCGCGAGGAGAGAAAGTGTCCATTAACTTTGGCCGCCCTTTTAACGCATCGTCGTCCACGCCGATCTTCTCCTTCGACGCGTGACGAGCTACCCTCCCCCCCTCCATTTATTTTCGCGTTGTCACCATATCCTCTCCATCTCCTCCTTTGGAAGATCGTGGCTCGATGGAAAGCCACACGTATATATGTGTGTATATATTTCATCAAGGAAGACAGGAGGACGGAAACGGGGCTCGGCCAAAGGGCGGAAATGGCGGCCACGGAGAAGTATAAATCGAATCGCGCGCACGCCCTTTAAATTCCACGGCGCCCATCGGATTCTATCGGATGCGGTGGAGTACGAGCCGGAAAATGGCAATAATTTCGGAAGGAGAATCGAGATGGGGCGCCCCCTTCGCCTCTTAAAATCGAGAGAGGGAATTATATATTTCCAATTCTGAGTGTTTTGAAAGGAACAATTGAAAGATTGTACTTTGGACGTTTAAGAAAGAGTGAAGGAATTCTGAGTTTTTTTTTTTAGATTCAATCTAAATTGAAATGGCGTTCATCAATCCTTTCAAAAAGACTGTGAAGTATTTTTAAAGTTAAATATACAAATGTTCCAGAATCAGTGATATGGAAAAGTATAATTATAATAAAATTATTGGAATAGTATTTAGAAAAATTTATTTACTAATTTCAAGAAAGTTTTGCTTATTATATAGAATATAATAAATTATAGAAATTTTATATAATTTCAAGTGAAAATTTCTTTTACAAATATAAATTTCCTAAAATCTATCTCAGTCTATATAATAGCCAAACTATGTATAAACTATGTATAAAAAATGTATATTATTTATAAATTACGATAAATTATTTCTAAATAATATCATATAATATTTATGTATAGAGAATAACGATAAGAACAAGAACAAACGGATGATTTCGATTACTTGTTAAAAAAATGGCATCGATCGGGGCACGCGAAATTTCATTAAAAAATTCACGAATGAAAAAGGAAAAAGGGAAAAGAAAAAACTGTTGGAATAATTCCGCCAGCCACTGTATCTATTATATCCTTTGGATAGGAGACAAGCAGAAACTGGATACGACGTATGCTAGTTTTCGAGAACGGGGCGCAAACTCTCCCGAGGGGGATGCCGACGAGGATATTGAATATCAGATCGCGTGTCCCCGGCGTGTTTATTCGCGCGGCGGCGAACGCGCGGCACAGGAAACAAAATCCTGTGTGCCCGAAGGGTGGTACACGATTGCGCGAGATCTTTTGTCGTGGGTGATTGAAAATAGGTGTAGGCCAAGTCGACGCCTGTTTTTCGCCACCCTCTTCGGGGACCACCCTTGCTGCTCTCGTTGTTGCTTCTCCTCTCTTCGTTGCACGTAGTCGTTCGATATGGATATATCGTATCGTAGATTAATATGAAAGTTGGCAATAAGAGTTTGGGAGGATTCCTTGGGAGAATTCGAAATAATCGAAATAACGTGAATTTTTTGATTCAGATTTTAGATTGTTCGAGAAGATTATATTATAGATTTTTTTTAAAAATTCTTTCTTCGAGTTCTTCTCTTGTCTCGTTTCGTTTCGAATATTTAGATTAGTTTAACTTGATACTGTGATGATTACTAGCGATTGTTAACTAGTGAGATTTATTTCTTTTTATTTTAGAAATATTTAAACGTATTTAATATCCAAAATTGATCTTTCAAAATTGTTGTTGAGTTTTATTATTATATTATATTGAATATTTATGATTTCATTTGAATTAGTTGTGATGCGACTACTAGCGCCACGCGATTGTTAACTAGTGAGATTTATTTCTTTTTATTTTAGAAATATTTAAACGCATTTAATATCTAAAATTGATCTTTCTTTCAAAATTGTTCTGGAATTTTATTATTATATTACATTGAATATTTATGATTTCATTTGAATTAGTTGTGATGTTACTACTAGCGCCACGCGATTGTTAACTAGTGAGATTTATTTCTTTTTATTTTAGAAATATTTAAACGCATTTAATATCTAAAATTGATCTTTCTTTCAAAATTGTTCTGGAATTTTATTATTATATTATATTGAATATTTATGATTTAATTTCATTTCTATGTCTCGTTTCATTTGAATTAGTTGTAACTTGATATTGAGATGCGACTAGTATATATATAGTATATATATAGTATAAAATAAATATAATGCTTATATTTATTTTTTTTAAAAATATTTAAACGCATTTAATATTCAAAATTAATCTTTCTTTCAAAATTGTTCTTGAATATATTATATTATATTGAATATTTATGATTTGATTTCATTTCTATGTCTCGTTTCATTTGAATTAGTTGTAACTTGATACTGTGATGCGACTACTAGCGCCACGCGACCATTATCTAGTCATACTCAATATAATGCTTACATATTTCTTTCTTTTTACTTTAAAAATATTTGAGCCATCTTTTGTACAAATTAATATTGAACTTACATAATTATTCTTGAACATATTATATTATATTGAATATTTATTTAATTTGGTTATTTATATTGATTTAATTTTATTTCTATGTCTCGTTTCATTTGAATTAGTTAACTTGATATTGTGATGCGACTAGTAATATAATGCTTATATTTATTTCTTTTAAAAATATTTAAACGCATTTAATATTCAAAATTAATCTTTCTTTCAAAATTGTTCTTGAATATATTATATTATATTGAATATTTATGATTTGATTTTATTTCTATGTCTCGTTTCATTTGAATTAGTTGTAATTTGATACTGTGATGCGACTACTAGCGCCACGCGAACATTATCTAGTGATGCCCAATATAATGCTTACATATTTATTTCTTTTTATTTTAAAAATATTTAAACGTATTTAATATTCAGAATTGATCTTTCAAAATTGTTCTTGAATATATTATATTAAATATTTTTGTATATAGATGTACTTATGTCTATTTTATTTTTATTTTTTAAAATTCTTTTTCCAAATTCTTCGTATTCTTCTTTTGTCTCATTAGTTTAAATACCCAATATAATGCTTACATATTTATTTCTTTTTATTTTAAAAATATTTGAGCCATTATTTTTTGTACAAACGCATTTAATATCCAGAATTGATCTCTTTTCAAAATTGTTCTTGAACATATTATATTATATTAAATATTTATGATTTAATTTCATTTCTATGTCTCGTTTCATTTGAATTAGTTATAACTTGATATTATGATGCCCAATATAATGCTTATATATTTATTTCTTTTTATTTTTAAAAATATCTAAAATTGATCTTTCTTTCAAAATTGTTCTTGAACATATTATATTATATTGAATATTTATGATTTAATTTCATTTCTATCATGTTTCATTTGAATATTTAGATTAATAACTTGATACGACTACTAGCGCCACGCGACCATTATCTAGTGATACTCAATATAATGCTTACATATTTCTTTCTTTTTACTTTAAAAATTTGAATCATTATCTTTTGTACAAACGCATTTAATATTGAACTTACATAATTATTCTTGAATATATTATATTATATTGAATATTTATTTAATTTTATTTCTATGTCTCGTTTCATTTGTTGCAACTTGATATTGTGATGCAACTAGTGATACCAATAATGCTTATATATTTATTTCTTTTTAAAAATATTTAAACACATTTAATACCTAAAATTGATCTTTCTTTCAAAATTGTTCTTGAATTTTATTATTATATTATATTGAATATTTATGATTTAATTTTATTTTTATATCTCGTTTCATTTGAATATTTAGATTAATTGTAACTTGATACTGATGCGACTACTAGCGCCACGCGACCATTAACTAGCGATACCCAATATAATACTTACATATTTATTTCTTTCTAAAATATTAATTTAAAATTCTTTAAAAATATTTAAACGCATTTAATATCCAAATTTGCTCTTTCAAAGTTCTTCTTTCAAATTTCTTGAACATATCATCAACTTCGAAATGATATTTACCAATTTTAAAAGTCTACTTGATAAATAAATAATAATAAATAAATTATTTCCAACGAAACTAAATAAGAATAATACTACTTTATCAAACATATAATTTTATATATTACACCAAGCTTCAAATAATACTTGAAAAACCTAGAATCATTTTCTAGAAACAAATTACTGAAAAACATTTCCACATCCCAATCACACATTGACAATCACCAATCCAGTCCAATATATATATACATATCCAATATTCTCCTCCGTGAAATTCACCTAATACCGAGAAATAGATATCCAGAATCCAATACAGAATCCACCCCTCGAACGGAGTCGCGGTCGCCGTTCTGGAAATCGACCCCTTTTCCAGATCCACAGGCGCACCGAGGATCCAGAAGGTCTCTGGTGTACGGTCAGGAGATCGTAGGTAGCTTTACAACGCGTTGTGCAGCTTGGCCTACACTGTGAGACAAATGGCGGCGGTTATCTCGCGAGAGAGCCTCGAAGGGAAAGATAAAGAGAAATATAATACGCAGAGAGCGAGAGAGAGAGAGAGAGAGAGAGAGAGAGAGAGAGAGAGAGAGAGAGGGTAAGGAAGATGGGATGAAAACATCGATTGCAGGGGCTTGTAACACCGCGGTACGAACAGAGGGATCAGGCGGTGCGATAAACCAAGCGGCCTGGAAAATGCCGGATCAAGGCCGCGATGTTTCAGCAAAAACTGTCTGGAATCGGTACAGTCGTGGCTCAAGAAGGACCTGGATAAAAAGGGAGAGCGGTGGATGAAGAAAGGGGAGGGAGAGAGAAGAGCTTCTTACTAACCTCCACACTGTCCTCTCCGCTTCGAATTGTGGAACGAAGCAAGGATGATGCATAGAAACCGATTTTGAGATAGGAGATGAGAGAGATAAATGAAAATAATGGAAAAAGTTTATACGAAGCGTGTAAATTGTGTGTATACGTAGATTAGGTTAGGTTAGATTGGTTAGGTTAGATTTAAGTTAGGTTAGGAAAGGAATTAATTAATTATTTTGGTAACGAGTAGTGTTTTAGAAGGGGTGGCATGAAATATTGAAGAATTTTATCAGTTTTTATTCGATCAAGTATAGACGTGTGCTATTTAATTTCGTTCTCGAATTGATTACAATCGTGTAGCCAACCACATTTATTCGATTATTTATAAAGGGATTTAAAATATCTGATTTAAAATCCAGTATATAATCTAATTTTGTAGAAACTTTATTTTATGTATGGAAGCAAATAAAAAAAAAGTCATTAAAAATGTATATCTATTGTCAATATTGAAATACTTTGTGAAAGGATTTATTAAAATTTTCAACAAACTCAAATATAATAAATGTGAGGAGATCAATTTGAATATTTCTAAAAAAACAAATTTTTTATAATTGGATAATAAAATCAAATAGGACATGTATTTATAACTTTTTTTTTTATTGATTTTATGTGCAAAATGTATCTTCTGAAACGATTTGCATATATTATGAAACACTTTGGATGTATATTCGTTGTATATATATCCGTTTACCCTTGTGGATTTTGCTTTCCTATTCCTTCTATATTCGCGAATCCCGATGGATTTATGAGAAAAGTAATGCGAATTAAACTGACGTTTGTTCCATCCCCTTCTACGTGTACGAGGTAAATGTTGGAAAGAGCTCACAAGATCGAAATGCAATGACACGGTGACACGAGTACTCTAGGGAGTGAGTCTATAGGGATGAAAATTTATTGAAAAATGGAACGAACGTGAAATTTATGCTACGTTATTGTATATGTATGATGAAAAATGATTTTGCACTATTTACATCAATGTTACGAAAATTTATCTGTAATGTAAAAAGTATTTTAATTCTGATTTCTCTTTCCTTACAATTACTACAATTTAAATTACGTAGAATATATAACTTGGAATTTTAAAAATTGAATTTGGACATCTATGAAAGAATGTATGAAACATGCGAATGAAAGCGCAATGAAGATTTTCATTTTTACCTTGCATTAGCAATTTATCGATCTTTGATAACTTGTTCCAAGAAAATTGGAAAGATAGAGAATGTTTGTATTAATAACTTATCGACCGTAGATAAATTACTCTATTAATATCATTAACAAACGAATGAAAATTAACCTTATCTGAGATTAATAATTTATCGACACTAATTATATTTTCGATAAAAATACAAAAAGAAAACAAAATAAATTCATTATTTAATATTCGTTTCTTATTTCTATATTTTATTAATTAATAAGCGATGCAAAGTGTATATAATAACTTGTGCAAAATTGTGATCTGAAATACCGATCGCGTAAAGAATTAAAACGAGATGCCCTCTATGATTTAGAATGATAAATGTACGATACATATTTAAATAAACCATAGAAATTGATAAAAAAAAATAAAAATATCTCTCTTATTATATTCGAGCAAGACTCTATACTAGGAATACTCCGACATTCGAGCTTGGTACACTATTTGCACACTCTAAATAATTTTTCAAAAGTTTTTCAAAACATTATTTTCAAGAATTTGCAAATTTTGATTACAAAATCTACTTGTCTTTTTGCATATTTAAAATATTATTTATTATATTGGTGAATAGTAATATTAAGAAAAATAAAATTATTACTTATTTTAGTTTGAAAATCAAAAAAATAAATTATGTAAGTAAAAATGAAATTAAAAATGATTTATTATGCTATGACATTATTTATTATTTATTTATTCGAATATTTTAAACATCTAATTTATATATTTATATTTATATTAAATATATTTTAGATTATTTCTTCACTTCAAATAATTAACTTGAAAAATTACTATCATTTAAAAACGCAAAATACAAAAAACCTAAATTAATAAATAAAATACAATAAAATATTACTATTCACGAATATAATAAATATCCATGGTTAAAAATTTATAATTAGATACCTATGTCGATTCGGACCTTTCATTATAGATGATTAGAGAAACAAAAATACAGATTTACCATTAGATACAAAGAATCTGTATTGCTATTGATGTTCACCCATGGGAAGTCATCAAGTCATCAAGTAGGAGAAAATGAAATCTGTATCAAAAAAAATCATGATTTATAACAAGATATATATAATGATTATTTTAAAAAAAATTGAAATAAGAAAAATAAAAGTCTAAATTGATGGAAAATATATAAAAATAATTATCTCTTTGTCTGATGGATGATTGCATCTTATGCACTGATTCTAATATGTAGCCGAAATGAATATTTAAAAAAAAAAAAATAAAATAAAAGACTAATGATGTTTAAATTACAATCGATAAACAAACACTGATTCTAATTTCGAGAGTACTTTTTATAATTACAATTAGAAGTGTGTTCTAAAAAATACTAAAAATACTTTCGAAATAAACACTGACTCTACCGATCGCATTGCACGTGATCACAATTTTCTGAAAAGAAGTTGTATTAGCAAAAAAAAAAAAAAAAAGAAGCAAAATGTTTTTTCAATATTTTACTTCTTTTTTTTATCAGCATTTGTTAAAGAAATTTTTATATCTCTGAAGCTATGAATTGAAAGTTCAATAATAAAAAAATAAATTATTTGAAATAAAAAAACATAATTTAAAATATTCGAAATAAAAATGTAATTTGTTTAATATTTTCTACTTTTATCATAATATTCTTAATAATTCATGTGTTAATGTATTAACGAATTACTTACCAAATATATGTATATATATATATCATTACAATAAAAAGAAAATAAAAATGTGTATATTTTGATATGAAAAATCAAATTACCACTTATCCGATTAGTTATTATATTAAACGATTATTATAGCGTCCATATTGAAATTTTTTCCTCCTCCTTATAATAAATTAATAATCTGCACAAAAAAATAATAAAATTTTTAGAATAAATATATAAAATGTTTGAAATGAGAACGTAATTGTATTAAAATAAGGCAATAAAGTCAAATTTTATTTTAGAAGTTGATCATATCTATTTCATGAATAATTTTAATAATAAAAAAAAATTGAATAAATTATTCCTCAAAAAATTATCAATTATAATAATATGTAATAAATAATATATATATATATATATATATATATATATATATATGTATATAATAAATTATTGAATAAATTAAATAACTAATAATATATTTTTAATATATAGAAAAAGTAAAATAATTAGAAAATAATAAAACGATATTACGCAATAAATTAATCACCTGAAGCGAAGCATCCAAACGGCACGACTTTCGATGGAAGAATGGCATCTCACACTGTGTTTCGATTATCGAATTGGATTAGAGACAAGATAGGCTTGAAGTTTGACAACAAATCGAAATATGTCGAGCGTCGTACAATCATGAATCAATTCTCCGAAAACAAAATACTTTCTGGTTTGAACGTAATATCAAAATAAATATAAAAACGATACATTCTACTTTCTCGATAAACAGAATTATAAGAAACATTTGCAGATAGACACGTTTAATATATAAGAATATATAAATTGATTAGAACAATTTCATTTAATTATTTTTATTTTTCTATGATTTTTCTATGAAAAAGAAAAAGAAAGTTATAATAATTATTATCTTCTGTTAATAAATAAAAAAATTAAATCTTACCATATTTACATAAAATTCGTGATACATAACCTATTACACCTTTGAAATCATTCCATTAATTATTCATTATTTAATTAAACGATAATCTGCATAAACATTAAAAATTAAAATTATAAAATAAATTTTATATTAAATAGTATTAAAATAAAACAATAATTAAATTCAAATCCGATTTCAGATGTATATTAAGAATTGCTGATAACGAGAGAAAATCAATTCAATTTTGATATAATAATACTTTGATAAATGATTTAACACACACATTTTAATTAAAAAAAGCACTAATAATCTATAAATTCACAATATTAAATTTATTTATATCACAAATTTATATATACATCTATATCGGTGTAATATATCTTCCCTCTATGATTTTTGACAAAAGACTAACATCATACGCATTGATTCGTCTAAATAGTGAAGTTTAGCGGTTTCCTGATTGGCTGAAGCAATACGATTTCTTATTCGCTTTAATTGCGCGAAAATATGAAATATAATTCAATTAATAATAATAATGAATAATTAATAATAAAGTTTAAAAATAAGAAATTCATCATAAAAATTAAAAATTAAAATATAAAAATTATTATATACTATATAAAATAATATAATTTGTTCAATTCTTTAATAAATTTAGTAATATAGTAAAAATTAAAACTTTTATTTCGTATCGTAATTATTTTCGATTATTGGCTATTTTCTTATAATTTATGATTATAATTATTTTTTTTTATAAAATATTTTAATAGAACTGTAAATTAAAAATTAATAATATAAAATTGTAAAATCAGATTTAATTTGTACTTGCAATTCGTAATAAATATATTAATTTTTAAATATTTTATTGTAATATATTATTAAATGTATATAAATTAATAATAAAAATCTAAAAATAATTGAATTATCAAAATCTTGTTGAATCTCATCGATCAATTAATTAACACGTATATTAATTGATAAGTTTCATATTTTATAGAATTATATAGAATTTTTGAAGAATAGAATAATGGATTAAATGTTGAATGATTCTTTGAATTTTAATTTAAATTCAATTTTCATAACAATTATTAAAAATTACAAATTAAATTAGAATTATCCTTTTTTATCCATTAATTTTTTTTCATATTATATCGTTATTTTCGATTGATCACTATCCTTTTAATCACTTTAATTTATAGTTATAAAACAGCTTATACCATATAAATAATCTATATTATAAATAATCTACAATTCTTTTTCACAAAATAATATTTAGAATGTCTTAATGCAATTATAATTCAAAAATTAATATCACAAAATTAAATGTAAATCTAATTTTAATTTGTAAAAATATCAATTGTTACATTTAAATTGTTAAAAAACGTGATAAAATATTATAAATAATAAAAATATGTCAATTTTTTATCGTAATACGTTATTGACGTTATAAATTAATAATAAAAATTAAAAAATTGCTAAATTATTCGTCATTGTACTCGAAAAATCAGATTTCGTGCAATCGGTAAATAACGTACGTGTTCGTCAATCTTCGTGACAGCGACAGCGATCTCATATACATACGAGGAACGACGCGATGCAGCGGTCATTTCTTAACGAACTTGCGTGTCGAGAGGATCGACGATATTTTAATTAAACTTTTAATTATTTTTTAATATTGAGAATATTTTTTAATCATTTATTGTTATAAAATTTATTTAACATCACTGTTATATATTATATATCAATATCATTTGTATATTTTATTTTTTAATTAATATTTATTCATTGCTTTATTTATTTAATTATTTACAGTTTCATTTATTTAAACATTTTATTTATTTGTTCTCATAATATATTTCTTAATTATATTTTAATTTATTTATTTGTTCACTTAGTCTTTTAGTTATTCATTTTTATATTTATTTCTTAATTTTTTAATTTATATTTTCACTTATTTATTTATTTTTTTTTATCTATATTCTATTTTTATTTCTTAATTTATTTTTTAATTTATACTTAGCATCGGTTTCCAAAATTCTTTTTTTTTCAAAATTTTGTCCACTTAAAAAAAAAAAATTTCATTAAAAAATTTTCGAAGTATTTTAAACTTAGAAACGTTTTATTATTTATTACGATGAAATTATAGAAACCGATGGCAAGCTAAGAACTATGCATACATTCAATTTAAATTTTGTATTATTTATTTAATTATTTTTCAGATTGGATTGCATGTAAAATCTATACAAGGATATTCTCGTCATTTTTATTTTATTTTTATGATAGAATATATAAATTCTTTGACAAAATTTTAATAAATTAATCCATTTCTTTTTTTCTTTTTAAATGAGAATATCCTTAATTTTTTAATTAATTAAATTAAATATGTATTATATACATGAGATTAATTGCAATAAATTTTGACAAATGTAAAAGATTCTTGTAAAGATTATTGTAAATATAATTGTACATTAATTTAAATAATTATTTTATTTTAGATTTAATTTTTAGATTTTTTTCAGATTTAATTTTTATATGATTAATTTTTTCTTTCTTTGAGAGAGTTATGTTATTTTATATTCTCTATTTTATATTTTATAATTTCTTTAAATTAATGATTAATTTCAATGTTTTTATCATTTAGATGGGTCTCGACGCGTAGTCACCTCTTCGTCGGTGAGACCCGGTAATTGCTATCATTTTTCCAAAAAGAAATTTTCTAAATTTATCAGAAATATTTCGAAATATTCACGAATATTAGATATATCGAAAAATGATGGTAAGCTAAGAACTACGCACATCTGCACTCCAGTCTTAAACATTACATTTATTTAATTCAATATTTTACTCAATTATCCAATCACAGACTGGACTGCAGGTATTGTTAAACATTGTAAAGAATATTCTCCCCAACTTAAAGCTAAAAATGAAAAAGATTTTATTTTAATTTCAAAAAATTCCCATATTTTCTATCCGAATCATTTCTTCGTTTTTCTTCCATAATTTATTCCCCTTCGTCGTTCGTTTTTTTCAGGAACACTGTCAAACTACGCGCCACGCGATCACTGGCAGATGTCGTTGGACGGGTGCTCTACTTCCGGTGGCCAGTCGAAGGTCCGCGCTTCGATCGATTGGCACCTTCGAGTGCTTGATCAGAGTTAGGTCTTGCAGTCGAATCTGTCTTTGTAATCCGGCTCCGGTGGACTAGAGTTTACGACTCTATGCTCCTTCCTGTGTCGTTGGGACAAGCGATTGGCTGTTAGACCGCCGTCGTAATCTTCGACTGGCCACGACTGGCAAGTATCATCCGTCTGGCGTAATTTCGTAAGTCCAGTGTTGTGAGTCGTGAGTGCGAGGGCGACAGTGATTCGTTTTTTTAATTTCTTCTTTATTTTATAAGTTCTTCTTCGATACTTGAATTGTTCTTTTGACTAGAGTTTTGGTTGATTTTATTTTCGAATTCTATTTCTTTCGAATATGGCATTTTTGTTTATAGTAAACGAATAGCTTATTCAATTTTTTCTTTTTTCGCTTTAAGTTAGGGTAGAGTATTCTCTGTTAAGCGTTATAGATTTAAGATTTAGTTATTAAGATAATTGTAAATAGTGTTAAGATGTAAATTAAGATAGATTTAAGCCTCGTCGTTGGACAACGTGGGATTGCGAGCGATAAATATTGCGATAAATGTAAAAAATTTTTGTAAAGATCATTGTATAATTGTATATTAATTTATTTACTTTTTTTCAGATTTATTTAATTTTTATATGTCATTTTTATTTTGTTTTGTATATATTTTTTAATTTAATTGATATTTGTCATTTATATTCTATATGTTTAATTTATATTTTATATGTTTTATATATTTCTAATTTATTTATATCGTTAATTTTATTATTTTGTTTTTATTATTTTTTAGGTGGGTCTCGATGCGTAGTCACCTCCTCGTGGTGAGACCTGGTAATTGACATCTTTTTCCAAAATTTTCCTTTTAAAAATTTTCTTTAAAAAAGAATACAATGAAAAATATTTTATTAAAAAGATTTAATAATTTTTGTTAGTAATTTTTTTTTGGAAAAGATGCCAAACTAAGAACTACGCTTTAATTCATTTTTCTGTATTCTAATTTAATTTTTCTAATTTAATGATTGTTTATATATTTATTTAATTTTTATATTGTATTATGTGTTTTAAATTTTTTTATTGTATATTTAATTCTGTTCAATTCGATTAATCTTCATATTAAATTAATTTTCATATTTAATTCTAAATTTATATTTTTCATAAATGAATTTTCACATATTTCAATATATAGGAAACGATAATTAATATTATATTATACAATGTTTTAATTTTCGCGCAATTAAGTAAATAGATTCTCATCGTTTTAGCCAATCAGAAAACTTGAAAAGTTTCAGCCAATAAGAAAACCTGTAATGCATGGCATCATATTTCTATCGAAAATCAAGTCGTATTGTTGGTGCAAGTGGTTTCAAGTGATTTTTAAGTGATGTAGGAAATATTTAATTCTATCTATTGTTATTTACTTATTATAGAATTTGTAGATTATATTAAACATTGTGAAAACAAAATTAATTAATCTTTCGAATTCTTTTTGTTTTTTCCTTCAATCGATTATTTGATTATTGAGGTTACCATTATTATTCATATTGCAATATTATATATTTTGCAGTCAAGATTTCAAATCATTATTGTTTTATTTCAATGTAACTTTAATTACATAAATTTATTTTTTTGTTTTGATTTTTATTTGTGCAGATTATAATTCGATTATAATAAGACATCGAAAAAATAATGCTGTATAGCATGTATATATCATGATTTATAGCTGATAATTTTCCTGCATAATAATATTTTATTTCTTTTTGTAAAAATATAAACATATTTGGAATAGACTTCTTTTATCTTTTTCTTCGTATTGAAAAATGGATGTATAGTAATTCGTCGTAATAAATTTTATTTCATCGAATTATTTCAGTAATATATATTCATTTTCCAGTGTATTTGATTGTATTTATATATATATATTTTTTTTCTTCTGTCTTTTTTTTTCTTTATACTTAAAACTAATAAATATTTTTTTTTATAATACTTTTTCAAGAAATTGAGATTCGTTCGTAACATGCTCGACGAGTTTCGATTTGTTGTCAAATTATCGAACGCGTTCTGTTATATTGAGTTGCGAGTTCAGTGTCGTATCGATAATTGTAGTGCTTAGACGTATTATTTTTCCGCAAAGCGTGATTTATCTATTAAATAAAATTTATTTTTTATTATTCATATATTAGTGTGTGTTATTGATATATGCTTGTTATCGTAATTAGAAATTTCTTTCGTGATTAAATTATTCTTTTTCTTTTATTTATCTATATTTTACCTATATTTTAATGGAATAGGTTAATGTTAAGAATATTTCATATTTTAATATTTTATAGAATGAAATTTATGCTTAATCGATATTTTATTTTAATATTTTTGGTTAATTTTATATATTTTATACATTTTATGCGTTTATTTGATAGTTTTGATTTTATTTCGTATAGGCTGTTAATTTTTGGGTTAGTTTCGAAGGCGAGAAAACTTCCAATATGGACGTCCACATGTTACGCAATGACGCAGTAAAATGTGATATTTTATACGTATATTATTTTTTTTTTTAGTTCATCCTATTAATGCAACTTCATTTTTCGAGAATTTTGTTTTGAAAAAATTTCTGTGATGGTATATAATGCTATTAGTAGAATCAGTATTCATTTCATAAAAGTTTCTTTACAATCCTTCTATAATCGCGAAATTAGAATCAATATTTGTTCACCGATTGTAATATAAATGGATTAATAATCTCTTATTTATTTATTTTTTCTTTTTTGAATATTTGTTTTTGATACAATCAATCAATGCATCAAGAGAATGAAATCATCATCAATCACACGAAGAGGTTATTATTCTTTTATATTTTCTTTCAAGTCATTAATTCTTTGTATTTTACTTACATATTTTTTAAAAAAAATTATATTTAATGTTTTTTTCTTTTTATTAAAGATATTGACTTTATTTAGATATTAGCTTTGAAATTACAAAACAAAATATTTGTGACTATTTGTTGATCATGTTGCAAGGCGGTTAATAGAATCAGTATTTTCTTCGTAAAAGTTTTTTTAAATCCTTAAATGGATAACGCGAAATTAGAATCAGTGCTTCACTCAAGAGGACAAGATCGTCCATTACTCGAACAGGTAACTATTTTTTATTCTATTCAAATTCTTCTTCATTCATTCATAGAATCATTAGATTTTAAAAACTTCGTTTTTTTTATTAAAAATCTCAATTTTTACCATTATTATATCACTCTAACGTTTATTATAATTTATTTATCTTTATTTAGCTTTATTTATTTTTATTTAGCTTCATAGTTTATTTAGTTTAAATGGGTCTCGATGCGTAGTCACCTCCTCGTGGTGAGACCTGGTAATTGGTATCATTTTTCAAAATTTTTCTTTTCAAAATTTTCTTTTAAAAAGAATATATAAAAATATTTTATTAGAAAGATTCAATAATTTTCATTAATAATTCTTTTTGAAAAAGATGCCAAGCTAAGAACTACACTTTAATTCATTTTTCTATATTCTAATTTAATTTTTCTAATTTAACGATTTTTTATATTTATTTATTATGTATTTATTATATATTATTATATATTTATTTAATTTTTATCTTAAATTTTTTTATTGTATATTTAATTCTGTTCAATTCGATTAATCTTCATATTAAATTAATTTTCATATTTAATTCTTATTATATTTTTCATAAATGAATCTTCATAGTATTTCAATATATAGGAAACTATAATTAATATTATATTATATAATGTTGTATTATATAATGTTTTAATTTTCGCGCAATTAAGTAAATAGATTCTTCATCGTTTTAGCCAATCAGAAAATTTGAAAAGTTTCAGCCAATAAGAAAACCTGTAATGCATGGCGTCATATTTCTGTCAAAAATCGTCAAGTCCTATTGTTGGTGCGAGTGGTTTCAAGTGATTTTCAAGTGATGCAGGAAATATTTAATTTTATCTATTTTATTTATTATTTATTTTATTATGGAATTTATAGATTATATTAAACATTGTGACAACAAAATTAATTAATTTTTCGAATTCTTTTTATTTTTTCTTTCAATCGAATATTTGATTATTGAGGTTACCAGTGTTATTCATATTGCAGTATTATATATTGTAATTTATAAATTTTGCAGTCAATATTTCAAATCATTATTGTTTTATTTCAATGTAATTTTAATTACATAAATTTATTTTTTTGTTTTGATTTTTATTTGTGCAGATTATAATGGGACATCGAAGAAATGATGTATAGCACATACATGTCATAATGATTCATAGCTAATAATTTTCCTGTATATTGCATAATAATATTTTGTTTCTTTTTGTAAAAATATAAACATATTTGGAATAAATTTTTTTTATTTTTTCTTCGTATTGAAAAATGGATGTAGAGTAATTCGTCGAAATAAATTTTATTTTGTCAAATTATTTCAGTAATATATATTCATTTTCCAAGTGTATTTGATTGTATATATATATATATTTTTTTTCCTTTGTCTTTTTTTTTATTATATTTAAAACTAATAAACTAATTAACTAAATTTTTTATTATAATATTTTTTCAAGAAATTTTATATTAATAATATTATTATATTATTAATATAAAATTATATATATAATATAATATTGGTTCGTAACATGCTCGACGAGTTTCGATTTGTTGTCAAATTATCGAACGCGTTCCCTTGTATCTCAATATTGAGTTGTGAGATCAGTGTCGTATCGATAATTGTAGTGCTTAGACGTGTTGTGTTCCCGCAAAGCGTGATTTATCTATTAAATAAAATTTATTTCCAAAATTGTTTTTTATTATTCATATATTAGTATGTATTATTAATATATGCTTGTTATCGTAATTAAAAATTTCTTTGGTAACTAAATTATTCTTTTTATTTTATTTATCTGTATTTTATCTGTATTTTAATGTAAGGTTAATGTTACGAATATTTCATATTTTAATATTTTGTAAAATGAAATTTATGCTTAATCAATATTTTATTTTAATATTTTTGGTTAATTTTATATATTTTATACATTTTATGCGTTTATTTGATAGTTTTGATTTTATTTCGTATAGGCTGTTAATTTTTGGGTTAGTTTCGAAGGCGGGAAAACTTCCAATATGGACGTCCATATGTTACGCAATGACGCAGTAAAATGTGATATTTTATACGTATATTATTTTTCTTTTAGTTCATCCTACTAATGCAACTTCATTTTTCGAGAATTTTGTTTTGAAAAAATTTCTGTGATGGTGTATAATGCTATTAGTAGAATCAGTGTTCATTTCATAAAAGTTTCTTTACAATTCTTCCATAATCGCAAAATTAGAATCAATATTTGTTCACCGATTGTAATATAAATGAATTAATAATCTCTTATTTATTTATTTTTTCTTTTTTGAATATTTGTTTTTAGCACAGAATGAATCAATGCATCAAGAGAATAAAATCATTATCAATCATACAAAGAGGTTATTATTCTTTCATATTTTCTTTCAAGTCATTAATTCTTTGTATTTTATTTACATATTTTTTAAAAAACATTACATTTAATGTTTTTTTCTTTTTATTAAAGATATTGACTTCATTTAGATATTAACCTTGAAATTACAAGACAAAATATTTGTGACCATGTTGTAATGCGGTTAATAGAATCAGTGTTTGTTTCCTAAAAGTTTTTTTAAATCCTTAAACGGATAACGCGAAATTAGAATCAATGCTTCACTCAAGAGGATAAGACGATCCATCACTCGATCAGGTAACTATTTTTTATTGTATTCAAGTTCTTCTTCATTTATAGAATTATTAGATTTTAAAAACTTCGTCTTTTTTATTAAAAATCTCAATTTTTACCACTATATTACTCTAACATTTATTATAATTTATTTATGTTTATTTAGCTTTATTTATTTTTATTTAGCTTCATAGTTTATTTAGCCTTAAATGGGTCTCGATGCGTAGTCACCTCCTCGTTGGTGAGACCTGGTAATTGGCATCGTTTTCCAAAATTTTCCTTTTCAAAATTTTCTTTAAAAAAGAATATAATGAAAAATATTTTATTAGAAAGATTCAATAATTTTTGATAGTAATTTTTTTTTTGGAAAAGGTGCCAAGCTAAGAACTACGCTTTAATTCATTTTTCTATGTTTCAGATTTCCCTAATTTAATGAAGTTTGTATTTCCTTTTTTTTTTATCATTACATATTTATTTAATATGTTACAATTACATATTTATTTAATTTCTATCTTAAATTCTTTTACGTTTTTAATTCTCTTCAATTTGATTAATTTTTATGTTAAATTAATTTTTGTATTTAATTTTTATTATTTATTTTTCATAAATGGAGCTTCGTAAAATTTCAATATATAGGAAACTATAATTAATGTTATATTATATAATGTTTTGATTTTCGCGCGGATAAGTAAATAAGTTTGCATTGTTTTAACCAATCAGGAAGCTTGTAAGAAAACCTGTACTACATGGCGTCGTACTTCTGTCGAAAATCATAGAGACGGAACGTATTACGGTGCGAGTGATCTCAATTACGCAGTAAGTACTTAATTCTATTTATTCTTACTTTATTGCGGAATTTATACACTATATTAAACATTGTGACTACAAAATTAATTAATCTTTCGAATTTCTTTGTGCTTTTTCCTTCAATCGACTATTTGATTGTGAGGTTACTGGTAATATATTGTATTGCATATATTGAGTTTTTTAATCAAGATTTCACATCATTATTGCTTTATTTTAAAATAATTTTAATTATATATATTTATTTTTCAGGTTTGATTTTTATTTATGCAAATTATAATTCGATTCTATTGGGATATCAAAGGAATAATGTTGTATGTGTAACATACACGTGTCATAATGATTTATAACTGATAATTTTTTTGTATATTAGGTAATAACATTTTATTTCTTTTCGTAAAAATAGACGTGTTTCGGATAGATTTCTTTTATTATTTTTCTTATTTATTTTTCTTTGTAATGAAAAATGAATGTACAGTAGTTCGTTGTAATATATTTTATTTCATCGAATTATTTCAATAATACATTATATTCATTTTCCAAATGTATTTAATTATTTTGTTTGTATAGATATGTATTTTTCTTTTGTCTCTTATACTTAAAATTATAAATATTTTTTATTATATTATTTTTTTAAGAAATTGAGATTTATGACAAGTTTCGATTTGTTGCTGAACTATCGATCATGTTCCTTTATATTTCGATAATCGAAATTGAGTGTGAAATATTACTGTCGTATCGATAATTGTAGTGCTTAGCTGTGTAGTGTTTCACTAAGTGTGTGATCTATTGCGTAGTATTTATTTCCATAATTATTTTTTATTGTTTATATATTAAGTGTGTGTTATTAATACATGTTTGTTATCGTAATTAGAAATTTCTTTGGTGATTAAATTATTCTTTTTCTTTCATTTATCTATTTTATCTGTATTTTAGTGTAACAGGTTAGTGTTACGAGTATTTCATATTTTAATATTTTATAAAATGAAATTTATGCTTAATCGATATTTTATTTTAATATTTTTGATTTTATATATTTTATACATTTTATGTCCTTATTTGATAGTTTTGATCATATTTTGTTAATTTTTGGGTTAGCTTCGAAAGCGGGAAAAATTCCAATATGGCCGCCATCGTAATGACGCAGTAAAATTTGATATTTTATGCGTATATCATTTTTCTTTTATCTCATCCTATTAATGCAACTTTATTTTCAGAGAATTTTATTTTGAAAACATATTTATGATCGCGTGCAATGCGATTGGTAGAATCAGTGTTTGTTTCGTAAAAGTTTCTTTATAATTCTTCGTAATCGCGAAATTAGAATCATGTTTATTCGCCGATTGTAATATAAACGAATATTAATAGTCTTTTATTTATTTATTTTTTTCTTTTTTAAATATTCGTTTTCGGTCCAGAGTAAAATCAGTGTTTCAAGAAATTAAGATGATCATCAATCACGCGAAGAGGTTATTATGCTTTCATATTTTCTTTCAATTTATTAATATTTTATTTATATAATTTTTGAGAAAAAAATTACATTTAATGTTTTTTTCTTTTTTTTAAAGGTAGACTTCATTTCATTAGTCTTGAAATTACAAGATAACGATATTTGTGATCGCGTGCAATGCGGTTAATAGAATCAGTGTTTGCTTCGTAAAAGTTTTTTTAAATCCTTTAATGGATAACGCGAAATTAGAATCAGTGCTTCTCTCAAGAGGACAAGATGATCATCCATCATTCGAACAGGTAATTATCTTTTATTCTATTCAAATTCTTCTTCTTCCATTCGTACGGAACCATTAGATTTTAAAATTTCAAGTCTTTGTATTAAAATCTCATATTATTATGTAATTCTAATAGAATTTTATCCTTTCTTATTACAATTTTTTTAAACAACTGAACCGTGTTTTTTTTAATTATGTTGTTCCATTTTTGTGTTACAGATGTTCACAACTATTTGCTACGACAATAGCCTTCTCGATTACTTCTTAATGGAAACATTCTTCGCTTCGAACGGTGAGTCGCATGCATTTATGCATTCCTTCGATCATTCAATCATGTCGTAGGATGAAAGATTCTAATCGACACGAATGATTGATTGTATACATAGAATTTTGCACGAGCACAGTGACCACAGGTACTTATACGAATTAATTGACTGCAAACATAATATATTTATCTTTTCATACATAATTATACATAAGAGATTTATAAAAATAAAATATTCTCATATTTATTTTATAGTTTAAAAAAATACTTTTCTCAATTTTTATTATTCGACTTATTAAACTTTATTTTATTATGAGAAAAAGAAATCAGAGAAATAAGGGAAATTTGAAAAAATATTATATTTGGTATTCATGTTAGAAAACAGAAAAATCATTCTGATTTTATTGAAGTCGATATTACAGAACATATGATATAAAATACTGCAAGATGTCGCGCCTGTTCTTTTTATCATCTATAATCTTATCCTGTGCTGAATCGATAATATTGAAAATGACATTAAAATGATAATAAAACAACATATTTTTGTATTTCAAATTTTTTAGTCTAGCATTATCGATTCAGCATAAAATAAAATTATAATATTCATAATAATCAAAATTGAAACTATAAATAAGATATAATGTTTTAAAAATGTAAATGAAAACAAAAAACAAACACGTGTTAATTAAATTAGTCAGCATATAGATACAAAAAAATCAAAAGTTGTTTCAAGACAAAAAAAAAATATAATAGTATATATATATTATAATGAATTTATATTTAATAACAATGTAATCTATGCACTACCAATTATGATAATGTATTTTTTGCTCGTGATTGTGATATAATCAAATAGATTGTGTTGAAATTCTCGCTGATATACCTGTCATCTGTTATAAGATTAGCGTCAATCATTCATAAATTAATTCCATGTTAAATTAAATTGATGATTGAATTGTACATTAGAAAATAATAATCATATAAAATTTAATTAAAGAAAACTATCTATAAAATGATTAAAATGTATTTTTTTTTTAATTTTCATTATATTATTTTTATTTTATTATGCAATATTAAATTCTTTTTAATATTTATATAAGATGTATAAGATATTTATATCAATTTAAAAATAGTACTATTTATTTATTAATTAATAAAAGTATTTATCTTTAAAAGTACAAAACCTTTATTTTTTAATAAAGTGTCTTTTTTACCAAATTTTATATTTTATTTTAAAATTTGTCATATATGGACTTAATTAATTAGCATATAAATATTATAACAAATATTCTTATATATCATCTTTGTGATATTTAATTTTTAATTATATTTATCATGATACGATTCAAATATATATATATTTTTTCTTTTTTTGATTTTTTAACAATGATTAAAATATTTATAGTATAATTATAATTATAATTTAAACGTTTTCAAAGAAGGAATATAGAAGGAAATTTGATTGAAAAATACACTCGTATTTAAAATAAAGATACGTTTATTCCTTTTGCATAAATGTAATTGTTTCTTCCACAGTATGGTTCATCTCGTTTTAATCGGCCTTTGAGAAAATAGTTTTCGGACTGGTTTTTTTTGGGGGGATGGGGGGCTTTCCATTCGACACTGGTTGATATTTGTCCAGCTGCGACCTCTCTCGAAGAGCAATTCAATCAAACACAAACTGCTCACAAAAGAGGTTCCTTTGATGACTAGATTAACCATTCAAGCGTCAACTGTAGTCTGCACGATAATTTTTTATTGTCTAAGATTTCACGTTTGCTATTTACAACTTCTGAATCATAGAATATTAAAACGCTTTGATTTTTAATATCCTGCAACACTTAAGAGACTAATAACCAATTAATTAAAAATTTATATAGCGTGGAATGGCGTTAGTTCCGGTTTTTTTTTTAGTATCATTAATATTATTAGCTAGAGTTCGTTAGTGGATGAACAGCTACCGATGTCCCAGAACAGCTAACACTGTTGTCAATGTAATCTTGGAAATTGCTCTCGATTACCCACATCAAATCACCGTAGCCAGGAATAACTTCCGTTGGCAGGCGACAATCACCAGCTTTTTGGACTAATAAAAAGTTGTCCTGCACGAAAGGCGTGTCGGTATTCCACATGTAAATACTCGAATCACCTGAAAAGTATAAAAATATACGTTCCAATATCTCTTTTGCTTTCACAATAGATATGTTATATATTATACACAATCTGGCTGATTCAAATATAGATATAAATTTTGCCAAAAACTATGATCAAAATTTTATAGAAATATTAGAAAAATAATTAGATTGTTTCCATTCAAATGAAAATAAATATAAATTTTACAATTGCACGTTTTTAATTATTTGTAAATCTTCTAAATTTTTCAAAATATAAAATTTAAAACCAAAAGCAAATGATTCAAAATTATATATATTATGATCGATCAAATATTCACTTTCTAATTTAAACAATTTATTCATATTACAAAACTATGATTATTCGAAGGTAACATAAATATTATATGAGATTATATCTCATATAAATTTTAAAATTTCCTCACCTTTGATCCTGAAGAAAATAGTGGCCGCATTGTCGGTGCCTAGAAGCACGATCTTATTTTTCTTCCCACCGATGTCCACTATGGATCCATTCGCGTTTCCGGATCTCAGATTCACCGCCTTGATCGCGAACATTCTGTTGGATCCGAGGAACGTGAAGTATAGGACTGGGCCGCAGCTCTCCCTCCTGACAAGCGCTATGTAGAGGGCGTCTGGTTTGTCCGTGCATCCTGCCACGGCTGCAGGAAGCACCACGCGGTATCCCGTGTCCGTGGTCACGTTGTAAACAATGATGGCGCCTGTACCGGCGTCAGATATGTACACGTACACTTGAC
This sequence comes from Apis mellifera, assembly GCF_003254395.2. Lineage (NCBI taxonomy): Eukaryota > Metazoa > Arthropoda > Insecta > Hymenoptera > Apidae > Apis > Apis mellifera. The sequence continues at coordinate 2,233,085 of NC_037648.1, forward strand.
CGTCCTCCGCGTAATCGACGGCCATATATTGGAGACGAGAATTTATATCCGCCAAAGAGCTCAGATCGATCACTTTTACAACCTGCAATTGAAAATTAATATATCTATCAAGTCTCTTTTTTGATTCTTATTTGATCACTTTTATAAATTGGAATGGAAAATTAATTTGTTTATCAAGTCTTTTTTTGATTCTTATTTGATCACTTTTATAAATTGGAATGGAAAATTAATTTGTTTATCAAGTCTCTTATTTGATCACTTTTATAAATTGGAATAGAAAATTAATTTGTTTATCAAGTCTCTGTTTTGACTCTTATTTGATCATTTTTATAAATTGGAATGGAAAATTAATTTGTTTATCAAGTCTCTTTTTTGACTCTTATTTGATCACTTTTATAAATTGGAATGGAAAATTAATTTGTTTATCAAGTCTCTTTTTTGACTCTTATTTGATCACTTTTATAAATTGAAATGGAAAATTAATTTGTTTATCAAGTCTCTTTTTTGACTCTTATTTGATCACTTTTATAAATTGAAATGGAAAATTAATTTGTTTATCAAGTTTCTTTTTTGACTCTTATTTGATCACTTTTATAAATTGGAATGGAAAATTAATTTGTTTATCAAGTCTCTGTTTTGATTCTTGTTGGATTTTCATAAATTGGAATGGAAAATTACTTGTTTATTAAGTCTTTTGATATTTATTGAGGTTATGTGGAATAAAGAATTATTTTTATTTGTTGAGTTTGAAATAAAATATGGCCGACTTTTGATCTATATTTAAGTATTGATATTTGAATATTTATGTCATCAGAAGCATGGATCAATAGTGACTTGATTAGATGAGAATTAGTATAATTGTGAATTATTAATATTATTGAGACTATTTGTAAAGATATAAGATTTAAAAATTAAGAAAACTCAATAAGTCACAATTTCAACAAAAGATGTTCATTACAATATTCTACTTATCACATTCTACCACAATTAACATCATTTATTTGACTTTATTTAATTGATCCATAAAAATCAATTTAAAAAGTTCCTTTCAATTACTTTAATGTTCTAAAATAACATCTAACTAAAAAAGAAGAAATATAAAAAAAACATTTATATATATATATTAATACATTTATACTTTAAAAAGTGTGACAAAAAAAAGTTTGAAAGCATTAATTCATCTCAATTCCACACTAGCTTAAATCAAAGTTTACCTTTCCTGTTTTAGCGTCGACTCCAACGACCTTGGGCGGACATCTGCGCACAGGTTGCTCGAGAGTGTTTACGATTCCAACGTCGAGTACCCACAAGATATCTTGCACATCCAAAACAATGTCGACGGCGCTCTGCAACGCCTGGCAGTTGCCTTCCTCCTGGATGGCCCAGCACGGGAATGGCGCCACTTTCGGTTCGCAATTGTTCTGCGATTTCAAGTCGAGGATGCCCAAAGTGAACGGCACACCGGGTTTGTAACGCGGCAGAGCCAAGATCGCTTTGTCTTCGAATATCTGGGCCCTCGTGGCTATCACGTTTCTCGCTATGTAACGACCACTCGTCTCATAAATGTTCTTCGTGCTTTGGCACGGCCAATCCAGGCTGAGTCCAGAGAAGATCAGTGATTGTGGCAACACTGGCGTTCCGTCGCTCAACTGGAAGATCTTTGTTAGACTGGTTAGACTGAGGATGACGCATAAGAGCCTCTTCATCCTGCCGTTTCTTCTGGAAAATAGATTCCCTGGCTGTAAATAACGGTAATGATAATTGTGTAATTAATAAAAAATAAAGAATATTAAAAATTTTACGTGCAAATAACTATGAATTTTTGTTATAGATTTTGAATTTTTATTGATATTTTGAAACGATTGATATAATAAGGTAAGAATACTTGAAAAAATTTTTGTTATTTAATTATTAAAAGAGGAAAAATTTTAATGCATTGATCAAATTTAGATTTCAAATTACTATTATTACAGAATAGGAGGAAATTTGTATTCATCGTTGAAGAAGATCATGAATGGGGAAAAAGAATTTTGTCGAGAGAAAACGTAATTAAAGACTTACACGATGATTATGATGCAAATGACACGGGCGTTTCAATATTCGAATCTTATATCCGACCGTATGCTTTATATACAAAACGTGTCAGAAGAGTATCATCAATGACCGATAGTATGCATTATGAAGCAACATTTTTACTCTTCCGGATGTCGCAATATTTCCGCCCGAGCGAAACGACAACGAGTTGTTTCTCTAAGAGCAACAAGGAAGTGTACACACTCGAAGTTTATTTGTTAAACAACGAAAACTTGAATCGTGAGATGAACTTTCTTTCTTCGTTCGATAATTTTATAAATAAATCGGAAAGAAACATCGTTGCATCGCGTAAAATTTACGTGACGAGTGTATTTTTTATTGAAAATTATATATTAAATTACGCTATCATTTTACCAACAATTTAATTAACGATTCATCATTGTCAATGATCGTAATATCATGACTTTGAGGATAATTTTTAAACATTTTTCGCATTTTTTTTTTCATCGACTCTTCCGGGTCGAAGATATGCAAAGCAACGATGTTATTTCCCGTATTTCGCAACTGTTGGTGGATCATCGTACCTCTCGTATATAACTGGCGTATTATTAAAAGTTTTTCAGTTTAATCGCCATAACTAATACTATGTACATCAAAGGACACTTTGCGCCTGCGTTCACGTTGACGGCCATCTTGGCCGTTGTTCTAGAGTTAATCAGTTGCGGAAACGCGACGTTGCCGGAAACTATAAAATGGACAGGCGGAAATTTCGAATGGCCATCCCCAACCACCAAGAATATGTACAAAAGTAATGGAAAATATATCTCGAAGAATGTGATCGCCACTAGGATCGCGATGCATAACAACGAAGCTATCGTGGCTTTGCCAAGGTAAAAACAAGTTATTTAAAAAAAACGATTTAAAAAAAATTTTTAATTTTATTTTATATTTTATTGAAGCGAAAAATTTGAAATCGTCAGTACGTTTTGTAAATTTAAAAATTTTTTTTTGTAATAAAAAATTGATCAACGAACGAATTGAAATTAATATTGATATCTTTAGATTTATTAATTTTTAAATAACAATAATCGTTAATATTTACAAAAACTATTTTTCAAAAAGTTAGGTTAGAATTGTAACTACGAAAGATTCTTATATCGAATATCTATTGATGTAAATGAAATCATTATTAACATCAGTAACATTGATTTTAAATTAATAACAAAGAGAAGTAAAAATGATAAAAAATTATTATTATAATGAAAAATTTAAAAATATGTAAATATGAAAATTACAGATTATTAATTTTATTAATGTATCAATTAATATTCGTTGTATCAATTAACATTTAGCTCAACGTATTTATTAGATCTAATTGATTTCGAGCAAACTGGTTTTCAATGTAGGTTCAAGGCAGGTATTCCAGCGACATTGGCGAAAATTTCTAAGGACGCGCAAAATTGCGAAGCCACTTTGATCCCTTATCCTTGCTGGTCCCTTCAGGAAGAAGGAACTTGCACGGCTCTGCAAAACGTGGTAGATCTTTATCTGGATCCTCAGAACATTCTTTGGATCCTCGACACTGGAGTAGTGGACACTTTGGATGAACCTGTACGCAAGTGTCCAGCAAAGGTTCTTGCCATCGACGTTACCACAGGAAAGGTAAAGTATCACTATCATTTGTAAAATCAATATCACCAAAAGTAAAAAAAAAATCACTTTTAAAAAATTTTTTATTTTCACAAAATAGATTTTTAGATAGCAGAAAGTGAAACTAGAAGGAGAAAAAAGATAGCCATCTTTGAATTAGTGATGTGTTTTATAGAAAGTTTAATTATTAATTGTAATTTATTTGGCAATTTATCATTATTCAATATGTTGATGAAATTCTTCTTTCATTTTCTCTTTCAATTCACGAGAAATTAATCTAATATGTTATATGTTATATAACATTTTAACTTAAGTTCAATTATTAAGAATGAAATAATTTATCATTATTTGTCATCATTTGACGTGATATTGAAATTGGTTGAAATTATGATTATTCTCTTTTACTTACTGTTGTTTAGTACTCTTGTTTAATCTCATGAAGGTAATTTTAAATTCATGATATAGTATTACTGTAATGCACCCTAAAGGCATGTTCAGTTACTAGCGTGTTTCATAGCAGTTTGTAACATGGTTTTAGTATATTATTGTGGTTTGATTTTTCTTTTACGTTTTCTGTTTGAACCTTGTGGAATTAAATACCATCTTTTTAAGTAATAAGAAGAATTATGATAGAGGCAAGTTTGGCATGATTTATAGATGTTTATAGCGTGGTTTATCGTCATTTGTAATACTGATATAATTGAAATTTTTCCTCTTTAATTTCAATCCTGCAGAATCAGATATCATTTTTTAAGTTATATTTTTTAAAATAAAAAATAAGAATATAAGTAATTACAATAATAAGTGAATATCATTGATTTATATGTTTTAATTTTTTATTAATAAACATTAACATTAAAAATAGATATCTCATATTGCAAGCATTGTAATATATCAAAAGCTGAGCGTGATTGTAAAATAATGGCTACTGTTTCACAATTCTAGAGGGGAATTGTTCTTTTTATCCTTTCACTGACACGCACGAGATATTTTTATCTTTGCCAATCAAACGAAATTGAATTATTATCTGTATTAGTAGTTATAAAAATTCTCTAATATTAATATTATTATCATTATTAAGATTGATGAAATAATATACAGTTTTAGACTCTTAAAAATGGGAATAAATTAATGATTAACTTAATACATGAAATAAAGATTATGGTATTAATGAGGTCAAAATATTGTCACGATCGTGATACGTTGTGTGTCCTTTCAGCAATACTACATTTTAAAAGAACTAATGGACCCTATGCTTACATTTCAATCAAGGTATCAGTTGAGATTACTGCTTGATTAGCTGTGCGGTCACGTTTCACATTCTTAAGTATTATGTAATGCAACATAGGGCTGACATTAAATATTTTCAATTTAAGAGTATCTAAAATTGATTGAAAATTTTTTTCCTATTTTTCAAATATTACAATCGCAATATTAATTTTTATACAAATTTTTTAAACATTATTTGATTTTTAACATAGATGTAATTCTAGAAATTTAGTGTTCCCTAGAATCGTTTTTTAGTACTCCCTAGAATACATTTCGAAAATTTATATCGAAAATTTTCAAAATTTAATTCCCACTTTTAAATGATAAAATTGAGATAATATTTTACGATTCAAATCTAAGTTATATTTTTAGTTGAAATTAATTTTAAGAAAAATTTCATTAAGAATATAACACTTTTTTTCTTTTCCAAATTTCCATATTCTATTATTAACATAATTAATTGCAATATAAATATATTGAATATTATAGATTTCTTTAGAATCATTTTTTATTCCTTAATATTCCTATTTCGCCGAACCAAACGTTATATTTAAAAAAAAATTAATTATAAAATCAACATTTCTTCATTTTAAATTAGAATATTCCATAATCATAATTATAATACAAATTTCTTGGAAAACTTTTAAGCCATTGAATATACAAAATACTTTTATTATATTCCCTAGAACTTGTCTTTTAGTGCTCCCCAGAATTCTTCACGTAGAAATAACTTAATCTCTTCTTTCTCTTTCTTTCTATTTCTTTCTTTTTCACAGCTTATAAAAACCGTGGAACTGACCGGTCTGACGTCTCCCACGTCCCGTTTGCAATACGTGGTATCCGACTACACCCAAGACGGGAGGGTATTCATCTACGTATCCGACGCAGCCTCGAGAGCCATCCTCGTTTACGACGTGACTTCCGGTCGAGGTTACAGAGTTGTTCTACCCCAAGCCGTGAGCATGGGCTGCACCAGAAGAGACGTCCTCTATCTGGCTCTTCTCCGACGTTCAGATGGCAGCACTTGCTTAATCTTCACCTACTTGAGCAGCAGTCGTATGTTCTCGATAAGGACGGAGCATCTTCGAAACGGTTCCACGAGAGGGAGAATCCACGATCTCGGCATGAAACCGAGGAAGATGGTCATCTTGGGCACGGACAATGGAAGCGCCCTCTTCTTCCGGTACGAAGGAGAAGCGGACGTTTACAGATGGGACGCCGCGAGCAATCCTTTCGATCCAAAGTGTTTCAAGAAGGTGTACACGAGCGCAGAGTGCAACCTCGTCACTCACGTTGTTGCCGATTACGCGAGGGGAAGCATGAGAGTGCTCGAGTCGAATTTCCCTGATTACATGCAGGGCACGGTCGGATGCGGCGCCACACAAGTTTTGAACGTTATGTGATTAGCTAGGATTAGTGTTTTGGAATTGAATAAATTGATCGAAGTGAGATGAAAGGGAGGTTTTTTTTTTTCTCGAAAGTAAAGAACACACGAGAGTCAATTTGTAAGAATTGCAAGGATTTTTTGAAATCTTTATATTCGCAGAATAAAACTCTCGAGAATTTTTTTCGATGATAGTGAAAATTATTTATCACTAAAAAGGGGAAATAAAGCGATAACGTTGCGTTTCAATTTCAAATGTTATCGTAAGTAAAAAGGAATTATTTTTAAAGGAAAATGTGAGACGAATTGAGAAATATTAAATATATATTTCTTAATCTTATATATGCATAATTTAATGATAAATATTATTGAAATTAATGAATAATATCTAATTTTTTCGATTCACTCTCAAAATATACTTTTACTTTTTATAATTCTAGTCGCAAAAGTGCAAAGATAAACGGCTATTTCTACGCCAATGCAGGGTCATAAATCAAGATGCAAATCATTTCGTGAGGTTGACCATGTGTATCCTGTATCTCGAATACACTTAATACGCTGGGAAAAAACAACAAAAACCTTTCTCTCTTACAATCTCTCTCGTTCGTTGCTTTGATCACGATTAGTCGACAAGAAACTGTTTCCTTTAAATGGACTATGTACAGAGTGAACGAAGTAAATGAGATAGGATTTAATTCTATATTATTCTATATTCTATATTATTCTCAAAAAGGTTGAAAATGACAATTTGTCCAACGAGAATTGGAATTTAGGTCATGCGATTCGTAAATAAACTTTGTAGCACAACGTGTTGAAGATAACGAGTTCATTTCAAGTTTTTATTTTGTTTACCTTTTTTTATTTCTTTTCCTTCATGGAATACTAAATTGAAAATACCTATTAGTCAATTGGAGGGAAGCAGTTATCCAATATCAACGATAATAAAGTAAAATGATTATTTGAAACGATATATAAAATGTTTACTATTATTACAAAGAATATAATAAAAAATTGTGATTTGTATTATAATTGGTTAGTGTAGATCAAATTCGTAATTTGTATCAATATATACTAATTGCACTTACATAGCACTTATATACAGTGTGTCAACATAGAAAAAAAAATAAATATATTTATCTTTAAAAAGATCAAATTTTAGAACAAATACAAAAATCGATATACAAAAATATCAATATTTATTTATTAAATTGTAAGTAATTTGAGTTATCTTCGTCTTGCTTCAACTAACACTTATTTAAACTATTATAATTTAATAAATAAGTCTCGATCGAGAAATTTTTATATACATTTTTGTTTTGATCTCTAGATTCTTCAACGAATTAATATATTGATCTATGAAAGATTAAATAATCGCTCGAAAGTAAAATTAATTGCAAAATTATAAAGAATTAATGTAATTCGAAATAGAATAATAAACTTATTTTTGAAAAATACAATTTAAGTTCAAGAAATGAGGTAATATTAATTGGATAGATAAAAAGAAAAAAGTCATGGAGAAATTAAATTCCTTTTAAGTAATTTTTTTTTTTAAGTAATTCCTTTTAAGTAATTTGTGTACTTTTAGATTAGTTCTTTATTTGGTATTCTCAACTTGTTCAAATAAGGTAATCTTTCGTGACAAAAGTGGGGGGAAAAAAAAAAATTTCAAATCGTGTTCCACTTTCTCTACGTCCCTAAAACAAGATAAACCTATCGAATGTTGTCAAGTTATATAATATCGGAAGATTCATTTCATGTTTAAATTTAATTCATGTTTAAAATTTTTAGATTTACAAAATTTTGAAGTTTGAATTATAATAAATAATCGAATTGTCAATCAACTCTTCATATAGCTTTCTTTTATCTTTAAATTTAATTTACTAATTGTATCAATACATACTCAATTCAAAAAATTTCACATTTCCAAAATTTAAAATTTCGATTATTGATTTTGAAATTTATGCTTTAAAAAATTATTTATTTATTTTTTAAAACTATTCTCTCGACTATTTCCTATTTTCTATCGATCCAATGAGAATTAAATGCTTGCATGCAAAGCATGCACGATCGACACGCAATTTTTCGATCGTACGATTATCCGAGCGTGCAATGGAGCTATTTATCGACCTTAAGGACGAGTTTTCGAAATCTTGATCAAAAACAGATTTGCGCGATGCTGTTAAATAAACGATTATGTTTTATAAATTGAAACTGTAATAGGAAATACGATAACATCGAACGGTTTTTTTTTTTTTCCTTTCAATCGCCAAGCACACCGTGAAATTTTTCGTAACGAACCGATTGCAACTGTTTCTCCTTTTTTTTTTTTCGTTACACGTCGATTATAACAAATTAAGTGAAAATAATTACAAAATATTATAATATAATTATATATATTATGTACATATATATAATTATGTAACAAATTAACAAGATGATGTAGTTTGATAAAAATAATTTATCACTTTATTTTCTATAATATCGTAAAATATAAATTACAAAATTTATAAGTTATTCATTACGATTTGTGGTGAATTTTATTTAAAAATTAAATTGTTTCATTTCAAAAAAGTATTTCATGATTTGATAATAGTTTTCTTTTTCATTAAAATTCTTTCTAGTGAAAATTTACATGTACAATATATAAAATTACATTCAAATAGAATATTTTTATTCGTATAGGAAGTTCAAATATACAATATCTAAATTTATATGGGAAGAAAGGATGTTTGATCTGAAAAATTTAAATGGTGATTTTTCAAGTCAAAATAAGACAAAAATCCCTAGATTGCTTGCGGTAATTTTTTCCAGTATCCATAACGATCGGTAACCCTAAAAGTGCGATCTTCTTTTCCAACATTTTAATGTGGTAAATCATTCCATTATGAATTTAATATTACACACTTTAGTAGTCATTTATCTCGTAATTAAATTTATTGATTTCAAACATTTTATAATTTTAAAAAAACATTCAAATAAAAGTTTGTTTACAACTTGATAATCATTATCTTTCTCGGACTAGTTTTACAACTATCATTTTTTCCCATTAGTTTCATTAGCAGTTGGGATACCTTTCTATTGCAAGAGCACGCCCATTGATTTTCTCAAGAATGATAATTAAGACGATATCAACAAATTTATACAATTTTATTAAATAGTTGTATTCAGTTAAATTATATAATTTAATTTCCTTTTGTTTCTAGTTAGTTTGGTTTAAATTGCAAAAACTTGGAAACTTGAAAATTTAGAAAAACGAAAAAAATTAAAAATGTTAATAAAATAATAAGATTATCTTTTAAATAATATTTCATATTTTATCGTAATTAAATCTACGATAAAAAAATACGGACTAGAATCACACATATTAGCTTGTAATTAATACGAAGGAAAGAGTATTAAATATGTAACAATGTATAAATCAAACTTTCACCGACCATTGCAGGAATTAAATTTGATACTGGATATTAAAGAAAGTTAATTACTCTCATATTTCAAAAAAAAGCGAGCAGAAATTTAATATAACTTAAATTCTATACCGAATGTTGATTTTTATTAAAATAATTGTCGCAAATTGAGTTGGTAAAAATGTTAAGATATAATTTAATCAATAATATAATTTAATCAATTTTCTTAAACTTTAAATATTAAATGGTGAATATATTGATTAAAAGCAATAATTGTCCCAATATAATCGTTATTTAAAGTTTTTAAATAAAAACTGAATATTGGCTCTATTGAAAGGAATAATTGTTTTAAATATTGGAAAGAATTAAAATGAGCAAAACAAATTGATAAATCCATTTTTAATATAAATATGAAAAAGAAATTTTTTTATTCTTGAGTTTATTTTAAGATGACTATATCTAATTCGAAATTTGGTATAATCAATCAAGATAAATTTGAAAATTTTTCCATTATTATCGTTTATTTCTTTCAATTAAATTTAACTTTTTAAATCAACCCCTCGACGCCAATTTAATTAGAGACAAAAATCTTAAAATCTTAAGTATAAAAATATATGATCCTTTTAAATATTTATTATTTTTCTCGAAATCATCCTTTCAATTTTGCGACACATCGAATCAAATATATTCTTTATATATTTATATATAATATTTATATATTATATTTATATATTTATACAAAAAAAAAAAGGTCACTTTCGAAATATCACCGATGTAAATAAGGAAAGCGTGACACGAGCGAATAAATAACCGAAGGAAAACCGTAGGAAAAAAACTTAGTCGACAAGCATCGACAATGGCATGCACGAACGTTCACGTGCATGGCGGATACGTATTCGTTTATTTAAGGTGTTACACGTTGCGCTATCTACATCGTATGAATGGTTTTACGCAAGCTTGCATAAGAATATCGTGTGGCTGAGCCCTCGTATTGACGAATAATAATCTAAGGCGAAACGAAGGTGTATCGAAGGTGCATTAAATTTTCATTTTGCTTTATGGTGACACGAGAAAAATTATTATATTACTTGGAAATCGTATCGATGAATTATGGATTTTAAGAACGAGAAAACTCAAGTAGAACAAGTTGATTGATTTAATTTGATGAAATGAAAAAAAAGAAAAAATAGAAATAGACATTTTTAACCACACCTTTTTACATATGAAAAAATGTCATACGTTAATTAAAATAATGTGATGAATTAAAATATAAAAATGTATTATGTGATGCAAAAATATTTTATTCAATAGATACCAAGTGGATACCAAGTAGATACCAAGTAAACTTAATTCGTGGAGAGAAATAAAGAAAAAAAATATATTTTCTTAAGATTGTTTGAAATTAAAATATTTAGGATGTTAATATATTCATTTTTAGAGATTTAACGATTCTAGAGAAAAGTTGATGCATAAAAATGTTAAATATTTATTAAATTGTAAATAATTTAACTTTAGTGTTAGTTTGTGTAATGTAACGTAGATGGAGTGACACAGCTCTATATTTATCTCACTTCATCTAACGCAAAATTATATTGCTCGAAAACTTATTAATAAGTTTCAATGTTATATGAATTATATTTTTCATATTTATTTACAATCTTGAAATGTGTTTCAGAAATCGAAATATCAACGATAATTCCAAGAGAAAAAGATGAATGACTCTGCATAATGATCTATCATTATCATTAGTTAATTTATCGGTACTTTACATAGCTACATTTATCTAAATTATTATTAAGTATTCTATCAATTGTTTCTAATAAATAAGTAATAATAAATAAATAAAATTTTTCTTTCAATATTGAAACATTTTAAATCGTTGATTGAAAATTACAAAATTTTAATTCATTAATAAAATTTGATCATCTAATTGAAATTTTATAAATTTTTCAGTTTCATTAATTATAATTATAATTTAAATTGGAATAAAGTGTAATAAGCCAACTACGAGGTGTAATATATCGCATATCAAGTGTCAAATTATCCCCTTTGCTAATCGTTTGTTGTACGTCCTGTTTCGCATTTACCGGCAAAGAAAGATAAAACAGTAACGTTTCGTTGTTTCCGTTTTTCCGTGGGAATTCTCGTTTATTCTAAAGAGCGCTTATTCCCATGATATTTCAGCTCGAAGAGGTTATGCAATCCCAAAATGCTTTACTCTTCGTAGCAGCATTAACGACGTGAAATATTCTTGTACAATGTTTACGTTGGTATCTATGATGATTTACATCCAGCAAGAAATTATCAAAAGAAGAAAAATGAGAATAGTAATATAAATTATCTATACACATTGTATAAATTTTAGGTTATATATACTCATAGTGATTTTCTTTGTATTTAGCAAAAAATTATCAAAAGTCAAAAAGAAAAATGAGAATAATAATATAAATTATCACAAATATTAGGTTATGTTATTGTTTTAATCTTGTTTTTAAGTATAATTATAGTAATCGATGAATTATTGCAAAATATATATTAGATTATACATGAATTTTTCTCAATTCACTTGAATTTAATTAATAATCCCAATCAAAATAATTTTTTTCCTTTTTGTACATATATTTTTGTACATTTGTAATTTTTATATATTGTATCGATAAGGATTTCTTTACATTCGTGAAGAAAATGAGAAAAAAAACAAAATGGAAATAAAATAAATGTAAAATACAATGAATGTAAATATAAATAGTAAATAAAAATAAGATTATCGATAAATATTAATTATTAATAATAAATAATATTAATTATTAAAATACAAAATAATTTACAAACGATGAACACACGAGAAAAAAAAGATAATGATATAACATATTAATACGAAAAAAATGTTTATATAACGAAAAAAAAAAATTTGAATCGCGTGTGTAGTTACCGACAGATCTTATCCTTTAAACGAAGATTTATGCTCTGACAATAAATGAACTTAAAGATGTAATTCTACGATCTATTCCAATCAGTCTGAATTCATCGCACATGATTTGTCCTTAAAGTACACGCGAAAGCACGATTAAAGAGCAAACGAAACAATACGCGTATAGATAAAAATCGAATAATACGGTATAAATCTCAAATATACATATAGGGTGTCGCAAAAATTATAGAACATTCATAAACTGGAGATTTCCAAGGTAATTCCGAGCAACATTTTCCTTTATAAAAATTATAACATTATAATTTGGTTAACGAGTTATAAAAACACTAATCACGAAACGCGTAGTCCTAATCGAAGAGCATTGGCTACGTACCGACCGAGCACGAAGTCCAAATAACATCTCGAAGAAAGATACAATATTAAATATTGTATTCATTTATTTTTTCATCATTCGTGATATAACTCGATATAACTTTTTATCAATGAAAAAAATATTTATTACATTATGTTATATTCACAGAAAAATATGTTGAATATTATATTTATTTATTTATTATATATAATTTTTTATTGATAAAAAAGTATTCGTTATATTTACACTTTGAATTTGCTCGGTCGGTAGCCAACGCTACTGTACGCGTCTCGATTAGGTTACGCATTCCATAATTGGTATTATTTCGTGCAATAACTCGTGCTAACATAGCCGTAAAAGTTTTTGCAAAGAAAAATGTTTGAAATTATCTCGGGAATCTCCAGTTTGATGTTCTAATACTCTTGGGACACTCTGTACGTATATTTACAATCAATACGTGAAGAAAATCACAATTGATCGAACTTAATGGTAAATGTTAGGTAGAAGGCCTTGGTATGTAATGTATGAAAGTGCCCGGAACTACTAAACCGCGCCTACTTCTATCAATACTACTTACAACATTTTTGGTCGACATATATAATAATTTTAATTATAAAATTATAATCACTATAGAAAGTGAGAATTGAATAATTATTATGAATTAATTATTATTTTTGCACAAAAATGAATATTCAAAATGAAAATAAAATAATTAAAGGATAATTTCAATAATAACTTTATTTAATAATGTTGCAACTTTGAAACTAAGATTTTTATTCGAAATAAGGATGTTTTTGAGTAAATTCTAAAATCTTAAATATTAGAAGACAAAAATTAATATCGATAATAAAATTATTATCGATATTAATAACAGATATTAAAACAATATTTATCTCTATATTTTATTATTCTTTACAAAAAGTTGTTATTTTCTTTTTCCATATTATTTGTCAAATGAAAACAATGAAGTATTTGAGATAATACTTTTCAATCCAAGTTATTAATTAATACTTTATGAACGATAATAAATCAAGTATCAACAAATGAATGGAAACAGTTACACGTAATATAAAACTCTCCTAATTGTCTCCGTTATATAGTCGCTTTACTGCATTCCAAATGGAACTCTTACGCGACCACGGATCCTGAATGTCAAGCCTTTATGTATAGTATTGTTTATAAATCACTTTCTCTGGTACAGTAGTCGAGCACACACTTATCTAAATCTAAAATAATTCTTTGAACTCTAAATATTACCTTCATATATATAACGTGTATTTGTAGGATGTTGTAATATTTTTTCAGGAAGATTTTTAGGGAATTAAAAAAAAAAAATGGACAATTTCAAAAAGAATAAAAATTTTTTATATAAAGAAAAATATAATTGTGTATAAAAATATGGAATATTGATATGTGCAATTTTGTAATAAGTGAATTTGGAAATAAATTGAATGCATTTTGTATTTGCAAATTAAAATTTGTAATGATGAATAAATAAAAAAATCAAAAAAATTATATGAATTATATGAATATCGACAGTTGTATAGAAAAGTAATTTTTATCATTTTTATAATTCTATAATTTGATATTATTCGAAGACAGTTTCAAATTTGAAGAAATCAAAGATTAAAATAAAAATTTATCGAAAATTCGATAAATTAAATTATATTTGAATACGATACTTATAATATACATTAAATCCTTATTTTATCAATTTTCTATCCTCTCTCTTACGTCAAAACTTTCGATTAATTCCAATCAATGCCACACCAATCTATGATAAATTTTTTTGCAAAAAAAAAAAAAAATTCAACTTTCAATTCGAACTTTATTCTTAAATATGGAAAGACAATATTATGCATGCTTGCACAATATGTCGATTTTCTGCCTCCTGTCTCTCGAACCGGTAGGATCCAAACCGATGCAAGGAAATTAGATCAGTCAGTGTTCAGACAGCGGAACTTGGTACACGTTCGTTTGAACGAGCAGTTAGTTGGAACTGAATCTTGCTGGATTCTCCACGAAAAAGGATTATCCTTGCCTCGAGTTCGAATTTTGGATTAAAGGTTGACTTTGATTTACGTTTATTATTTTCGTTCTTTATTTATCTTTCAGCATCTTTTATTTTAATTTGTTTGTGATTGACATTTTTTTGATTTTTTTTTTTTTGATGCTTCAACATTTTTATTCCTTTCCTTTCTCTAATAATTGTTTTATTATTAGAAAAAACTTTCTTGTTCTTATTATGTTGTCCAAGGACAGTTATGTCACCTTGAAAATTGGAAAAAATCAATCAATCTTTGAAATAATATTTTTATAAATTTTTTTAATTTTTAATTCTCTATTATTATTTGCTCTTACCTTTTTAATCATTTTTAATATGAAATAATAAATGAAATAATAAATATATATTAATTTTGTAACAATTTTTAGATATAGAAAAGGAATAATCTGTATTAATAAAAAAGCATATATAATATTTAAAATTTATTTCACTTATACATCAAAATAATGTTAAAATACAACATATTCTAAGATTTTTGAACAAAATTATAATGTGTTTAACATTTTAAATACATATTAAATATAGGTAATCATTGAATGCATGCAAAAATTTTAATAATCTAGATTTAATTAAATAAATCATGTCGATTAATAAGTATTACAAAAAAAATAGTTATTAATTTTAATATAAACGATCGTTTAATATTAATTTTAAAAATCAATGAAAATTTTACTTTTTACATAATAATAATGCAATAATATAATATTGTTTTTAAAAAATCAAATTTTTTCTTATAATAATATGTACACATACAATTATGCAAATAATTTATTTTAGATATTGAATATTGTTATTATTACTATCAAATATTATCACATTTAACAGCTTCATTAAAATAAATTATTAAAATAAAATACCAATCATTTTATTTTTCGATTCTGAAAGAGAATTTCTCATGGAGAAATTTCTTGCGTAAGAATAAAGATCATAAATTTGCAACTTCGCAAGATATTCGAAATATTCGAATTACGGCGATATTTGAAGATCAATCGAAGACTCGTGTTTCACTCGTCAAAAATGAGGATTAAAGCCGTGAATTTGTTGAAGAATAAAGTAATTTAAAATTAATTAATTAGAAGTTCACGCTTCGTTGATTCAAAAAATTATAACTGTTTTTTTATCGATTATGTCTGTATCATCATGAATTAATCACGATCAAAAATGATTCGATCATCTTAAATAAATATCTAGCTTGGAAAAAATCAATTAATAATAATAATTGATAATTGGAAAACAGTTTTTCAAATTTTATTATTAAAATTTGTAAATCTTTTTCAGACAAAACTTACTTGATAATTTTTTCAAAAGATGTAGAGGTTATATTTTTAGTCAATTTTATTTTTTTTAAATTGAAATATTACTTGTGTATGCAAATAATTATTCACATTTCGATTTCTAATTAAGTTATTCTTTTTTTTCATTTTTTATATAACAACTTTACAAATTGATGTATAAAATTCCAGATACATTCCGCTATTTAAAATCGTAATTTAAAATAGATTTTATCAAAAATATATCGTGAAAATTTTATTTTATTGATATAGTTTAATTTAAAAATTCTGTTTCATTCCATTCGTTTCTCAACTTTCTAATATTTCTATTTCACAATTCGGTTTTTATTAATAATTCGAAATGAAAGATATTCGATATTTGTATCCCAAAAGCGTGGATATTCTATACAAAATTGCAAAATTTGCTTATTATGCAAATACTGTTATATATTTGCATAATTATGTACTAATTTGACTTCGAGATTAAATTTGATAACGCATAAATAAATCATCATGAAATTTAATAATTATAATTTAAATATAATTTATAATAGAATTTCTTTTATTTTCTTGCAAACTTCGAATTAATTGAATTCTTAGAATTTTTTTAAATTCCAAACTAATAAAAAAAAATACTTGTTTTCAATATAAATATAAAATGCAAAATTTTTTAATTTATTTTTTAATTTATAATTGATGAAAATAAAATTTTTCGATCTATCCGTAATCGAATCTGAGTTTAATTTTTAAATATCAAAACTCGACAGAATAAATTAATATTACGTGTAATAATTGAAAAAGAAATTTGGCGAATATTCGATTTCGAAAATGATTTTTCGAGATAAAAAAACTCGGAGCGAAACAATCGCGTGACATTCAACAGCTGATCGATCTCGTGTTTCAACATTCATTGTGTCGCGTGCATTATGATCGTTGATTGTTACAAAATACGCGGAAGGTGGCGTTCGTAAGCACGCGTTTCCGGTGCGCGGTGCGAAGCTCAATCGATCGATCAATTCGCTTATTTAAATATTATCTCCTATTCGAGATCTAAAATTCGTTGACTCGTGACTTTCAAACCGTTTCAAACCGCAAATACAAAGTTGTTTAATAATATGTAATGAAGATCGTTTCAAATTGATTGGTTAGAACATAATTAATGATTAGATGTTACATACAAAATTATATTGTCTCACAATATTTCACGTATTTGAATTTATAAATAGTTTTGTAACGTTAAATAATCTGTCGTAAAATGTGGTTAAGAGACACAAAGGTTTAAAATATTTAAAATATTTGTTGTTAAAGATAGTGGAAATTATATGTTTCGTTTAAAGAGTTTAAATGGATTTTTAGCTTTTTTAAATTGCAGAACGTGCGAATATCATTATCTTCACTGTTTAAAATAATTAATATTTAAAAGGTTATATGAACAAATATACATAATTCATTCACCAACAACTTATCTAAGGAATTTTCTAAATTATTATCATTTATAAGTATGGAAATGGAATTTTAATTAGTATATTTTAAATCAAATTTAATTTTTATTTACTATTAATTTTATTTAGTCATTAGTAATATTTCTTCAATATTAATTTTTTCTTTCTATTATTCATATCAATAAATTATTTTTTCATAAAATCTATATATTGTATAATTAAGGAAATAATCATCGAAATATTTCATGCTTATGAAATACAACTTCAATTAACACGATTTCGAATCCCTATATATTTCGCAACCCTATGTATTTCGCAAATCCATTTAATATATGCAGATCATAGTGTATATTTAACGAAATAATTATCATAAATATGATTCCAATCATATTTTTATTCTCTCTTGTTTTTGTATTCAAATAAGGAATAAAACATATACAATTCCCTATGAGAAGGATATAGGAACATATAAGCGTATAGTAACAGGTATCCCCACTTATTACTAACTAACCAAGCATGTCACGTGACACGATGCTTGGTTTGGTGTAGCATCAGGAGTGGGAGTAATGTAACTGTTACATTAGACGTACGCCACGTGAAGATCACATTCCTTTGTTTTCGCCTAATATAACAATAATAATGAAAACAATACGTATTCAATATAATATGAACGTTCGTTTTCGATCAATTTTCCAACTTATTATTAAATTACCCATACCTATATATCAATTTTTCATTATTTTTCCAGTACAGAAGATGCTGCACCTATTTCTCCTAGCAGAATTGTTCCTAACCTTAACGGCCTCAGAGATCCTAGAAACCGTAGTACAATGGCCGCTTCTGGACTTCGCCCTTCCATACGATCGAGAGTTCCTTAATCAGTATCGACCCGAGAACGTGGTTCCAACTGGCATCGAGGTGGCTTGGGACAAGATATTCATCAGCGTTCCAAGATTACGAGTGGGCATTCCCGCGACCTTGAACTATATCTCGAGAAATCTTCCGTTGGAGAGCAGCCCTCAATTGAACGCTTATCCATCGTGGGACTGGCACACCGCGGGAAAGGGCAATTTAAATTGCTCGTTGCTGATCTCTGTGTACAGAATGAAATTGGACAGGTGTAATCGATTGTGGGTCATTGACAGTGGCGTAATGACGTCGATCGATGACTTTAGACCGGTTTGTCAACCGAAGATAATGGTATTCGATCTAAAGACCGATCAATTAGTGCGGCAATACACTTTTCCACGCGAGGTGTGTCCTTGATCATTTCTTTGTGTTTTTGTAATAATAAGAAAATTTAGAAAAATCATTCATTATAAAAGGCATCGAAATTTTTTTGTTATTACACATTATATAAGATTATTTAAGTAGCTGATCGATATTGGTCAATTTTTCGAGATTTATTTAGCGTTTGAAATTTTATTCGGAGTGTAGAATAATTAATTTTCTTTATTTAGTCTCTAAGACCTAATTCGTTGCTGACCAATCTGATTCTCGACGACACTTCAGCAACTACCTGCGACGACATGTTCCTTTACATAAGTGACACTACAGCACCCGGTAATTGAGAATTAATTATATTTTTTTTATATTTATTTTTTTTCTATTTATTATTTTTATAACATTCACCGTTACTTTTTTCTTCAAGGTATAATTGTATTCGATGGCGAAACGGATAGAAGCTGGCGAATTTCGCACGCGAGCATGTATCCTCATCCAGATTTTTCCACTTATCGAGTAAGATTCTCATCGAATTTTTCTATTCTTTCATTTTGAAATATGATCAATCGATAGATTGATTCTAATCTATAATAGTCTATAATAGATTCTAATCTATAATATTTATTTAAAAATGTTATACACAGACTACAGTGTGAATATTATTATAAAAATAATTAGATATATATAATTATATTTGAGAAAATTATGTTTATAAAAAGAATTAATATTAAGTTTATTACTATTTATATTATTATAACATTTTTAAATAATTGGAAGAACAAAAAAATTCATAATCAATTTCACTTGTTTTGCTAATTCTTATTAAATAAATTTTTAAAATTTAATTTTAAAAATGTTTTCTTCAAGAAATGCACATTGTCAAAAAGTTTCTTCTTCTTATAATTTCTTATAAATAAAAAATATTAAAGATCAATTATTTTTTTTAAGTGAAACAATATATATATATATTTATTTACTTTTTGATTAAATTTTTCAAAACGAATGCAATGATATATATAATTGAAGGTCATTGAAGGTCATTGAAGGTCATTCAAGATCAACAATAATGGAAAAAAAAATATTCATTGTTAATAAAAATATTCAAATTGATGACTTGAATATAATTTACATATTTTTTATGATAATAAAAAAATTTTTTTTTCATTTAAAATAAAATGAGCAGACAAATGATAATGAAAATTGAGAAATTGGTCATGGAATCTAAACAGAGCAAATAATAATTCTTCCGCGATGAATTTTACGGTTTATTTCTTTGTGCGCGACGAATATTTACCCAGGTCAATTTTACGCCTCGATTTTGCTTTGTTTTTTTTTTGCATTTGCAGACCGCTTTACTGTAAAATCGCGAGAAATTTCACGGTGGGATGACTGTTTCACGCGTTGTGGAGAAGCGAAAAGGAAGCGAAAAGTCAATACCAAAACCATACACTTGTAAAAAACTTTAAATTGTTTTCAAGGACAATCGTTTTAATATCGCAAATTTACATTATCTCTCGAGATTTTTTATCAATTTTATTAATTCCTCATTCAAGAAATAAGTTAAAAAACAATTTAAAATTTCACTTGAAATTTTCTCAAATTTCATAAAACATAAAATACAAACTTTTTTCTATCTCACTTGTGAAAAAAAATTTCGCTCTCTTTTTCTCTCTTTCTTTCCTCTCAAACAAGCGAAACGAGCGGAATCGAGAAAGAAACTGCCAACAATTCTCAGAAAATATCTAGCATTCCACTATCGTGCGACAGTTAATTGAGCACCGCTTATATTTATTTCTTTCAAGATCAATATCCTCGTATAAAGCAACGTTAAAATTTGACGTTTTATTTAATTCCAATTAAATTAATTATTAGATTATTCTTTAAATTATATATTTATTATATATAGATCGGAAGCGATATGTTTGAATTG
This sequence comes from Apis mellifera, assembly GCF_003254395.2. Taxonomy (NCBI): domain Eukaryota; kingdom Metazoa; phylum Arthropoda; class Insecta; order Hymenoptera; family Apidae; genus Apis; species Apis mellifera. Next base: position 2,254,042 of record NC_037648.1, read on the forward strand.
TTCGACGGTGTCATTGGCCTAGCATTCTCCGCTAGACTTGGAATATTATACTATCAACCGTTGGCCACGGATCGTTTGTTCAGCGTGCCAACCACGGCACTTCAAGCGGGTCCGCCGGCATTCGGTGAACAGCTGCCGGTAACTCTGGTCGGTAAAAAGTCGAGTCAAGGACTCGCTCTGGCCGTTGATCCTCGTAAAGACACAATTCTTTTCGCTCCGTTCACGGAAATGGCGATCGCTTCATGGCAACCACAAACGAATCAACAAAGGTAAATATTGAAAATTATTGTAGAATTTTATTTATTATTGAGATGTATTGTGTAAATATTATTGATATATTACAGAAAATGTCGATTGTGGCTTGTTTATTGAATTATAAGCAATTTACGTTGGATGAAGTAAGACTTCGTTTCGTATTTAATGCAATGCTTGCAACTAAATAAACAAACTATCGAGATTTTTGTTTTTGTTGTTATTTTTAGAATCAATCCTTCAAAAATATCTCGTAAATATATTAATATATTACATGAAGATAAACGAGTTTATATGATGAGAAATGTGAATAGTGAATTTCTTTAAATCATTCAATTTATTAATTAATGAAACATTCTCTATAATGATATAGTTTTTTATAAGCAAATTAAAGTAATTAGTATCTCGATAATTATCTTCTCTATATTTAAAATTTATATTTAAATTTATATTTAAAATTTTTATCTTCTTATTTTTAAATTTAAAATATAAACTTCCATAAATTGAATGATTATTAGCTTTTAATATAAAGATATGTTCTGTGCATATAAAAGTGATGAATTAATTATTTTCTTTCGTAATCATAAAATTAATGTGATACATTGAATCTTTTTTTAAATTTATTTTAATTTTTTCAGAATTTTTAGAAGTATCTTTTCACAATCTGACAAAAAAGATCTTTTAAAATAAAATAACGTAAAAATTTGAAAATTTTTCAAATAACGATAACAATTTTTTTTTTTTTTAGGATTCTAGCCTATACTCCAGAAAAATTGCAATTCGTCGCTGAAATTCTATGGGCAGAACGCGATAATGGCAACATTTGGGTGATGTCCACCAAGTTTCAAAAGTTCTTCAAGCAAGAAGTGAATGCACGTGACATCAACATTCGAATAATGAGGCTAATATCCATGCAACAATCGACCCATAAAAATCCAATTCTCAATTCGTTTGCGCAATCATATTTTCCATCACAATTCTACAACAATACGATAAACGTGTTTTAAAAGCGAAAGAAACGTTTAAAATTAAATCAAAAAATAGATTAAACAATTCAAGAGATGATTCTTCGATTAAAAATAAACTGAAAATCAAGAATAAAAAAATTACGTTTGAAACTCTGTATTTTATTAACAATTTAAAATACGCAATTTTTTTCATTCTTGATTTTTATTTTATTTTAAAGAGAAGAAATCTTTAAATTTCATACATCTACAATATAATAATAAATTTTTTTAAAATTTTATAAAATCATAAGATTAAATTGATTCGAATAAAAGAAATTTTTACATATTTTTTTTATCAAATTATCTTCTTAAAAAAAAAATGGATATGCTCGTTATAGAATTGTGATTTTTTAAAAATATTCTCAGTAAAAGAAAATAGAAAATACATACTACTGTTAAATAATTTTAAAGTTAATGTTGATAAAAGGATAATAGAAATAAAAAGATGTAGATAATCAATACAAATAAAAATTTGTCAAATTAAGTAATAATTTTGTACAGATATAGTATTTTTATATTTCTTAAGAAATATTATTACTTATACAATCAATTTGAATTTATATTCTTGCAGATGATATTATATTTATATAAAATATTATTTAAAAAATTGCAATATTCTTAAAACTTTCATAAATTATAAATTATAAAAACTGTGAAATTAACATTCTAGAAATCGTCGAAAACAAATAAATTATTTGTTAAAATCTTAAGAAAATATATAAATTTATTATACATTATCTCTATATTACGTAATAAATCTCTCTCTAAGAAAGAAAAATTTTCTAAGAAACAGAGAATTTAGGATTGCAAAAACAATCGATGGAATTAAATAAATTATAATTATGAAATCATAATGGAAATTTATGCAGAAGTGCTTATCTGTTAATTTAAATGTTACACATGTATATACAATCGTCATTTTTTTCTTGTTTATTTTTAATTGTTAATCCATGAGCAAAACTTATAAATGATTATCTGTTTAAAATTCTTCTATGAAATTACTGATACAAGATATTTGTATTCATTCATTATAATCAAGTAAATTATTGTTGGAAAATGCGTTAAATGTATAATATTATTCATGTACTTTAAAGGAAAGAAAAAATTTATTGCTGGATATTATCAGTTTATTGACTTATATTAAGAAAAATATAATAGGATTATTATTAGATAAGGAATCTTAATTGAATGAAATCTATGAATACAGACATAAAACATAATAGATTACTAACTATATGTTGAATCATTATGTTGGAATTTCAAATTAATTAAATTGAAAATGCTTGTGTAAATTTACATTTTTATATATATGTGTGTACAGGATGTACAGGATATTTTATATACACGTATTTTATATATGTGTACATATGAATAAGTATGAATAAAGATTTATTTAATTCTTTAAATATTTTAAATATTTTAGATATTATATTTTGTATATTTTTTTCAAATTTATAATTTTCTACATATATTTACAGAAATGAAATATACATTAAGATTTGTTTCTTTAAATATTTATTGAATGTTTTATTTATATTTATCTTGTATTTACAAAATATTGTAATTTAAAAATTTACAAATGTAAATTAAAATTTACAAATTTACATCTTTGTAAAACAATAAAAATCTTGTTTCTTTTTTCAAATAATTCTTTAAATATTTTGAATATTTTTACTTATTATCTCTACTGTCTACTATTTTTTATTTTTCTTATTTTTTATATTATATTTGTTCTATTTTTTTACAAGTTTATTTTATTTTTCTGCATATATTTTACATTTTTTATTATACACAAGAATATAATAATAATAAATATATATTGCACTCATTATATATTTTAATTATTTTTACATATTACATCTATTTTGTACATTATACAAGTTTTATTTCTCAAATAAAATTTTAGATATTTTTATATATCATATCTCCTATATTTTTATATTTTTTTGCAGATATCTAAAAGGACTGAATATAAATAAAGATTTATTTCATTTTTCAAACATTTTATTTTGAACATTTGACATTTTACATATTTTCACATGTTATATTTAATTTTCTATCTATTTTTAAAATCTCCATAAATATAAATATAAATATAAATATACATCGTACAAAGTACAACTGAATAATTATAGATAATAATAGGCATTAAAATAACAGATAACGACTAATTGATTGAAAAACATGGTAATAAAATATGATTTAAATTCGACTTACATGAAAAAAATGTAATAATCACAATGTGAGAATTTCAGTTTGAAAACCAAGAATGTGCAATTTCTATTTCGCGACTAATTTTCAATGCACAAATAATAACCAATAAAAAAATTCTAATAATCTTAATTTAAAAAATAGTACATAAATTATTTCAGATTTATCATTGTCAAATTTAAAGATAACAATATTTTTTCTATTCGCAAAAATAAGATTTTTAAAAATCACACAGAACAAAAATGTTAATAAAAGTATCGATCAATGATTATTTAAAAGATTAAATTAATCATATTGTGATATATAGTTAAATAAAAACATTATTCAATTGATAAAAGTATCTCAGATTTTATTTATATTTATTATATTTCTGATTTTTTCGAGTAATAAAATATATTAATAGCAAAAGTTATGAAAATATAAATTAAGAATGGCTAGAAATTGATATGGCCTTGAAATTACAAAAAAAGAAAAGAAAATAAGAAAAATATAAGTTACAATAAACGATAATTGTAATAGTCAATTAAACAATAGCCAATTAAGCAGAACTCCAGTCAAGATCTAATCTATTATAATTTATTTGTATTAAATTATTTTTATTAAAAGACATACTCGAAATTAATATAAACTAACATAAATAATCTTTTATTCTTTAAATAGATATTATATTTTCCTCGAAAAGTACGCGATATTAATTCATTATTACAATAATTTATTTTAATATTAATTTACTATAATTGATTTTAAATTCATTTTAACGAAAGATATAAATATATTCATCTTCATACAAGCCAATAATCAATTTTTAAATTTTTCGTAAATAACTATTCATAATTACATTTTCCTTGAAAAGTACGTGACACTAATTTATTACACGATATAATGTATCACTGTTCATAACTTATTTTAACAAAAGAATACATGTCATAACATAGATATTACTAATATCTTCAATTTTCCCGAAACAGCTTCACATTTTTTTATATGCTAATTCATAGGTAATGATATTAAAAAATGACGGGATTTACCCATGCGTCGATTAACCTCCTTTGACACAGATATATTTAAGCAGCTGATTATCAACAAGTCGGTTAAAATTCTGCGATTTTACAACTCGGCTACGTGACCGTGACTAAAGAGATCGCGACACTCGAAGGAATTCTCTCTCGATTTGTTCGATCTTCGTTTTGACTCGATTCACAATCATCGGCTCAGTCGATGATCGAACGTGGTGGCGCGAGCATCGCGATTGAAAAGTGAATTTATCTCTGTTCCAAGACTTGGTTGAAAACTTTTCAATTTTATTATCAAATTTCTCGTAGAATTTATTTTCTTAAATTCGAAATTTCGAAAAGAAGATTAATAATAATATAATATTTAATTATAAAATTAATGGAATAATTATAAGAAAAATTGTGATAATCTTGAAATATTTTGGAATATTGTCAATGAATTATATTTATATTTTATAAAGGAATTTAAATCTTTTCAATTTCATTTTTTGGAAGAGAAGAATTTTAATCGATAATTGGTAAGATTATATCCGATTATCTTTAACTTTCTGTTTAAAAATATAAAATTTCATTAAATAATAATAATATAGATAATATAGATAATAATATAGATATATTTGCCAAGATTTTTTATTTTTTTATCCATTTCAAAATTTTTAATTTCGAGTTTTGTCATTCATGACAAAATGATAAGATGTAAAGATAATTTTTTTTTATAATTTTTTAAATCGATAAATTGACAAATAAGAATAAGTGATTACAATTTCCAAAATGATCACAGAAAAATAGAAGAAACAATTTAAAATTAATTATACAAATCAAAGTTTAATTTCAACTTCAAAAATAATCACAAAAAGAAAGATAATAACACAATTACGAGTTAAGAAGCGTGAAAAACTCGGTGGTACGCTTCAAAACCGGATATAATCGCACTGTTAACAACTTTTGTCGAGAAGTCTTTGGTGGTGAAAGTTCTGGCGAGTGACACCGAAAAGAGATCATATCCGCGACAAAACGAGCGACAAGGACAGGGGTGAAGGAAGTGACTTACCCTATTTCACAATCTGATGGTAAATTTCCAAATGGTCGTGATTTTTTAATCATTGGAACGTAATTGTTTCATTCGTTCAAGTGATAAACAACCGCATTATTATTAAATTTTACGTTAATATTGGATTATTTATTAGTTACAAAATTGGATTTAGTATTAAAATTGAATTTTACGATAATTGAACGTGTTTTTAATTAATTTTAATTTTCGAAATATACAGAAGTTATTTAAATTATCTTTGGAAAAGTTTAAGAATGTATTTTATAAGAATGTGGATATTGAGACAAAATGATTTTCACTTTTAAATGATAACACTTATCCTCTTATCAATATACGAGGGAAAATATTATTGAAGAATTATAAGAAATTGATTAATTAGTAAATTTGAGCGTTATTAATCACGAGTTAATAAAAATGATATTTAATCAATATTTGATATTTAGAAATCAATGATTATCATAGTATAATTATTAATAATTAGGACTTAGCAATAGATGACTAATTGGTAATAGATTGGCTAATTGAATAATTATTAGTTGAACGTCGACTGGAAGAAAAAAGTAGTTTTTAATATTTTTAAATTAGAAAACAGAAATAAATTTTATTTTACTGACATTCTATTAGCATATTCTTAACGATAATCTTATTTGCAAGTAATTTTCAATGAATCCATAAAATAGACATTATTTTGATTATAATCAATGTTGTTCAAATGTTAATAACAAAATTTTTATTTATCAAAAATTCTTGAAATTATTATCCGTGATTTCTTTTTTCTCGATTTAATTATGCGCAATAAATAAATTTTTTCTAATTTCATAAAATTAAATCGATTTCTAATTGATATTTTGTAAAATTTTTTTACAATTGTTTTAATTTTATCGTGTTTGAAAAAAACATCATTTATCAATATTTGGCGGAAAAACATGAAACACGAAAATAATGATAGTTAAAATATTCTAAAAATTAAAATTCAAGATAATTATGAGATAAAAATTTTTCTTGAAGGATAAAAAATTACGTAATGCATTTCATAAATTACCATCTAATAATTTTCTCTAATCATCGTAAAATATACGATTAAATCACATTTTGTTTTCGTTTAGGAGATGAGACAATTTTATTTCTCGGCCATCTTATTCCTTTTGGCAATTTCCGATTCACAAGCACAAGAAAAACTGAAGAACATCTACTCATGGAAAGCGTTGGAATTTGCCTTTCCAAACGAATATGCCAAGTTGGCCGCCATTAAAAGTGGATCTTATATTCCTGGCGCTTCGCTACCCATCGATGTTGATGTCTATAACACAGGTACAAATGAAATAAATAATAACAAAGCCTCCTGTATTTATTTTCTACTTAAATTTATTAAATTTAAATTTAAAAAAAATAGTAAGATTATATACCAATGTGATCGCAAGGAAAAATAGATATAATAGTTAAAAAAAATTATAGTAAAGTTACAATGAAATAATAGTGTAATTGCAAAAATTGAAATTTCTGTAATTTTTATTTTATTCTTTTTGAAAATAATATTGATCAATTAACGAAGTTCTCCTGATATATCTCTTGTTGTTTTCATCAGAAGAATGTCATCAATCGATTCAAAGAAACGTTTAAAATAAAACGTCATTTAAAATAAAACGAAAGTTTATCGAAATTGATATTTTGTTTTTCAATTGAATGTTTAATCTTATTTATATTTTGTCAGAGATGCAAATATTAAATAAAACAAGTTTAAATTATTATAATTTAGTACTAAACTCTATCTGTCCATTGTTATCCATAAATTTAAGTTATATTGAATTTTAAAATGAGTTTGGACGATTGTCATTACTTTATTCCAACTAATATTATTTTCAAAAGATTGACAATGATTTTAAAAATTTTAAAAATATTTTTTTATAACACTATATTTATTATTTCAAGAACAACAATCGACGGTGTTTGTGGCCATTCCAAGGATTCAAGATGGCGTGCCCTTAACTTTAGGTTATGTCACCAGAGAAGTATCAGTGGATGGAAATCCATTGATAGCCCCGTATCCAAGTTGGAATTATAATGACGTGAAATATTGTGATGGATTGACCAGCGTGTATAGAATGCAGGTATCTTTTCTTTTTCTATTTTTCTATTAAACGTTTAAAACTTGGAAAATTTGTTATTTCAAAAAATTGTATGATTCCTATCGCTATGACACATTAATGTGAAAATAATAACTATACATTTATGATTTAATTGATTTACGTATCTCTAACAAGTAATTATGTAATTACATATCTGTCTTTATTTAATGTGAAAGAGTGTCGCTTCTTAAATGAGCAATTTCTAAAGTTAATCTTCGATTAATAGTAAATAAGGAAATTTCCATATTTACTCATGCATTATTTGAATTGCAATCATTGAATGATAACGTATCAACGAATTATTTATACATTTAGTTCTAATTTAGTTTTGTGCATAAAAATATGCAATATAAATAAATATTCAATAATATATTGTGTTATTGTAGCAACATTTCAGTGAAAATTCTAAAAGCTAATAATAATATAACACGTGTGTCTACATTATTATTAATTCATTATTCATTATTATTCTAGAAATTAATAAATAAAAGATGTATATAAATACATAGATATATAAAATTCACATTTATATTCTATTTGTACTTTTCAGCATTATTTGCAATTTTAAATGAATTGTTGTACAATAATCATAAAATTGATTGTAATTTATTGAAATTATTTTCAACATAAATTATATGAATTTCCTTTTTTAAAACGATATATGCATAATTCTATTATATTAAAGTTTCACTAAAGAATAGTTAATAATCGTATATCGATAATTATCGATATCTCTATAACTTCGTTGATTTCAATTATTTTTTAATACATTGAAGAAATCAATATTTGTAATAACTTCTTCCTTTTCCTTTTCTCTTAATTTTTAAGATATTTGAAAAAAATTGCTATTATTACATAGAATTTCTCTTATTTCTCTGCGATTACGTAAGAATGCAATTGCCATTTATTTTTTGTTATGTAAATACAATATAAATATATAATAGCAGAAATAAGACATATAACGAATGAAAAGTTAAAAATCTATTTTCTAAAATGGATTATGGGCTTGAAACGTTTCAAATTTAGTGACCGGTATTCACACAATACTATGCGAATTGCCTACTTATCGGCGTTTCTAATGCAAAATTATTTATAACTTAATAAAATAAATCTTAATCTATTCTTATGTACATTTTTATCCGAATTTTTATATTTCGGATTTAAAATCTTCAAAAATCACTTAAATATACATAACTTTGTATATTGTATAGTTATTATTTCCATAAGTTTGGTTAGGTTATAATCTAAGAAGAAAGAAACACGATTTTCTTTCTTTCTATAAATTCATTCATCAATTATTTTTTAATTAAAAGAAATATTTTATAAAACGTTAATATCTACTTACTTTTCACAGGTAGATAAATGTGGACGATTATGGGTTCTTGACACAGGAATATTAGGAGAAAAACAAATATGTCGGCCAAAGATTCATGTTTTTTCTTTACATGACAATAAATTAATCACCATGTACAGATTTCCCCAGAATCAGTTCAAAGAGAGTTCTCTATTCGTCACTATAGCTGTAGATGTTCGAGATACAGAAGACAAATGTAAAGATACGTTTGCTTACATTGCTGACGTGACAGGATTCGCATTGCTCGTCTACGATTTCCGAAATTCAAGATCGTGGAGGATCACCAATAATCTATTCTATCCGTATCCACCGTATGGCACGTTCAACATCAAAGGTGACACGTTCGACTTGATGGATGGAATCCTTGGTCTCGCCTTGGGGCCTATTCGTAACAATGACAGGATACTTTACTTTCATTCGTTGGCTAGCAGAGTCGAATCATGGGTGAATACTTCTGTGATCAGGTTAGTTATGGCGCTGGTAACGCTTTTGGTAACAAGTTAAGATAACTGCTGAGACACAGATTCATCGTGCAAAATTAATTTTGATTTTTAATCAAATAAAATATATTATAATTATCGTTATATTACTTCATTCCTGAACGTTTCTATAAGGTATTTATATAAGGTATTTCTATAAGGTATTTATTTAAATATGTTTTATAAATTGATATTTTTAGCGTGAAAAGTGCTTATAGGAAAACTAAATACATGTTGTGTAAAAATCAATTAATTTCAATTTTAATTTTAATAAAATTCGATTAATTTTGTAACTTGAAAATTGAAAATTGATAAAATAAATTGTAAAAATAATTCGTAACAAAAAATTAAGTTATTGAAATATGCAAAAATGGTATATTTATTATTATTACTATAGAGTAGATCAGTTTGCTTCTACATATTATTAAATATTTTCTACAAAATAAATGATTCTTTCATAAAATGAAAAAAAAAATAGTAAAATGTTTAATTTAATTTAGGCTGGTCTTAAGTGGATTTAATTCTTAAATTATTTATTGTTTAATTGTCGATAAGCTTCTATTTAAAAACAATTATTCTTTCTAACCTAGAAATTACACTCTTTTCAATGAGAATTCCGAGGCCGCCGCAAGATCATTCGTACCATTCTCGATCGAAAGATCTTCGCAGTCTGTCGCCGAGGTTATGGATCGTAACGGAGTACTTTTCTTCGGATTGTTATCTGATCTAGCGATTGGATGCTGGAACAGCGAGCATTTTTTCGAATACGGAGGAAATAATATCGAGATAATCGTCAAAGATCCAGAGACATTGCAGTTTCCATCTGGCATGAAGGTTCGTACAAATAATTATTATTACATTAATAATAATATAATAATTTAAAATAAAAAAAAATCATTTTATCGATTTTATTGAGCTTGAAATATGTTATCATTATTTTCAATGTCTTTTTTTATTCTTTTATTCTTCTATTCTATAAACGATTGGTTTTATTTTTCGAAATATACATAAATATATTTTTGATATCATGTTTCAATACAATATATAATGCATAAGATCTCCAGTAAGATAGCACTATTATAAATAAAAACTATTTTCGAATTGAAGCTTTTATAACCAAAAATACATTGTGAATTTAATTTGGTATTTTCCTAAACATATTTTCCTAAATTTAGAAAATATAAAAAAGAAATAAATTTTCAATCTTTATATCGTATTTCTAAATTTGAAATTTTAGATTAGGATTAAATAGATTAGAATTAGATTTAGGATACATTCAGATTAGGTTATATATATATTTAATCTTCTAACTAACAATTGAATAGATTTTGTTAAAAGTGAAGTTTTAATGCTAATACGTATATTTTGTTTTAGATCATATCATCTAAAAAAGATAGACAAGAATTGTGGATCTTCACGATATCATTTCAAAAGTATATGAGTGGTACTTTGAATTCGAACGAGACCAACTTCAGAATCCAGGCTGGACTTGTGGATGAATTGGTTCGTGGCACCAAATGTGACGTATCTCTCTTAGGTCGCTTTATACCGTCTCAATGAAAATCATGGCGCCACGAGCAATTCTCCAATCACTATCATTATAGTTCCTGGCCGTCGTGGCGGTATTCGATCTTCAAGAGTACACCATTTTTTATAAACGATCACTTCGAATCGTATTATTCTCGAAATTATTTTAGGAATCATCATTATCATAGTTATTTGCAAAATCCTTTTAATATTAAAACTGCAAATACATATTCTTCGTGGATCAATAACGAAAGATTTTAAGATTATTTGGAAAAATTAAAATGAAAGATGAATAAAATTGTGATTATCATATTAATCAGAAAAGAAGTAATTATTTTAAAACAAAATATCGATTGAGAATGAATTTTTATTGCTCGTGGTGCTGTAGGCATTTTTATATTTTTACAAAGATTAAATATTTTTTACAAATTTATTTCAAAATGGCGCAGTGAAATAAAAAAATGACCATGAGGATTGTATTACTGACTTATTTATCATATTATTTATTTACTGATATTTATTAAGTTATTTTATTTATTTGATTATAGAATATTTTATTTTTAGTTTTTTTACTTTTACTAGTTATTATTATTAAAATTTGAAATAGAATTTTGATAAAATGAAAATAATCTAAACAGGTTTTGAATAATAATAATTTAATAAATTAAGAAAAATTAATGAAATTTGATAAAATTATCATAAAAATAAAAAATATATATATAGAATAAAAAATTTTGACCAAAAATAAAAATAAGAGATAGAAATTTATTATATAAAATGCAAATAAAATAAAAATAAAAAATAAAATATGAAGCAAAATAATGTATAATTCATGAAATTTTAAACAAGAATAAGTTTTTTAGAAAATAACTTGGTAGAATATGTTGAAAACATTTCTTAACATGATGAAATAATATTACTAAAATAAAAAGAAAAGAACATGTCAAGCATGCAATTCTGTTTATCATATTTTAAACATTTTATTATTAAATTTATTTTTACAATAATGTTAAAAAAAATAAGAAGAATAAAAAAATATTTTCTCAAATTATAATTTAATAATACTTATCATATAAGATATAAATGGAAATAAAAAAAAATAATCTTTTTTTTTAAACACTTTTTATAATATTTATTTGTACAACTTGATATATATAAATAAACCTTATATAAAATTATATAAATTATTATTGAAGTTATTCTATTTTCACATTTTTGTTTCCAGTATAATTAATCCGATTGTGACAGAAAAGGACGAATAAAACGACAATCTGTAACTAAATCTCGATCCAAAATTATAATTTTGGATTTATATTAAAAAATTATTCTTTCTACATGTTTCACAATTCCTACATCCTATCAAATAAAATCAAATAAATGCTTTAAAAAAATATAAAAAATTATTTACAACTTATAAATAATTAATTTTCTAATCTATATTTATTATAATTCTTTTGTTTTTTTAAATGTTTTAGATAAAACATTAATGTATAATGTGTTAATATATTCATGGAACATATTTAATGACTATAAAAGTTAACATCGTTTATTGATTATGTTATAAACAATTTTTTATATCAATATATCATAACTAATCTTCTAAAGGAATATATTAGTACCATTTGATACGTCTGTACATAGCAGACACAATAGGTTATGTGTTAATTTTATTTACAATTTCAATGATTCATTTCGATGATTGGCCTCGAATACTTTCTATTATAATTTCAAATATGACACATTCGCAGTCAGTGAAGAAAATTTATTTTAAAAAAAAACAAAATTTTAGAAATATTATTAAACTCCAATATATGCAATTTTTACTATATCTCTGCGATTTGGATTATGTGAACACGACGGAACTCGCAGAATTGCAAAATTCGAGCAACAATCTACAATATCACAATAATTAATTTTCAGAATATTTTACCAACCCAAATGAACACTAAAGCGATATCTCTTTTGAACTCGTAAATCATACAATATATACATATATATAAATGTATAATCATACATATATATAAATGTTTATATATATATATATATAAAATCTTACAATTTTTTGTCTATATATATAATTCTAATAAACATGCAAAGTTATGTATAAAAATCATAATATTTTCGAAATAATTAACGTTAAATTGATCAAAGTGGTGAATAATTAAAAATTGTTTCAATTTCATTGTGATCAATTGAATTATCAAAAATAAAAAATTATTCAATATAAATTTTATATTTTAAAAATTTTACTTTTTTTAAAAGCACATAAAAATTGATACATTGATGATTTTAAATAATACACCTCTATCGTCATTTAAAAAAAAATATTTTGATTATATTAATTTTTCACATATATAATATGATAATGAGATAAAGAAAAAGATAAGACAAGTGAGCAAATATTAATCATTTTATGTTGCGTATAATAGTTTTTATCAAATACAAATAAGTTTCGTGAAAATTAACATTATGATTAACGGTGACAAACAGTAGCGATACTAACTATTTGTTTCAAATAATCGAATTGTCATATTTTTCTACAAACATAAAAAGACATATTGCGATCACTCTTCATATGAAAATTAAGATATATATATTTGTGTAAGATGATAGCAAATATTATTAAATATTAAATCATATAATTGACTTTATAAACAAATGTTTAATGAAAAGAAAGATAAATAAAATTAATGTAGTTGCTGAGAATAACAAGATTTTTCAAATTATTATTTGTTTGAAAATCAAGAAAATGGTCTTAATAATTTTCATACATGCTCATCCTATATGAATATGGGATGTTGATTTATTTTAACAAATAACAAAAAGTTTAAAATGACAATTTAAATTTCTATAAGATAAATTTTCGAATTTTGAATGCAGATATAAACACATTAATAAAATAAAACTCGTTACATAAGACTAATCTAAAAAAGAAGTCAATCAAATTCTCTATAATTCATATTTCTATACATATTATTGATATGTATAACTTTTTATCTAAATCGTACTAATTTTTAAATTAATGAAATAAATGATGTTTTCTATGATTATTCTATTTTTAAAAAATTACTCTTTATACTTTCTCTTAGATCTAATTATTATCTCAATTAATAGTTCTTCTAGAATTATACATGAAGCAAGACACAAAAAAAAAATGATTGTTGATAATATATCAAATAAATGAAATTTTGTAAAGTTTTTATCATTCATCTAGGGAATATAAATCATAACCTGTCACATCCTTGAAAAATATCTACAATAAGATAAATAAAAATTTAAAAAAAAAAAAAATTTATTTTATCTCTATGGAATATACGTCATTACAACCTATATATTGACCAACAGTTAGTCAAAATTCTTGCAGTTTGCATATATACTGCATTGTTTCGTCAATTGGAAAATATCTGTATTATCCTAGGTAAGTTATTTTATTACTTTACGTAATTTTTCATTTGTTTGACAAGAAGAAATATTTTACAGAAAAATGACAAAGTGGTTGTTGCTGGTGGTGTGTCTTGGTATAGCTTGTCAAGATGTAACAAGCGCAGCTGTGAATCATCAAAGAAAATCTGCAAATAATTTGGCACATTCTATGAAAGTGATCTACGAATGGAAACACATTGATTTTGATTTCGGTAGCGATGAAAGAAGAGATGCTGCGATTAAATCTGGCGAATTTGATCACACAAAAAATTATCCTTTCGATGTGGACAGATGGCGTGGTAAAATATCCTCTTTTCAAATTAATATTGCTCGTCGAAATATCTTAATATTTCAATATTCTTTCTAATATTCAATAATAATTTTCATCATTCGAAATTCACAGTTTTTGCATCATTGTAAAAATATTTCAAGTTTTGGATTTTTTCTTCCAGATAAGACATTTGTCACCATAGAAAGATACAATGGTGTACCTTCTTCTTTGAACGTGGTAACTAATAAAAAGGGCAAAGGTGGACCTCTTCTACGACCATATCCTGATTGGTCGTTTGCCAAATACGAAGATTGCTCTGGAATTGTGAGCGCTTTCAAAATTGCGGTAATTGAACATTTTTTTTCTTTTCTCTGATTATCTTCAGAATTAATTTTTCATTTTCAAAGAAAAAGAAGATTCATTTATCTTACGATATTTAGGTCGACAAATTCGACAGATTATGGGTTCTGGACTCAGGTCTTGTCAATAATAATCAACCTATGTGCTCTCCAAAATTGTTAACCTTTGATCTGAAAACCTCAAAATTGGTTAAGCAAGTCGAGATACCACATAATATTGCCGTAAACGCCACTACAGGAATGGGAGAATTAGTATCACTAGCTGTTCAAGCTATAGATCGTACGAATACTATGGTGAGTTTAAATTAAATGAAAGCAATCAAGTTTCTTTTCTTAAGGAATATTTTATTTTACTTTTACGTTTGATTATTTTCTATATATAGTGGAAATTCTCTATGTGGCTTTAATAAAATCCATAACTTTCAAATATTTCATAATATTTTGCCAAATAATTCATAACATAATATTATACACTGTTTCATTTTTAAAAAATAAAAGAAAAATTGATTTTGTAGCTTTTTTTGATAACTTCCTTAATAAAAAGATTTCATTCAAGATATTAAATTTTCCTTTGAATCACTAATTTTTGAAATATATTTGCAAAAAATGTACGTATTTTTCATGTATTGTTTTCACATATTTATAAATTAATAATCATTTCGAAAGAATTGATTTTAAAGGAAAAAACATTTTCAAAATTAAAAAGTTATGATTTCCTTTAAAAAAGCTCATTGTATTCTGATAAATTCGTCTTCAGTATATTAAAATTTATAAGATGATATGAAAGTTACAAAATCAAGAAAAAGTTGAAATTTATCGAAAAATGTTATTAATTGCAAAATAATCATACTATAATAATAATAATGATATAATAGGTGTACATAGCAGACGAAAAAGGCGAAGGTTTAATCATGTATCAAAATTCCGACGATTCCTTCCATCGATTGACTTCCAATACTTTCGATTACGATCCCAGATATACCAAATTGACAGTCGCTGGAGAAAGTTTCACAGTGAAAAATGGAATTTGTGGAATTGCACTTAGTCCCGTGACGAACAATCTTTATTACAGCCCTCTCTCTTCTCACGGTTTGTATTATGTTGATACGGAACAATTCAGGGATCCACAATATGAAGAAAATAACGTGCAATATGAAGGGTAAATATAAAAATAATTATTAAAATTTTCTAAATTTTATGAAATAGAATAATTTACTATTAAATAATTCTGGAATTTTTTTCTAAAATTGATTCAAAAATAGCATTTCAACTTATCTATTCTTGCACAGCATCTTGTACATACTTGGTTAATTACACATTCCTTATTAATTTCAGATCTCAAGATATTTTGAACACTCAATCATTCGGTAAAGTAGTATCGAAAAATGGCGTCCTTTTCTTGGGACTCGTGGGTAATTCAGGTATTGCCTGCGTGAATGAACATCAAGTACTTCAGAGAGAAAGTTTTGTTAGTAATTTTTTTAATCTTCTTCTTTTCCTTACACTTTTTTCATCATATTTTCTTGATTTCACATCTATACGTCACTATCACTAGTATTAAACGTAACTTTCCGCGAGAGAACAATATCCACTGTTAGATTTGGCAGAAATGCCAGTCACGTGATAAAATGCTTTTTGGTGGGAGGTCACGTGATGTATAATAAAGTAGAGATAATATAACATTTATTTTTTTCATGCAGAAATTCGATGTTATATTCGATTTTATTTCTTTCTTTATTTTCTTTAAATAAACCTGTTACTTAATTTTTTCATGAAACTATATTTATATTATTTTTTAAATTTAAAAAATTGTGCAAATTTTTAATTAAGTTAAGTAAGAGATATTTTGATTTGATCAATTTGATAGTAAAAATTAAAAGTTACTTAATATAAATATGGTTTTTTCTTAACGTATATAAGAAAAATATAATATTTAAATATAATATTTAAAGTTAACAACATTTAAATAATCGAATTTATATAATTTAAGTTTTCATAGCAATAAATGTTTCTTAAAAAAAAAAGATGTAAATAAAAATGTAACTATTTTGAAATTACAGGATGTTGTCGCTCAGAATGAAGAGACACTTCAAATGATCGTTAGTATGAAAATCATGGAAAATCTTCCACAATCCGGCAGAATTAATGATCCTGAAGGCAATGAATATATGTTGGCTTTGAGTAACAGAATGCAAAAAATAATAAACAATGATTTTAATTTCAACGACGTAAATTTCCGAATTTTGGGTGCGAATGTAGATGACTTAATGAGAAACACTCGTTGCGGAAGATATCACAATCAGAATGCTGGCAATCAGAATGCTGGCAATCAGAATGCTGGCAATCAGAATGCTGACAATCAGAATGTTGACAATCAGAATGCTAACAATCAGAATGCTGATAATCAGAATGCTAACAAACAAAATGGTAATAGACAAAATGGTAACAGACAGAATGATAACAAGCAAAATGGTAACAGACAGAATGATAACAAGCAAAATGGTAACAGACAGAATGATAACAAGCAAAATGGTAACAGACAGAATGATAACAAGCAAAATAGTAACAGACAGAATGATAACAAGCAAAATGGTAATAGACAAAATGGTAACAAACAGAATGATAACAAGCAAAATGGTAATAGACAAAATGATAACAAGCAAAATGGTAACAGACAGAATGATAACAAGAGGAATGGTAACAGGCAAAATGATCAGAATAATCAGAATGATAATAATCGAAATGATAATCAAGTTCATCATTCTTCAAAATTACATTAAATCAATCAATTATCAATTAAAATCAATTAAGATGTAAATCAAATTATTTTTTAAAATATTTTTTCGATGTAAACAAAATTTTGTAAAATCTTTCATTATATTATAAATAAATAAAATAAATATCGTTTTCGCATAATATTTTTCAATTTTATTATCCTACTTTTAAAAATTATAATAATATAGAAATTAATATGTATTTGTATTTATATTTCTAATATTATTATATTTAATATGAATGAATGAATGAATGTAATGTGTCGTGAAATAATAGATGAAATAATATATAATATATAATATAAAAGTTAAATAAAACAGTTTGAAGAAAAGAATTTGTAATAAGATATAGAACGTGGAAAAAATTTTATTATTTAAAATAAAAGATACTTCATCATGTTTTAAACAACATTATTTGTAATTATTTATATGAAGACGCACTTTATTCATTTTACATCTAATCTGAATTCCCTTTGTTTCCCTGAATTTCCCTTGACAATTATCCTAGTATTAATGTATTTTGATCATTGTTGTCTGAATAAAATGGAAAAGAAATATTAAAAAAGAAATATTATTAGAAAATTTCGAGTTTTCTTTTATATTATATATTTTAATCACAATTTATTATTACTTGATTGAAATTATTAATCATCAATGAATATTCCTTCTACTATTAAAGGAAGTCAAAGTTAAGCGTCACGTGTTACATAATGTGTCTCTGCTTGTAATATACTAATGATAGTGAGAATAATGTGATATCATATATTCTTCAATTTGTCGCAAAGAAATTGAGCTAACTTTAATAATAGAGAAAATAGGAAAAAAAAAAAAAGAAATAGAAAACACAACATATAGATAAAAAAAATAGTATTTTCAAAATTATAAACGGTTTTGATTGGATTAACATTAAAAATTGTATTATAGCTCAATATCAAAGAGATGTTTTAATAAAAATAAAAAATTACTTATAATTTATAAATGATTATTTTTTTTAATCCATAATTGTTGCTCTTTTTATTTGTTATCGAATATTCTAGATTTGAATAATCTAGATCAAGCATTAATATAGAATGCGTTAATATATGGAACATCTTTAAAAAATCGATTCTTTAGATTAAAATAAGTATAAAAATTAGTTATTTATTAAGTCACAAGGAATTTCCATGAATTTTCCAATTAAATGAAAAAATATAAATAAAATGATACAATCTGTCTTTATTACATGATCGTTCCACTTTATTTCTGTAATCCAATTAAATTATTCATAATGTAATAAATAAGCTTCGATTGATATTTTTATACATTGCGATTTTTATTTTTTTTTTATTTTTAAATCGATTATCCAAAAATATTATTTATATGTCTGTGCGAGAGATGTATACAATAGACTTTCTTTTATTTTTATTTTTATTTTTATATTCGCTGTTATTAAATTATTGTTCAAATATTCTTTTTTTTTTCTTTTTTATTGATCTGAAATTCCTATATGTTGCGTAAAACCATTTATAATTATAATTTTTTACACATTTTTTCGTAATAATCGATATTGAATTGATCAAAATCATGATTGAATAATTATAAAATTTGTTTTGACGTTATTACTTCGATTATGAAATCAAAAATTCATTTAAATATAAATTTTTCAATTTTTAAAAATTTAAATGCTAAAGGCATTTAAAAATTTATATATTGAGATTAAATTAACAAGTTTAAATAAAAATATTTTCGTTATATTAGTTTTACGCAATATGATAAAAATATAGAAAAAGATTAGAAGTGTATATTAATCATTTTTCTAAGATAGCAAGCTTGAGGTAACAAGCATACTGATATTAGAATAATCATTAGTAATACAATCATTTATTTATCTATTTTTAAATTTTTTTAATTATTTATTACTTTTTCTTTTTTACCTTTCAATTAAGCGAATTTAATTGAATTTTTTTTTCAAATATAAAAAGCCATACTTTGATCATTTCTCATGAAAATTAAATACACAATTACATGAGGAATAGTAGTAAATATATAAAATCATCGAATCAATTATATGAGCAAATATTTAATAGAAAGAAAAATAAATAAAATTAACATAATTATGAAATTGCAAGATGATCACTATAAATAAGATTTTCAAGTTATTAATGGTTTAAATGTCAAGGAACCAGTTTTACTAATTTTCATACTTAACTCTATGTGAATATGTGTTGATTTTAAGTTTTTTTTAACAAAAAATATCAAATGGTAATTTAAATCTCGATATCTTGAATTTCTGAATTTTAAATAATAGATATCGATACAATCAGTATTCTCATTGCATCAGATCGATCTGCAAAAAAAAAGAAATTGAATTTTTTAAATTTTTGTATCTGCATCTTTTTTTTTAAATTGCAATAATTTCTAAATAAATTAAATAAACATAATATTTTTCAATATAATTATTCTAATTTTTAAAAAATCACACTACATATTTTATTTAGAATTAATCATTATCTCGATTAACATTTCTCCAGAATTATATGATGAAGCGAGACATAAAGAAAAATTGTGCGACATAATAGATAAACGAAAATTTTTTTAAAATTTCTACTTAAACAATATCTTTTTAGGGAATATAAATTATAACCTGTCACATTCTAATTCATTACAACATATCTACAAAATAAACAAGATAATTTCAAAAAAATTTAAAAATACAATTTACTTTATCTCTATAAAGTATACGTCATTACCACCTATATATTTGACCGATCGTTGGTCAAAATTCAACAGCTCCTGCAGTTCACGTACAATATTCCATTGCTTCGTTACTCGCAGCTTAGGTAAGTGTTTCCAATACCTCAATTGTAATATTTCCTATAAGAAATATTTTATTTATTATTTTCTGACAAGACGAAATATTTTGTAGAAAAATGACAAGATTGTTCATGCTGGTATGCCTTGGCATAGTTTGTCAAGGTACGACAGGCAACATTCTTCGAGGAGAGTCTTTAAACAAATCATTACCCATCCTTCACGAATGGAAATTCTTTGATTATGATTTCGGTAGCGATGAAAGAAGACAAGATGCAATTCTATCTGGCGAATACGACTACAAGAATAATTATCCATCCGACATTGACCAATGGCATGGTAAATTATATCATAAAATATTTTAATATTGCATTTTACTTGTCCAAAATTCTTCATATCCAATAACTACAATTTAAAAATAAATATTAAACATTTTTCATTTCTTCTTCAAGATAAGATTTTTGTCACCATGCTGAGATACAATGGCGTACCTTCCTCTTTGAACGTGATATCTAAAAAGGTCGGTGATGGTGGTCCTCTTCTACAACCTTATCCCGATTGGTCGTTTGCTAAATATGACGATTGCTCTGGAATCGTGAGCGCCTCAAAACTTGCGGTAATTGAACATTGTGATTATACATCTTCGCAATTCATTTTCCTAAGAAAAAGAAGATTCATTTGTTATTTGTGACATATAGATCGACAAATGCGACAGATTGTGGGTTCTGGACTCAGGTCTTGTCAATAATACTCAACCCATGTGTTCTCCAAAACTGCTCACCTTTGATCTGACTACCTCGCAATTGCTCAAGCAAGTTGAAATACCACATGATGTTGCCGTAAATGCCACTACAGGAAAGGGAAGATTATCATCTCTAGCTGTTCAATCTTTAGATTGCAATACAAATAGCGATACTATGGTGAGTTTATAAATTATAAAAATAAGCAACTTCCTTTTCTTGGAAATTTTTCATTTCACTTTTGTGTTTTTTATTAAGCAATAAATAATTCATATGGAAATATATAGCTTTAAATTAGAAAAGTAATATTGCAGAATGATAAAACTTTTAAAATAGTATTTTTTTAAATAATTCTACCTGAAATTTAGACAAAGAATTAGAATGTTTCTTATATACTACTTTGCTTTTATATATATAAAAAAAATGATTTTGTAGTTTTCTTTGATGCTTTCTTTGGCAAAAAGATGTAATTTCTCTCTATATATATATGTGATATTAAATTTTTTCAATAATTTTTAAATTGAAAAATATTAGCAAGAATGAATGTATTTTCGATGTTTTTTTATTTAAATATATTCATAATTATATATTTATACATTTCGTTCAAAAAAATTAATTTTAAAGAGCAATATTAATGAATATTCCAAAAATATTTTCAAAATCGAAAAATTTTCTGAGAGAAACAGACTGCAGAATTCTTCTCAACGCATTGGAATTTATAAAAAAAACATCTATGAAAGTTACAAAATCAAAAAAAAAAATTGAAATTTATCGCACAATGTTATTAATTACAATATAATCATACCATGATAATGATGATACAATAGGTGTATATAGCAGACGAGAAAGGAGAAGGTTTAATCGTGTATCATAATTCTGATGATTCTTTCCATCGATTGACTTCCAACACTTTCGATTACGATCCTAAATTTACCAAAATGACCATTGATGGAGAAAGTTACACAGCCCAAGATGGAATTTCTGGAATGGCTCTTAGTCCCATGACTAACAATCTCTATTACAGTCCTGTAGCTTCCACCAGTTTGTATTATGTTAACACGGAACAATTCAGAACATCCGATTATCAACAGAATGACATACATTACGAAGGGTAAATATAAAATTAAATTTACTTTTAAATAGTGATACTATATTCAGTGGAGAATTGATTCTAAAATATAACGTTTCTCAATTTATGTGAATCATGACTAATATAATTTTAAGTATTTCTAATTAAAAATATTGAAATATTAAAACACTGTTAAATGAAACAAGGCTGAAAATATAGAATTGTCTCTGCTAATGCAAATTTAAATTACTTACAATTTAATAGATAAAACGAAGTTATTATACAACAATATTTCCTATAGTTTTTATTTATTGCATTTTTTTACTTAATTCCACATTTTTTACTGATTTCAGAGTCCAAAATATTTTGGATACCCAATCGTCCGCTAAAGTAGTATCAAAGAGTGGCGTCCTCTTCTTCGGATTGGTGGGCGATTCAGCTCTTGGCTGCTGGAACGAACATCGAACACTTGAAAGACATAATATCGTTAGTAACTGCAAATATTTTTTATTTTTTATCATATTTTCCTGTCACATTTCTTCCTACCACATGTTATTATTACTAAACATGACTTTTTACATGAGAACAAAACATTCACTACTAGATTTGACAGAGGAAAATGTCACGTGATACGATGCAACGCTGGTCATGTGACATACCTCTGTGTAATGTAGTGGGGATAATGTGTAGTGTTATTTTTCAGTTCGTGCAAGAATCGAGTACGATATTAGTAAAGGAAGAAATGTCTTTAGATTTATATTAGTACATCTTTTCTCTCTATATATACATTAATAATATTTTTGTTTTCATTTTATTTTTTAAAATTATGTTTATATTAATTATCTTTTAATCGTCCAATCAAAATGTTACAGTTGATTAGAATTTGCACTTCGATTAAATTAATTAGAAATATTTCGATTTGATCGAAATTCGATAATCGGATTAAAAATTATTTAATATGAACGCGGTTTTAGAGTTTCTGTAAATACATTGACAATATATATTTCTTAGAATATATTTCTTACAAATAACAAGAAAACTATTTTGAAATTACAGCGTACCGTCGCTCAAAGTGATGAGACTCTTCAAATGATCGCTAGCATGAAGATTAAGGAAGCTCTTCCACACGTGCCTATATTCGATAGGTATATAAACCGTGAATACATATTGGTTTTAAGTAACAAAATGCAAAAAATGGTGAATAATGACTTCAACTTCGACGATGTTAACTTCAGAATTATGAACGCGAATGTAAACGAATTGATATTGAACACTCGTTGCGAAAATCCCGATAATGATCGAACACCTTTCAAAATTTCAATCCATTTGTAAAATCTGAGTTTTTTGTTATATATTAAATATTTCTCGAAATTTCTTTCCATTATGAATGTATAAAATAAATATTGTTTTCGCATAATATTTTTCAATTTTATTACTATACCTACCTTTTAAAAATTATAACAATATAAAATTAACACTTGTTAATTTAACACTTTATATTATATTATATTCGATATGAATGAATATAATATTGCGAGTTAAATTCAAACAATTTAAAAATATAGTAATAGTGTAATTGATGAGACATCAAATCTGAAAAAAAAATTGAAATTCACATTATATTTCTAATAACCAGTCTAATAACATTTTTTCCAAATTTTATATAATAATTATTTAAAATATTTCATCAATATTTCAATATTCTTGGCTGTTTCTTTCTTTCTCTTCATTTACAGAACATAAACATAAAGAGAAAGAGAAAAAGATTTCTTATGAATAAAAAAAGAAAAAAAAAGTAGAAAAAAAAATTTTTCTTCTATATCATCTATTTTGATTAACACTTTGTCTATCACTCATGATTGAGATTATCATTTGTCAATGAACAGAATTGTCAAATGTATGAATATCCTATGCAAGTATCCTTCCATTATTAAGAACTAAATCATATCACTTGACTCGCTTCTATTAAAAATGAAAATAATGTGACTTTGTGAAAAATTAATATTTTCAAAATTATAAACAATAAAAAGCAAATTTTGATACAATTTTTAAAATTTATTTCATACCTCCTTAAATAAAAAATTATTTACTGTTTATTAATGATTATTAATATTATATTCTTTTTATTTATTATTAAATATTATTTAGATAAAGCGTGCTTAGAATGCTTCAATATTCAATATTCAATGAAACATTTAAAGATTAAAAAAAAAGTCAATGTGATAGTTAATATTTATTTATGAAGTTATAAAGAGTTTGAGTTTGCATTAAATAAAAATATACATATGTATATTTCACTTTCTTTCTATAATCAAACATCAAATTGTTTATTACTTAATAAATAAACTTTAATATTTTTATAAACATCGACTTTTATTTCTTTTGAAACTCTAAATCAACTCTCTATATTAATACTGTTTATATGTTGTGCAACAAATGTACAAACAATAAGTTGATTATTAATTCTGAGGATTCCTTCCAATATTTTTAATTATAATTTTAAACATGACATATTTATGGATTATGAAGAAAATTTTTCAAAAAAATATGGAATTTTGGATTATATCAAAGCAATGGAACTTGAAGAATTACAATATCAAAAGAACAATTTATAATATCATAATGATAATATTTTATTTTTAATTCAGAGATCAGAACATTTTTCGACTCAAAGAAATATTAAAGCAATGTTAAAATTAATATTGTTTTTTTTTTAGATTTTTTGTTTGGATTTATAAATTATATATTCACTATATAATTGGAACAAGTATCAATTATTGACAAAAGAGAATATATATTATTAATTAACAAATATTTTCTATTTTTTTTTTAATAATTCTACAATTTTTGTATGTTGTATGAAACTTAGATATTTATATTAGATATTTTTTCAAAATGATCGATATTAAATTAATGAAAATTATGAATAATAAAACTTCTTTTAATTTCAATAATTCGATTATCAAAAATTAAACTAAAATTTTCAATGTTAAAAATTTAAACTCCTTCTTAATTTAAACAACACAAAAATTCATCAAATTTTAATTAACATGTTTCTTACATCGCCATTTAAAAAAAAATTTTTTTTGATTATATTAATTTTACACGATATGATAAAAGTGTAGAAAAAGATAAGAAATGTTAATCAATTTTGTCAAATACAAATAAGTTTCGTGAAAATTAACGTCGTAATTATAGTTACAAGTAGATAATAGATAACTAGCGTCACGTGATTATTAATTAGTAATATATTTAATCTCCATTATATTTAACATAATTATTTATCTATTTTTGAATTTCTTTAATTATTTCTTTTTTACTTTACAAATAATTTAAAGATATTATATTTTTCTACAAATATAAAAAAATATAATATTTTGAACGTCGCATAAAAATTAAACACGTGCATTCATATTGCATGTAATAGCAAACATGTCAAGTCATCGAGATTTGAAGGGAACAATATTTGATGGAAAGAAAGATAAATAAAATTAAAATACTTGCGAAATTACGAAATATGATTAGATTCTTCAAGGTATTAGTGGTTTAAATGTCAAGAAGATTTTCTTTCTTTTTGAATGTACATATAAAATACATCACTATATAACAAATTCTTTATAATATTCCTTTGTATAGGCCATATTTATATCAACCTTGTCTGAAAATTAATTTCAAAATGAATTAAATAACCTACATTTTATATTCTTCTTTAATTAGACTATTTTTAAACTAAAATTATTTTTCACATTTTCTCTTAGAACCAATTAATATTCCCATTAATAATTCCTTCAAACTATACATAAAGATACAAAGATAAATATCTGGCTGACAGAACGGAAAAAACAAAATTTTGTAAAATTTTTAAACTATTTTTCTAAAGAATATATAAATTATATCACCTGTCACATTGTAATCCTTTAAAATATATATATATATATATATATCTACAACGAGATAATGGGAATATCGAAAACTCAAAAAAAAAAATTTTTCTTTATCTCCATGAAACACGCATCATTATCGTATATATATATTGACCGAGCATTCACTCAAAATTCCTGCAGTTTGCGTACATACTTTGTCACTTGTAAAATATTTGTAATATCCTAGGTAAGTGTTGCCTCATTGTAATATTTCATTGCAATTTTTCATTTCATCTGACAAGAAGAAATATTTTCTAGAAAAAAATGACAAAATGGTTGCTGTTGATGGTATGCCTTGGCATAGCTTGTCAAAATATTAGAGGTGCCGTTGTTCGAGAAAATTCCTCGAGAAAAAACTTGACAAATACCTTGAACGTGATTCACGAATGGAAGTATCTCGATTATGATTTCGGTAACGACGAAAAGAGGCAAGCTGCGATTCAATCTGGCGAATATGATCGTACAAAAAATTATCCTCTTGACGTCGATCAATGGCACAGTAAAATATTTTAAATTAATACTATATCGAATAATTTAATATTCCAATTTTATATTTTCTAATATATTAAGAGTATTTCATGTTTTGCATTTTTCGTTCAAGACAAGACTTTTCTCGCTGTAATAAGAAACAATGGTGTGCCTTCCTCTTTGAACGTGGTATCTGATAAAACTGGCAACGGTGGACCGCTTCTACAACCGTATCCTGATTGGTCATTTGTCAAGTACGAAGATTGCTCTGGAATCGTGAGCGCTCACAAAATTGCTGTACGATTATTTTTTTCAGAATTAATTTTTCTTTCGAGAGAAAAGAAAACTCGTATTGTATTGTATCATATGATAATTAGATCGACGAATATGAGAGATTGTGGGTTCTGGACTCGGGTCTCGTCAATAATACGCAACCCATGTGTTCTCCAAAACTGCTCGCTTTTGATCTCAATACCTCGCAATTGCTCAAGCAAGTCGAGATACCGCACGATGTTGCCACCACAGGAAAGGGCGAATTAGTATCTTTAACTGTTCAAGCTATGGATTCTACAAATACTATGGTGAGTTTAATAAAAGTAATTAAAAGTTTTCATTTTTTTGAAAATTTTTTAAATTATTTTTTTTTATATTTCATATAATGAGAATTCTCTAAACTGTAAATAACTGTAAATAAAATTTATAATTTTAAAAATAGTAAAATAATTCTTGAATTCTAGATCAAAGAATTAAAATTTATCATATTATATGTTATTTATAAAAAAAAAAAATTTTGTAATTTTCTTTTATGTTTTTCATTAGCAAAAAATCTATCACGTTATATTAGATTTTCTTGTAATTTATTAATTTTTGAAATAAATTGAAAAATATTAACAAAAATGGATATATTTTTTTAATTTGAATCATCACATGTTTTAAATATTTATAATTTATATTTATAATTATAATTTAATAAATACTTAAACCATTTTATTCGAGAGAGATCGTTTTCTATCAAGAACAACTGAATAATTATTATTCTAATAAGTATAAAATACTTCTAGAATTGAAAAATTACCATTTTTCTTTAGAAACTATATTCTGAAAAAATAGTGTATAGATTCACATTCAGCATATTAAGATTTATAAAAAACGCTTACTGAAAATTATAAAATTAAAAAAAAGTTAAAATCATTAACACATTATTATAATTCATTATAATAGATTATTATAATATTATAATTATTATAATATGATAATGATACCACAGGTGTACATGGTAGACAACAAAAATACTTTGATCGTTTACCAAAATGCCGATGATTCTTTTCATCGATTGTCTTCCCACACTTTGAATCACAACTCTGACAAAATGTCAGATCAACAAGAAAATCTCACCTTGAAAGAAGTAGACAACAAAGTTTATGGAATGGCACTTAGTCCCGTGACGCATAATCTTTATTACAATTCTCCGTCTTCTGAGAATTTGTATTATGTTAACACAGAATCGTTAATGAAATCGGAAAATCAAGGAAATGACGTGCAATATGAAAGGTAAATACAAAAATAAATTTTATAAATGTTCTGAAATAAAATCGTTGTTATACAATGTATTTATATTTGTTTGAAGGATTGATTTTAAAATAATGTTTCTTGATTTATGAATCATGATATATAATGTTGAATATTTTTTAAATAGCATTTCTTCCTCAAAATATTCAATTTTGTTTTTTATAAAATATTTCCAATGTTGAGGAATATTTTTATGAGATAGAAATAGTCTCTATCTCTGTCACAATGCTATTCATCTCTCTATTCAATGCAAATTTAAATTGCTTATTATTAATAAGAAATTTTTAAGTTTGAAATAATTCTAAAAATCAATACTTCAGATAAGTTCCAGAATATTTTTAGTTAATTTCACATTTTTTACCAATTTCAGAGTCCAAGACGTTTTCGACAGTCAATTAACCGTTAAAGCAGTATCGAAAAATGGCGTACTCCTTTTCGGACTCGCGAATAATACCCTTAGTTGCTGGAACGAGCATCAGTCACTTGACAGACAAAATATCGTTAGTAATTGCGAATATTTTTTAATCTTCTTTTTTTTCTTTCTTTTTTTCTATATTTTCTTGACACATTTCTTTTTACCAGATACTATATTGCCATATTAATAAACATGAATTTCGACATGAAAAATACGTATACGTCATATTATCCCTACTACTTCATTTGACAGAGACACGAGTCATGTGACTCGAGTCACGTGATGTATGCCTATACAACAGTGGTAGTGGGGATAATAAGACTTCATTTCTCTCTAGATTCATACAAAAACGAATCTTTTTCTTTGTACAAATTAATAATGCTTTCGTTTTTCATTTAATTTTCTTTTAATTGATCAATCGAAATGTATAACTTTTCATTTATTAGAATTGTGCAAAAACTTTTAAAGTTAAATTAATGAATGATGTTTCGATTCGATTCGTCAGTCAAATCAAATCGCTCAATACGAACGCGCTTTTAAACTTTTTGTGAAAAAATTATAGATACGTTATTAAATGATCGAATTTATTTAGTCATTTTATGTTTTTACAAATGTTTCTTAGAAAGAGATTTTATTTTAGATAAAAATGAAAGCATTTTGAAATTACAGGATGTCGTAGCTCGAAATGAGGACACGCTTCAAATGGTCGTTAGTATGAAGATTAAGCAAAACATTCCACAATCTGGCAGAGTTAATAATACGCAAAGAAATGAATATTTGTTGGCTTTAAGCGACAGAAACCAGAACGTGCTAAACAACGATCTTAATCTCGAACACGTGAACTTCCAAATTTTGGGCGCTAACGTAAACGACTTGATACGGAATAGTCGTTGCGCAAATTTTGACAATCAGGATAATAATCACTATAATCATAATCATAATCAAGCTCGTCATTCTTCAAAATCTGACAATCAGAATAACAATCAACATAACGATCAAGCTCATCATTCTTCAAAGTCTAACAATCGGCATAACAATAACGATTAACCTCATTATTCTTCAAAATTTGATAATCAGAATAACAATCAGAATAACGATTAATATAACAATCAATTTTATCATTCTTTAAAATCTGTTAATTAATCTTTTCTCGATGTAAGTCAAATATTTTAAAAAAATTTCATTACATTATAAAACGAATAAAATAAATATCGTTTTTTTGCATAATAACTTTCACTTTTATTGCCCTAATTTTATAAAAATTATAATAACATAGAAATTTTTAATCAGTTGATATTTAATATCACTGAATGAATGAATATTAATAGTAATAAAGATAACAATTACTTAAAGAGTTAAATAAAACAGTTTGAAGTAATTGAATAAAAAAGAAATCAAACGTGGAAAAATTATTTAAAATAAGTTATTTCAATAGTTTCAACGTTTTTGTAAAATATCTAAATCATTGATTTTATATTTAATATAAACTTGGCTCTTACAGTTATTCTAGTATTAATGTATTCTGATTATTAACCAAGTATAATGGAAAAATATTCGAATTTTCTTTTATGCAGATGTTTCTTGTATTGCTAAAAGCGACCAAGGTCAAGTATTTTGTCACGTGAAGTACTTTTGTAACATAATAGTGGCAGAGTGGATAATATAACATCACAGTTTTTTCTATACTAGGAAATTTTTCGCAGAAGAGAATAAGCCAGTTTTAATGATGGAAAGTGTAACACATTGAATATGGATTGGAAAATTAATATTTTACAAATTATAAGCAATTTTGTGTTTGGATTAAACGCATTAAACAAATTTTGCACAATTTTTTCTAAATATTTTACACCATTCCATTTCAAAAAAGTGTTTTAATAAAAATAAAATGTGATGTAATATGATTAATTTTTAATCCACTTTTTTACTTGATAAATCAGAACAAAGATAAAATATTAATTGCAGGCAGAATCAATATTTTCATGGAATCCAAACAAGTGCGAAAATTAATATGATGATCAAGATTTATTTATTAAATTATAAGGAATTTGAGTTTACATTAAATGAAGAAAAAAATAGACTGACATAGGCTTTGTCTCTATCACATCTTATCATTTTCTTCGTATAATCCAACATTAAATTATTTTATATTTTGGTAAGTTTCAATTAATATCAAATTTTATATGATTCTTTTAGCCTTTAAGTCAACCGTTTGAAAATATTTTAAAAATATATTAACTTTTTTTATATTTTTTTGTAACAGGTGTTAGCTGACAACATAGATTACATTAATCATTTACAATAATTTCAATTGGATTATAATCTGGAACATGATATATTCACAATTGACGAAAACAATTTCTCAAAAAAATATGAAATTTGAAATTATTTAAAAATAGTGAAGCTTACAGAATTATAAGATCAAATCAACAATCTACAATATCAGTAAATATGATGATAATTTATTTTTAATTCAAAAGCCAAAATATTTTGACTCAAATGAAGAAGTGTCTTGAATTATCATTGTTTTTTTTTTTTTTTGAATTTATAAATGATTGTTGGAACGAGAATTAATTATAGGAGAGAATATCGTTATTGACTAAAAATATTTTTAGACTTCTTTTTTTTTGTTCGTTAACAATTCGATCATTAAAAATTAAATTATTTTAAAACTTTACGTTTTAAAAAATTTAAATTCTTCTAAGAATATGTATAAAAATTTATTAATTAACATATTTCTATCACATATTTATAAAAAAATATTTTAGTTATTATTATTAAATTTATGCAATGAGATAAAAATATAGAAAAAGATTAGAAGTGTTAATTAATTTTGAGGAATATAAACTTTGTGAAAATTAATGTCATAAATATATTTACAAGTGATAGTGACACTATTAGCTAGTAATATATCCAATATAATCATTTATTTATTCACTTTTTAGTTTCATAAATTATTCGTTATTTTTTTTTTATTTGTTTTAAATAACAAAATTGTTATATTTTTCTATAAACATAAAAAAACATACACATTTTTTATCTTCATATGAAAATTAGATAAACGTGCTTGTATAATAACAAATATTTTATAAATTATCTAATCGACTATAACAACAAATGTTTGGAGAAAGATGAAAATGATGAAGAAACATAAATAAAATTATAATAAATTAGAATAATTAAAAAATCACCAATAAAAAGACTTTATAAATTATTAATGACTTAAAAGTCAAAATTTTCAATTTTATTAATTTTCATATTTGTTTAAGTATAAAAATATGTTCTTTCAAATTTTGAATTCAGATGTGAACACACATTGATAGAATATACTGGTTGCATCCAAATTAATATGCAAAGATAACCAATAAGTTTATTTTATTTCTATTTCATCTCTTGTGATCTATACATCAACTAAATATCTAGATTGAATTAATTTCTAAATAAATTAAATAAATACCATGATATATAAAATTTTTTGAAGTAATGAAAAATTATTTTTCATAAGCATTTGTCTTATAGAAGCAGTTATTATTTTGATTAATAGCTTTTAGAATTATGCAAAAAGCAAAGAATAACAATTGTGTGACACAATAGATACATGAAACTCTATATGAAGTTCCTACTTAAATTATTTCTTAAGGGACTATAAATTACAACCTATCGCATTCTAGTTCTTTAAAAAATATTTACAACAAAATAAACAAAAAATTTAAAAATATAATTTATTTTATCTTTGTGAAGTACACGTCAATACCTATATATTGACCGACTGTTGATCAAAATTCAACAGTTATATTCTGCCTTTTCTTAAAATTATTAAATATTTGCAGCATCCTCCATAAGTGTTTCCATATATCTTAATTGTATTTATTTGCAATCTTTCATTTGTCTAACACGACGAAATATTTTGTAGAAAAATGACAAACTGGTTACTGCTGATAGTGTGTCTTAGCATAACTTGTCAAGATGTCACAAGTGCGATTCATCAAAGAAAATCTTCAAAAAATTTGGAACATTCGATGAACGTGATTCACGAATGGAAATATATCGATTATGATTTTGATAGTGATGAAAAAAGACAAGCTGCGATTCAATCTGGCGAATACGATCATACGAAAAATTATCCCTTCGACGTCGATCAATGGCATAGTAAAATTTTTATTTAATATTATATTTTGCTTATCGTATCAATTTAATATTCAATTATTTTTGTCATTCACATTTTCAAACGTTTTGCACTTCTTTAAGATAAGACTTTTCTCGCTGTAATAAGATACGATGGTGTACCTTCCTCTTTGAACGTGATATCTGAGAAAATTGGCAACGGTGGATGCCTTCTACAACCGTATCCTGATTGGTCGTGGGCGAACTACAAAGATTGTTCTGGAATAGTGAGCGCTTACAAAATTGCGGTAATTGAAACTTTTTCTATGAATATCTTCGGAATTAAATTTTCTTTTAAAAGAAGAAAAATTCATTGGATTCTGGAATTTTAAATTTTAAAATTTTAAAAATTTATTGGATATGTTTAGATCGACAAATTTGACAGATTGTGGGTTCTGGACTCGGGTCTTGTTAATAATATTCAACTTATGTGTTCTCCAAAATTACTTGCCTTTGATCTCAATACCTCAAAGTTGCTTAAACAAATCGAGATACCGCACGATATTGCCGTAAATTCCAGCACAGGAATGGGAGGACTCGTATCGCTAGTTGTTCAAGCTATGGATCCTATGAATACTACGGTGAGTTTAATCTAACTTAACCTAAAAATAATCGTCTTCATTCTTTTGGAAATTTTTTATTTTTTCTTTATGTTTGCTTATTTCTTATATAATGGAAAATGTCTATGTAGCTTTAAATAAAAAGATAATAATATTGTAGTATGATAAAAATAAAATTTATATTATTCTGTTTATACATATATAAATGATTTCGTAGATTTTTTGACATTTTCCTTTAACAGAAAAATCTACTATTCTTACAAATCACTAATTTTTAAAAGATTTTAGTAAAAATATATGTATTTTCAACATTCTTTTAACCTGGATCATTATTTAAAAGTATTTAGACATTTATAATTTAATAACAATTTAATTATTAGTAGCATTTTGCCAGAAATCATTTCCAATCAATAATAATTGAATAACTGTAGTTTTAAAACTATAAAATATTTCTAAAATTGAAAAATTACAATTTTTTTTCAAAAACAATATTCTGAAGAAAATGATCTACGGATTCGCATTCGCAGCATATTAAAATTAATAAAATCTATTAAAAGTTACAAAATCAAAAAAAAGAAGAAAATAAGTTAAAGTCTATAGAAGAATATTATTACTTATAATACAATAATGATACAACAGGTGTATATAGCAGACGACAGAGGTGACGCTTTAATCGTCTATCAAAATTCTGATGATTCTTTCCATCGATTGACTTCCAAAACTTTTGATAACGATCTCAGATATTCTGAACTGGCCGTCGCGGGAGAAAGTTTCACAGTGCATGATGGAATTTTTGGAATGGCACTTAGTCCTGTGACGAACAATCTTTATTACAGCCCTCTCACTTCTCGCAGTTTGTATTATGTTAACACAGAACCATTCATGAAATCACAATATGAAGAAAATAATATAGAATATGAAGGGTAAATGTAAAAATAATTTTTAAAATTTCATGAAAGAGAAATAATTCGCATTGTTGAAAGATTGATTTCAAAGAAGAATATTTGTCAATTTTTAAATCATGATTTCAAGTATTTATTTCTTGTTGAATGTACAGCCTTACAGTGAAAAATATTACTAAATGAAACAAGACAAAGAATATAGAAGAATATAAAGAATTCCTTCTCTGTCATATAATGCAAATTTAAATTACTAATAACTTAATAAATTTAATAAGTTTCAACCAAGTTTAATAAGATATTTTTATACATCAAAATTAATATCTTTTATCAATGCTTCACATTTCTACATCTTGTATATTTTTAATTAATTCTACATTTTTTATTAATTTCAGAATCCAAGATATTTTCAACACTCAATCGTCCGCTAAAGTAATGTCGAAAAATGGCGTCCTTTTCTTCGGACTTGTGAATAATTCAGCTATTGGTTGTTGGAACGAGCATCAACCACTTCAGAGACAAAATATGGTTAGTAATTTTTTAATCTTTCTTGGCGTTTTCTTGGCACATTTTTTCCAGTTGCTATTATTTATTATTTTTTCATATGAAAAGAATACATATCATTGTCCCAATAATTTGACAAGTCACGTGATTCAATGCAACAAAATTTTTATAAAATTTCTAAGTTTTAAAATTTTTATAAACATACGCGAGGAGAGACACATTGACAACACTCAATCAAATAATCGAATTTATATTATTTACGTTTTAACAACAAATGTTTTCTAGAAAGAATTAAAAATAAAAATGAAATTATATTTAAATTGCAGGATATGGTCGCTCAGAATGAAAAGACACTTCAAATGATCATTAGCGTGAAAATTATACAAAATCTTGCATATTCCGGAAGGATGAATAGAATTCACAAGAATGAATATATGTTGGCTTTAAGTAACAGAATGCAGAAAATAGTAAACAATGATTTTAATTTCGACGAAATAAACTTTCGAATTTTGGGTGCGAATGTAAATAATTTAATAAAAAACACTCGTTGTGCAAAGTCTAACAATCAGAATAACAATCAAAATAAATATAAGAATCAAGCTCATTTAGATTAGATCTTTTTCAAGATCATATTAAAATTTATAGATCAACTTTTTTTCGTGGTAAATCAAGTATTTTTAAAAATTTATTTGCATTATAAATGAATAAAATAAATATCGTTTTCGCATGATATCTTTCACTTTTATTGTCCTACCTTTAAAAGTTATATAAAATAATATAGAATAATATAGAAATTATTATAATATAGAATATAGAAATTAATGTGTACTTGTGTTTATAATAGTTACAATATTTCTTATGTTATGTTTAATATGATTAAATAGTAGAAATAAAATAACTGATTAAAGAATTAAACAAAACGGTTTG
Organism: Apis mellifera; assembly: GCF_003254395.2. Lineage (NCBI taxonomy): Eukaryota > Metazoa > Arthropoda > Insecta > Hymenoptera > Apidae > Apis > Apis mellifera. Next base: position 2,289,914 of record NC_037648.1, read on the forward strand.
AAAACAGTAATTGATAAAGGAATATAAAGCGTGAAAGAAGAATAAATTTTATATTATGTTTGTATAACATTTTTTTCCATAAAAAATATTTTGCATAACAAATTATTTAGTTAATTACTTCATTGTTTTCAATATTTCTTATAATATCATTTGTGAAAATTATCACTTTGAATAATTATAATATTAATGAATTACAAGAAGATAGACTTTATTAATTTCACATCTAAATCTGATTCTTTGACAATTGAATTATTTCTTCCTCGATTTCGCTTTATTGAAACAGAATAACATTTCTTAGTAAAATAGAAATAAATTTTTATTCAAATTTTTTGTTATGTTATGTATATTAATCTTTATTTATCAGCCACGAGTAAGTATTCCTATTAAAAATTGCTAAAGTTAAACATCGTGACACGTGACATTTCTCTGTTTATAATATAGCTATGGAGATGATAAGACATCATGTATTCTAGCATCAATATTTGTCACAGAGGAATTGAGTTAGTTTTAGTGAACAACATATTAAATATTGATAGAAAAATTAATATTTTTAAAATCATAAGCAATTTTGTATTAACAATTTGGATTAACATTAACAATTGTTGCACAATTTTTTTCTTCAATTTTCATATTTTACAATTTTCCATAGAAGAAGTACTTCAACAAAAAAAAATTATTTACAAGTTATGTATAATTAATTTTTTAACTCATTTATTGCAATGTTTTTTTTTTCTTGACGAATTTAAGTAAAGTATTATGTACAGACAGAATTAATATATTCATAGAACATCTTTAAAGAATCAATTCTGGGAATCAAAATATGTACAAACGTTAACATAATCGACGAAGAAAATTTTTTTAAAAAATATGAAATTATGTAAAAACAATGGAACTTGCAGAATTACAAGATCAAAAGAATAATACAATATTTATATATATCAGTAAATATAATAATAATTTATATTTAATTCAGAATATTTTACAATGAATTATGTATTTTTAGGATTTAAAAAATGATATATTTGTTGGAATGAAAATCAACTATTGAAGAGAGAATATTATTATTAACCATAAATATTCTTTAGTCTTTCTTTATATATGTATATATCTACATTATATATTTGTTAACAATTTAATCATCAAAAATTAAACTTCATTTAAATTTTTCAATTTAAGATGTATAAATTTTTCTAAGATCATGTATAAAAATTCATACATTGAGGTTTAACACGTTTTTATCGCCATTTATAAAAAAATATTTTATATAGTTAATTTTACACGATATGATAAAAAATTATATAAAAAAAATTAGAAATGTTAATTAATTTTGACGAATAAGTTTTGTGAAAATTGTGATTACAATTATAAGCGATGATGTATAATCGTAAAGAATGTTTTTTCAAATTTTAGATATAAACACATAATGATAAAATACATTAGTTATCATCTAAATTAATCTACAAAAAAAACCATCCAATATTTATATATATTTATATTCCATTTCTTATAAACTATATATCTATTTAAATTGCGTTAATTTTTAAATAAATTAAATAAACATTATTTTAATGTTATATTTTTCAATATAATTTCTATTTTTGAAAAATTATTTTTCACTGGCATTTGTTTCAGAAGCAATTATCTCGATTAATAGTTCTCTAGAATTATGCATGCAACAGAGACACAAAAAAAGAAAAACATCTATGTGACAGAACAGACAAATGAAATCATGTAAAGTTTTTACTTAAATTACTTCTTTAGGAAATATAAATTACAACCTGTCAAATTCTAATCCTTTAAAAAATATTCCCAACAAAATAAACAATAAATTTGAAAATTTAAAATTACAATTTACTTTACCTCTGTGAAGTACACGTCATTATCGCCTATATATTGACCGACCATTAGTCAAAATTCAACAAATTCTGTAGTTCATATACACTGCGTTCTCTTGAAACTGTCGTTTGCAAAATATTTGCAGCATCCAAGGTAAGTGTTCCATATGTAATATTTATAAGCAATTTTTTATTCGGCTGACAAAACAAAATATGTTGTAGAACAATGACAACTTGGTTGTTGCTGGTCGTGTGCCTTGGCATAGCTTGTCAAGGTATCACAAGCGTCACTGTTCGAGAAAATTCTCCGAGAAAGTTGGCAAATTCGATGAACGTGATTCACGAATGGAAATATCTCGATTATGATTTCGGTAGCGACGAAAGGAGGCAAGCTGCGATTCAATCTGGCGAATATGACCATACGAAAAATTATCCCTTCGATGTCGATCAATGGCGTGGTAAAATATTCGTATTTTAATTAATATTGTATTTTGCTTCTCGAATCACTTAATATTCCATTCACTTAATATTCAATTTCGTTACTTGAATTTCTCAATTTTTAAATTGTTAGAATATATTCCACATTTTATTTCACGTTACTTGTTCAAGGTATGACTTTTGTAACCGTACCAAGATACAAAGGTGTACCTTCTTCTTTGAACGTGATATCTAAGAAAATTGGCAACGGTGGACGACTTCTACAACCGTATCCTGATTGGTCGTGGGCGAACTATAAAGATTGCTCTGGAATAGTGAGCGCTTACAAAATTGCGGTAATTGAAACGCTTTTTCTACGATTATCTTCAGAATTTTTATTTTAAAAGAAGAAAAATTCATTTGTTGTTTGATGTTTAGATCGACAAGTTCGACAGATTGTGGATTCTGGACTCAGGTATTATCAATAATACTCAACCCATGTGTTCACCAAAATTGCATGTCTTTGATCTCAATACCTCACAGCAGCTTAAGCAAGTTGTAATGCCGCATGATATTACCGTAAATGCCAGTACAGGAATGGGAGGACTCGTATCACTAGTTGTTCAAGCTATGGATCCTGTGAATACTATCGTGAGTTTAACCTATAAAAATAATCGTCTTCATTTTTTTGGAAATTTTTTATTTTTCTCTTATTTATTTGCTTATTTCCTATATATTGAAAATTAAATAATAATATTGTAATATAATACAATATTGAAAATAAAATTCATAACTTTTGAAATAGTTATGTATTTCTCTAATTTAAATAAAAAAAAATTGAGGTATACACTATTTCATTTTTATGTATAAAAAAAATGATTTTGTAGCTTTTTTTCCTTTAGCAGTAAAAATTATTACGTAATTTTCTTGTCAATCAATAATTTTTATAAGATTTTAGTAAAAACAAAAGTACTTCTGATGTATCTTGGATCATTATTTAAACATATTTAGATATTTATAATTTGATAATCATTTTGTTATTTAGTAGCATTTTATTCGAAAAAAATTATTTCTTGTCAATAATAATTTTTCTTTAAAAATTATGTGTCCTGGAAAAGATAACTTGCAAATTCATATTCAATTATTTACATTAAAATTAATAAGAAAAATCAAAAACAAATTAAAATCGATCGAACAATATTATTATTTATAATGCAATAATGATACAACAGGTGTATATGGCAGATGACAAAGGTGATGCTTTAATCGTCTACCAAAATTCTGACGATTCCTTCCATCGATTGACTTCCAACACTTTCGATTACGATCCCAAATATATCAAAATGATGGCCGCGGGAGAAAGTTTCACAGCGAAAGATGGAATTTTTGGAATGGCACTCAGCCCCATGACAAACAATCTTTATTACAGCCCTCTTTCTTCTCGCAGTTTGTATTATGTTAATACAAAACCATTCATGAAATCAGAATATGGAGCAAATAACGTACAATATCAAGGGTAAATATAAAAATAATTTTTAAAATTTTAAAAAATAGAATAATTTACATTTTTAAATATTGTGTTAATATATTCGTGAAATTTTTGTGGAAGATTGATTGTAAGAGGAATATTTTTCAACTCATGAATCATGATTAATATGATCAAATATTTCTAATTAAAAATTTTCAAATTGTTTTTTGTCGAATGTACAGTCATTGAGAAACACTGTTAAATGAAACAAGACAAAATTCCCTCTCTGTTATATAATGCAAATTTAAATTATTAATAACTTAAAAAATAAGCCTCATCCAATATTTTTATATTTTATATATTTTTTACCAAAATTAATATCAATACTTCATATGTATTCTTATTATATTTTGTATATTTTTTCTTAATTCTATATTTTTTTTAATTCTAGTGTCCAAGATATTTTCAACACTGAATCGATTGCTAAAATAATGTCGAAAAATGGCGTTCTCTTTTTCGGCCTCATGAATAATTCAGCTATTGGTTGTTGGAACGAGCATCAACCACTTCAGAGAGAAAATATGGTTAGTATTAGTAATTTTTTAATCTTTTTTCTTTTCTTGCACATTTCTTCCAGCCGAACTACTACTACTTACAGTCTTTTTTTTCAGACGAGAAAAAATACATGACGTTACATTGTCCCAATTATTATAAATTTGATAGAGACTCGATATTTGTCTTTGGCCATGTAATGTAGTAATCGTAATGGAAATAATGGAAATAATATAACGTCACGTGTTTTTTTCAATAAAGTTCTTAAATCGTTTTCGTTGTAAATATATGTTTATCTTAATTATCTTTTAATTAACTCATTGAGATGGCTTTTTATTGCGCAAAATTTTAGTTAAATTCATAAAAGTGATTGAATTTGACCGATTCGATAATTACATAAAAAATTAATCAATATAAACATTTTTAAAATTTCTATAAATATGAGAAAATTACAGATTCTTTGACAACATTCAATTAAATAATCGAATTTATGTTATTTACATTTTAGCGATAAATGTTTTTTAGAAGAAAATATAAATGTTTTTAATTATTTTAAAATTACAGGATATGGTCGCACAGAATGAAGAGACTCTTCAAACGGTCGTTGCTATGAAAATGATACATCTCCCACAATCCAACAAGATGAATAGGATGCATAGGATGAATAGAGTGAATAGAGTGAATAGAATGGATAGAATGGATAGAATAGATAGGATGGATAGGATGGATAGGATGGATACAATGGATACAATGGATAGAATGGATAGAATAGATAGGATAGATAGGATGGATAGAATAGATAGGATAGATAGGATGGATACAATGGATACAATGGATACAATGGATAGAACAGATAAGATGAGTAGCATGGATAGGATGGATAGAATGGATAGGGTGGATAGGATGGATACAATGGATAGAACAGATAAGATGAGTAGCATGGATAGGATGGATAGAATGGATAGGGTGGATACAATGGATACAATGGATAGAATGGATAGGATGGATAGGATGGATAGAATGGATAGAATGGATAGGATGGATACAATGGATAGAACAGATAAGATGAGTAGGATAGATAGAATAGATAGAATGGATAGGATGGATAGGACAAATAGAATGGATAGAATGAATAGGATGAATAGACAAATGAATGAATATATGATGGCTTTGAGTATGAAATTACAGAAATTTATAAATAATGATTATAATTTCAACGAAGTAAACTTCCGAATTTTGGGTGCAAATGTAAACGATTTAATAATGAATACTCGTTGTGCAAATTCTGACAATCAGAATAACAATCAAAATAAGCATAATAATTAAGATGATCGTTCTTTATATTAAAATCTGTTAATCAGTCTTTTCTCGATATAAACCAAATATTCTTTAAAATTTCTTTATATTATAAATGAATAAAATAAATATTTTTGCATGATATTTTTCATTTTTATTGCTTTACCATTAAAAATTATGATAATATAGAAATAAATGTGTATTTGCATTTGTAATGTGTATTAGTTGTATAGTTTAAATATTTCTTACTATTTAATATGAATGAATTAATGCAATGTAAAGTAACAGATTAAGAAATTAAATAAAATAATTTGAAAATAATAACTGATACAAGGATATAAAGTGTTAAAAAAAATGAATTTTACATTACATTTGTAATAAGCAATGTTACTTTTTCTAAATTTTATATCACGATTATTTAATAGTAGTTACTTCATTAGTTTCAATGTTTTTACAATATCTTTTATGAAAATTATCATTTTGAGCAAATATATTATTAATTAATTACATGAGGATTCATTGATTTCATATCTAAATTTATTCTTTCACAATTATCTAAGCATTAATATAATATAATAATAAAATTTCTGACAATTAATTATTTTTTCCTCAATTTCGTTTGTTTTATTAAGAGTTATCAATTACGTTTCTTATATTATCTAATAGAATAAAAATAAATTTTTATTCAATAAATGAAAATTTTTATGTTATATATATTTTATAATCCTTATCTATTATCAAGAAATAAATATTCTTATTAAAAGTTACAAAAATTAAGCATAGCATCATGATATGTGACATTCTTATGTTTATAATATAATATATTGGCAATAATATTGACAATAATAAGATATCATGTATTCTCTTGTTTCGAAATTTATTGCAAAGAAATTGAACTAGTGAATAAAATTGAATTGGTAGAAAATTAATTTTCACAATTATAAACAATTTTCTGTTTGAATTAATATTAAAAATTGTTGCATAGTTTTTCTATTTCATACTTCTTCATAAATAAAGTATTTCAATAAAAAATAAAAGTTATTTATAAGTTATGTATAATTAATTTTTTAACTTATTTCGTACAATTCTTTTTTCTTTACTGGATCAAATATAGAATTATCATTATATTTTTCGGATTTATAAATGATATAGTTGCTGGAATGAAAATCAACTATTGACAAGAGAGAATATCGTTATTAACTACAAATATTCTTTAGATTTCTCTTATATATATACAATATATATTCATTAACAATTTGATCAAAAATTAAATCTCAATTAAATTTTTCAATTTAAAAAATGTAAAATTTTCTAAGAAGACGCATAAAAATTGCATTGAGATTTAATTAACATGTTTTTATCGCTATTTATAAAGAAATATTTAAGTTAAATTAATTTTAACGAATATAAATAAGATTGTGAAAATTAACATTATAATTACAATTATAAGCAATGATAATACTATTGTATTAGTTAGTATCCAAATTATTTATTCATTTTTTAGTTTCATTAATTATTCGTTACTTTTTTTTTATTTGTTTCAAATAATCGAATTATTATATTTTACAAACATAAAAAATTATATTTTGACCAATCTTCACACGAAAATTAAATAAACATGCTTGTGTCTCATATAGTAGCAAATATTTTAAATTATTGAATAGATCACATCAGTAAATGTTTGATAAGAAAAAAATTAAATAAAATTAAAATAATCAGGAAATTGCAGAATTGGCATTAATAAGACTATTAAGGTTTTATTAATTTTCATATTTGTTTAATTATAAAAATGTGTTCTTTCAAATTTTTCAATTTTTAAATTCAGATGTAAACACACATAGATATTCTACATTGGTTGCATATAAACTACAAAGAAAACCATCAAATTCTTTATATGCCATCTCTTGTAGAATATATATATTATTCGCTTTTATATAAACAGAAAAGTGATTTCGTAGCTTTTTTTTTTTAGCAAAAAAATTTATCAAATAATATCAAATTGTTTTGCAAAACTAATTTACTAATTTTTGCAAGATTTTTTTAAAAATGAATATGTTTTCAACTATGTTTTCTTATTTGAATCATTAATTAATCATATTTAGATACTTATAATCATTTTTATTATTTTGATCAGGAGAATTAATTTTGAAAAACAACTGAATAACTGCTATTATAAAACCTGCGTATTCTGGAAAAAATGATCTCCAGAATCATATTCACTTTAAGATTTATAAAAAATCTTAAGAATTATCTATTAAGAATTACAAAATCAAGGAAAAATTAGAATATATCGAACAATATAATTAATTACAATATAAGTTATACCGTGATAATAATGATGCAATAGATGTATATAACAGACAACAGAGGTACCACTTTAATCGTCAAAATTTTGACGATTCTCTTCATCAATTGACTTCCAACACTTTTGATTACGATCCCAAATATATCAAAATGACGATCGAAGGAAAAAGTCTCACATTGGAAGATGGAGTTTTTGGAATGGCACTTAGTCCTGTGACGAACAATCTTTATTACAGTCCTCTCTCTTCTCATGGTTTGTATTATATTAACACGGAATCATTCATGAAATCACAATATGGAAAAAATAACGTGCAATATAGTGGGTAAATATAAAAATAATTTTTTAAATTTTATGAAATAATCCACTGTTAAATAACCTGTTAATTTGAAACAATTTTGAAAAATTAATTTTAGAACAATTTTTTCAATTTGTGGCCCATTATGGCCAATATAATTTTAAATAATTTTTAATTGAAAATATTGAAATTGTTTTTTATGTACAGTTCACATTCTTGGATGAAACAAAGTAGAGAATATAGAATTCTATCTTTATTATATTATCATCTAAATATAAATTTAAATTGCTAGTAGCTTTATAAATAAGTCTCAATTGATATTTTTATACATCATGATTAATGTTTTTTTTCCTCCACAACTGTGTTTCACAACTTGCACATTTTTTATTAATTTCAGAGTTGAAGACATATACCCAATTATCCGCTAAAGTGTCGAAGAATGGCGTCCTCTTCTTTGGTTTTGTAGATAATTCAACTGTTGGCTGCTTGAACGAGCATCAACCAATTCAAAGACAAAGTATCGTTAGTAATTGCGGATATTTTTTAATCTTCTTTTCTTCATATATTTTCTTTCAATCATTATTATTTAATGTTTTTTTTTCTATATAAGAAGAATACATGATGTTACTTATCCCAATTACTAAATAAAAAAGGAAATTATTTTAAAATTACAGGATATGGTCGCTCAAAATAAGAAGACACTTCAAATGATCATTAGTATGAAAATTTTAAAAGATTTGTAACAATGTGGCAAGATTAATAGGACTCAAAGCAATGAGTATATGTTGGTTTTAAGTAACAGAATACAGAAGATAGTAAACAATGATTTTAATTTCGACGAAGTAAACTTTCGAATTATGAGAGCAAATGTAAATAATTTAATAAAAAATACCCATTGTGCAGGTTCTGATATTCAGAATAACCGTCAATAACAGTCAAATTCATCATTCTTCAAGATCACAAAATCTGTTAATTAATCTTTCCTCGATATAAATCAAATATTTTTCAAAATTTTGTTGTATTATAAATAAATAAAGTAAATATCATTTTTGATATCTTTCATTTTTATTGCTTTACCTAAAAAAATTAGAATAATATAGAAATTAACGTATACTTATTTATATTAGTTTAAATATCTTTTACATTATATTTAATATGAATAAGTGAATGTGAAGTAACAAGTTAAAGAGTTAAACAAAACAGTTTGAAAGCAGTAATTGATAAAGGGACATAAAAGAAAAAAAGAATTTCATATTACGTTTTTCTATAATCAATATTACACTTGTTCCAAATTTTATATAACAATTATTTAGAATAGCATTATTCCATTGGTTTCCAATGTTATTACAATATGTATTCCAATATTTTTATAATATGTTTGTTAAGATTATCATTTTGAGCAAATATATTATTACATGAAGATACATTCTTTAATAATTAGCCAAACATATTCTGACAATTAATTATTTCTTCCTTGATTTAGCTTTATTAAGACAGAATAACATTTCATATGAGTAAAATAGAAATAAATTTTTATTCAATTTTCCTTTTATGTTATGTATTTTAATCTATCACCTATGAATCTTCTGTTAATAATATAACATTATAATGAGATATCATTTATTCTGTTGAAAATTATGTGTCGCAGAAGAATTGAGGAATTAAATATTAAATTGTTTATACCTTAATAAAATAAGCATTAACCAAATTTTATTTTGCTTTTGATCCTAAATCGATCCACAAATGTTTTAGATATTAGTATTATTTATATGTATGACAAGTTATTTATAGCAAATAAGATATATATTATGTTATAATTATTTATAACAATCTCGAGCATGTTCAATCCTAATCTGAAACATAACAAATTGAACGAAGAAAATTAAAAAAAAAAATGAAATTTGGAATTATGTAAAAACGACAGAACTCATAGAATTACAAGATGAAAACAACAATTTACGATATTAATAAATATGATGATAATTTTCACTTCAAAGATCAAAATACTTTACGAATTAAAAGGAGAATATCTTTATTAACAATAAATATGCTTCTTTTTATTTATTATATTTGCTATTATTAAAATATTATTTATAATAAAATATTATATTAGACATTTTATTTAAATAATCAACATTAACGTTAATTAACATTTAAATCATGAATTAAAAATTGTTTAATTTAAAAAATTTAAGTTAGTTTATTCTTTAAAGACATACATAAATTGATACGTTAAAAGTTTAATTAACACGTTTCTATCGGAATATCTTAAAAAATATATCTAAAAACAAATATTTCAGTTATATTAATTTGACATGATATGATAAAAATGTAAAAAAATATTAGAAATATTAATCAATTTTGTCAAATACAAATAAGTATCGTGAAAATTAATGTCATAAATATAGTTATAAGCGATAATAATATTAACGTCATCTGATATTTACTTAGCTATATTAACATATTTAATATATGTATAATTATAATTACTAATATAATTATTTATTTACTTATTTTGAATTTCTTTAATTATTACTTTACTTTTCCTTTTCTATTTTTCAAATCTATTTTTCAAATTGTTATTTTTTTCTACAAACATAAGAAAACATATTTTGAACAATCTTCACATGAAAATTAAGTACATATTCTTATATTATGTATATGGAACATGTTAAATTTTACATATTAAATTATCAACTATCAGCAAATGTTTGATAGGGAAGAAAAATAAAATTAAAATTATTATAAAATTATGAAATTTGAGAATGAATTGCAGAATATGGTTGCTAATAATAAGATTATTATTCATATTATTAATTTTACAGTCAAGATTTTCCAATTTTAATTCCGTATTTAACTCATCATATGTGAATATATATATATTGATTTTGAATAAAAAATATTACAAAATATTAAATTTAATCTTAATTAAATCTTCATAATATGAATCCTTGAATTTTAAATGTCAATATAAACATGTCACATTAACATAGCACATTCTTCAGTTCTATCAGATCAATTCGCAAAAGAAGTCAACAAATTTTATAATTCGTATTTCCATTATGTATTCTTTGTATATGTACTAACTTCGTTTAAATTTTTAAATAAATTCAATAAATAGATATTCAATAATTAATCTATTTTTAAAAAATTGCTCTTCATACTTTTTTTAGAACTAAATATTATCTCGATTAATAGTTTTTTAGAACTCTGAAACTAAATAAACACACAAAAAAATAGAGGTGTGACAAAGCTGGCAAATAAAATTCCGTAAAACTTTTAGTTAAGCTGGCACCTTTAGGGAATATAAATTATAACCTGTCACATTCTAATCCTTTAAAATTTATCTAGAACAAGATAAACGAAAATTTTGAAAATTCAAAAAAAAATAATTGACTTTATCTCTGTGAAGTACATACCATTACCACCTATATATTGACCAACCGTTAGTCAAAATTCAACAGTTCTTTTACAGTTCACTTACATTCTGCCATCCCTTGAAATTGTCACTCGTAAAATATCTGCAGTATCTAAGTAAGTGTTTCCATATATCTTGATTATAATATTTATTTGCAATCTTTCATTTATCTGACGAGAACAAAATATTTTATTTTAGAAAAATGACAAGGTGGTTGTTCATGGTGGCATGCCTCGGCATAGCTTGTCAAGGCGCCATTGTTCGAGAAAATTCTCCAAGAAACTTGGAAAAATCATTGAACGTAATTCACGAATGGAAGTATTTTGATTATGACTTCGGTAGCGAAGAAAGAAGACAAGCTGCGATTCAATCTGGCGAATATGACCATACGAAAAATTATCCCTTCGACGTCGATCAATGGCGTGGTAAAATTTTCTTATTTTAAATTATTAATCCATTCCAATCGTCGAAACACTTAATATTCAATAATTTTCGTCGCTCATATTTCTTCATTTTTGAATAATTAAAAGGATATTCCACGTTTTGTATTTCTTGTTTAAGATAAGACTTTTGTCACCATACTAAGATACGATGGTGTGCCTTCTACTTTGAACGTGATATCTGATAAAACTGGTAAGGGTGGACGACTTCTAAAACCATATCCTGATTGGTCGTTTGCAGAGTTTAAAGATTGCTCTAAAATTGTGAGCGCTTTCAAAATTGCGGTAATTGAACATTTTTTTCTACAATCATCTTCACATTTAATTTTCCTCTTCAAAAGGAAAAAGAAGATTCATTTATCGTATGTTATTTAGATTGACAAATTCGACAGATTGTGGGTTTTGGATTCAGGTCTTGTCAATAGAACTGTACCTGTATGTGCTCCAAAGTTGCACGTCTTTGATCTGAAAACCTCAAATCACCTTAAGCAAATCGAGATACCGCATGATATTGCCGTGAATGCCACCACAGGAAAGGGAGGGCTAGTGTCTCTGGCTGTTCAAGCTATAGATCTTGCAAATACTTTAGTGAGTTTAAATTACAATTAAAATTTTAAATTAGTGATTTAGATTATATAAATTAGTGAATTAGATTAAAAAATTGAAATTTACAATATTATACTATTTCTTTTATATAAAAACAAAATGATTTTATAACTTTTTCTGATATTTTAGCAAAAAAATTGATACACATTAGATTTCTTTGTGTTTCCATCATTAATTTTTATAAAATTTTTAAAATAAATGTATTTTTGATATTGTATTTTATATTTTATTTGAATCATTAATTAAACATATTTAAATATTTATAATTAATTTTATTATTATGATTATGATGGTGAGTTAATTTTAAAGAATAACTGAATGATTTCAGAAGCTATTCTAGAAAAAATGATCTCCAAAAATGCATTCAGTGCAAAATTTATAAGACATACATTTAATAAAAGTTATAAAATCAAGGAAAAGTTAAAATCTATCGAATAATATTATTAATTATAATATTAAAAATTATAATGATATAATGATATATTATAATATATAATAATATAATGATATAATGATATAATGATTAATAATATAACAGGTGTACATGGCAGACCATAAGGGTGATGCTTTAATCGTTTACCAAAATGCCGATGATTCCTTCCATCGATTGACTTCCAACACTTTCGACTACGATCCCAGATATGCCAAAATGACGATCGATGGAGAAAGTTTCACACTGAAAAATGGAATTTGTGGAATGGCTCTTAGTCCCGTGACGAACAATCTTTATTACAGTCCTCTCGCTTCTCACGGTTTGTATTATGTTAACACGGCACCATTTATGAAATCACAATTTGGAGAAAATAACGTCCAATACCAAGGGTAAATATAAAAATAATTTCTTAAATTTTATGAAATAGAATAATGTTGAATAATGTGTTAATACGTTCGTGAAATTTTTTTATAAAATTGATTCAAGAATAATAAAATCAACTTATCTATTCTTGCACAGCATTTTGCACATTCTTTATTAATTTCAGATCCGAAGATATTTTGAACACGCAATCATTGGCTAAAGCAGTATCGAAAAATGGCGTCCTCTTCGTCGGACTTGTGGGTAATTCAGCTGTTGGCTGCTGGAACGAGCATCAATCACTTCAGAGACAAAATTTAGTTAGTAATTTTTTATCGTTTCTTTTTTTCTTCACATTTTTTTGCCATTATATTTCTTTGGCTCATTTCTTCCTATCAGACACTATTATCACTATAATTAAACGTGAATTTTCACATGAAAAGTATACGTCCACTGCTAGATTTGACAGAAACAGGAATCACGTGACATGCAAACTTGCTTTGCTGTAAGGTCACGTGATACATCTGTGTAGCACTAGTAGTGGGGATAATGTGATGACATATTCTTTTCGTGCAAGAATTCGCGAAGTACGGTATATAGTAATAGATAATGCAAGATTAAATTTTTTTTTAAATTTCTGAATATATTTTTTTCTCTTATATATTAATTATTAATAATTTAATAATTTTCGTTTTTATTTTTTATTATTTTTTTTCTTTTTATAAAATCTGTTTATTTTAAAATTTTTTAAAATTATATTTAAGATCTTTTAATCGGACAATCGAAATATAATTTTGAGTTAAAATTATACAAACTTTTAGTTAATTTAGTAGATGTTTCAATTTGATCAAGTTGATAGTTGGATTAAAAATTATTTAATATAAACGCAGTTTTCTTTGTAAACATACGTGAAAAATTTATAGTACGTTGAAAACACTTAATTAAATAATCGAATTTATGTTTTCAAAGCAACAAATGTTTTATATGATGAAATATAAATAAAAATGAAACTATTTCGAAATTACAGGAAATGGTCGCCCAAAATGACAGAACACTTCAAATGATCGCAGGTATGAAAATTAAGGAAGAGCTTCCACATTTCGTAGGAAGCAACAAACCTGTAAAGGATGAATATATGTTAGTTTTAAGTAACAGAATGCAGAAAATAGTAAATGATGATTTTAATTTCGACGATGTAAACTTCCGAATTTTGGGTGCAAATGTAAAGGAATTAATAAGAAATACTCATTGCGTAAATAACAATCAGAATGATAACATTCAAAATACTAACAATCAGAATGATAACAATCAGAAGAATAACAAGAAGAATGCTAACAATCAAAAGAATAACAATCAGAATGATAATTAAGTTGGTCGTTTTTCAAAATTGCATTAAAATCAATTAATTATGATGTAAACTAAATATCTTTTGAAATATTTTCTCAATATAAACCAAATATTTTGTAAAAATCTTTTTAAATTATATTATAAATGAATAAAATATTGTTTTTTGCATAATACTTTTTAATTTTATTACCTTACTTTTAAAAATTATAATAATATAAAAATTAACATGTATTTATATTAATCGATATTTCTAATAAATATATTTAATATGAATGAGCGAATGAATGTAGTGTATTGTGAAGTGATAGATACAATAATAAGAAATAAATAAAACAATTTGAAGAAAATGATTTATAATGAAACATCGAGTGTGGAAAAAAAAATTGATTTAAAATAAAATTTTATTCGTAATTATTTATATAAAGATGCACAATTATTGATTTCATATCTAATTAAAAAACCTTCTTTGATAATCATTTCAACATTAATATAATTGATAATTCATAATTGATAATTATTGCCCGAGTAGAATAGAAAGAAAATATTCGAGTTCTCTTTTATATTATGTATTTTAACCTTTCATCACTAGTGATTGAGATTATATTCCCTATACGTCAATATTCCTTAATTAAAAAACCTAATTAATCTAATTAAAAAACCTTCTTTTACAATTATCTCAACATCAATGTATAATTCATAATTGATAATTATTGCCCGAATAGAATAGAAAGAAAATATTCGAATTCTCTTTTATATCATGTATTTTAACCTTTCATCACTAGTGATTGAGATTATATTCCCTATACGTCAATATTCCCTATACTATTAAAAGTCAAACCGAAGTCGAGTATCGTCGTATCACGTGACGTGCCTCTTGTAATAGTAGTGGGGATAATATAACGTAACATTCTACTGTTCAAATTGTAAGGGAATTGAGTTAGCGATAGAGTGGATAGCATATTGAGAATAAGTAGAAAAATTAATAGTTTCAAAATTATAAGCAATTTTGATTTGATTATTATTAAATATTGTTTCATACTTCCGTACCAAAGATTTAAAAAAAGAAAGAAGTTATTTACAACGTATAATGATTAATTTTCCAACACATGATTATAATTATTCTTTTCATTTGTTATTGAATATTATTATTTATTAGAGCATTAATATAAGAAATGTTAATGTATATTTATATTTTTAAAAAGTCGATTCTCTAATTCAATACAAATATAAAAGTTATTCATGGTTTATTTATTGAGCTATGACTAGTATTTCAATTTGCATTAAATGAAGATATATAAACAGAGCTCTATCTTTATCATACCTTTTCACTTTCTTTGTGTAATCGAACATTAAATTATTTATAACTTGATAAATAAACTTTGATCGATACTTTTTTTATATTTCTTATTTCTTTTATATTCCTTTTGATCTCTAAATCGGTTTTTCAGAAATATATTAATTTAAATGTCTGTATAATACATATGTACGCAACAAACATGACATTACAACAATTACAACAATTAATTTCGAACATTTTCCATTAAAATTCTGAATATAGTATATTTATGATCGATGAAGAAAATTGTTTAAAAAAATATAAAATTTCGAATTGTATCGAATTGTATCGAAATACATCGAAATTCGCAGAATTACAAGATCAAAAGAACAATATACAATATAAATAAATATGATGATAATTGATTTTTAATTTAGAAATTATTTCAAAGAGAGAATATCATTATTAATGATAAAAAAATTTTCTATGTTTCATTTTTTTTTTTTATATTTGCTGTTATTAAAATATTATTTATCTTATTTATTTTTTTTTTTAATAATCTTACAATTCTTGCGTAGATAAATCATTTTATCGAAATAATCGATGTGAAATTAATTAATAATTAAATAATTAAAAGTTATTTCAACGTGATCAGTTCAATCAAAAATTACTTCATTTACTTTTTTGATTTAAAAAATTTATGTCCTTTTAAGGAGACATAAAAATTTATGCCTTGAGATTTAATTAATACATTTGCATCGCTATTTAGAAAAAAATATTTTACTTATTATTATTAATTTTATGCGATTATTTTAATTATATGAAATAAAAATATAGAAAAAGATTAGAAATGTTAATCAAATTCGTCGAATACAGATAAGTATCGTGAAAATTAACTTTATTATTATTATAAGTACAAGCGATAATAACAGTGTCGCATAATAATTAATTAGTAACATAGCCAATATACTTAACAAAATCATTTGTTTATTTATTTTTAAACTTTTTGAATATTTGTCACTTTTGCTTTTCTTTTGAAATAATCAAATTGTTAAATTTTTTTTACAAACATGAAAAAACATATTTTGATCATTTTCCATATGAAAATTATATAATAACGTAATCTTGTTATAAATATATTAAATCATCGAATCGATTATAATATTAGAAAATATTTGATAAAAAGAAAGATAATAAATAAAATTAAAATAATCAGAAAATAATAAGACTCTTCAAATTATTAATGATTTAAAAGTCAAGATTTTCTAGTTTTCATTCCAGTTTCCATATTCATCATATCTGAATATATGTTGATTTTAAATGACAAATATTAAAAAATATTAAATATTTGAATCTCGATAATACGAATTCTTGAATTTTAACTACGGATATAAACATATTAATAAAGTATATTTGTTCTATCAGATCAATTTGCAAAGGAAACTAACAAATTTTAAAATTTCTATTTCTGTTACATATTCTTTGTACATATACTAATTTTAGTTTTTAAATAAATTCAATATATAAATATAATTATTCTATTCCTTAAAAAATTATATTTTTTCCAAAACTATATATTATCGATTAATAGTTTTTTGTACAAAACTAAACATATAAAAATAGAGGTGTGGCAAAGCTGATAAACAAAATTCCGTAAAATTTTTAGTTAAGCTAGCATTTTTAGGGAATATAAATTATAACCTGTCACATTCTAATCCTTTAAAACTTATCTAGAACAAGATAAACGAAAATTTTGAAAATTCAGAAAAACAATTTACTTTATCACTGTGAAATACATACCATTACCACCTATATATTGACCAACGTTAGCCAAAATTCAACAGTTCCTATAGTTCACTTACATTCTGTCTTCCCTTAAAATAGTCACTCGTAAAATATCTGCAGTATATAAGTAAGTTTCCATATATCTTGATTACAATATTTATTTGCAATCTTTCATTTATCTGACGAAACGAAATATTTTATTTTAGAAAAATGACAAGGTGGTTGTTTATGATGGCATGCCTTGGCATAGCTTGTCAAGGCGCCATTCTTCGAGAAAATTCTGCAAGAAACTTGAAAAATTCGTTGAAAGTAATGCACGAATGGAAATATATGGATTATGATTTCGGTAACGAAGAAAAAAGACAAGCTGCGATTCAATCTGGCGAATATGACCATACGAAAAATTATCCATTCGACGTCGATCAATGGCGTGGTAAAATTTTCTTATTTTAAATTATTAATCCATTCCAATCGTCGAAACACTTAATATTCAATAATTTTCGTCGCTCATATTTCTTCATTTTTGAATAATTAAAAGGATATTCCACGTTTTGTATTTCTTGTTTAAGATAAGACTTTTGTCACCATACTAAGATACGATGGTGTGCCTTCTTCTTTGAACGTGATATCCGAGAAAACTGGCAACGGTGGACGACTTCTACAACCGTATCCTGATTGGTCGTGGACGAAGTATAAAGATTGCTCTGGAATCGTGAGCGCTTACAGTATTGCGGTAATTGAAACACTTTTTCTACGATTATCTTCAGAATTTTTATTTTAAAAGAAGAAAAATTCATTTGTATGTACGATGTTTAGATCGACAAGTTCGACAGATTGTGGGTTTTGGACTCAGGTCTTGTCAATAATACTCAACCCATGTGTTTCCCAAAATTGCTTGTCTTTGATCTAAATAGCTCACAATTGATCAAGCAAGTAGACATACCGCATGAAATTGCCGTAAATACCACCACAGAACAGGGAAGATTAAAATCTTTAGCTGTTCAAGCTATAAGTTCTGTGAATACTCTGGTGAGTTTAAATTATAATTAAAATTTTAAATTAGACATGATAAAGTAGCAATATGATAAAAAATAAAATTCATAACTTTCAAAATAGTTTTTAAACTTAAGTCAAAGAATTAAAATATATAGTATTATATAATATTTATTTTCATTTTTATAAAAAAAAAATGATTTTGTACTTTTCTTTAATGTTTTAGCAAAAAGATCTGTCACGTTATATTAAATTTTCTTCTGAATCTTTAATTTTTGTAAATTTAAGAATATTTGCAAAAATTTTTTATGTTTTTTTTTTACTTGGATCACTTAATTAATCATATTTAGATATTCACAATCACTTTTACTATTTTGATCAGGAAAATTAATTTTAAAGAACAATTGAATGACTGTTATTTAAAAAACTATGTATTCTCCAGAAAAATAATCTTCAGAATCACATTCAGCTTAAGATTTATAAGAAATGTACTTATTGAAAGTTATAAAATTGGAAAGGAAAAATTGAAATATATCAAACAATATAATTAATTATAATATAAGTTATACCATGATATAAATACAACAGGTGTATATAGCAGATAACAAAGGTGATGGTTTAATCGTCTACCAAAATTCCGACGATTCCTTCCATCGATTGACTTCCAACACTTTCAATTACGATCCCAGATATACCAAAATGACGGTTGAAGGTGAAAGTTTCACTGTGCAAGATGGAATTTATGGAATGGCACTTAGTCCCATGACAAACAATCTTTATTACAGTCCTCTCGCTTCTCGCGATTTGTATTATGTTAACACAAAACCATTCATAAAATCAGAATATGGAGAAAATAAAGTCCAATATAATGGGTAAATATATAAAAAAAACAATTTTAATTTTATGAAATAATTTTCTATTAAATAGTACGTACTTGCTTTTGATTAAGAAATCCAAAATATCCAAATTATATCTCCGTCATATTATCATCTTGCTTCTACCTGCAAATTTAAATTGTTTATAATTATAATTTAATATATAAATTTCAATTTTTGTATATCAAAAATTTGTATTTGTATATCCAGTTTTTAGAATCGATGCTTTAGATATATTCTATATCTTGCATATTTTTGCTTAATTCCACATGTTTTATTAATTTCAGAGTCCAAGATGTTTTCAACACTCAAACAACCGCTAAAGCAGTATCGAAAAATGGCATCCTTTTCTTCGGTCTCGTGAATAATACAGCTGTTGGTTGCTGGAACGAGCATCAAACACTTCAGAGAGAAAATACCGTTAGTAATTGCGAATATTTTTCTTATTATTTTCATATTTTCTCGATACATTTCTTTCAAAACTTACTATTAAACATGATTTTCCGTATGAAAAGAGTACATGTAGTTACATTATTCCATTTACTAGAGTTGACAGAGATACATGTCACTTGATACGATGCAACGCTTATCTTTGATAAAAAGTCATATGATGTAGCAGTCATAGTGGGAATAACGTGACGTCACGTATTCATTTTTATGCAGAAATTTCCAGTAACTGCAATGAGTGAGAGTAACTGTGAGTAGAAACGGTACTTGACAATTCTGCCTTCTATTGAAATGTTTCTCTTTTCAAATATGTAATACTATTAACATTTTTCCTTTTATATAAGTTAGTAATGCTTTTATTTGATTTTATTTATTTTTTTTTCTTCTTTTTTTCTATGAATTACTTGTTATTTTATTTCCTTCGTAAAACTATTATTCATATTAATTTTCTCTTCATCGAAATGTATGAATTTATTATTAGAATCGTGTAAATTTTTAATTAAATTAGTAAAAGATGTTTCAATTTAATTGATAATTAAATTATTCAACTCTTGAATGTGATTAAACTTTCTATAAACATACATGAGAACGTTTGATTAGTTACATTGATAGCACTCAATTAAATAATCGAATGTTTAGTTAGAAACAGATAAATGAATAAAAATGAAATTATTTTGAAATTGCAGGATATAGTCGCCCAAAATGAAGAGACACTTCAAATGATCGTTGGTATGAAAATTAAGCAATTGCTCCCACATATCGTCATTATTGATATAGATAATATAATAAACGATGAATATATGTTAGTTTTAACTAACAGAATGCAAAAGATATTAAACAATGATCTTAATTTCAACGATATTAACTTCCGAATTTTGATTAGAGGTGTGAGCGACTTGTTAGAAAACACTCGTTGCACAAATTTTAATATTCAGAATGATGACAATGATAGCGATGAAAATAACGATGACAGCATAAGAATCACAATAGACGCTTCATTTAATTAGCCATTTCTCGATGTATGTAAATCGAATATTCTTCAAAAATTTCTTTATATTATAAATGAATAGAATAAATATTGTTTTCACATAATATTTTTCAATTTTATTACCCTAAAAATTATGATAATATTAAAATATATTTGTATTTATATTAATTGATATTTCTAATATTAGATTTAACAAGAATGAGTGAGTGAATGCAATGTAATAAAATATTAAAAAGTTAATAAAATAAAACAGTTTGAAAGAAATACTTCATAATGAGATAAGATCATATTTGAAAAAAAAATGAATTTCATATTATGTAATATTACACTTTTTCTAATTTTTGTATAACAATTATTTAGAATAGAAATTATTTCATAGATTTCATAGATTGCTTTTGCAAAATATTTTATCAAGGTTATCATTTTGAACAATTATATTATTACAAGGATACACTTCACTGATTTCACTGATCTAAACTTGATTTTTTTTCGATTTTTTCGCTCGTTTTTGTTAAATCATGAAAACAGAAAGAGAAAAACATTTTTTGTGACTAAGATAGGAAAAAATATTCGAATTTTCTTCTGTGCTATGCGTTTTTTTACACTTTATCTACTTTATGATTGAGGTTATCACTCACCAACGTGCAAAATCGCCGAACGAACACAACGAACACACCGGCTATTAAAAGTAGTCAAAGCCAAGCCTCACAACGTGACGTACTTCTGCAACATCGCGTATTCTTCTCCTGTGGAAATTCGCCGTAAACAATTTGAATTCAGCCATTTTTAGCGATTGAGAGGATAGCGCACTTCCGGCAAATGATACTGCTAATGATTCTCTTACATCATTCCATGAGATGTCTTTTCTGTTAGTAATAATTCTATATTATTAAAGAATATAAATATAAAATTATATTTATCTTATTTTAGCAACAATTTATTAGGACGATCTATATTGGGTAATTAAAATAACACAAATTGCAAAATCGTAATGTAATTCTATTTTTTATCAATTATACTTGCATCATTGTAATTCTTATCAAATAATACTCGTAAATTAGATAGATAACATTGTGTTTTAACCTGCAATAAAATAAATTAATATTTAAATGATGGACTATTATAATTGAAAATATAATTTCGGTTATTTGTTAAATGTTATTACCATTAAATATTATATTATATTGATATATACAGAGTGTTAATAATATATTCCTGGGACATTATTAATTTTAAGTAAATATAAAAATTCATATACATAATTTGTTACTCATTTAATATAAACTATTTATTATATAAACTTATTATAATACTCATTATATAATTATATTATAAACTTATTTATTATTTATTATTTATTAATTATAAGCACTTTAAGGTGAGACAGAATAAAGGAATAATAGAATATAATAAGCAAGACATTGTATCGTTTTCATTTAATTGGACTTAAATTATAACCTGTCTATACTAAAATTTTTTAAACACACTTTAAAATACTTCCGTGTCAACATAAACGCAAATTTTGAAAAAACACACAATTCGTTTTATGTCTAGATATAGGCAAAATATAGGTCATTACTACTTATATATTGCCCAACTGTGACAATTCAACAGTCGCTGCAGTTCAGATACACTGCTTGCATTTCTTAAAATTAATTGTTAGTAGTAAAATACCTCATACGTCTTAAGTATACCTCAATTCTGATATTTATTAAAATTTTTTATCTTTCTGATCAGAGAAAATATTTTTCAGAAAAATGATAAGATGGTTGCTGCTGATGTATCTTGGCATAACTTGTCAAGGTGTTACAGACATTCATTCGAGAAATTTGACAAATTCGTTGAAAGTCATTTACGAATGGAAATATATTGATTACGATTTCGGTAGTGACGAAAAGAGACAAGCTGCCATTCAATCAGGCGATTACAATTATACAATGAATTATCTTTTGGACACCGATCAATGGGGTGGTAAATTATTTTAAACGATATTACTCCGCAATATTTTTTCATTATTTAAATTTTTCAATTATTATCATCATCAGAAATATCCCATGTTTTCCTTTTTAGATAAAACTTTTGTCATTATAATGAAATTTAATGGTGTGCCCTCTTCTTTGAATGTGATAACTAATAAAACTGGCAACGGTGGACCTCTTCTGGCACCGTATCCTGATTGGACGTGGGCGAAAAATGAAAATTGCTCTGGCATCACGAGTGCTTACAAGATTGAGGTAATTAGAAACTTTTTCTGTAATTACATTCAAAATTAATATTCTTTTCCAAAATAAAAAAGCTCAATTTACTCAATTTCGATATTTAGATCGATATGTGTGACAGATTGTGGGTCCTCGATTCAGGTCTCATCAATAATGTCCGATCCGTATGCCCTCCACAACTCCTTGTCTTCGATCTGAATACTTCACAATTGTTAAAGCAAGTCAAAATACCGCACGACATTGCTGTGAATACCACCACAGAAAAAGGAGCTCTGGTGACTCTAAGTGTTCAATTGTTGAGTTGCGAAGTGAATGGATCCACTCTTGTAAGTCGCAATAAAAACAATTTTTCCTGAAAAATTCTTAATTTTAGTATCGTAATTTATGATCTGTGTATTTAATTTTTTTTTTAAATTAAATTATTTTATTGGAAATTAATTTCGATTGAATTGGTTATTTTTGTTTCTACATGAATTTTAATAATCTCATTTCAAAATGATAAAAAAATTCTATATTAAAATAGATATTATTTTCTAAATGAAGTATAAAAATTTTAATAAAATTAAGTCGAAAATTTAAAATTTATAAAATTATAAACAATTTTTTTAAACGAATTAAAAATTATAAACGTTATTTTTAAACGAATGACTTTCTTGTTTATTAACGTGTTACATGAAAACATACGATTACCTTATCATTCTTTACTTTATTACCTACAGAAGGTTATCTGCTCGTGCGCTTTTTTTTTCACTGTTGGTTATATATTCAATAATTATCACTTATTTATTTTACTTAATGCAAACGTATAAAAAGTAATCCATAAAATTATTATAGGAAATATATATTTGTCCCTGTTATTTAAAAATTAATATTAAAAAATGAAAAATGCAATTTGAAATGTGAAAAATATCATTTTTGTAAATGATAAAGAACTATTATACGAAAAAAAATTATTATCAAATCTATATATATTTTAAAAAATGAAATGTTAGAATGTATTATAAGAATTATTTTATCGATGCAATAAATGAAACAAATCACACTTACTTCTTAAATTATAGCAATTAATGTCACAGTGATAAGCACAACGAATCGCGTTGTTCGTAGCTTTGTAGGCAATACTAAGAACATCATGCGTACGCACATAACTAGTGCCATCTATGAAAGATCTAACTTCAATCTTTTCGAATGTCATACAAGATAGATGGCATTAGTTAGTGCGCATATTATGTCTTTAATAGAAGATTACGAAACAGATTTGTATAAAATATTTGTATATGATACATTATCTATTTATATAAAATTTTAGAGTTCTTTAAAATTTAATACAAGTAATTTGTACATACGATATCCTAATTGTATTTAATACAAAAGAAGTTTCATAAAAAAAGGACTTTTCGTAAAAAAAAAAAATAATAAATCGAAAATATATAAAATAACATTTTTTTTATATAACTTATTATATAACTTTCGTATAATAATGCAACAGGTGTACATAGGAGACAACGAAGGTTTCGCTTTAATTATCTACAACAATTCAGATAATTCTTTCCAACGATTGACTTCGAGTACCTTCGCAAGTGATCCTAGATATACCACATTCACGATCAACGGAGAGAGCTTCACATTGCAAAGTGGAATTTTTGGAATGGCACTAAGTCCTCTGACTCAAAATCTTTATTATAGCGCTCTGAGTTCTCATAACTTGAATTATGTCAACACGGAACAGTTCGTAAAATCACAATATCAGGCGAATAACGTGCATTATCAAGGGTAAACATGTTGATAAATAATATATATATATAATTAATATATTTGTGCAATCTTTTTTGGAAAATCGATTCTATCTAAATCGAACAAAAGTTGGAAAAATTAAAAATTGTTAACTTTTGTTTTAACTCTTAGAATCGATCTCACGAATATGTTAAAACACATTTCTATATTTTTATCAATTTCAGGAAAGAAAATATTTTATGGACTCAAGCATCGGCTAAAGGAATATCGGATAATGGTGTTCTCTTCTTCGGACTTGTGGGTGATACATCTCTTGCCTGCTGGAACGAGAATCGATTACTTGACAGAAGAAATATCGTTAGTCGTATTTTTTTTTCACATTTGCTCTAAAATACAAATACACTTTTCTTCTAATGAAAAATTTATATGAATTAATAACACTTTCTTTTTTATGCAATAAACTAATAACAATTTTGTCTCTTTGGTTAAATCAAAGATGGCTGCGTGAATTTTTAAAGCAATCAGATAATTTTTGATTAAACGATCAAAAATAAATTGAGAAACTAATTGATTAATTAAAAAGCGAAGTTTATTTTGAAATTACAGGAAGTGGTTGCCAAAAATAAAGAAACTCTTCAAGCTATTACTGGTCTTAAAGTTAAAAGAAGAATCTCGTTCATTCTTGTGCATGGATTTCCTCTTGAATATGAATATGTATTGGCTGTAAGTAACAGAATACAAAAAGTAATCTACGGTTTTGATTTCAATGACGTGAATTTTCGAATTTTAATCGCGAATGTGAACGACTTGATAAAGAATACTCGTTGCATATCTCCTTGAATCAATCCTATCTCGATATAAATCAACTTATCCTATAATCTGTATATATATAGAATAAACAAATTCTAACGAAATAAAGAATTTTTGTGTAAACATTTTTCAATTTTATTATCCTACTTTTAAGAATTATAATTATTTAAAAACTTTATCAGTTTCAATGATCTTGAATCATATCATTAGGATTATCACTCTGAACAATTTTTTTGATATGGATTAATTATTAATTAAATCAAAATACACCGATTTTATGACCTATTTTTAACATTTGTAATAATTATCCAAGGATTTTTATTGTACACCAAAAACATTTTTATGAGATAGAAATAGAATACATGTTTTGTTTCATATTGTTTTATATTTTTATATTTTTTTTTTTTAAATTTCAAAAAGCGAATATATGAAATTTAAAAAGAAAAATATAAAAGCAATTGAAAATTTCATTTTTTTGTTCTAGTAATTGGTGAGAATAATTGTGTGACAATTAAGCGGACACAAAGTATAATAGATAACTACACTATTTGTATTCTTAAATTATAGAATATATATGGGCCTACAAAATAAAATTATACAAATCTTATACGTTAACAACAATTTTTATGAAAAGATAGAATTTTCTTTACACTTCTATGAAAATTCTACTGATAAATGATTTCAATAATTATAAGAATTTATTAATCATAGTATGGAGATCCTTAAAAATAATAATTTAAGTCACATATAAATTATTTAATTTTTAAAAGATGATAATGAAGTGATATTTAAAAAGAGATTAATTTTATTTTTATATTTCTATATTCTCCAATATGTACAATATATATATATATATATATATATATATATATATATTGCATTATAAAAGATAGATAATACCAATAAGCAAAAAAAAAAATAATTTGAAATGAAATTCAAAATGAAGAATTCTGAAAATTACTTCTATTTTACCATTTCTTTTCTTTTCTTTTTTTTTTTAATAACAAAAAAAATAAATTAAATCTAAATATAACTTAAAATTTAATCTTTTCTAAAATATTCTTAAAAGAAATTAAAGTAAAAATGATTCAAAAAAACAATGTATTTTTTTACAAAATTGTCAAATTGGATTCTCAAGTAAAACATATTTTAAATTCCTCAATAATTATACTATTATAGTTTATATGAATTTCCATGAATTATGTAATTGTACTTTTATGACTATATGACTAATATTACGTAACAGAAAAATTTTTTCAATTAAAATGAATTTTTCAGAAATAAAATAAATCATTGTAGATAAAAAGTTTCGATTGGGAATAAGTTTTTTTATTGTTATTCGTAATGCCATTTCTGGATTTTCAAGAACCTATTTTAAAATGATGATGTAAGATTCAGAAAATGGCGATCCAAAAAAAGCCGATTTGATTGATTGCTATTATTTAACGGTAAAAATTACTTCATTTTTTAACACATTAAATTCATTTTTCATCCATGCCAGAATAGAAAAAAAAATTATATTATTATGCAATTATGAATATTATCGAATGTAAGTATCAGAATTCCAAGAAGTAAAAGTAAAGGAAAAAATCAGATGATTATAAAATTATGACTATGAAATATTTGAAGTTTGATAAAATCTTTATTAATTAATGGAATGTTTCATAAAAATAAAATATTCTGCCTGTAAATGAAGAAAAAATGGGAAATTGAATGTAAATTGATCAATTGCAGTTTACCACATTGCATAATTAAAATATAAATTAAGTGTTATCGACTATATATAATGTGTGTTATAAAACATGTGTTGAATGTTTCTAGGAAATAATTTAAAAAGTAAGTTTTCTTAAAAAAAAAAAAAACAAAAAAACGATAAAAATCTCTCTCTAAAAGTGAAAAAATATGTTTCAAATATCTATCGTTTAAATTAAATTGTACTATGTATTAGTATAGTTAAAAAATTTTTATGCGATTATAGATACAGAAAATAATAAAAAATATTGAAATAAACTGTCTAAACTATTAGTCTAATTGCATCAATAATTATTTATGCTAATTTGAATAAGTAGTGAATAATGAGAATAATGGGCAATTTTTTTTTTTAAATGTTACTTTTTTCCTTTTTTAAATATCATTTAACTATCTTTTTTTCATAATTTAAATTTAAGTTGAAACAAAATAAAAATAATTAAAACAATTGATTGAAAATCGACGAGATACATCTGATGTTAATAACAATAGTTTAAATGCATTGAATTAAATAAGGAATAAATAAATTTCAATTTTTTTTTAATTTATTTTTTCTTGTTTGTTTAATTATTCAACTACGTTTACTCAATTATGCATGAATTTCTATAATCTATTATAATGATTTAAATATTAATAATAAAGATTATTTCAACTCTTATTTTGTCAAAAAGAGAAATTTATTAAAATTATTGTATAAAATCTTCCAGTTGTCTTCAATATCGATCGATAGCACAATAAATGTTAAAAAAATTCGTATTTTTGCAAGACCGATTCTCTGTTTATTCAAAACAAACACAAAAATGTGCAAAAATATCGGTTGAGGCTCATCTCTTGAGTTATGAACAATTATCATTTTTAGCTCAACATTTCTTTTTCTAGAACATTTGAAAAAAAAACGATTATAAAGTATGAAAGTTCAAGATATTAATTATTATAATATATAATATGTAGTAAATTCTATTA
Organism: Apis mellifera; assembly: GCF_003254395.2. Lineage (NCBI taxonomy): Eukaryota > Metazoa > Arthropoda > Insecta > Hymenoptera > Apidae > Apis > Apis mellifera. The sequence goes on from NC_037648.1 coordinate 2,318,525, forward strand.
TAAATTACATTTGCAATAAATATAGCAGATGTCGAAGGTTATGCATTGATTATTTATAACAATACCGACGATTCTTTCCAATGATTAATTTCAAGCACGTTCCTTACACAATCCTAGATATACCAATTACACTATTAATGAAGAAAGTTTCACTTTGTAAGATGAAATTTTGGATATGGCACTAAGTCATAAAACACAAAATCTTTATTATAGTGCTATGTCTTCTCATAATTGAATTATATACACAAAACAGTTAAGAGCAATTTCAAATTAGTAATGTACAATATCAAGAATAGTTAAATATATGGTTAAATAACGTTTTTTCATATTATTAAGTGATTTAGATATTCATGTTCTTTTGTTTGTTTCACAGAGTCTCAGATATCTTATGGATTCAAGGCCAAAGCAATCAAAAACTGGTACTTTCTTTTTTAGATTCATAGATGACATAATACTTTGTTGGACAATTGACACTTGACCACTAAAAAAAGAGAATATCATTAGTAATTTCAATGCTTTTTAATTATTTGTTAATCATAATCATTATCAGTAATCATAATTGTTTATACATAATGGTTCATTACTTGAATATTTTTTATTTTTCAATGAAGTATTAACTAATAATTTTTTATTCTTATTGAAAGTTTGTGAGTTAAAATGTGAAGAATAATGAGTAGCTTGTAGCAACAAACGTTTATTAAAAAGAAAGATGGTTTGAAAGTAAAATAATTTTTAAGAATAAATAATTTTGTAAGAAATAATCGCCAAGAATAGCGACATCAATTCGTCAGTGTTTTGAAAATTTTTGTTTCTGAGGAAATATCTTCAAATACTTTTACGTCATTTGAACGTCAAAATAATATATATGAGTTCTAAATAAGATTTCAGAAAGTAGCAAATGAAAATGTAAATTTCAATGAAATGAACTTTCGAATTTTAAATGTGCTGTAAATGTACAGTTAATAAATACTCGTGGCGAAAGTCCTTATACAAAATTTCCAATCTCAATTCTTCTTTAATCTTGTATTTTTAAATTTATCTTAAATTTATCTAATGTCAAAATTGAATTACATTATAAGATTTCTTTACAAAGATATATTTCTTATAATATTTCTTATATATCTCAAAACTTCTTGTTGTTCTTTAAAAGTATGGAATAAATATTATTAATATGACATTTTTCAATTTTAATATTTTATTTTTAAAAATTATTCTTTATAGTTTTTAGTGCTCGATTTTATCACCTATGCGCAAACACAGTATTTTAAAAAATATTTTTCTTCATCTTTGGAAATGAATGAATATTTATCAACTGTTGTAAATTCTAATAACAGCTTCCTGGATTTTACTGCTGCTTAATCGCCGTCTTGCATTTCCTAAAACAGGTAAAGATATTGTTAGAAGATTTCAATGAGTCAGTGCCATTGAAAATATAATATTATAATAAATAATTTTTATAAAATTTATAAAAAATTATTTTTGCATCAGAGTTATTTTTATCTTTTTATAAATTTTATTATTAAATAATATTTATTATAACTTATTCGTGATTTTTCAAATTTATAAACTTGTTAAAAATTTTCGATTTTTTCGAATATATCAAGAACAACACAGAATGTACAAGATATATTTATTAAAACATTATTTAATTTTATTTCCAAAAAAGAAATTACACAAAATGTTAAATTAATCAATAATAATATTGAGCAAATTCAGCAAAAATAATTTCAAGTATTTTTAAATTTATCCATAAAAACATATATTCAGCAGGATCAATATTTTAATATCGCGCTGCGCAATTACTTAAAATTTCATTATTTTTCAGATAATATAAATAAATATGAATAAATTCTCTCGAAAATATATATGTACATATAAATTTTTGTCAATGATTGTATTTTTGAAAAACGTATATTTCCGATTGACGTGAAATTTAGAAAGGTTAAAGAAAAGCGATGAATTATAATTTAAAATTTTATACTTTGAATATTTATTAATTTTCGAAATATTAATGAAAAGGTTTCTATAGAATAGAATATTGATTTCTATACATACAGTAATTGACATTATATTTATACAAACGTTACTAATACAATCATCTTCATGCCACGAGGATCGTCATCATGTCCTCGAATGTAAAATAATCGATGACACAATATAACGATACCGAGTTCAGTGCATTAGATTATCGCAAATATAAACGATTATTGTAACTTCAGTCGTTTAAAGAATATTTTCTATTTCCAATACAATCGTAATATATGAAATATATAACAATAGTCTCTTAAACTTTATGTTTTAACTTACCAACAGAGTTTACCAAGTTGATTAGAATAAATTTATAGGATTATCTACAATGGCTGACAATGATTGTTTTGATTATTTTTTTTTGATCCATTTTAATTTCAATGATCAAAAGATGTTGGATTTCAATAATTACAATTAAAATTTTAGAATTAAGATCCATTCTTCCTTTTGTTCTTTCCTCTAAATTAAAAAATATTTTTTATATATTAGCGATGAATTTGAATTTGAATTTTTAATCTTGTTTTAACTGTATATAAATCATATAATCTATTATATTTAATTATCAAAGTTTATATTAAATAAAGCAAGAAAGATATTATTATTTCTACTTCAATTATATATAATAAATATTTATATATAAACTTATCTGTATATTATTTATCCATATATATTTATATAAATATAAATTTTAATCCATATTTTTGAATATCAACTTTTGTATTGTGTTCTGGCTTCTAAAATCGATTTTGCACAAAAAATCCGATATAAATATATATACATAGGATTTATTTATATTTATTGTTTTTATACTTTATACTTATACTATTATTATCTATGATTATCTATGATCTATTATATTTAATATACTTAATTATTTATTTATTAATATTATAATCATATTTCTTATAGTCGCAAGATTTAAGTTAAAATATCTTTAAAAAAAAAATTTTCTTGGACTTTTTTTAAAATAAAAAAATAAATATTCTAGAATTTTTAATCATTTTTCCACAAACTATTATTATATAATTAAAATTATAACTTAATACTAAAACATCAATGGAAATATTGGAAAACAAAGAAATGCAATTTGTTTTATCTCACCAATACATAGAAGGTCATTATTGCAGTTTATATTTATCACCCAACTTTGTCACTACATGCATATTGCACTCCTTTCCTTAGAATTTATTGCTACACTATTTTGCAAAAAGATCTCAAACGACTTGCATAAGTGTTTTTTGCTCTATTGTAATTTTTACGTGAATCTTCTAACAAGAAAGACAATATGTCTTTCAATATCTGGTGGTTGATACTGTATTTTAGTATAGTTTGTCAAGCAAAAGCCCATTATTCTTTGAGAGATTTCAAGGCAAATATCTTCCAAGTTAAATATCAATGGAAATACTTCGATTATAATTTTGGTAGTGATGAAAAGAGACAAGCTGCAATTCAATCTGGCGAATACAATTATAAGAATAATGTTCCAATAGACGTCGATCGATGGAATGGTAAAGTATACAAGGTGTTAATAATCATAGAACATCTTTATAGGATTGATTCTATAAATCGAAGCAAATATGCAAAAATATCAGTTGAATATCTCATTTCTCAAGTTATAAAAAATTCAAATTTGCATTAGAAAAAACGAGACACAAATAAAGAGTTCTATTCTTATCATTCTATCTCTTATTTCCTTTAGCGCAAAATTGTATATCAAATAATATCAAAACTTTTGTGTTTATTTTAGTCTCTAATATCAATTCTACAAAAAAATTCCATATTATATATATTATAATATATTAATATATTAATATCTTGTATATTTTGAATGAATTAATATGTGTTTACATTTTGTGCATTTTGTGCAAAATAATTTATATTTTGCAGATTATTGCAGATCAAATTAATATAAAAAATTTTATATATTTTATAGGTTTATTGAAAATAATATTAATAAAAAAATTCGATACATCTTGTCTTTTGAAGAGCAAGATTAAAATTATTACAATTAATTATTCTTAATTATATTAATTTGATTGTTATTAGTAATTCCTTTTATTTTTTATAATTATATTTGTCAATATAATAATTGTTTATACCAACAGAATGCAATCTTTTCGAAGATTTTATTAATGCTATCAATTTTTTATATGTTATGTTGAATTTTAAATCTGCAACAAAAAACATTTGATTAAAATAAACACATACTGATAATATAAGATTAAATTATATTATAAAAAAATATTTCTTTATTATAATACGTTATTACAATTCTTTAAACGTTACTTATCTTCGAATTATAATTTTGCAGATTAGTAAAATCAATCATTATGTATATAACAATCTAATTTTCTTAATATTTTATATTTTTCGTTCTAGGTAAAACTTTTGTCACCATATTAAGAAATGATGGTGTGCCTTCGTCTTTGAACGTGATATCTAACAAAATTGGCAATGGTGGACCACTTTTGGAACCATATCCAAATTGGTCGTGGGCAAAAAATCAAAACTGTTCTGGTATTACGAGTGTTTACAGAATTGCGGTAATTAAGAATTGTTTTCATATTGGAATTGCAACAATAAACTTCTATAATATCAAAGATACGTTACATAGATATACCATAATATGAAAAATCGATGTTTTCTTGAATGTTGATCCATTTCTCCAGCAGAATTTGTCTATTCTTTATTTTTTGATAATATGTTTCTTTGTATCATTTTCTCAAGAAGAATTTCACTTTTGTACTTATTTTCTAAATTTAGTTTCAACAGCAATTTTTAATATATGTTATAAAAATAATATTATTCTATTATATTCCATGTTTGCTTTTGAAGAAAGAAAAATTCAATTAATATATCATTATTATATAATATTCTATTTAGATTGACGAATGGGATAGATTATGGGTTTTAGACAATGGTATTAGCGGTGAGACATCTGTATGCCCTTCGCAGATTGTCGTCTTTGATCTAAAAAATTCAAAATTGTTAAAACAAGTTAAAATACCGCACGATATTGCGATAAACTCTACTACTGGAAAAAGAAATGTAGTAACTCCAATCGTTCAAAGTTTTGATTATAATAATACCTGGGTAAGTCCTGTTTGAAATCAATTTTAGCGAATTTTTTAAAAAATTATTATTGACTTTTAGGATACTAGATAATTTCAAAAAAATTGATCAGTTTAATTTTGATCAAAATTAATAATATTAAAATATATTCGATATTTCACAGAAAAGTTTTTGTTAACAACTTTTTGATAAACGCCAAATAAAATCTTCATAATTTTCGTTATGAAATCATTTCAGCAATTCTTCCTCTAAAACAAATTTGAAAAAAAAAACAATTATAAAGTTTGAAAGTTCAAGATATTAATTATTATAATATATAATATAAGAAATTCTATTATAAATTACATTTACAATAGGTGTATATAGCAGACGTCGAAGGTTATGCATTGATTATTTATAACAATGCCGACGATTCTTTCCAACGATTGACTTCGAGCACTTTCGTATACGATCCCAGATACACCAAATACACTATCAATGACGAAAGTTTCTCGTTGCAAGATGGAATTTTGGGTATGGCGCTAAGTCATAAAACGCAAAATCTTTATTACAGTGCTATGTCCTCTCATAATTTGAATTATGTCAACACAAAACAATTTACACAAGGGAAATTTCAGGCTAATGATATACAATATCAAGGGTATGTAGTTAAATAATATTTTTTTCATATCACGTATTAAGTAATTTAAATACTTAAATTTTATTTATTAGGTATTAATTAGATAAATATTATTAGATACTTAAATTTTTGTTTCTTTCACAGAGCCTCAGATATCTTATGGACTCAAGCGAGCGCTAAAGCAATATCGGAAACTGGTGCTCTCTTCTTTGGACTCGTGAGTGACACAGCACTTGGCTGCTGGAACGAGAATCGGCCACTAAAAAGAAGGAATATTGTTAGTAATTGGAAATATTTTTTTTTTCTATAGCATTCATAAGTAATAATATTCGAACAATATAGATTGTCTTCTGAAGTAGTATTTTTCGAACAAAAATTTTAATTTAATTACATCACAGTATTTTTAGAACTCAATAAAGATGATTGATACTGATTTCAATTTTTTTTAAATTATTTAACGAAGTTACATTTTTATTACATTATAATTATTTTTCGTGCTGATTATTATTATATTTTAAATATTTAAAAATTTAAAAATGAGATCATTATACATAATACTTCAATAGTATTGAAATTTTCGAATTTTAATTTCGGTGATACGTATTTATTCAGAATCTCTGAACTAGATTCGAGTCCCAAAAAATATCTCTACAATTATATGAACTTCTTGTAAATATAAAGAATATTTCGAAAATCAAGAATTAAAGAAAGAGAAAAAATTTAAAAAAATATTTTCTTTTCAACTATATTCTTTATTTATTGAGAATTAACAATGACACTCATAACACTAAATATTTGTTACAAATATTGTTACTGTGTAAAATATAAACTATTATTAAAATAATTTTCAAATTTTTAGGAAATAGTCGCCAAAAATAACGACACTCTTCAATTCATCAGTGGTATAAAAATTATCAAGCAAATATCTTCAAATATTTATGAACGTCAAAATAACGAGTATATATGGATTGTAAGTAACAAATATCAAAAAATAGCAAATGGAGATTTAAATTTTAATGAAGTGAATTTTCGAATTTTGAATGCGCCTGTAAATCAATTAATAAGGTACACTCGTTGCGAAAATCCTAAAACAAATTTTTTCTCAATTTTCCTTTGATCTTTCTATTTTTCTTTCTATTGTAATGTCCAAATTAAATTATATGTTTATCAAAGATTTCTAGTTTTTTCTTTAAAAGTATGGAATAAATATTATTAGTATAATATTATTTTTCCATTTTAATATTTTATTTTTAAGAATAATTCTTTGTAGTTTCTTTTAGTTAGCGAGATTTTATAACTTATGCGCAAATGTAGTATTTTAAAAAATATTTTTCTTCATATTCGAGAATGAATGAACATTTATCAGTTGTAAATTCTAATAACAATTTCCTGGATTTTACTGCTACTTAATTGCCGTCTTGCGTTTCCGAATAGAGGTTAAGATATTGCTAGAAATTTCAATGAGTCAGTGCTATTGAAAATATAATATTATGTTATAAAAAATTATTTTTGCATCAGAGTTATTTTTATCTCTTTATAAATCTTATTGTTAAGTAATATTTATTATAGCTTATTCGTGATTTTTTCAAATTTATAAATTTGTTAAAAATCTTCGAAATATCATATTGAAAGATTAAAATATTGTGTAATTTTATCTTCAAAAAGAATTAAATAAAAATTTTCAATATTCATAAAATAAAATAAAAATTAATCAATATTCATTAATATTTATATATGTATCAACTTAATTATAAAATTTAATTAATTATGTTTCAATTTTTTTAAGTATATAAATAAATTCTTCAATTATATTAATAAGTTCCCAATTATTTCTGAATATTTAACATTAATATTGAATCAATTATAATTGTTCTCTGATTCTTGGCCTACATCACAATAAGAATCAATCACTCGATTTTGTTTGACTATCGAGCAAAACATCGATTCACATAATTAAAACTCTTACGCAATATCGAACAAAAAATTCTTCTCGCGTTCAAAAAAAAAAAAAAATTCGAAAAATTAGTTATTAGTTGAATAAGTCTTATTAAAGTAACCCTTAGGGATTTTTAAGAAATTGGATCAGAAATTTCATAATATTATTTCAATTTTTAGATTCCATCTTATATGATAGTTCGTTCGTGTTATGTAAAGAGAATATGTACAGTCTAAATCAGAAACAGATAATAGACCTACTCATTTTGAAAATTTTTTAAATTTTTAATTTTAAGAAATAATATATTATTTAAAAAATAATATATTTTTGAAATAACAATAAAAATTTTGAATTGCTTAAACAATTTAAATAATAAATTTAATAATAAAATAAAATTGAATTATTCAATTGAATATTGTTGAAAGTATCAAGTATTTATATAATTGCTTATAAAAGTTTATATTATGAATGGAAAGACTAAAAATCAAATTTATTATGCAATATAAATTAGATTAGTATATTCCTTATATTTCGTTAAATTTTTCGATTAGTTATGATAATATATTATAATAATTTAGTCATTGATTATTTAAATTCATTATATTCAGAATAAATTATTTAATATAGTGATATTTGAATAATGATTCAGTAAAATATATAATAATTATATTTCAAAAACTGTTTGCAATAGTCTATTATTAATTTTAAAAAAGTAAAATTTTATAATAATTTATTAATTAACAATATTTATCAATAAATTGATAAATTATAAATTGTAAAATATAAATCTTACTTTTCCAATTTCATAATTTTATATAATTTTATAAGTAATTTTACATTATATAATATATTAAAAATAACATAACCTAATAAACTATAATTTATAAAATTATATACTTACTTAACTTTATTTAAAACTTTATTTATTTTATTATTCGATTAATTAGTCAATCTATTAATATATTATATCCAAAAAAATTATTACTAACTATTATTATTAATTATTTAACTTTCTGACTGAAATATTAGATAACGTTAACACAAAACGCCCTCTTGCGTATTTCTCATCATTTCAATACTTGCATCGAAACTTGCGATTTGAAATTCTAAATAATAATAGTCGATAAATACTATCGATGAAAAACTTAATTTAAATTCTTGAAATCTTAATAAAAATATTTCGATGTTACACCCAGTACTTATTAAATCAGATAAAAATAAATTAGAATGCAAGTATCGTTTATTATTCAAAACAAAATAATAACCGAAATAACAACTGAAGCAATACGATTACTAATTGAAAATATTATTAGATATATTGGTAAAATTGTTTATGGAAAAAGAAAATGACGAAATGAAAAGTGGCAAGTGTAGAAAAACGCAGGTTTCAGCTTTCTCAGTTCGGCCGAACTGTACAATCCAATTACAGTCTGATCGGTCCTCGAGTGTCAGTCTACGTGATTAAGTAATCTCGAACGGTTCTGTGCATCGTTTACTCTTCTGAATCTTGAATAATAATTTAGAAAAGGAATTCTATAAGAAAAAAATTACAAGTTAATGAATATTTTTTAATATAAAATTATTAAAAAACTTGTATGAAGATAGAGAAACGAAGAAAAAATTTTTTAAACATTTTTTTATGAAATTATTTTTATATAATTCAGTGATGCAAATTTTGTGTTGAATTAATTCGAAAAATTAATTAATCACCGAAAAGAAAGAAACTTTTAGAAAAAATACGAAATAAATATAAATTTTTTATTTCATATTTGTGCAAGAATAAAAATAAGACGCAAAATATTAGGTAAGTCGATGAATAAGGTTATAAACATCAATTATACTTGTCCTGATAATCGATATTTTAAATAATCAATTTGGAATTGACTTTCTATTATTAAATTCGATTTTGTTTCTTAAATAATGAAAAGTTCCATTTACTTTTGTTTCTTGTTATTTTTATTCTATTTTATTATTATATTATAATTGTATTTTTTTAAATACGAATAATGGATAATTTATATTCAATTATTATAATTGTCTTTTTAAATACTTTAGATTATTCATATTCAATTATTTCCTTCTTCTCATTATATATAGATTATTATATACATAATGTTATAATAAACAATGAAAATTTATTAGTATTTTTGGTTATTCGATATATCTAGATTTAATAAGGAAGTAAAGTTCTGAAACTGAAAGTTCGTATTAAATTCAAATGGTCTCGCGTCATTTGTTGAACGAATCACTGGAACAGAATAGATTAATGTTTTTAAACAATATGGATCATTCGTTTCTCTGGATTTTTCAGTTCAACTAGTTCGATAACCATGAGCTTGACTTTAAAACAATCGAGATGAATTGTTAAATATCACCTTGCTTTGATATTCGAATTTTTTCTTTTTGAACAGTTCGTTCGAAAATTACCTTTAAATAACTAATAGTGAAATTTACAATAAAGTGAAGAAAAGATATATATGAAAAAAAGGGAAAGCGTATCGAGTTAATTGCATCTGATTTACATGCGTGAACATAAATTTTTCTCACTCGATGTATTTGATAGCTTGTCTTTCAATTTTATTGGAACATTATGAAAGATTAACTCATTAATGAAATATTTTTGCAATGCAATAAATATAATTATTTATTATTCATCATAATATATAAAAATAAATATTAATAGTAAATAAATTTGATCTTAATGAATTAAGAAAATAATTTATATAAATATTAAATTGATATTGATTATCTTGATATTCTATTCTTTTTGATATCATTAAAAAAATAAACATGATGAATATTTCATGACACAATTTTATGATACTATTAATTTATAATTTTAATGTAAATTATGTATTATGTTATCTTGCAAAGTAATATTGATATTACTATATTATTAATGATTTTTTATTTATTCTTTTTTCGATCAAATGAATAATGTATTCTTAATAGAATATTCTAAAATTTTTTAATGTTGCATAAATTAAATAAAATAATGTTATTAATTATTATTTATAAAATATATATATATATATTTATATATATATATTTATATATATATATAAAATTAAAAAAATTTCTTTAACTATTTTATTTCTTTCACAAAGTTAAAACTCAAATATTATTCATTAAATTTGCAAAGATATATAAATTAAACATTAAATCTGAATAACACATTTCCATTACAAATAAGAGAAAAAATATTGATAAACAACTGCAGTTATTACGAAATATGAATAATAATGTGACGGCATTAAATTTTTGTTCACGTTTTTCTATACTTTCTCGCTAACCTAATTTCACAGGTTAATTGAAACGCAAGAAGTAACCTCTTGTTTCATTCCTACAGACATGCCATGGCAAGAAAAAGGAAAAGCATCGAATCCAGTCATTGGTCCAAAAATTCATGGACATCTACAAGCCTTGCCAAAGAAACAAATAGTTTTTCATTCGTATCTCCTACTCATTCTTTCACTTATAATTTGGAGAGTTCTAATCCAAACCATGAACATTCTATGGTTCAAAAAATATGTAAAGAGAGTGGTTCGTCCCGTACAAGTAAGTATGTTACATGTTATTTTATCAAATATCAATAAAATTATAATTTCTATATTTTATATCTAGAATAAATATATATATATATATATATATATATATATATATATATATAAAGCAGGAAAAATATTTTACAGTGTATCCAATAATATTTAATATATAATGTTTAAAAATATAACATTTTTTAATTTAATTAAAATTATTTATTTTTAACTGATGTAAAATGTTATTTAAAAAAATTTAAAGAAGAAGGAAAAAAGTGAATATTTATATTAAACAAATATTTGGATTATTTATAAATTCAAAATAAGAAATTATTAACAATTTTGAATTTAATACTCTTGATACTTTTTTGAAGAATAATATATTTTAAGAAGCTCATAAATTAATAATATTGACAAATCAAAAAAAAGAATTTATAAGAATTTGTTACAAATTTATATCAAATTAAAATGATGAATATTTTATAAAAATTATTATGTTATAAAAATTAAAATAATTGTAAAATTGAGAAAAAATAGAATAAGATAATAAATGGAGATATTTTATGAATTTTTTATTATGATATTTGAAATGAAAAATAAATTTCTAATTAATTTCTATATCTTTAATTTTCTTAACAAAAAATTGAATTTAATGATAAGTTTAATGATAAATATTAAAGAAAAAATAATAAAATTATCTAATAAAAGTATAAAAAAATTTTATTAATTAATAAAAATTTAAAGTCTGTGCAAAATTAATAATATTATCAATATTAAATATTGTCAATATTATTGATTATATATCATTTGAAAAAAAAATTGAAACGAATTAACTAATTTAAAAATTTCTGAATACCAGTTTTTGAATATTGTCGAAAATAATTGTACTAATAGTTCGAATTCCTATCAAGAAAAAATATAAAATGAAGTTAACAAGAAAAATATATGTCATTACGTAAAAGTTAGTTTTGTATTTCGTCGCGCAAAAAAACAATAGTAGCAACCAACCAGTGTGTCCTCGTAAAAATAGAATTATGACGTGAAACAAATTGCTTCCCGGGAAAATGTGCTTACACGCGCGATTGTTCTAAACATTTTTTACCACTTCGACGTGGCAACAACTATCGCTATTCATAATTGCATAACGCACACCTTGCTTTCACGAACAATATATGCTACAATGTCAAATTTACTCGAATTATCAGTTAAATAAAGTCGTGTATGCAGTTAAAATTTTTAGTTTAGGTTAGGTTAGATTAGAATTTCTTTTTTAGTGTCTTGTTATAACTTTTCTTTCAAAGGAATCGTTGTTAGATACAATTTCAAATAATTCAACAATTCAAATAAGATTTTGAATTTTGTATATTATTTTTTAACTTTCTTTCAATTCTATATTAATATCTAGATATCTAGGTATTTATTCTAGATATTTTCAATTCTATGTTAATATCTAGATATCTAGGTACTTGTTACATTTTTTTAAATTTAGATTTTTATAAATACAATTATAGAAATGGAATATATGTTTCATCTTTTAAATATCATAATGTTTATTTTGAATATTTCATATATTTTAACATATACATTTAAATTTTTCATAAATATCCCTAGTCTAATCATATTTTTTCCTTAAAAAAATTTCTGTAGTATTTAGATAAAATAGACACTCTACATATATATATATATATATATATATATATATATATATATATATATATATATATTATTACAAAATTACAAAATGAAAAGTTATATGTATAGTCTTAATGTAAGAATTAAAATTTAAAATACAAATATTTCTTATTTCTCTTATTATTCAGAACTGGTTTCAAGCGTTCATTAAGCAAGTGTGAAATGCTGTTACCTTGAATGGATGGCAATCTAGGGAATTTCAATCTTCCTCGTATTTAATCCATCTCTGTCTCTTCTCTTTCTTCTTCTTCTCTTCTTCATCTTTCTTCTTTTTCTTCTTTTTCCTTTTCCTCGTGGCTCACGTTATATCTAAGTACCTCGATCAAAGAAACTAAAGAGTTCTCACGAGATTATGCTGGCGTAACGATGTTCTAATGCATTCCGCCGAACAGATTCCTCATTTCGCAACATCAAACGATTGCTCAAAACATGCTCTAAATATCGAGCATCGGCGCAAGTAGCAAATTCACTACTAAATTGTAAGAAAACATTACAATTGGTTACAAATGCAAACTATACAAATTCAATTATATAAATTTTTATTAACAGTGTTACATCATACCAATTATTTTTATATTATTATAACAATGAAACGAATATTTCAATTTTTTTGTATGTATATCAGAATTAATGGATTTTATTTTACCTATTTTTTATTTCAACAAAAGCTTTTCAAATTCAATTGTCTTGAAACTTTTGAAATATTCTTAATTTATATAAAAAAAAAAAAAAAGATAATAAAATTAGCTTCGAGTATTTCAATTTAATAATTGAATGATTAATTGTAAATTTTATGATAATAGAAATTTAAAACTTATTATTTTATTCTTTATATTTTGAAAATTTATATTTTCTTTTCACTTCATTCATTAAGCTACTTTGAAACTTATCACTTTTATAGTATAAATGTATGACTTTTCTAATGTTCAATAGTCCCACAGATCCAACAACATAAATGCAACGCATTATTTTCAACTTTTATAGTTTTTGAATTTCCATATACATAATATTATATTATCCTCATTGCCATTGCTATATTAGAAGTATACAGAAGTACGTGACAGATTTCCACCAAAGATAACTGTTGCATTGTGTCACGTGAACGTGTCTCTGTTTAATCTAACAATGATAATGAGGATAATGTAATAACGTCACATTATTCTTTTTACAGAAATTCGCCAGAAAGAAATTGAATCACCTTTAATTAAAGAAAAAATACCATATTTATTATATTATTATTATTATATTATATTATTATTATTATTATTATATTCATTTCTTGTTCGATAATTTTGAGTATGTGACGTCATACTCTCTCATTTGGGAATAGTAGAAAGAAAAAAAGCTAATTAGAAAAAATAAACATTCGGTCATTATGTTTACGTTTTTACAATTGACAGTGTAATGTAAGAATTGCTTAATGTAAGAATAGTAAATACATAAAGTATGTGATTTACGATGTGAAGGTAGCAGTGATGATTATATAATCATTCTGTTTAATTAATTAATTGTTACTTGTATATGATTATCTTAACTTAGTATCATAGATCATTTGAATTCTGAATTATCATTTAATAATTTTGAAATTAATTTTAAGTAAATATTTAAATTTAAATTGAAATTAATTTTAAATGTAAAAATAGAAGAAAGTGAATCATGAATTATTAGGAATTTTTTATTAAAAAAAAAATTTTTAGCTGTCAAAAAAATAAAATTTCCAAAAATTTCATTAAATCCTTTTTTTTTTTGTTTTATTTTTGAGATGAATAATTATAAAATCTTTATTTTTTTTCATTGAAATATTAATATATACATTGTAATTCATCTTAAGTAACATATATGAAAATATGTAAAATGATAATATTTATTATGTTAATATTAAATCTTTTAAAATAATTTCCTCTATTTGAAAATTAAATCATTAATTAGTTATAATATATTGCCAAATACAATTTCAAGATTTCACTCGAATTCAAAAATTTTAGAAGAACGTCACTGTGAAAGTAACAAGGTATGAAAAGACATAAACTTATTTGCAACCCATAATAGCCCATACGTAGCCAATTAAATCCATTCTCAAGTACACTCAAATGTCACAGAGAAACTATTCGATTAGTTTCTCTACTTTCAAATGAAGGCATCAAAAATAAATTCAATAAGTTCAAGTCAAACATTAAATTCTTGTTGAAATAATTTAAATTTTTATTTCATTTTTTATTATGTTAAATAATATTTCATAATTATTTATTAAACATGTAAATTACTTTAACATTTGCTATTTTATTATCCAAATTACCTCTATTATATTTATTCTCTATTATTATTTGACTTAATCAAATTTGATAAATAAATCATTTTTCAAATTTATTTGCAAAATCATCCTCATTTCAAATAAAAATATATTTCTCTATTTTATTTCAAGCAATTATCTCTCATCTATCCTCAATATTCACTAATCATTTTTTATCTCTCTTTTCTATTCCATTTCAATTAATTATCTCTTCTCTCAAGTAAAATTTCACTTGATTCATTTGCAAACTTCGTTCCCTATTTTATTCCAATTAATCATTTCTTTTTCCAAATAAAAAGAGGTGTCCAAAATCCTGATTCAAAGCATTATACACATTCGCACAACGCTCCAATGTTTGGCATTGTTGCAGATATATAGGCGGATCCCTTTTTCTACATTTCACGAACACGGGCTCCCATGAACCCGCCGCCAATGACCTATACCGCGGACGAGAGGGAAAATCTTCTCTAAGAGAAGGGATTCGCCATTCTCTCCTTTCGTAGTACATCTAGACACACTTATGACCCGGATAGTGAATATGGCAGTCGAATAACATCCTCGCTCTCATCCCAACTGAACATCTTCATTTTCACTGTCGCGTACCACGGCTCGCGCGATTCTTCGGATTAGGAAAAAAAAAAAAAAAAAAAAAAAAAAATTCCTCCAAGCTTCTTCTTCGAAAAGAAGGAAATAAATGTTCCATTCGTAAATGTGGAATACTTTTTGTTGTTACTCGTTTCGATATTAGTTTTCGAGTAATTATTGTGGCCAAGGAAAGAGTCAGTGGGTCACCTTGAGGAAACGCTCTTCGTACATTTGAGGAATATAATTTCAGGTACAAAGGAAGATTATTGAAATGATATTGTTTTTTTTGTTTTTTTTTTTTTTTTTTTTTTTTGTTATTTTTATTTCTCTGTGCGATTGTATATCTACGTCGAGTATATTTGTATCGGTGAAATATCGTCAGAGTTTATTGCTTAATTTGTGCTCTTTGTTTTACTTTCACGAGGATGAGTCGAATGTAACGTTGATCGGGATTTATTAAAATTTAGGTTAAATTTGGGTGAGTAATTGATGATTATTATAAGCTTGTTGAATTTTTATTAAGGATGTGAGATCTAAATTCTGAGATCTAAAATTTTTGAAATTAATTTTTAAAATTATTTTTTGAAAATTAAAAAATTTTGAGTTCTGGAATTCTCAAAGATTTTTTAGAATTCAAAATTCTTCAAAAATCAGAAAGCTTTGAATTCTGGAAACTCTCAAAGTTTTTTTTGCAATTTTGAATTTAAAAAGTTTCGAGTTCTTTTTTTTTATTTCTGAAATTCTCGAAATTTTTATCCTATATATGTACTAAAAAATGTAATAATAATAATAATAATAATAATAATAATAATAATACTTAAAAATAATTAAATAATCTTCTATAGATTCCAGAATAAGCCTAATATTACTGGAAAAAATTACTAGAAATTATATTTTCATCTAATTTCTTAATGAATGAATTAATTTAAAAAATTATAATTTTGAAATTTTAATTCTAGGATAATCTAGGAAATTTTAATTCGTATAAATCTTTTAATCGTTTATCTTTTAATCGTTTTTTAGAAAAGTGAATAAGTATAAATGTTATTCCAATTAAATGTATCTAAAAAAAATTGTATTAGTGAAATTTCATATATATATTTCATATACTCTAATATATGAGTATTATACAATGTTTTTCAATTAGTTTAAAAGATAAAATTGAAATTGATTGAAATTGATAACTTGCATGTTTCTCTCTTTCGTTGAACAAATTGAGTTTACAAATATAAAATATTATAGAAACAATTCAATTATTAGGAAAGATATATTACCAGATATATTAAAAATTTAGAATTACTTTTTTACTTATAGTTAGATTTACTTTTTTACTTATTAAATTTTCTATTAATTTTGTAACTAATTATCTATAGACTGCATCTAATCTATTATAATTTACAAATTTTAATTTGCAAGTAAATTATAAATGTATATTTTCTAAATGTGCAATAATTTATTTAATTAAACTTTCTACATTTAACAGGAATTAAAAGTGTTTCAGTCTTCCAATCATTTTATAATCAATCCAATTTTTAATCTTCCAAACTTATTCTACATATGAAATAAATTCTTCATTTCTGAAAATGGAAATCATTTATTTTTGCAAAATCTTTTAAAATAATTATAATGAAATATAATCTTTTAGATTTTATGAGAGCTTAGAGGGGAAAAAAAATAATTGTGGATAAATATCCTCAAAAAAATCCCCAAAATTCTTTTATTTTTACATGAAAAAATTTTCTGAGCTAAGAATATCCTAATTATTTTTTCTTTTTGATTTAATTTACAGATGAATTTCAAAATTTTGATTGATATAATGAGTATAAGAATCATTAAATAGATTGTTTTTATAACTTTCTCGGAGAAAGTATATTCGGATGACATCATGAAAGTTGTTGAACCACAAAATCATTTCTAACATATTCACTTTCTTTCAAATTTCAGTTTCAGTTTCCTAATTAGCTGGAAGTTGTTCGTGTTAATTACACATTATTATAGTATTTCACAAACGATGATGCAACTATTTATTTACAAAAGATACAGTTAATACCAATTTTAACTTTCATTCAAGCGATATTTATATTAAATAGTGCAATGTTTAATCAAAATTTTTTTTCTATTTTTTTTAGTTTCATTTATTATTACTTTTTTTTAATACTTTTGCATTTACATTTTCTATTTTTCTTTTTTTTAAATAAATAATAATATATAAATGAATTTATATTATAATTAATACAATGTAATAATACTTAAAAACAAATTATTATCTTGCTAGGATTAAACAATGATGAAATTATAATGATGGAAATATCGTGTTCACTTATTTTATAATCATTAGATAATTCTGCAGTTCATTAACTTTTCTCTATTTTGATTATTCTTTATTTTTTTTAAACAGTAAAATATAACAATCATTAATTATTAATTGTAAATTACTGTGCAAAAGGATCTTGTAATGAGAGAATTATTAAATTATAAAATTCTTATTTATTAAAAATGCATAATGCATATAACTTGGAAATAATAATCGCGATAAACTAGAATTAACGAAGCATGATATTCATTATGACATTTCGAATCGTTGGAGGGAAGGTAAAATAGCTATAAACATCTTTAAACTCGCTTTCAACGACTTAAATGAAAAGTATTCCTTTCATCCATTCAAAATATATTATTCGATCAGGATCTCGTCTCGAAGTGGGATTATTAGGGCTATAAACTTGAGCAAGAAACAGTATGCCGAGAGGTATAGATAGGAAAGTAACGATAACTGTAGAAGCTTGTTACGATATCGCCAATAAGACACCAATTCACACTCAGTCTTCTTATTCTGTCTATAACTTTCATGGATCCAATTTAACAAGAAACAACGTTATGAATATTTTATTGCAAATAATCAAAGATGTTGTTCCTCTCTTTATTAAATATTAAATATTATCACAAAATATTTTCTGTGATATTTAACATTTTTTTTTATCATTGCTTTTTGTTTCCTTATTTTTAATTAAAATAAAAAATGAGTACAATATAAATAAAATGAATATTTTATTTATATTATAGTACACATTTATAGAATGGAATATTAATCAACATTATTTTTATATGTGAATTAAAAGTAGTTTTATTTTTAAATTCAATTAAAGTAATATTTTTAATTTGAAAATTTTTTTTAATTTGAAAATTTAAATTTCATAACAAAAAATAAAGAATTAATATATAAACGAAAACATTAGATAAAGAAAAAAAATGACAAAGATAATACGATTTAAACTTATAATTCTCCAATTAGAAATTGGAACTTTTTACATTCTGTGTTATCTTCTTATTGTTAATTCCTTTTAATTTATAGCTCTATTTAATCCTCAAATGGTCGACTTTCAGAAAGTAATTAATTATTTGTTTTATATTTTTTTATCTTCTTATTTCATGTTCTTTTTTTAAGTATTTATTCTATTTTATTTATTAAAAATTTTTAATTGAATTTCGATAATCATCGCAGAAATATAAACAAGTATTTCTTTACCTGAATGAATTATATCTGCTATTCAAGTATTGTACAATGTATATATATATATACGTATGGATTACATAACAATTATCAAATTCACGTCGTTCGAAGCAAAGTGGTTACACGATAACCGGGTCAACATGAACTTCGTTGAGAAATCGATTGAACGAAGGTCACCGTCCCTGCACACCTATTGAAATCTCTCCTTTCTTTTTCAGGTATGGCGAATGTGGTTCCGTGGCTGCTATCAATATGCCTGTTTGGCCTCCAGGAGATCGCGATTCAACCTGGAAGCAATGCGCTTTCACGCAATGTTGAAGCAAGCGGTCAAAGAAGTGTGTCTTCGGGCTTTCGCTCGGTAAAAACGATTTCTTTTTAGATAAAGTTTAAATTAAGGAATATATTGATATATTTGTGATTTTTGACAAGTCTATTCTAAAGATTGTAATTAATAAAAAAGTTTGTATATAGGGATATCGATTGAAGCTTTTTTTTTTTATTAAATTAAGAGCGATTTAATTATTTGCATTGGAAAAATAAAATGGCGGTAATATAAAGATGTTTCATTTTTAGAATCGATTAAATGTTTCATGAATATATAAATATTCTGTAAAACCGAGAATTTCACAGCAAATTCAGTAAATTATTTATAAAAATTGTTATTTTAATCTTATTTTAGGAGATTAAAGGATCAAAGATTTGCCTGTAAATTATTATTTAATTTAATGTTAAAAGGAAAAAAAATTAGTTGAAATTAATTAAATGTATATATTTTTACATAATAATTCATGGTTGATAAGAATATTTCAATTTTTTATGCAAATTTGGGATTGCTCTCTAATTTGCATTAAAAAATATTTATTTCATTAACAAGAAAAGATACCTAAAACATATAATTTGTAGAATATTATATATCTTTTATAAAATGTAAGGAATATATTCAAATCTATATTTTTATTATATAAAATAAAAAATTTTAAAATTTCTTAATTTTTATTAACATCTATAATTTATATGATATTTATATATGATATTTTTTTGTTTTAGATATATTACATGTAATAATTGTTAAAAATAAATTTGTTCTCTCTTGCAAGATACTCAATGAAATGATTGAGGAAAAACATAATCATAACAATATAATAATAAATAATTTTTTTATAAAAAAAATAAATATATAGAGATTAATTTATTACATATATCATATTTATATATATAATCTCTATGTATTCATGAAGAAATACATAGAAAAACTATGTACTGCATCTTTTTATACCAAATAACTTTTATTTTTTATGATTTCAATCTTTTAAGATATTCTATTGTTCTCATTTAAAAGAAATCTATATATTGTCTTTTATTTTTATTATAAAATTATATTTTTCAGTCTTTAAGAAATTACAAAACCTTGATATCGAGTCATGACGAGCTTCCTGGCCACATAAATTGCGACTCATCCAAGTTTGAGGAGGATTTGATGAATAAATTGCCTACCACTCCAGAATACAACAATCATCTTTATGGCTCAACACCAGATTCGAGAGATTATTTTTCAAGGCCTTTCGAGAAAAGATTGCATTCGAGGTTACCTGGAAGAAATTTTAACTTACTCAGGGCAGATACAAATTCGGTAAATGAACTAGAGTCTCATGGATTTAATTACGATCCAGGTCGTGGACACATTGAAGACGACTATGTTGGTCCTGCTATGGAATTGGTAAGTTTCTCAAAAAATCAAAGTAAATATAAAACAATATATTAATAGCTAGATAGAATTAAAAGAATTAAGTTAAGGTAAGAAATTTCTATGAAATAAGTAAATTTTTCAAAAAAAATCAAAATAAAATAAAATTAATCGATTTAATACAAGAATCTTTGATAATTCCATAGGTTTACGCATGGTCCACTATCGACTATACTTATGATAGCATCGAGGCTCGAGACTCGGCTATCTTCGATGGAGATTTTATAACTGAAAACAATTTACCTTTGGGACTCGAAGTTTGGAGAGATAAAGTGTTCATTACTCTTCCAAAATGGAAAGATGGTATTCCAGTCACATTGACCACCGTACCCAAACATTCGAAGACAAAAAGTCCAAAATTGAGACCTTATCCAAACTGGGAATGGCATACAGTAGGTTAGTAAAATACTGTTGGATCATCTCACAAGTAATGGCATTTAATCAGCATCAATTGATGTTTCTATTAAAATTTTAATTTTTATTAATTTTAATAAATAACTATAATAATAAAATAAATAATAATAATATATATTTATATATATTTTTAATTATTATTTATATTATTCATATATTATAAAATTTTAAAAAATAGTTTATTAATTGAATTTACTTGTACAGTACACTACTAATTAAAGATATGTTGTGATTTTCTTTATTTTTTTTGGTCTACTTAATTTACTTAAATCCATAATAATAAAATATTATGTAAATTTACATTTCTATAAACATACTTCTAATATTAATTATTATTTTTAGGAAACTGCGATGGACTAACTTCCGTCTTCAGGATTCAAGTGGACGAATGCGATCGTCTTTGGATCTTAGACTCTGGTAAAGTGGATATAGCAAAAGGAGGCAAACTGGCTTGTCCTCCAGCAATCTTTATCTTTGATTTAACCACAGATACTCTTATCAGAAAGTATATTATACCAAAAGAACAAGTGAAAGAAGACTCCTTGTATACCAATATCGTTGTAGATATCAGAAACGAGGATTGTGGTTCAGCAATAGCTTACGTCTCTGACGTGTTCCGTTATGGATTGTTGATATATGATTTCTTCAAAGACTCCTCTTTCAGAATTCAACATCATTTCTTCTATCCTGATCCCTTGGCTTCTAAATATGAACTTCATGGCCTAAAATTCCAATGGACAGACGGAATTTTTGGAATGGCACTAAGTCCAGTGGATATTCATGATGACAGGACACTATTCTTTCATCCTATGTCTAGTTTTCGAGAGTTTGCTGTTTCCACGTCTATTCTTGGGGACAAAAAGACAGCTGAAGAAAATACTGATTACTTCATGCCTATTGGCAGACCCAGAGCCAAAGATTATGGTCATTCTTCAGGTTCTGTGATTGATAGAAATGGAGTAATGTTCTTTAACATGGTGACTAGAGATTCTGTCTGGTGTTGGGATACCAGAAAAGAATACATACCTCAGAATCTTGGTGTCATAGGCACCAGTAATTTATCCTTGGTCTTTCCAAACGACATCAAAGTTGACCATGAATATGATCAAAATGTATGGGTGCTCTCTAATAAGTTAGCTATGTATCTTTACGGAAGCATCGATAGCAGCAAGATTAATTATAGAATATTCAAAGCCAATGTCAAAGAAGCTGTCAAAGACACTGTTTGCGATCCTAATTACGTTGTGCCTGATTCTGAACATGGTTATGACGAAATTTGTTGAAAATGATTTAAAAGACATTGATGAGAGATGTGGGATTATATAGTGAAGAAAAATATGAATATTTATAAATATTAAGAAAGGAGGATAAAGCAATGTTATCCTTTTTTGAATTATAATTTTCATTTGCAATATTCAAATAATTTGCGATTCCTACTTCCATAGCTAAGACACTGCCTTTAACTAATGAAAAAATGACTTTGATATACTTAAAATACGGCAAATTATAATATTGTAATTATAATAAAATAAATATAAAAATTATCAATAAAAACAGGAATTATTTAACGATAATCAAAGGCAAAGATTAAGAACTAGGATGGATAACAATTTGATTGATAAATTTCTCTTACTTCGGGAAAGCGAATATGAATAGATGTTATAATTTTGATTATAAGACATTGAAAGAGAAAGCAACTACCTCGAATTCGCTTTCTTCTGAAGTAATAGAAAAGTTTCATATTTTAACTCATATTTAAACTCTAAAAATAAATGAATTCTAAGCATTTATTGTGTTAATTGATCACATTGATGCGTGATCAAGGATTTAGTTCTATTGTTCTATATTAGGAGTAATGAACAAATACTCATAATGAAAGAAAATACATTAAATAAATTATCATTGAATAAAAATATTATTAAAAAAGAATTGTTTATTTTTTATTATCTATTATATGAGAGAAAATATTTTTCCATTTCCTTCTTAGATAA
Source organism: Apis mellifera (assembly GCF_003254395.2). Classification (NCBI taxonomy): domain Eukaryota; kingdom Metazoa; phylum Arthropoda; class Insecta; order Hymenoptera; family Apidae; genus Apis; species Apis mellifera. Next base: position 2,341,943 of record NC_037648.1, read on the forward strand.
ATTGATAATAGATAATAATTTTAATATATTATATTAGATTACCGAATGTATCAAATTTTGAAATAAATTTTTTTCAAAAATAAGAGATCATATATAATAACTTTTCAATTTTTAAGAGAATATAATCTATGAGAAAATAGCACTCAAAATTTTTTCGGAATTTTAAAATTAAAAATTTTTTATCAATTTCTTGGTATTTTCTTAGGAAAATATAATCTATGAGAAAGTAGCAAATAAAACTTTTAACTAAATTTCAAGATTAAAAATTTTTATTCAAATTTCTGTCATAACATTTATCTGTGAAATACTTAGCAATAATTATTTTTCGCTGTATCTTTATACTAGTATTTTTTATAATGTTAAATGTTTTTCTTATAATTTCCTTAATTCTATAGATATTTTTCTTTCATTATAGTTACCTCTTGCAACTCTTGTTTTTCTTTTTCATTTTTTTATTATTCTATTATTTGTATATTGTTATATTATTTATGTATGTTGTATATTGTATATTGTTTCTTACAGATGCCACAAAATCATTAATATTAAAATTTCTCTAAAAACAATTTAATTTTAACCTATAATATTTTCTTTATACTATTATAAATAAATAAAATAGAAATTATTATAAGTCGCAGATAATAAGGTTTGATAATATATTATAAAAAATAAATATTTTTTTATAATTTTATTTAAATGCATATATATATATCAGTCCTAGATAAAATTTATTGCAAATAATAATAAAAATAATAATTTTAAATCAAGCTATAAAAATAAATTATTTAATAATTTATTTTTTCATATTATTATTTCATATTTTTCGTAGTTTATAAAATATTTTAGTTTATAATTATTTATATAATTTCGAAAATAAATTATTTTTTAAAAATTTTAAAAAGTAATTTTAAATAAAAAAATAATATAATATGAAAATTTATTAAAGTATCTAAGTATATAGAAATAATAATTTTTCATATTTTTTCGTATAATTTTAATTGTTTGCATTGTAATAAAGTAAAATTTAAAAAAGAAATAAAATAAAATAAATAAACATATAATTATTACATGTTTCGATTCTTATTAGAATATTGTTCAAATTTGTTTGAATTATTTATGAATATATATATATATATATATGTGATGTAAATAAAGAATATTTAGAATAAATGAAAAAATGTAATATTTATGTTTATGTATATGTTGATTATATAAAATAGATAATAATAGATAATAAATACATGTATTTCGAATTTTACATTATTATTATTTACATAAATTTACATAATTTTATTTATATTATTTATATAAAAATTTTTTTTTCTATGGCATGAATGTTTGAAAATTTTTACAATAAAAGTACTTACATGATTGAAAATTCTCAAGTTGGTATTCAAAAATTATAAAATATCGTGTGAAATTATAAAATAGTGAAATTAAAATGTATAAGCTTTTTTCAGTTCAAATTTATAATTATTAAATAATTAATATTCTAAATATAAATTATTTCTAATAAAAACTATTTCTATACTTTTAAAGAATTGAATAATAGATTATTCAACGTCTAACTACAAACCAGATTATAGATTATTTGCGCGCGCATCAAAAATATTCTAGATTTGAAAAACCACGAAACTAAGAAGGAATGTGAAATAATTTTATTTCTTGCAATTAAGAAGCAATTATAAAGCAATGACGATTCTTTCATATCTAAAATCCCGCGCCTTGCCTCATTTGTCATCGAGTTATGTTCACTCTCGTCAATTGTCATCTCGAAATCGTTCGGCACGCAATAATCCCAACGGAGAAGCCGGATGCGTCAAAATTAACGTAAACGAACGAAACACTCCTTTGAAATTTTCCGGGTGATCCTCAGTGCAGAGGTTTTTCGGTGATCGAGAGTTTTTCCAACAACTGATAAAGTCGACGATGATCGGCTCTCGTGGAATCAACAACTCGCTGGTCCTCCGGCTCCTTCGACAGTTTCGTGTTCCTGATGCCTAATTTCCTCGGACGTCTCTTTGGAATTTCTTATAAAACTGAACGATTGATAATGAACATTTTAGGTTTGGTAAGTATCATTTCTTTATATCAATATCTTTTCAATTATCTTTTTATTTACAATTTTCTTATGCTTTATCGATTATAACCTCTATAACCTTCGATTTTTATTCGTCGAGGAAAAAAAGAAAGGTTAATCATTTACATTTGAAAACTTTTCCATAGAAAATTAGCGATTTGAAATGTGATTATAAGGAAAAATATTTGACACAAATATCACAAATTGGTAAAGAAATCTCTTTTCTAAATAATTTATAAAAACTATTTATTTTAAAAATAAAACATAGAAATCGAAATTAAATTAATCTCCAAAGACTTTTGAGATCAATAAATAAAAATAACCTAAAATCCATTATATTTCTCTATTCATTGTAATCAAAATATTCTTTGTATGACTTCTATTTTGTAAAATCAATTTCCGTCAAGATAGAATACTATCTATGTATTATTATTGAAATTTCTAACTTTGAATAATTAAAAAAAAAATTATTTTTATAATTTTTGAAATATCGTATAAAGTGTAATATTAAGTTATTATAAATAAATATATCTATTAATTTTGTTTCCGATTTCTGTCTAAAATTGATTAATGAATGACAGTTTATTTTTCGAGTGCAAATCGTTAAACTATGTCCCAAAATATTTATATTTAAATAAATATTTTTCACTAAGTTTTTTCAAATATAATCTAAAAAAAAAAATACGCAAACTTTATCAGAAAATATAAAAAATTATCTTTAAGAAAAATTTTTGGTATCTCGAAAGCTATTGAAAAAATTAAAAATTAAGTCTAAAAAAAAAATTGTATTGATGCAATGAGCAATTAATTTTCTCGATAAAAAGATAATTAAAAATATATATATATATATATGTTCATCAAAACGTATCTTTCAAAGGTTAATAGTACACTAGATTGGAGTCCCATTAAATGGAGAAACAAGCTCGAACAAATATGGAACTTGTCCTTATCGCAGGGAACCCTTATTTTTGATACTATTGGAGAGGATACGATTAAAACTGGTTAGAAATAATAAAATTTAATAAAAATGAAATTAACATTACTAATTTATAATTATTCTTATTTTTATTAACTATAGCTTTATCATGGATCGTAATCACACGAATCATTATCGCCCATGTGTATACGATCTCTTATCTGACAAACATTTATCCCATATTAACATCTACTCGTCCGAACTTGTTACTACCCTGGTTGATCCTGAGCTTCTTCAAAAATGTCGTGCTGGAAGTAATCGTAATAGCTATTGGCCTTTTGCTTTGGTACGACAAGAGATTCTCGTTAACCATTTTCCTTGAATTCGTCCTTGTGAAGGTCATTCCTTTGAGTAAGTAAATATTCAATTATGGCGTCTTACATAATAATTTGTTACATATTTGAAACGAAAAGTATGATTAAATTAATTAAATTAATATTATATTTTTATATTATAATAAAATATTGTATTTTAAATTAGAATATAACTGAAAAGAAGTAGTTCTTGATAAAAATGAATCGAAATATATTATATTTATAGAATAAAAATCAAGTTTAAAAATTCATTACATTTATACTTACACTTATAAGTACTCAATGATTTTATCTGATTTCAATCTTAATTTCATCAAAATTTAATAAAATATATTTTTATCATATTATCATTTGGAAAAAAATATAATTCAAATATTCGAAAAATATAAAAGAAAAAATAATAAATAAATAATTAAAAATATAAAATTATAAATAGATAAATAAATATATGAGTATATTTATAAGTCATTAATAATCACGTGAAGTTATAATGTTATCTTTGTTCATTATAGTTATTAATTGATTAAAATATTTCTAAGATTTATCTTCGTTAAATTTACATTTCTAAAAATTTCATCAAATCTTCCTATCTTTCAGTAATTTTCAGTTATGTTTGGTACTCTAACTCCTGTCTATTTATGGAACTACGTCACATGGAGAAACAACGAACACTGAGAAGAACCATGAGAAGCGATTCGAATCTGATCGCTGCTCGCATCTGTTTCAAAATAGGTGATTCGAAGTACAGAACACGGTCTCTGATGACCTTGATATCCTGTGACAGTTATGATACTTACGATGCACACGATACCATCTCGCGAATCATCGACGATACTACGTTAACGCCCTCTCAAAAGACGATGAGAATTCTTGGATTGACCGAACAGGATATTGTGGACGCACGTTCAAGAAAAAAAGAAAGGGAAATTTGTAGAAGATTAACAGAAGAGGAAGACGATATTCCTGACAATACTATTCTATCAGGATATTTTTTCATCAGTAATTATGATTTAACAAATAAATTAAGAAATGAGAAAACAGTGGAGGATGAGAAGAATGAAGAGACGATGGATGAAGAAACTATAGATAAGTATAAAAAAGATGAAATTAAGGCAGACGTGAAGGAATATGAAGATGATCAGGTAATAGGCTAGAAAGGAGTGTAGGCAAAATTTTTTTATTATTATAAATATAAAATTTATATTTAAGCTAAAATTTTAAGTTAAAATTTGAATTTGATCAATAAATTACATTTTGTAATTACAAACCATTTAAAAATTATTTTTCTTGATCTTATAAGCTTTTAAATAATTTACAATAATTTAATTTTTATTTTGTAAAAGATTAAAGGAAAGATATTAAAACATTTAAAAATTAATTTCACAAAAATTAACACTAGAAGAAAGTTTTGTTTTATTATTAGAAAATAATCATGTCATTTTGATTTTTTTGTTCCATCTTATCAGACAAGAATATATGAACATGATACTATAAATACGAATGAATGTGAAGAAGATCAAGTTACGATAAATGAATTTTACAAAGATGATATCACATTATTTGTTAGTTCAAAGAATGAAATTTTGAGTGAGAAAATTTCAGAGAATCAAATTATGATTGACGAAAAATATGATGATAATATGAAAGTTATCAGTGACACTCATAGTGCAGTGAGTTCATTAACTCTAATAAAATATATATAACATATTTTTTTATAGAAATAAAGCATTGAATAATTGTTGCTCCAATACAATACAGATTTTATAATTTTTAACATTATAACAATAAAACATCGATATCTTTTTATTATCTAAATATAATTAATCGAAGATCAGAGAATAAAGTTTTTTTTTGAATTTTATAAAAATTAGAAAAAATTGTACTTTTTGAACGAATTCGATATCAACAAAATTATGAGTTAATCTTCTCTCAATTTTATATAATTTACATATATCTAAATTTAAACAGAATCACTAATCTTCAAATAATCTTAAATTATTTACATAGATTTTACTTACATAATCTTTTCTAATCTTTTTCTAATATTTTCATCATATATCAAATTAGTTAATTAATAAATTTTTTATTTTAATTCAGAACAGTCCATTTATAACACTAACAAGAAATAATGGCATTTTTAATACACAAGAAATCAAAGATAATTTTTCTGAGAAAAAAAATCTATCAATGCACCAATATTCAAATTCTCAAGATATTAAAAGCAATTCTTTCGAAAAAATAAATCTACCAGTGGATCGACAGCCAGAAGAAATTAAAAACAATTCTTTCAAGATAATGGACCAACGTTCATTGACAAAGAAGAGGGGAGGAACAAATTCCTCGGAGATAAATAACACGAAACAAATGAAATTGTGTCCATCCTATCACAAGGAATTCAGCTATTGTTGCTCTTCAAGAAAACAAGATTTATTCAAGACTTCCTCGAACACTCGACAAATGGTGGAGAAATCTAGCAGTCCTGTGAAAATTCAAGATTTATTTAAGTGCAATTGCATCGTAGATGAATATTTGACTAAAGAAAAGATAGAAGAGTATTGTTTGTCAGGCATAGAAACTATGAGGACCTCTACGCCTAATAAAAGTATTGACAAAGAGAAAATGATAAAGAATATAGAGGATTTAAATAATTCCAAAAACGCGAATTATCATTCATGTTTGAACGATTCCATTGATTTTAATCGAAGTCAAAAGATAGATTTTACAGCGAATAACGCATTTCCTTTGATAGAAAAATTGTTGCAAAATAATCCTAATATGTTGATGAATATTAAAAATGAGACTCAGAAGTTGGAAAATGTTTTTATGTTAAACAAGTCAATGCAAGAAGTCTTCTATACAGCACAGAATACCGTGTCAAGTAGCATGCAAAATTTATCAGATATTGTTAAAGATTTAACGGTGACGAACAATGTTGTAACAAATATTGAAAATTTAAAAACAGTTGAACCTGAAGAAATAAAGACAAAATTGAAGACTGAAAAGGAAATATTAAAAACTATGGTTTCTTTGTCTGTTATGGACAATGATATGAGTAAGTCAAGCACTTGGAGAATTTTGAAACCAATCACTGATATCATCTTCTTAGTAATAATAGTAAAAATTAAAATTTTTTTTAATTAATTACAAAAATATATTAATAAGAAGAAATATAAATACTGAAGTATGAAAATAGTGATTTGATCAATTTGTCAATTAAATAATAATAATTTTGTCTCAATAATGATGAAGAGATTTTTAATCTATGCAAATCATTTTTAAAGAAAATTTGATTGATTATCTTCTCAATTCTCCATTTGTAATTTTTAAATTATTTAAAAAACATTTAAATTTAATGAACAATTTTATATATTATTTTAATTTTCTTTTTCTTTTCTTTTTTTTTTTTTTTTTTTTTTTAGATGTAAATTCTATTCAGAAGAACAGTTTGAGCAATAGCAAATTGAATATCGTGAAAAATACATTGAGTATAAATATGCCTAATAAAATAAATGTGCCAGAATATTCATTCGGAGATGCGAAAATTCAAAAGTTTTTCCAGGATTCTATGAAAGTTTTTGATGGTTGTTATGAAAAGGATTTTGCCAATAATTCAGAATTACAATGTTTGCTTCAACAATTAGATAAGAAGTGGAATATGTATCCTGATCAATCTGATCAGGAGGTATTAATATCATCATTAATACCTTTAAATCAAAAAGATCAAGTTAATCACTCAATACAAATACAAGACTCAAAAATTGCTTCTGTTAGTAATTTCGAAAAGATAAAGAGGTACGTAAGAATTCAGAAGTTTTCATTGTTAATATAAATATTTGAAATATATAATATATTAATATTATCATAGACAAGATGCAAAATAAATCTAACATAAATTTATTTTTTTTATCTCATTTTTATCTCATGAACATTATAATTTTCTTATTATTTTAACATTATTCTTAATATTATTGGTTTAATTCAGAATAATAATTGAAATTAAAATTTTATTTTTAATACAAAATTGAAAATAATTTTTTGTTTAAATTATATCGCAATGGTATTTGTGTTATGCATTAAAATAATGATAAATTAAAAATTATAACATATTGTAATTTTAAAAATTAAAATTTTATATCTTGTCTTTATATCTTATTCACGCGGCAATAATAATAAACAAAAAGAACAAATAATAAAAGAAGGATAAAGATAAAGATAAGAATTGCAATTTAACGCCATCTCTTGAATATTAAAGATATTCGAAAGATGATGTTGATTATTAATCGATCTTATTCTACCCAATCCATGAAGAAATATTCTTAATAATCAAGAGATGGCGTTAATTCTTATTTCTATTCTCTCATATTTTTTTTTTTTTTTTATTACGTTTCATTTGCGATATTCAGGAGACGATTAATTTCTTCATTTTTATTCTATTTCTGTCTTTTTATTTGTTCTTTTGTTTTGCAAATTATATGCATCAAAAAAGATTTTTATATGTCATTAAGTTTATTGTCTTTGTCTCTCTATTGATTAGAAATTTAAAAAATTTTAAATCGTCTATTTCATTATCCACGTTACATAAATAATGTTTCATAAAAATCTATTAATAAAATAAATTTAGTTTTAATAGCATTATAAATCCAATGATTTAAAAACTTTTACAATAAATTTATATTATTTTCGTATATTATGATAAAAAATATAATTGTAATTTTTAATTCATAAATAATTATAAATATGATTTTATTATTTATAACAATCAAAATATTTAAAATATATAAATATAACCTATAGGAATATTTATGAAAGAAAGTATCAAAAGAGTTAATTAGTTTCAAAATTTTTTATGATTAAATCAATATATTATTCTAAATCAGTATTTCAAAACATGAAACAAATTTTCATGAATATATTATTACTTATTACTTTATCTATGTAATAATCGACCTAAAGTTATAATTTTAATCTAATTTTAAAAGTTTCATATTCAAACAATTTTCTATTATATATTATACATCAATAGCATAAATAATTTTTAAAGCTACCTATTTCTAAACAAATCTTATTATTTTTACCAGATATGAATCAAAATCAAAATGTTCCACAAGCGAACACACATCACAAATTGTGCAAGTAAACGAGCCATATTTTGACAATAATTCATATGATTCTCAAAAATCCAGTTCCATTAGTATGAAGGATGTGTTCACGCAAACCGGCAATAATGTAAAAAGCTCCTCCAACCTTAGCCTCACAAATGGAAAGAAATTACGCAAGAAATTCTTCTTCTCACGCAAACGAAAAGAATCAAGAAACGTTTCTAATATTAGTATGCACGATGACAGAATCGAATCACGAAGTTCAATATTCTTAAAGGATCATGTTAAATCCCTTACACATCAGAGATCTAACAATCAAAAGAAACAGTCCAATTTGATGAAATGCCAATCCGACGAGTCCTGTGTCTGTAAAATGACAGACAGCATGCATTCACTTTCAGAATCAAAGAAAGAAGAAATTAAAAAATGCGCCAAATGTAAAGTGGAAACTTTTGCCACGATTCCATTGTCACAGGTGGTTCGTCCATCTATGTTTGACGCGATGATATATCGCAAGAAACCTCCTATGTATCCAAAGAAGACTAAGAACGAACTTTCCATTCAATCCAATGCCTCTAACACAAATTCGAAGAAAATATCGCCGTTCAAGAAACTTTTGGAAACATCTAAGAAATCAACAGAAAAACAATCGTCCCATACGAAAAAGTTCAATTGGAAGAATAAAATAGAATCGTTGGTGGATAGGGAAGCTCGAGAAATGAGAGCTTTGAAAGCTTATAATGAAGTCACTTTGGTAAAATATAAGAAGGAATTGGAAGCTAAAAAGAAATTAACATCAGGAAAAAGCATGAATCCTGATGCTAATCCTGAAACTTCCAAAGATCGATCTTCGTCTTCAAAGAAGACTAACTTAACTGAACGTTCGAAGAAAATTCATAAAACTATAGAATCGTTTTATGAACGTTTTCACGATGACTATATAGACAAAGAGAACTTTACTGTGGATGCAACGACAGAAACAGAACCGTTGTTCCATATCCCTATTAAAACGCCAAGTGTAAAAATTCATAACGTTTCGAACGAGAAGTATTCTTGCTCAAAATTGTCCAAAGTCAACAAAGTGACTGACAAGCTATTGGATAATTTTGATAGGCTGCATGGTGGACAAGCGAAACAAGATACGAAGAAGAACAAACAAACTGGTGAAATAGATATAAGAAAACAGTACACTAAGTACAGCAAACCGAAAAAATTGCCAGACGATGATTATACTTCGATACTATCTATGAAAAAGTTAGAAGGTACGCAGAAAGGTCGTGAATTGGAGAGGACACCTGCTAAGGAAAATGTCAGAGATTACTTGGAGAGTATGGAAGTGCCATCTAATGATCAATTACTTTGTTTCGAATCTCGCATAGATAGCACAAATATCGCGGGACCTTCAATTAAGGGCGATCATAATAAGCAATCTTCGTTAATGGAAGGTGTGGATTTTGGTGCACAAACTGGCAATTTATTAACAACGATAAAGTCTACTATCTTTCAAAAAGTTACTTCATCATGGTCCTCTAGCAGTATTGAACAAAGTACAAAAGAACCACAAGTACATGGTAAATATTATTTAAGTTTTATTTACTATAAAATTTTGAAAACTTTTTTTATGAGATTCTATTAAAAGAAATCTAATATAAATAATAACATCTAATATAAGACATTATCTTCAAAATTTTCATTGAAAAAGCATTATTATAATATATTTTTGGCAACTTGATATATACATACAAGTATATATCTGGCATAAAATTAAGTTGTTTATAACTTAATAACGTTTAACTGACATTTTTATAAACTTTTATATTTGTTTTTAATAGAATTGATCTTTTAAATCAATAACTTGTTTATCCAAAAATCTTGAAGAATTTTAATAACAGTTTAATAATATATCCAATTCTTTTTCCAGATTATCAAGCTCAATTTCCAAGTCAGATGTTTGAAATCAAATCAGTACAAGAACTTAATTATAAGGATGAAGAAGAAACAACTTCAGAAATCCTAAATTATGAGAATATAATAGAATTATCAGAAACAAAAGATCAAATGGAAATAAAACCAGTCTTAGAAATAGAAAATAAAGTGGATCTCGAAAAAGAAATCAAATTGATATCTAAAATGGAATATCACCAAGAGGAAATGAAGCCAACGTTAAAAATTGAAAAAAATGTTGAACTCAAAGAAGAAATCGAAAAAAATGTTGAACTCAAAGAAGAAATCGAAAAAAATGTTGATCTCAAAGAAGAAATCGATAAAAATGTTGATCTTAAAAAAGAAATCGAAGAAAATGTTGATATCAAAGAAGAAATCGAAAAAAATGTTGATCTCAAGGAAGAAATCGAGAAAAATGTTGATCTCAAGGAAGAAATCGAGAAAAATGTTGATCTTAAAAAAGAAATCGAAAAAAATGATTTCAAAGAAGAACCAATTGAACCAATTCAAGAAACACCAGAAATCGAAGTCGATAAACAAGAGATTGATAATTCTAAAGTTTCGAAAGATAAAGAAGAGAAAGAAATAAAAGAAAATATTTCAAAAGATATTCTTCAAATATCTTGCACGGAATGTATCAATTTTGAAGAAGAGGTTCAAAGCGCAGAAGAAATAGAAGAGATCAGAAGGAGTAGCCTCGAAGTAATGTCGAGTGAACCTCAAATAAGAGAAACTTCGTCAAATTTTAGAAATTTCAGAAGAAACATTAATATGAGCTACGTCGGTAATGGTGTCATTTTAAGCAATTCTAATTCTCCAAGGGGAAATCCACGTCCATGGGACATAGTGGATGAGGATACAATTAGAATGCTTCACAACGCTTTTTCTTATCGATCTGTGGATACTTCTTTCGATTTCTTCCGAGAAATTCTGATGGTAGATGGCGAGACTATCAGAATGCTCCACAACGTATTCTCTTACCAATCATTTAACGCCTCATTAGACTTTCCACGAGAAATTCTGACAATTGATGATATTTTAAATAGATCCTTGGAATATCCAATCGATGAATTTATTTTTCAATCTGACAGAGAATTCATGGGACTTACCATGGAACAACTTCCTCCAATGTCTTACGAACATCATCATGCTATTTTCACTACCATACGACAATTTCAAAATTTGGACGAAGAGGATCAAGAAGATGGTATTTGCGATTTATACATCACTACTATCGATCACGAAGATTTGCCTATCGAAATGGAGGCCACGGACGAGTTTGATGACGATGATGAAGTCGAGCATACCGAGTTTAGAATAAACGAACTTTTGACGACCATGATTCGAATCTTGCGGAATTTGAATGATCGTGGATACAATTTGGAGGATATTTTTAGACTGTTCGAGATTTTTCGAGAACCTTCGAACGATGAAGACGATATGATAGAAGAAATTGAAGAGGAAGACGAAGAAGAAGAAGAAAAGAACGAAGAAATGGAAGACCAAATACAGGGAGAAAATAAGATATTGCAGTTCATTAAAGAAGACATCTTCACGAATATTAAATTTCCTATTGTGGTCAAATGGACTGATTTGATACCTAATTTTTCATCTATGGAAAATAACGAAACTGAAGAGCTCGATATCGTGCTTAAGGAAACGGAACTTAGTAAAATAAATTTGTTTTCTTTGAAGGATGACAATTATGATAAACTTACTTATTTCGGGAAGAATTTGGAGAATTTATTTCCGATAGAACGTTGTATAACTTATGAAGTGCTGGAAAAAGTTCATAAAGAAAATGAAATTGTCGATAATGAGGAAACGAAGAAAATCGAGAAGAGCGAAGAAATTATTACAATCAAAGATATCGTAGATCTTAAAGAAGTTGAAGAAATGTGGAAGCATAAACACATCGAGATTGAGGAAGATGTTGCCTATCAAATGATCGAAGAAAACGTCAATGAAACGAGTTTTAAAGAAATTTATGTTGACAAGGATATCCAATTAACGGACAACGAGAACGAAAATAACGATTTGCGAACGACAGATGAAGAGATGTACGAATGCGAAGAAAATAGTATCGATATCGATGTAAAATCAGATTTTGAGGTTAGAGAAGAAACGATTAAAGAAGAGGTTAAAGAGATTAAAGAGATTAAAGAAGTTATAAAGGAGGTTATAAAGGAGGTTAAAGAGGAGATTAAAGAAGAGATTAAAGAGGAGGAAAAAGAAGAACAATTGTCTTTGTATACTATCTTCACTTTTGGACTAGTTGTCTTGTATTTTTATATTCAATATTATTACAGAGAAATATTTACACTCAAACAAATTCCCGTGTCCTCGTCGAGTTTAAAACCGTTTGAAATTCATGCAATACCGACATCGACGACTACGTTCTTAAAAAATTCGAGGCTTATAAAGAAAATTAAGAAAGAAAAAGAAAGTAAAGAAGATAGGTTAGACGAAAGCAAAAAAGAGATCGATCACGATTCGTTAAGAAGCATCATCGATTTCGAAACGTCGGAAATTTCCAGTTTCACCGATTCAGAATTCAATTTCGATTCCAATGTGCACAAAACGTCCTGGACCAATTTAAAGATGATACATGGGCATAGTTCAAAAGAGATAGGAAACGAAGTGAAAAGGATTGAAATTCATTCGATTTTCATGTCTGATAACAATTTGATTAATAATTCGTCGAACAATCAATTGGAAAATGAAATAGATATTTGTTTGGACGAGAAATTAGAATCGCTTTCTCCTCATTACAGCCTGGTCAGGAATAGCAGCCAAATGAATATAATCGAATTTTACGAAAAAGATAACAAGCTTCAATTCATCGAACCTGATCTCAAGTTGTTAGAATTGCGCCTTGCCCAGGAAGAGATAGAGACACTTCAATACAAAGACGATGATTCGAGTTCAACGAAATCATTGCAACACGAGAATGAAACAAAGTTGTTCGAAGAGTCGTCGTACAATTCTTACGCGAAGGTAAAAATAAGCGAGAGAGAACTTCAAAAGAATCACTCTATAAGTCGAAAAAATAGTCCAAGAAAATCGGAATTATCCGTTTTCTACGAAATTCCGGTAGAACACGAAGAATTGGAAGAGCAACACTACGTTTCCGAAAAAGTTATTTTTTCCAAGCGAAATGAGCAGGTTGAAGAGGTTAGGTTATCCGGAATGGAACAGAACATCAAGCAACCATCGAATTTGGCACAATTTATGGAAACTACCGACAGTTTCGACTCGACTTATACCAAAATTTCCGAAGTCTCGAGAAACACTGTTTCCGTAGATTTGAACAAATCGTCGATGGAAGATTTCACGATAGGATCGAACGAGTCGTACGAGTCGCACGAGTCGAATCAGTCGAACGAGGACAGATGAGAAAAATGAACTCGTCCATGAATCATTTCGTTTCGTTCCGATTTATTTTTTCGTATTTTTTTTTTTTTTTTTTTTTTTTTTCTCCTCGCGACAACGATCGATGGATTTTAACTCAATAAATGATCCGGGAACTTTTGAAAGAAATTCTTCTTTTTTTTCTTCGAAAGAAATTCGTTTTATTTTGCATTTTGTATAAAAAAGAAAAAAGAAAAAAAGACCGTTACGATACAGTTGGTCCCAAAAATATCCGACCAATATTAGATACATTTTATTATATACGAAAAATTGTATATTATCGAATGGAAAAGCAAATATTATTGATTATATTAATTTTTAGCATATACATTTATTTATTTATTTAATTCTCATAACATAATTGTTTAAGAAGTGTCTAATTGTTTGTAAAGAAGAAAATAACATGCATGGTGGAAAAATATCTTCTAATGAAAAATTAAGTATTATATAAATAATATTGTTCAGAGGATCGGATATTTTTGAGACCAACCATATATCTTTTTTTTTTCCGCCTTCTTTTTATTTTTCTTTTTTTCCCCTTTTTTATAAAAAAAAAAAAAAAAAAGAAAGAAAGAAATAAACGTTACGCAAATTGACAATTTTTGTCGATAATTATTAGAAAAGATATATTTTTTTCCTTTTCCTTCGATTTTACAAGAAATAATTGTTTATCTTTTGAAAGAAGCAAAACATCTATTGTGAATGAATTTTATTTATCTCGTTTCTTAACAATGATGATACTGATTTATCTTACATTTTTGCTATTTTATAAGTAGCACAACGTTTTTTCAACGGCGATTCATTTATAATGATACTTGTTAAATTTTCTTAATGATTCGAAATAATAAATGAATGTATTTTAAAGAAATCTTTTCTATACCATGATATCTGTCCACGTAATATATCAAATTTCCGGAATTAATTATTTACGAAAAATCCATCAGGTAATTCTCAAATAATATTGTGAAGATTTTATTCAATTCATATTAAAAAGTTATTGAACAAAAACGTTTCTTTCTTCGAAAGTTTTAGTTTTAGATCAAGATAGTTTATTCCTACAGACAATTGATGGCTACGATTAAGAAATTGCCAATGCAGATTAAATCAACTATTTAGCTCATCGGTTATGATTAGCTAAATAAGTTTTTTTTTTTTTTTTAATTTTGATTTATGGTGAAATCAAACTTAGAATTAACGTAGATTAATCGATATCAAACAAAAATTTATTTAATTTTATGGTTTATTATTTGGGTTTGGATTAGGTTAGTTTTTAACGAACAATGCCAATATAAAATTTTTATAAACTATTCAATGTAATAATCTTGACGACATATTAAAAAAATTCATGGAGATCAAGGAATGCATTTTTGTAAATATTTACCAAATTTCTTTTATTTTTAATATAAATTAATAATAATGAAAAATAAAATATTTATTATACATTAATACACTGTGATATTAATTCTTGGATGATGGTTGATCTTATTTTGGATTCTTTGTAATCCATGTTGTATTAATAACTTTAGCAATAATGATTTTATTAGTAAAATTATATATTAACATATATTAAAAATAATTATATGCTTTCTTCAATGGCCAAGATTCTCATTAATTTTCATAAAATTTAAATTTATTCAAACATTTAATTTAAATAATCTTAACAAACTTGAAGTTCATTCAATTCGATCCCCCTTTTATCTCGTTATTACGTCATTCAACAAAATAAATACACTTAATTAAATATACTTCCTGTTTGCTCTTCCTTAACCATTTAATCGTTTGTTATCGATTTTCTACTCCCTTGTGTTTTTTTAAATAGATTTTATAAATACTTTATTTTCAACTTTTATAAATTTTTAAATTTAAAAATTATCAATTTCTTTTTTATTTCTTTGAGTTATTTTTTAAACCTCTAGATTTTCAAATTCTCAAAAATTTTTTAATTTTTTTCAGAATATTTTTATTCATTTATGTATTGTAAGATTTATAAATTCTTCAATTTAAATTATTTTATTTCTAATCTCTTCAGTTCTCTTTAAATTGTCAAATTTTCCAACTTTTCTCTTATTTTTTACTTTAACAAATTCTTCATTTGATCATCTTCAATTTTAACACCAATAAAAAGTATTATTTGTCAATTTGTTCGTTTATAAACAACAACAAATAAATTTTTACTATGTAGTAGACAATACAAACACAATTTTGAATATTTGGTATAGATAAAAGAAAATTATCATTTTATAAGAACTCATAATTTGTTCATTTATATGAGAACATCATCTTATATACTCATTTTGAAATAACAATAACTTCACAATAATATAATCATAAGACTGGATGAAAAAATATTACATAATACACATGAAAAAAAAATACATTAAAATTGACATAAAAATAAATTTAATAAATAAAGTAAAAATTAAAACATGGAAAAACATATTTAAAAAGCTGTTTAAAACAAGAAATTAAAACTTCAAAAATTAATTCCACATAAATTACATAATTTTTCTATAAATCTGAATACAATTAAACGAAATAATCATATAAATTTAACTTTTCCTTTTCACTTTATTATTCATCATCCATTCAACGTTCCCGTTCCTAACCTCATCCACCCTTATTCACTTAATTCGTTCTCGTTCCTAACCTAAAAATTCTAATCGCATATCAATATCGCATCTTCTGGATTCTTCTCCATCTCTCGTTTCACGTATTAATAATAATAATACTTTCCTCAACCGTTTCAAACCGAAAAAAATATTTTTATTTATTTATGTATTGTAAAATTTATAAATTCTTCAATTTAAATTATTTTATTTCTAATCTCTTCAGTTCTCTTTAAATTTTCAAATTTTCCAACTTTTCTTTTTTCTCTTATTTTTTACTTAAATAAATTCTTCATTTTTAATTTTAATACCGATAAAAAGTATTATTTGTCAATTTGTTCGTTTATAAATAACAACAAATAAATTTTTACTACGTAATACATAGACAATACAAAACAATTTTGAATATTTGGTATAGATAAAAGAAAATTATCATTTTATAAGAACTCATAATTTTGTTCATTTATATGAGAACATCATCTTATATACTCATTTTGAAATAACAATAACTTCACAATAATATAATCATAAGACTGGATGAAAAAATATTACATAATATACATGAAAAAAAAATACATTAAAATTGACATAAAAATAAATTTAATAAATAAAGTAAAAATTAAAACATGGAAAAACATATTTAAAAAGCTGTTTAAAACAAGAAATTAAAACTTCAAAAATTAATTCCACATAAATTAGATAATTTTTCTATAAATCTGAATACAATTAAACGAAATAATCATATAAATTTAATTTTTCCTTTTCACTTTATTATTCATCATCCATTCAACGTTCCCGTTCCTAACCTCATCCACCCTTATTCACTTAATTCGTTCTCGTTCCTAACCTAAAAATTCTAATCGCATATCAATATCGCATCTTCTCGATTCTTCTCCATCTCTCGTTTCACGTATTAATAATAATAATACTTTCAAACCGAAAAAAAAACTCAACGTAACAGCGATCAACTTCCTCTCCTCTTCGCTCCGTTCCGCGGCAACCGACCGTCGCGGCGGTACTGTGTTGGTTAGCCACCGGTGTAGGTGTATATACGCATCGTAGGTGTACAACTTCGCGGTCTGCCACGGCGACGTACTGTTCTTGGCACAGTTTCTGACCATCTCCTATTGCGAGCGGATCGCGCTGGACCTAATATCATTTGCGCCTCGCGCCACCCAAATTTCTGCGAGGAAACCCTCCGAAATCTCTCTTCCGGTTGTCTGACATTTGGAAAACCGCGCACCCCATTGCCTAGAGGCGACATCTTCGATCTTTCGAAGCCAACGAATTTCCTCCTTTGAAAGTGAGTAAAATCGAAGAAATTCCGCGAGTTTTCTTCCGATTTTCAAAAAAGGTGAAAAAAAATCGAAAGATATGGAAAATTTTTTTTTTGATTTCTTAACAAAACCATTTTTCACAAGTGAATATATCGATGATTTTTTAAAAGTGAACAAGCAAGATGGAAGATTTTTCAAAAGTGAATATATCGGATGGTTCGGAAGATTTTTCGAAAGTGAGATAAATCGAAGAAGATTTGAAAAACTTTATCAATAATTTTTTCGATTTTTTAAAAGCAAATATGTCGATAGAATTTTGAAGATTTTTTTAAAAGTGAAATAAATCGAAGATTTGAAAAATTTCGTTAGCGATTTTTCGATTAGCGATTTTCTTGACTTTTTAGAAATAAGAAGTAAGTAAAAAAAGAAAAAAATTTTTAAGATTTCATAATTAACGAGAGTTCATAAAAAAAATTTTATTTGTAATCAACATAAAATACGACATTACAAATATTGATATACGAGAAAAGATAAAAATGAAGAAGTACGTTTCAGAAGAATAAAAGTTTAAGAGAAGAGGATGATTTCTTAAATTTCATTATCAAAAAGATTCGAAGATAAAAATTGAAAATTTTTATTAACTCTCCTCGGTGCTTCTTAAATTTTTTGAGATCCGTTTTAGAATTCTAATTAATTCTTAAACATATTTTTATATGTAACAAAATATATTTTAATTTTTCAATTTAAAAACTTCATCACTACTATATTTAAACTTAAACTCCAGATATATTTATGAGAAATTAAAATTCATATTTATTAAAAAAATATACAAAATATCCAAATTAGATTTCTCATTTATAATGTTCAAAAGACGAAATGAATCTCCATTTAGACTCCATTCTTTTAATTGAATTCATGAAAATATAAATTTGTATAAATACAATCCACAATCTATTTACATTTTCTCTAATCTCCTCTATTATATCCGCCAATTATCGAATAAAAACATTGAGACTTGAGACAAGAAGAAATTGTGTAAAAATTTGATGAATATCGAACACAATCATTTTCCATTTGGTAAATAAAATTCAAAGCGATATATTCAATAATCGTTATCGTTACAGAAGTATATATATATTATTTTTAAATATCATAAAGATTATTTAGAGTTTAGTCGTAAAAAACTCGAAACGAAGGACGAGCTTCGAGTTTATGACGCGAAATACAAATATAAAACTATCCATTATTCATGCTAATTGGCGATAATCGCGAAGAATTGTATAATCGGCGATTCCTTCGATTCACTCGCGCGATGAAAGTGCAACGCGCAACTGCCACAACACACGGGGCAAAAATTGCCATGGCCAATGTTTACCATGGACCATGCAAGATGTGTAAATAACGCTAAAAATTCTTCACCAAGCGTTAGGAAACAGGCCGAGATAACGAGCCTCTGCGTTACGCAGCGAACGCGTAATATTTTAAAGATTTTACTTACGAACTTTTGAATTTTTCGAAATTTTAAATTTTCCGCCATTTGTTTACGCTTACATTTTGTATTACATATAAGAACAGAGAAAGGAAAAGATTTCGTTTTTTTTTTTTAATTTTTGAATTCGTTCGCATTTTCAAATTTTCAAATTTCCTATCTTTCGATCATATTGGTTTTTTTAATTACGATTTTATCTTTTTTTAATCGAAAACTTTCGAATTCTTTTTATCCTCGCCTCTTCGAATTTCATATTTCCCGCTTTTCGATCGCGTTAATAATTTTTCGTTTACTATTTTATCTTATAATATTTCATAATTCTACGATTGTATCTAAAGTCATTCGGAATGATTAAATATATTTCGTTGAATAATATATGCATTTAAAGTTTAAAATTTTTTATATATCTTTCTTTGTGTTTTTTTTATTCATTCGTTTATTATGTTTCGGGCAGATTGTTTATCGAAACGAACGATGAGTCAACATTAAATTCCAATACGTTCCTCGTAAAAAAAAAAAACTTCAATACAACAACGTAAAAATTGCTCGTAAAATTCATACACAGATTTCGAAAAAAAAAATATAAGATACGAAAAATTTAATTTCATGAGAACTTGATAAGAATTTTTCTTTTTTTCTTTTCCAGAAATTTTTATTACAATATTATAATATGATATTAATTAAAATTTGTTTTGTAAATATTTTAATTATAAGTTAATTATAATCTAAAAAAAGAAAATCAGCATGTATTCAATTTATTATTTATTAATTTTAATTCAATTTGTTAATAAAATAGTTATAAAAGTTTGAAGTTTGAGAGACCGTCAATCATTTTATCTGCAACGATCTAACGATCTAAGTCACGTAGCAAAGCAAAAGCAAAATTCTACGGAACAAAAAAACGAAACGTTTGCAGCTTGAATTACTGAAATCGAGACGAGCTCCATGAACGATAATTCAAAGAATCGTTTGGTACAAAATGAAATTTTTTATGAAAACTTTTTTATCTAAAATTTTGCATTATTATTATTACAGATATCACAGAAAGATATAAATAGATTATATCATTTCATTAGTGTTATTTACATAATAAAATCTATTAAAAGTTTGTCAAACTTTTTTTTTTTTAATTTTTCATTATCAACAAACGAGGCTAATTATTGTAGAAAAAATTGTGAGAATTATATGATAACTTTAATAACTGAAAATAATAGCACGCATATCGCATAACTGTCGTTTATATGCTGGCCTAATTTGCCAAAGAATAATTTTTTTCAGAGAAAAATTTCGCAAATTGCTTGTATTTATTTATTTTTTTTTTAATTTTTCTTTAGTTTTGTCTATTCTTATTAATATTAATTCTTTAATATTTCGTGATACACAGGATATTAATTTTTTTAAAAAATCTTATAATAATAGATTTATGCACAGATTAAAGAAATCATTTGTAAGATCTTTCCATAATACAATAAAAATATATATTATAATTCAAAAGAAAATTATATGGCCTCCAAAAATTTGATTTTCTAAAAGTTTCATTTTCACTTTAAAAAGAAAAAATTAATTTTTCTTTCAAATATGTAAAATAAGTTACAATAAACATATTGATTAATATTTTGATAAATAATTACAATGAAATTTATATGATTTTAAATAAATACAACCTAACCTATTTATCTATAGGACACATTTGAAAAATTATATATAACCATTAATTAAATATATTTTTGTATGTAAAATTCATTTTCTGATAGCATTTTAATAAGATTTCAAATCTATTTTATTAATGATTGACTTGTTAGAAAAATATTTTAAATACCTTACTTTTTCTATGTTTACGAAACACTTTATTTTGCTGCGCACTTTGTGCATACATATTTTCATGGTTCACAGTCGTGATCGCGACTGTTGGCCTCCTTTTACTTTTCGTTCGCCGTGATCATCCTTTTGCTTTTTTCTACGATTTTCGTGGTCCATTCACGAATGATCATTTCTATTTTTCCCTCTTGTATCTCTCTATCTTATTTATCTAAATCAGGTCATCCATAAATTTCTTTCTCTTTGCTTCTATTTTTTTTTTCATTTATCATTCGAAGAAATCATAATATATAATTAAGAAAACAAAAATAGAGATGAATCTGAGAAAAAATAGCAAAAATATCGTCGCCAATTTGTTAAAATTCTGGCAATAATCATTAAAGAAAGATTGTTAAAATTTATTTTTAAAATATAAAATTCGTTAAATGATTCATTAAATTTTATATAATAAAACAACTTAAATTAAAACTTAAATTTTAAAAAAATGACTAATATTATTTGTAATTATATTAGGATTATATAAAAATAAGAAAAATTTAATAATAACTGAAAGCAATAAAATTCTAAGTAATAAATACACAATAATAAAAAAGTGATAGAATTTCTCATATTTTATCTAAAAAAATTTTCAAAGATAAAATTAAAGATCAAAAATTTAATATCATAAATGATGAATCGAAATTCAAGAACGACACATGGAAAATATTTTTCTCCTTTCTTCGCGAATTAAAGAAAATGTAATTCCATTTATTTTTCTTGTTTCTTTAGTGAACGCGGAAATCGGTTACGAAAGAAGCGACACGCGACAAGATATCGGTATTCCAAGACGCTGCGACGCTGCACCTGTCTTGATCGTGACGAATGCTGCACAAATAAAGGAATGTCGTGATAAAGATCTGAATTGGAAATTCTGATGACGACTTACTATCACTACGTGATCCTCTTTATTGTATGACATGTTCGATACAATAGACTTTAAACTAGTATATGAAAAAACTTACATTAGAATTCATAACATACATTACATTACATTAGAATTTTTCACCATTATATGTAGATCAGTCAATAAGTGCTAACTTTTTTATTCTAAAAGATTTTGCGATTTTGCATTGAAGTTTATTTAAAGAAATTGAACAAAACTGTGTATCTAATAGATCAATTCAAATGTGGTATCATGTAATGGTTGTATATTGTAACTTTTATATTTTATAAAAAAACAATGATATTTGATCCATCGATTATACTTTGTTCATGTATCCATATTTATTTCAAAGATTTTAAAGGTACAGCCTTCATAGATCAATGATGACTCGTTATAGATTTAATCAGCACCTAATCTCTATAGAAACTATTAATTAGTCACAGAATGCATGTTAATATTTTTGATGTAAGAGAAATTTTTCTAACATCATTACAGATTCTACAAGATTCTAACAGATTCTTTCCATATTTATTTCAAAGATTTTAAATACGGCCTTCATAGATCAGTGATGACTCGTCGTACATTTAATCAGCACATAACCTCTATAGAAACTATTAATTAGTCACAGAATGCATGTTAATATTTTTGATCTAAAAGAAATTTTTCTAACATCATTACAGATTTTACAAGTTGACATTCATTCAAACTGAAAAATGCATCAATATATATATTAACAAAATTATGAATTTAAAGAATGGTTAAAATGGATATAAAGACAAAAATTAATTCCACAAAGCTAAAACTGATGACAAAAAAAGAAAATATAATTTCTATAAGTTATGTTTGTGTGTCAAATAATGGCAATAAATATTATAACTTTAAAAAAAAACTATTACACATGCTGATAATTATTAATTACAACTGCTAATAATTAAATTTGTTTGTATAATATCATCAATTAATATATAAAGATAGCTGCATAACTTTTCTTTTCTCTTTCTAGTTTCATTACCATATCTAAAGGTATTTCATATAATGTCTATATTTATGTATAATATTATTGATTTCTAAGATTAATTTGTCATGAAATTTAATCACTAATAAGATCCTTGTATATCTTAACATGAGATCAATTTAGATACATGGAATTATCATTTCTCAAAGGTTTCTAGATGAAAAGATTTTATGCATTATCCTTCTCCATTATCTAAAAGAGATATTTAGAGAAACATAAAATAAAATAATGAAAAAAAAATGAACATACAATTTGTAAGTAGCTTTTTTCACTAGCTTTTATTTTAAAAAAAGATTTTTATTTATCATTAGAGTATGTTACATATACAATATTGTATAATAAGTTGATTTATCAAATCAATTTCATTAATCAATCTTATATTACAATATACTGAACATAATACATATAATAAATGCATCTTTGAGATTTTCTTGCCTTTGAATTTAATTGAGAATCAAAAAATGCTTTTTAATATTATTGAATCAAAAATAAAATAATAATATAATAATAAATAATAAAATAAAAAAGATAAAAATATTCATTAATAATTTCACAGTATATAATAAAATTTACGATAAAAGCTTTCAAAATTGCATTATGTTTACTAGTTTTGTTGGAAATTCATAACATTTAAAAATATTACTGTGAGATATTAATTAGATATTAATCTTTATAAATTTATGAATAGAAATCTATTCGTATGTATATTGGTTGTATCTCGTGATAGAAATTTTCATTATGTGAACGAATCATAAATAAAAAGCTCGCGTGATATTGGTATCCATTTCATGAAAGGGCAGTGCTCTAATCTAATAAGAAAAGGAAGTATTTGCTAAGCCCGCCCTTTGCTTATATCTAGGTCAAGAATAATTGAGTAGGCGTCGCGTAAACACGTGTATCAAGTGGTTTTCTATTTTTTTTCAGTCAATCATCGCCATGGTTCGTCTAAATTTAATACGGATTCTACTTATTTTATCAATGTCTTGAGCTCGTTCAATGTGATTAGATTCATATTTTCAAAATTTAAATATTTTTTATATTTGATATTTATATATTATTTTTCTTGTTGTAGAAAATATTCTCATTTACATTCTATTTAATATGGATATAATATATATATAATTAATTTTCTAATTAATTGATACATATCAAATTCTTCATTTTCATATTTCTAATTATATATTTATTATTTGAATCGTGCAAATTAGTACTCTAAAAAAAAAAATTCTCATTTGTTTATATAAGAGAAACAACTTCAATTAAGATTATAATATTATATAAGATATAATAATTAATATAAATAAAATAATATTAATATTAATACAATAATATAATAAAGTAAATTTCAATAATTCAATGATAAATAAATACAATCAAGATTAAAAAATATAAAATAATCCTACATGTTATAAAATAGGTAATTTTTATAAAAATTACCTATTTAGATATAAATATAATATATAGATATAAATCTTAAAATCACTCTTAACTCAACTTTGGCAACATACTTTCTCAATTAAATTTCAAAGCAGCATTTTGCATTTCCTAAATAGTACTTGAAAGAAAACATTGTAAGTAAACCATCTTCGTATCCACAAGCCTTCTCGTGGAAAACAACCTCTCGAGGCCGAGCGTGATCTCTTGCTAGATGATGCAACGTGTTTTTTTGCAACGAATACTGCGAACAGACTGACAAAGTCACTTCGTGCATACATCAGAACCCGCAATTTTAATCTTCTCTTAGACTCGCAATCGATGAAACGCAATTAAAACTAATTAAAAATAAAAAAAAAATTAAAGGTTAAGTCGCGTTTAGATATTATAACGATAAGTGCAATCGCGATTTTTCCACAATTCTGAATGGTTCACCTCATGCGACCTTATTTCATATGTCATCGCTCGTTATAGAACACAAGTTGTGAGCAAATGTTGTTATTCTACTAATGAATACTATTAATGTTATTTTAATCAAAAGATGATAAAAATTCATAAAATAAAATAATAAGTGCGTAATTCATTAATAGTGCCAAAGTTATACATATTGAAATTCTTATGAATATAATTAAAAGAATGAAATTCAAATATTAATTTTCATTCTTTATTATAACTTGTACTTTATTATATTTTATTTTTTTTATTTTGCTATATTTAGATTTTTCACAAATACATGAGCATTCATAGTATTTTATATATATTATATATATTAGTGTACTTTATATATAAATTTAATTTTCAATTTATTTATTTATTATTGAAATATTACATTATATATATTATATATATTTTAATTTGTATATCAATTTATTGCACATTAATATTATAAATAAAATATTGAAATAATTCTTTTCCAAGATACAAAAAGTATGAAATTTAGATAGGTTAGGATCCGTGAATTATTATTATACGTACTTTGATCGAATATAGACAGTCAAATGTCATTTAATAGTTAAATAAATCACGAATTCACGCGTTCTAAAAACAAGATAGAAGTGGAACGAAAGCAAAACACCGAGTTGCGGCCAATGTCATCCGACAAGTTCTTCATAGACGACACGTTTCCTTTTTACACGAGGTGAACCAGAGAAATCTCAGGAACAAGGGATCGAGATGCGTTTCCTTATGGGGCTCGTGAGACCTCGTCTTAGCTTCGTATTCACCATGACCGTCAGGGTCGCTCGTATCGATCGAATCTCATGGCGATCTTCTTTTCCTGTCTCTCACTTTTTTTTGTTTCTTTTTTAAGCGATATTTAATTTCATTTCTTAATTTATCAATTATCAATTTTCTTATGATGATTATTTTTTTCGAAGGATATGAAATATTTATTATTGAATAATATTTAATAATATTGATATTAATATTGATTAAATTTTACGATAATAATTTGTTGAAAGGAATATTGTTTAATCTAAATTCTCAATAATCATAAAGTTAAAAGTCAATTTTAAAATAAATTAATAATTATAAATATAAAAATTTATTTTTAACACAAATTATATAATACTTAAAGAAACTGGAATCCATTAATTTAATTAATTAAAAAAATTTATTAAATCAATTTAATCTAATTAGTCTATTAATCTATTTGTTATTTTCTTCGATTAAAAGATTGAAGATTAAATTTTTTAGTAATATTTAAAAATATATTAGGACCAAATTAATGTTTTTTAAATATAAAACGAAATCATTAGTCCTCTTTCGAAATTTTTGAAAAAAATAAACTTTAAATTAATAAAATAATAAATGTAAATAATATAATTTACATAATAAAAATTTAAAGATTTAAATTAATCAAGATTTTCGCGATTAATTTATTTTATCATAAAAATTGATTAATCCATTAAAGTCTCAATTGATAAAAGAGGTCGGTAATTTATTTAGCAGGGTTATTCAGTTAAGTTGATGTGGTAGTATGGCGACCGGATATCACAATCTGAAGGAATAACAAACGTGAAAAGAAAGGTCAGCAATGGATAGACCAAAGAGGCGAATCGACAAACAGGCGAAAATAGATGCTGACCACCTATGCCAATGACCCATATTCTCTCTATTCTCGGCGTGCCGCGAATTAAACATCGTCGTTTTAATGCCACATATTCAAGATTATGATCATTGTTGCCAATCCGCTCGACTTCGAAAAAATTAAAAGAACAAAATTATTGGCAATAGTATGAAAAATTTAAATCAATAAATTAAGAAGTTATTAATATATAAAAGATTTTAATACCTCACTTTCCAATAGATAAAATGAACAAAAAATTAAATTTATTAAATCGAACTTTATCATTTTCAAAAAAAGTATAAAAACTTTATTAACGATTCGATTTTATCTAATAATTCAATATCTTAATTTCATATCTTCGTATCTTTACTTTAAATTTCATAATTACATTTTAATTTAAAGAAAAACAATTGTTCAAATTCTGAATATTGTATTTCTTGTACATTTATATTTCACTAAAATAAACGTATCTTTGATGATGCAACAAATCGAATGTTCTCGTTTGCATAATAGCAACATTTAGAAATTTTTATGTCGTGCTCGAACTGAAATAAAAATGAGTAAGGTTAGGTGTAATGTAGCGTCACCTTTGATGTAATATCGCGTATGCTAATGCGTTGATCACTACTATATATATATGGGTATGAAAACATAGTTGATGTTATATGACGACTCGAAGAAAGGAAAAGGAAACGTTTCGTGACATTTCATTCAATAAAAATGACTTAAACGATGAAATTGAACCGTTGAGTCATAATTTTAATAAAAAATATAAAGAAAGAAGTTAAAAATATTTATAATGGATAATATAATAAACTTTAATGTTTTTGGAATTTTTTTTTATTTAAGAATAAATTAATATAAAAATTTTAGAAAATCTAACACTTATTTTCGTGATGCATGTATAAAAAGTTTTCTTGCTAATCATAAAAATGAAAAACATTAAAAAATTTTGAAAAATTCAATATTGAAATTTTACACAACTCGTAAGTAATAGGTCATAAATAAAATGGAATTCATGAAGAGAAAACAAGAAATGTTATTGTATCAGGAATGAGCAATTGGTTGTCGATCAATTTTAAAAATACGCAAGCATCACAGATTCTAATTCTACCTGTGATCTAAATTCTATTAGAATACCTGTTTGATATTTGAAAGAAGAAAGAACAGATCGATAAAATAATTAATCTTATAATACAAATTTGAGACACTTGTTGAAGGTTATAAAAATTAAAAATTTTTAATTTTAATTAAAAATAATCTTACAAATCTTACAAATGCTTTTTCTTCAATTATAATTTAGCTTTCCTTAATTTTCTTTTTTTTTTTATTTTTATTTCATTAAATAAGCAATTCTTAAATTTTTTTAACACATTTAATTGAATATATTATATTCAGTTAAAAATATAAATATATATATATATATATATATATATATATAAAAATAAATTTTTCATATCAAATTTATCGAAAATATTAAAATTTGTTAATCTTTATTTTTATGATATATTTTTTGCAAAAGATTATAAAAATAAGAGAAAGATTAAAAACATCTTAATTTTTTTTTAAAACATCATTTAATATTATTTTTCTTTTTTCAGAATGCAACTCACGACGTGTTGCAAATGTTATTCGTTAAAAACGGGGACATTGTTCACTGGAATATTGGGCATAGTAAGTATATGATAAAAAAATTAATTAGTTTTTTATTACATTTAATCAAAAAAAAAAAAAAAAAATTTTTTATAGAAACATATTTATTCGATTCTTATTAGGTTTTATCAATTATCTCATTGATCTTAATCTTTACTTTAAATGTCGAATGGAAAACAATATTGATCGACATTGTAGACCAGAGCATCGTCAGGATCATTTTTGCGATAAATTTATGCATGACGATTCTGATTTCAACATTGCTTATAGTTGGCGCTCTTAAGGTAAAATCTAAATCAATTTCATGTTTATAAAATAAAATTTTTTATTATAAATATTTTTCGAATTTGTTTGATTTATTGGTTATTTAAATTTATATAAATTAAAACATTTCTTTTTTAGAAAAAAACATTTTTAATGCTACCATGGGTAGTTTTGGGTTTAATCTTAGCAGTTGGTTTATTGGTGAGTGTCCTGTATACGTCCATCATGTTCTTCATATATCATGACGTAATAATTGGAATTCTGTGGCTCATCATTGGCCTTCTAACCATTGGTGAGTAGCGTATAGTTACTTTTATATTTTGTATTTTATATTTTCATTTATTTTGTTTTCTTGTGAATTTTTATTTGAATATCTTCTTAGAAATTATTATTTATAAATTAAAAACATTTAAAGTACTTTAAAAAATACAATCGAATCTTGATATTTCGAATCGCAAAAGAGGTTATGGGAATTTTATCTTCGAACTTTCCTAAGAATGAGTTATTCATACGACAGCCGTGAT
Organism: Apis mellifera; assembly: GCF_003254395.2. Lineage (NCBI taxonomy): Eukaryota > Metazoa > Arthropoda > Insecta > Hymenoptera > Apidae > Apis > Apis mellifera. Next base: position 2,370,834 of record NC_037648.1, read on the forward strand.
AAAAATTTGACTTGTAGAATTGTAGAGAAAGGACTACTTCGACTTCAAATTTCAAATCAAATATAGTAAAATTCGAGTTATATAAATTTATATCTTCTATTGTATAAGTTTTTATAGAAATGAACACGAATAAGCAAAATTGTAATATTTTAGAGAATTTCTAGTTACAGATTTAATATTTAAAATATAAAAAAAAAAATTTTGTTATATTAATAATCTTCAATTTTTTAAACACAATAAGTTGATCATTTTAAAAAATGTTTTAAATATAAATTGGTTTATAAATAATCTTAATCTTTTTTTTTTTTTTCAGTGATCTATGTATATTTGTGGTTGGTAGTATATAGTTATTTCCAACAATTAAGGTATGATAAGATGAGCAGCCGAATCGATCCATATGGAAGACCTTATAATTATCGAAGACCTTAAAAACAAATCGATAATTTCACAAAGAAGAAAATGATCGAGATGTTTTCTCTTCGCAAAATAATTAGACTATTTTTTTCTTTTAAATAAAAAATCAAAAAAAAAAAATAAATTATATGAAAGAATAGTCTAATTACTTTGAGAGAATTTATATACTTAATGATCAATTAGCACAATCGCACCAAAGCATGAGAGACAACGCCTTTCGTCGATAAAGAATTTATTTATCGAAAACTGCAGAATCATATTTGTAAAATAAGATTAATAGTCATGAGTAGATTAGAATATATTTATGGCACCAACATGCTCCCTCGAATGATATTCGATATTTTTTATATATTTATTTTTAACAATTTTTTTTGTATAAAAACTTGAAACTTTATATCACATATATATATTTCGTATTTTTAAAATAAAAATTAAATTATTAAACATAAGAAATATATAATACATAATCAAAATGAATCATTCATACATCAAAAAATATCAAAAAATTTTTATTCATATAGATGAGATTATAAATAAGATAAAACTTTAGTTATATTTTCACTGCTGGAAACAGAATTTTAACCTCGTTTCATGTTTACCAACCTTTAACCTAATAATTGTAAAGAATGTCAGCGAAAGACGAGGAGAGATTGAGAAGTATTAAAGAAATTTATTGTGAACTATTGTATCGCTGTGGAATTATTCGCTTCACTGGGTTCAAAGGAGACTCTCGATCATATATCCGCGATAACAGCATATCACGAATAAATAATATAATAGTGAATCGAAAAACGAGCATCGTTCGAGGGTGTAAAAACACAATTGTGAAACGCGTTTTCTTTTTTTCTTCGAGAACCGACACTATTGTCGGTTCGTTATTGCGATATCAAAAAGACGAGGCTGATCCCTAGCGGGATGAAAATAGATTCCATTTTCAAGGATAACGAAAATATTAAGCGTATGTAAAAATATACGCGTTGCCACATTGCAGTGAACCAGTCTCCTACGCAAGGTTAACGACTGACTTTATTTATTTTTCCTGCTCCTCCCCACTTTTATTTCTCTTCTATTCTTTCTATACCGCCTATAATATACCATTTGTAATTATTGTTACAAACTGTGAGAAATAAATTATTATTATTTGTTTGTAGTTTCATTTTATTATTTTCTTCTTCTTTCGCATTCTTTTCATTTTTTCGTTCAGCCGCGTTTTCAAGTGATAACAAGAAACTTTTTATTGACAGTATTATTTATAGAAAATGTTCGATATTTCGTGAGATATTTCGCGAAACATTCGCAATATTCGAAATGTTTTTTAAGCAATATAAAATATCTACAAGAATTTTATTATTTTTCTCTTAAAACGCGACTTTAGATTTTATTCTATATATATTATATTGTATCTATATATATATAGTCAGTACATATGTGTGCAAACGATTGTGTTGTTCATTCGTACGTATTCTCTACACTTTTGCGAATAAACAAAGAAAGAGAAGCAGCGGCTAAACCAGTAGCATGATTATCGCAGCCAAAATCAGTTTGCATCGAAGTTCTTCGTATCACACGCATTTTGTTATTAAGAAATTTATTTCTGTGAAAAAGAATATTACATATTTTTGTGATCGATTGTAAGCAAAGTCAAAGGTGAGATGCGAGAAAAACAGTGTAATCTATCAGATACGTACCCGAAAGAACTGAAGCAACCGCTAGGATGTGACCAGTCCAATATTAATCGTTGATAATGCTTATCAGTGAATTCAAGGAAACCTTCCATGCCGCATAAAACAACTTTCAAAGAAACGCACGAAAGAAAAGAAATTGTGTAAAATAATTATACAAAATTATAAAAAATTTCGAAGTATTTTTTAAATTCTTTACCCTGTTCCATCATTAAATCTGGTGTTTGATAAGGAAATCCAGCTATCTCGATATCGATCAGATCTTGAAAAATTGCAGAACAATAAAAAAGTATTAATTCTGAAGATGGAAGACCTTGGTCACATTCCATCTGAAAAGAAATTACGTTTAATTAAAGATATACACAGTGTCGTCAAAAAGAATAATTCTTTAAGCAAAAATAAAATAAAAATAAAAATTTTTTTTTATTATTCATAATAAAACCAGAAATATAATTTTTATTTTCGTTTGAAGAATAATTTTTCAAATTTTTGGATACTTATAATCCTACGTGTGGAAGAACAAAAATTTTGTGATGATATACTAACTATTTTGGCAATTTGAACGATTAACAATCGATGAGTGAGAGGATATCCTTTGCTTGATTCTCGAGTAGTTAATATTTCCAGGCATAAACCAGGAATTCTATGATCCGAATTGAACTTATTTCGAACGATTTCAGCGAGGCATCGATCGCTTTCTTCCTCGTTAGGCACTCCTTGCATTACCAGATCTCGTATATCTCGATAAGGTAATCCGATATTGGCTCTCCCTTTTGCTAGAGCGCCATGCCGCCATGATATCTTTTTCATCCATAAATTGGGATAATTTATCGTTTCGTGCACTATGAATTGACTATGTTTTCATTATTGTATTCGAAAATAAATTTTTTTTTCTTTCGTTAAAATTAAATTTTCTTACACAATCGGATATCTTCGTTCTCTAAAACGATTTTATTCAATAAATCCCGTCTCGTTAAATCACAAAGCTTTAAAATCGTTACAAGTATATCTCGATGTTTATCGGCTAAAAATCGTGCATTTTTGTGTAAAAAAATAGCAGCAATGTTAGCTGTAAAAAATAACATTGAAGTGAAATATTCAATGTTTGGAAAGTAACGATGCTTGTTAAAATTGTAAATTTGCAATATTTTTATTGTTTTACCTTGGACAATAGTTAAAGATAACGTAACGTCGATATTCATTTGTTGAGGTCTTTGATGAATGTATTCGATCACTTTAGACAACTTGACTAATTTTTCTTCTGTAATAAACAGTGACGGATTTAATGATTAAAAAAACAACAAATTTAAACAGGTCACTGAATTATACAATTTTTTTATCTAATTTTTAATAAATATATAGAAACATTTAGGATATTTGATATAAATATAATTATAAATGTATTATAAATATTAATTAATATATTAATTATAAATAATTTAAATTTACATAATTTATTATAAATAGTAAATTATTATAAATGTTTTGCATTTTTAACAATGAATTAGAATAATTTTTATCATTTGAAAAAAAAAATAAATGTACAAAGAAAAATGTTCTTGACATTTCCAAGAATAGAAATTATTTTATTTATTATTCCTATTTTGATTTTACAACAGATAAAATTAATTAAATCTTATATTTTTTTTTTAAAATATCAAAAATTTCAAGAGTTTCCATTTTATTAAATCTGTTATTGATAAATAATATGATAAATAAATAAAATTTTAAATTCTAAATCTAATCTGTCAAATTCAAATTTATAATTCATATTTTGATTTTTCGAATAATTTTTTGTATCATTTTAATTGTTAAAAAAGATAATAAATAAAAATAAATTAGGAAAGATTTCAAGATTTTTCCAATCTTACCAAAATTCTTGGAAGCAAAGTTTCCACAGCTCCATGGTGGAAAATCGCAGAAAAGCAGAATCGCCCAAATGAACTTTCTAAGCATTTCCATACACATTCGTTCACAGCTGTGAAGAAACGGGATCTCGATTTTCCAAGGATTTTATAGGGACAACCCCACCGCAAACCCCCATAAGTCCATGAGATTTTAATGAAATTAAAACTGAAGTAGTTTTTCTTTGTCACGTATATCGGAAATCACTTTTCCTCATGAAGATTAACACGTCGAACCCTGGGAAGCCAACTCTTAAATGAAATCAGTTTCAACAACTTGAATACTCGTGGGTGGTTGATCAACATTCGGGACGGAATGAAGAAAATAAGGAATACGAATGGCTGATGGTAAATCTTGATTAACACGAAAATATAGCGGGGAAAGATACCTGTTTTATTGACAGAAGCGTTACAACATAACGTGGCGGTTTTTTTTAGATTTTAGTAATTTTAGACTGATTTTTTTTTTTTTTTTTTAAATTATTTGTACAAGAGTTTAGAAGCAATCAGGATGAAAAGGATTCATGTAATCACCAGAAACACAACCAGTTACTCCATGACTCAGTTTAATACATTTTCCTGCCCTTTTCTTAGTCTGCAATTGAAGTAATAATACTCTTTTGTTGTGTTATTATCATTATTTCAGAAAAATATTAGAATTCAGATGGCAAAATTTAATATTTTTTTAGTTTTAATTTAATTTATTTAATTATAATTTTCTAATTTTTAATTTAATCTTAATTTCTTTCACAATTTCAATTTTAACAAAGAAGTAATAAATTTGCCATTTGATTATGAAATTCACAATGATGAACTTACAATTTGATATTCTATTTGACATGGTCTATCATCATTATCATATGAATTATCCTGCATTGATTTAATCTGGGCAAATTTGGATAAAAATAGGAAAAATTAGAAACTGATATTCCTGAACAAATCCTTATATAAATATAATAAATAGATAGATTAATTACCATGCTTGGATAATTTTGTGCCATAATTATAGGAGATTGAACACTATTTATTAATTCTCTTGTTTCTATTGTTTCAGAAGAAGTCCTCATTGCAAGAGCCGAAATTATAATTGAAATAATGAAATAAACGAGATTCGATACCCTTTATACAAAACAATTATTTTAAATAGGTATATTTTATTTAATAAAATAAATATAAAATCTTTAAATAAACTAATAAATTTAATAACTTACATGCTAAAAATTTATTCTTAATCTCTCGTTTAAAAGTCATTAAGAAGAAACGTAACACTGCCATTGTTCTAGCACAGGCATCTTTTATATTCGTTGTGAAGCCAACGAATTTCTTTTCGATTACGAAAGGGTTTCGACTCATTACAAAGATTGTGATTGTTTTTAAAATGTACGAATTACGACATAACAATTTATTGACTGCGTAAAATCATAGTTTTACGTGAAAAGAAAACCTGTAATTGTTAAATAATTTGTTAATATAATAATTGTTAGATTTTAAATTTAAAATTTTTATTTTTTATTTTGATGCTCTTATATTATTCCTTATATTCAGGGGAAAAATTCTATGCGTGTATCTTATATATGTAGTAATTTTTCGGCAAAAAAATAGAAAAAATGTTTATAAAAATAATCTTTTAGTTTTTTATTTTAGCAATATTGAATACACAACTGTTTATTACATTTACAATTACGATGAATGCTTACAAATCATTTATAATGTGAATTGTAACATTAACGAGTTTCAACATTTATTTAAAATGTTAAATATAGAGAATCGAGAATTGTTATTATTTATTTATAATAATTGATATTATCTAATCATATAATATTTATTTTAAATCTACATACATAGCATATGTAATAATCTAATTCTCATATATTACAGTTAACATTAGATTGAAATTCGTGAATATAATAATATTTGACAAAAATGTGAAGTATTGTATGAAATAACATATTTAAATAATAATAAATGAAATAATTTTTCTCTGTTTTCATAAAATATTTGTAAAAAATACATTTGTATAATTATTAATCTAAATTATTTTTATTTTACTTAAAAAATTTAATTACATACTATTTTTTATTTAAATTAGCATTTGTGAAAAATAAAAGTATATAGGATTGTATATTTACTTAATGTTATCAAGTTTCAAAAATCTATTTGAATATAAAATATTCAATAATAAAAAAAAAAATTACATATTACATTGAAAGAATTAAAATTATGTTAATATTTCATCAGCCTTTTATAATCATATAAATCTTTTGAATAAACTATTAACATATTTTTAAATAGATTTTCTAATGTTTTAATAGCAAAAATAGATATATTCACATAATTTGTATGGATATTTTTGATGATTAAATATATGATAATAGGTACAGTGCAAAGGAATTTGATTATTTATTAACTGTACCATTTTATATTATTCGATCACATTTATTACATCTTTTTATATTTCAATAAAGATATTTGTTTAAATATCAGTCTCAGAGATATGTAACTTAATGTAATATTAAAAGTTACATATTATATTATAAATGAATAAATATAAAACAATTAGTAGTCCTTCGATTATTCAATTTATGAATTATTCTGACTATACAATAAAAAGAAATCATATAACCAAATCTATTCTTATGAAAATAAAAATAAAAATTTTTGAAGTATAATTGAATTATATATTGTATTATTCACATTTTTATTCAAAAATTCAACTCAATAAATATTTAATATTTATTTTCTAAATATATAATTAGATAATGCATATATCATATCCTAAAAACTATACCGTGATATGTTTATATCTATCTATTGGTCTAAGAAATAAAATTCCCTGATTTTTTGATCCCCTTAATTATTACAAATTTTTTTATTTTTATTAAGTCAAATAACCGAGGGACTACTGTGTATATAAAACTTATAATGAACAAAGCAAAAAATTATATAATATTATACAATGATTGATTCAAATTGATATTTTAAATTTGATTGAATCATTGTCACTTATATGTTATCTCTTCTTTCTAAGTATGATATACGAATAATTAAAAATATTAATTAATATTAGTTAATAATTATCTTATAGCCTATATAATTCTAACACAGCATCAATCTGCAACAATTAGAAACTATAACAAAAGTATATGAATAAAAGTATCAACAATACCCTTTGATCCTTGAAATTCTTATTATAGAGTGAAAAATAGCTTTTTGCACTTTCTATGATGATTTAAAATTTTCTTCAATGATATAATCTAGAATTAACTTATAAATAATTTTCCTTAAATCACAAATGATTATGTTGCTCGGGATTAACTTCAAATTCAATTTCTAATTGAAGTCTATAATCCATAGCGACAAGTACAATAACTAGTAGAATTGGGAGACGAAACCGTGATTGCCAACCAAGTTTGAGCATAAACATCAAAGCACGATGAAATGTGCCACCACTTCCAAAAAAATTCTCGGATGCCATTGTTTTCATAATTGTTTTAATCATACAAAATTATGTTATAACTTTTGATATTGATATTCCTCTTGAATTTCTCAATGGATTTATTGTAAAAATAAAGAAGATAAAAATTATAATAGTTTCAGAACAAATGTCATATTCCAATCTAACCTATGAAAAATCATAGAAAATTATAATTATTTTAAGTTGCAATAACATCTATATAAATTCTATGTTAATTTTAATGAATGAATTTAATAATTTCAATAGAAATTACTTTTTAAAATATATTACCTTGTATTTGCCACATTAATTTGCAAAACACTATTATTACATTGCATATTCGTATAACAATTCATGACATTACATTCATCGACGCTTTTGAGAAATGTCGTTTTGTAGAGGTTAAAATTTATAATATTCAAGAATGTTCAAAAATTATTATATGTAATTTATTTATTGATTGACTGAAATACTTGTTAAAATTTATGTATTTCATTTATAAATAAAAATAATAAGTTTCAAAGATAGAATAGTATATTTGTAGTATAATTTTTATATAAATGTAAATTTGACAGGAAACCATTTAACATGAATCTTTTACGATATCAATACGATCGATAATCGATCATTTAAAATAATTGCTCAAATAATTACTAAAAATTTAAAAGTATATATAAGATGAAAATTATAAAATATTTTTTATAGAAACAGTTAATAAATTCCTTTTTACTATTTATATATTTATTATTATTCTTTTTATTATTTTTACTATTTACATTTTTACAAATAATAAAAAAAAAGATTTAAAAAAAGAAAAAAAAAGTTCTTTTAAAACTTTGTTTAAGATGTAAAATTTTTATTTTTATTTTTAATAAATTATAATCATGAATAAAAATTTATCAATGATTGCAACAAATTAATTTTTGAATTATAGATTTCTAAAGTTATAATGAATAATATTATAGTGAGTATATTTGAATAAGCGCCAATTTATTCTGCCATCTTTAGTAATATTAATATAGATAGTTGATGGTTATTGGTGGGGTTAAATGGAATAAATATATTTAACAAGCAATATTTCACAGTAGTTGATAACGCATTCGTAGCCATGAACATCAATTTTGTGGGAAAACGTATTCTTGTAACAGGAGCTGGACGAGGTATGTTATATATTTGATATTATATCATAATTCAGTAAACTTTCTTTCTATTTAAATTTTAATTGTTGATAAAGATAATTATTAAATATTATTTTAAATTCTTTTCTATTTTAAATCCACATTGTTTATTCACATTTCTTTATTGAGAAAGAATTTAAATTGAACCAATCAGAAAGAGCTATATATTTTTTGTTTGATAAAAGTTGGTTATGTAATAATATTTATCTTGAAATACAATAATTCCATTGAAAACAATTTTTCATGAATATATTGTGATATTTGTAAAAAATTTCGATTATATTAATTCTATTAATTATATTAATCATAAATAATTATATTAATTATGATTATAATATAACTATAATATGATTATAATATGATTATAATATAAATGTAATTAAATCATAAATTTATAAGATTCGTATTATGAGTCAGATTTATCTGAATGTTTCAATATTTATTTTTTTTATTTTTTAATATCTTTCTAATAAATATTCTTATAAAAGAATATCTATCTCTTCTTTTATAATTGTTTTTAATTATCTTACATTTCATTTACAAAATATTTCAAATTATTATATTTTAAATTGATAAGTATTTCAACTCTATCATTTCAATTGTATCATGATTATAAATCACATTCATTCATATTCATTTCATGCTAAGTATGTAATTATATTCATAATTATTTTTCTTCAGAAAACATTATCTAACATTTTAAAACATTATTTAACATATTAAACATTTTAAATCATAGGTATTGGCAAAGATTTAGCTCTTCGTCTTTCCAAATATGAAGGTCAAGTAATAGCGTTGTCCAAGAAAAAAGAGAATCTAGATAAGCTATGTAAAGAAGATCCTCGTATTCAGTTTATTTGCGTCGATCTCAGCGATTGGAACGCCACCAGGAAAGCCGTTGAAAGTGTGTTACCTATAGATCTCTTAGTAAATAATGCCGGTGTTGCACATCTTAATTCTTTCTTCGATGCTACACCAGAAGATTTTGATTTAACATTTACAGTAAATGTGAAAGCTATATTGAATGTTTCTCAGATAGTCGCAAAAAATATGATTGAAAGAAAAGTTGGTGGTAGTATTGTTAATATTTCTTCGCAAGCCAGCCAAGCAGCTTTGAAGGATCATGTTGTCTATTGCGCTTCGAAAGGAGCAGTAGATATGTTGTCTAAGTAAGAAGAAATCAGTTTTTTATTTATTTATTTATTTATTATTATATAAATAAAAAAATGAATTGCTCTTATAACATAATTTTTAATTAAGACTTAAAAAATATTTAAAAACTTAAGTTATATCTATGCTATAATTTATATATATATCTATTATACGTAATCTATTTTACCTACCTTTTTTTAACAGCTCATAAAATTTATTAAATAAATTTCATTTTTAATAATTATTTCTTTCCAGAACAATGGCTCTTGAGCTTGGTCCCTATAATATTCGAGTGAATACCGTGAATCCTACAGTGATTTTGACGGAAATGGGAAAATTAGGTTGGAGTGATCCGAAAAAAGCACGAACTATGTTAGACAAAATACCATTAGGTCGATTCGGCGGTAGGTAATCATTTATGGAATATATTTTTGGAATAGATTTCTACCAGTTTTTATTATTTATATTCTTATATTCTATTTTCTTATATATTTTGCAGAAGTGTCCGAGGTAGTGGATGCGATAGTGTATTTATTAAGCAATCACAGCTCGATGATTAATGGAATTACATTGCCAGTGGATGGTGGATTTTTAGCAACATAATTGCATAAATCAATATCATTTATTTTTATATTTATATTATTTTTATATAATATATATCATATATTTATATTATTTATATAAATTTTATATATTTCATATTTTTTTAATTTTAGAAAAAAATAATTTTATAAGATAAAAAAATATTATATACAATTGAAATACAATTCAAATAAGTATCTTTGCGTTTAATATTATAACTTTTGTTTTACGTTTTGAGTCTTATTAAAATTTTATCGAATATTGAATATATATTGAATATAGGAGAGAAAACAAGGTTTTGAATGAAAAGAATGAAAGAGAAGAGAGAAAAAAAAAAGATCAACACAGTTATTCGTTTATCTCGTTTAATTTAAAAAACGCTTCGTTTCTTCTTTTTTCATTATTTAACTAGAATTCGGTGAGCAAACGGTGAGGGAACGGCGTTGAAACAATGAACGTCTCGCCGTCGAAAGAAAACTCGTTTATTTCCCGAAAATATTTAAAGACGAGACGTGTCATTGTTTCATCGAAGTCCCCCCCCATCGCCGCCATTTCCGGTTTAAAACAAACATTTCGTTTTTTTTTTTGGGCTCTCTTTCTAATTCAATAATTATTTGAATCCCTACAGTGAACATAAAGTGGCGGAGAAAAACGCGAAATTAAACAACTGCCTGCACAGGTAAGAAACTGGTTTCAAACTGATTCAGACATTGTTGCATCTGATTCGATTCACATCTCCTTTCGCGCATCAACGTTACGAGCGAAGCATTTCCATTTCCAAAATTAACCCTTTATGCCATTAATAATAATTCTTAATCGTTTTCGCAAAAATTGTTTCGCAGCCACTCGATCAAACGGGGGAAAAAAGATTGACTAAATAAAATGAAAATAAAAAAAAAAAGGAATAAGAAAAAAGAAAGCAAAAAAAAAATTAACAAGTAAAACGGACGATCGCCTTAGTTTCACTTTTCTCACTTTCCTTAAGAGTTTTTTTATATAGCCTTCTCTTTTGTATTATATAAAAAATTAATTATAGACCATATCAAGTGTCTTTCGTAAATTTCAAAAAATACATGATTACACGTTCGCAGATTAAGAATCACTATTCTACGATTCGATAGAGTACAAGTATTAAAATCGATTAACACGTAGAAACGCTTGTTTCATCCTCAATGCACCTTCGTGTTATTCACGCTACTCGGGAATCTCCAAAGAGTACGGCGGTTATTAAATAGCTGCCTTATTTTTGATTATTATTATTATTATTATTATTATTATTATTATTATTATGTTCGGAGAATGTCATTTTGTGTACGCACTGTTCTTATGGCCCTTGTTTCCATCACTCATCATAAAGGATTAACTTCAAGACATGCATTAGGCTATCAAAAGAAAAAAAAAAAAAGAAAAAGAGAGAGAAGAAACGGAGAAAAATAGAGGAAAAAGAATAAGAGTACGAAGACAACGGAAAAAAAAAAAAAAACTCGAAACATCTCACGCAACATTCATCGCATCGTCGTCAATTACATACATTTGATAGACGAACAAGCAAACGGACAACGACGGTCATTTTTTTTCCTTTTTTTTTTTTTCCTTTTTTTTTTTTACAATTGCACTTCAGTTTAGGAGTTAACGAACTCACATCAAGAATTTCGAATAATGCAAGCTTAATTTCCTTAATTTCTGATCGACCCACCAAAGTAATCCGTCCTCGGATTTGACAATTTTTCCACTGAAAAATGTTCTATTTTATTATTCGTTCAGAAGAAGAAGGACAACAGCTCTTTAATGGGTCGACAATCCGCGGCGATTTAAGGTTAAATATTCGCAAATTTATACGTTTTTTTTCTTTTTCTTTTTCTCGTCGTTACTCTCACATTCGCAATAATAATATAATATCTCGTCGATAAATTTTTTTTTTGCATTTTTCCCCTTTCAAAATGCAGGATTATCGATCGATATAATCAAGCGCACAGGTTTTATTTTTCTGATTTTTTTTTTTTTTTTCGACCTATTCGCTCTTGCCATCCTCGAAGATCATTCACCACGCACAAATATCATACACGACGAGAAACTAAGAAAGAAATGGTGTGGCGAAAGCGTCAGTGTTATATGTGTTATTGTATTCGGTTTTTCTACATCGATTCCAAGGAGAAAATGGGATCGGGCTCCTCGGGAGAGACACAACTGAAATGACAGTTCGACATTTCTCGTATACGCTCGCCGTTCCGGCTAGGCGTTTTCTCCCTCTCAAACTCTCGCCACCGGATTAAACTCGACGATTAAATCCGTGGGCAGCCTAGAGACGTTTAGTCGATCAGTTAGCCGCTCGTGCTTTTCATCAACCTATAAAGAAAGAAAACGTGAATGCAAGCAAAAGAGGTCGAGTCTCAAAGATGGCAAGAGTTTTTTTTTTTTTTTTTTTTTTGTTTTGTTTTGTTTTATGCGATGAAGAAAAAACGAAAAAAACTCGTATTAGAATGCAACAAAAGCCACGAATATCATGTTTTGCTCCGCGTTATCTTTTCACATATACAGATATCATATACACATACACACACACAAATCATTCTCTCTATCTCTCTCTCTCTCTCTCTCTCTTTCGATTTTTCTCAAATATACATTGTACAGAATTTATTCGTTATATACTCAGGAATCATTATTCTCATCACAATCCTTTTTAACAGGATCTAATGATTATTCATAAATTTCTCCAAATGTTTGGAATTTCAATCCTTTTTTTGTATTTCATTAATTATTTTTCTTTATAAACGTAAAATGAAATTAGAATTTCGTATCTTTGACAGTTGCACAGTATGCTCGCGACCATTCGTGAATTTTGAGGTTATAACGAGTAAATGCTGAATTCTTTCGATCTGTCGTTCTATTCCTTCTTTTCGTTTTTATCTTTGTAGAAATAAGAATTTTGATACGCATCGTATAACACAAATGTTAAATTGATGAAATGACGAAATAAAAAATCAGGAAAAGTTAAAAAGGAAAGCAAGCCTAATGCAGCTCGATTCCAAACTATTAAAAAACACTTTGCTTTGTCCCTTCTTGCATGTATAATACACAAAGGCAGTTTTATAAATACTCTTTGTCGATATTTGCTTTGCTTCTTCGGACATTTCATCTAATTATTTTTCCCCATTCTTCCTTTCGCAATATCACTCACATACTCGTTGCATCACGCACTATGTAGTAGTAGTAGTACAGTTCGAATAAGTAAAATCATACTTACATGAAAAGAATTCACCGTCACTCACCGCAAATCATACACGCATGCGCACACGTACGTCATTTATATCTCATAGTTATTTTTGTTTCGAATGGATCATATATGTATATACGCGTATAAATATATATACATATACATGTACAAACCATTCGCGAATCGATACAATTTCGATTATAGTTAAAATATGATTGATCGCGAATTTATATATATATATATATATATATATATATATATATATACCTCAATGCCGTGATCGTCGTGACGCCTCGTCGTAAATGTCTTCGAGTAAACTCTTCCCTACTTCGCATGTTCTTTACTTTTGCTCTTGCTTTTCTTTTCTTTCCTTTTTTTCATTCCTTTTCTTTCCGCAGTTCTTCTCCGTTTTTAAGAAGTCTCACATACGAATTGCTATAGGCTCCTTACAGACTCGAGAAGAAATAGAATAAGAAGAAGAAGACAAAGAAGAAGAAAAAGAAGCTCCACTAGGCCGAGCGAAATCAAGCGCGCGCGATTTTTTCTCTTTATCGTTTCTTTTTTTTTTTTTTTTCGTTTTTCTTTCTTATTTTACTAGCCAATTTTATTAACTAGCTTTTGTTTTTTAACTCAATTTACGTCAACGACCTCCTTTGGATTTTCATCGTTCTCTCGTTCAAAATTTTCTTATCACGTTTCCATTTCAATTTAATCGAACATAGTTCGCGTGGCGCAAATTGTTCCATTGTAAAAAGGGGGAAAAAATAATATATGCTGACGTTTCTTTTTTTTTCTTTTTTTTTTTTTTTTTTTGTACTGGCACCGATCATCTCGAGATTATTTCTTTGATTCTTCTCGCGAATATATTTTTCTTCGATATTGCAACGATATTCAAGAGGAAACGACGAATCGTGAGAAAATTAATTTCTGTGCGTATCATTCAGTCGTGAAAGAGAGAACGCAAGAATTTCCGCCTGCGCTGGCAGTGTTTGTTTCCTCTAAGTCAAAATTCGAAAAATAATCCTTGATTCGATATCCGATGAAATCATCATTTTACGAAGCCTTACGAAGAACAATCAACAAGATTAGCCTCATAACTTAATCTCAATTTTTCGAAACTAATTAATTACTTTTATTTCGAATTTAAAGCAATTTTAGCTAAATAACATGGATACGAATTAAGAATATTTTTCGACAAAAGAATAAGGTAGGATGAAAAATATCATCTGTGGAAGAGGACGATGTGTGTAATATCAACAATTGCAAAGTATTGCACGATTATGCAACAGAATAATTTTTTTCGTATAAAAATAAATTAAATCTTAGAACGATAAAAATCATCATGCAATATTTCCTAATATTTTCTAATTATATAATCAAATTTCTAATATCAATACAAACGTAATTCAACGTTTTAATCCTCTGCGCTCATGTAAAACGAGGCACAACTAAATTTTTGACATAAATTTCTAACAATCCAAATTTTGGATTATAAAGTTACGAATATATAAAATAAACAACTAGAAAGCGTTATTTTAATATTTTCACTATTCGAATTATATATTTTATATATTTATATATATAATTTCTAAAACATAACAAAATATAAAGATTTAAAGTCGTATCTTATTCTCATTAAATACATGCAACAGTAATCGATACATTTTGAAAAAAATGATCTTGAAATTCACAAGGAAAACATTTAACAGATAAATATATTTCCAACAATTTTTTCTTACTCTAAAATTTAATCAAAACTCTCTTGTGAAATGATTCATCAATTAATAATATTGACAAATAAGAAATTGTAGGTTATAATTTTTTCCTTTACTTAATTTTATATAATAAATAAAATTAACTAGATAGATAACTTGTAATTTATAAGATTTACTTATAAATCTTTATTTCTTTTATTACGAAATTTATTTATATACCGTTATGAAAAATAATAATTTACAAGACTAACTAGTGATTTAATCACTGATTTCAATTCACATAAATAACATGAAATATCACATAATATTAAATATTTATATTATTATAAATAATATTATAAATCAAACTTGTGATCTGATAAATATTATTAATAATATATTATTTCACAATTGTACAAGAGAGCCCAAATCGAACATCAGCGCAGAGGATGTGCGAAAATTGTGGGAAGCGAATGAAAACGAAAAAAGAAAATGGCGGAAAGATTGCAATACGCAAAAAATTGTATAAGGATTCGTCATTTCCGTTATAAATTGTTAAAAATTTGTCTCTTTTTCTCGAAATGATCGTTGCGGATTAATCCTTATGTCAACACCATTACAGTAAATATTTCATAATTGAAAGAAATTTCACGTTAACAGATGTGTTGTTAATTACGTAACGGAAGTTTGTTTACGTTTCTCGTCGAAAACACAAAGAAGAACAGAAAGTGAAAGCAGAAGTGAAAGAGAATTGAGATTCGAAGTCGAGAGTTAAAAAAAAAAAATATGTATGAATAATTAGATAATACTAATGTAGTAAATTTTTGTATTTTTTTTTTAATAGAAATTTTTATGATATATTTATGAAATTTCTCTGATTAAAATAAAACCAAATACGATATAATTAACATTTATTTACTTAATTATTTAGATTATATAAATTATTTAAAATAAAGAAACAATTTTGTTATCATTTATTATATCGTATTATTTTAGAAACAAGATGAATTTTAAAAAGAGAGAAAAGATAAATTCTTTCTGTTAAAATTTTTATTAAAAAAAAAAAAAAAAAAAAATAGACAAATTTTCATCATTAATATCGTCTCATTGATATTTCTTTGAATTGGATTACATTGCTCGCATTTTCAAAACTTCGTAATGAATCTTTTACAATTATATTGGGACAATTTCAAAATATTTACTGTATTCACGATAAAATTAATTAATGCAATTATTCAATACAATTTAAAATATAAATGTTCGATTTAAAATATTTTATTTTCCTATCAAAATATTTTTAAATCTATCTGCATCACCATTTATTTGGTACATTTGCTATCGATTTATATTTTCAAATATAAAAATGGTATACAATTGCTACAAAAATAGCAAAATCAAAAGTTGAAGTTCGGTGTTTTTTTTTTAATATTTTTTAATATTGACATAAGGGTTAATAAGTCACCTTTTTTTCTTTTTCTTTTTTTTTATACAAGTCATCGTAACATAGTAAATTCTAGTGTGTGTTTGTTGTTTCTTTGTGTGTGTGTGTGTGTGTGTGTGTGTGTGTGTGATTAGCAATAGCAGCAGCGATGGTATTAATGATAGTAATAGTTTGGTAAGTAGTTTTAATTTTAGTTATTAGTTATTAATTGGTAATAGTAATAATAATAGCAGTAGTAGTAATAGTAGTAGTAGTAGTAGTACCCTATGAAAAAAATACATAGAAAAACATGTGTCGGTATAATATATATTTATATATAACCTTCTTTTTTTTTTTTTATATCACGTTTTTTTTGTTTTTCATATTCCATTATCTTTGTATATGCAATGCGTCCACGATACTCTCTTTTTTTTCTTTTTTTTTTTTTTTTTCTTTTTTTTATACAAAGAAAAATTCGATCGAAGGGAGGAGGAGGGAGGCAACAGGAAGTGATAGCGTAGGGCGATGGACAGGTGGAAAATTGCGAAGAGTTTTCAAGATTATAAGAAAATATGAAGGGATGAAAGAAGACGCGAGCGATTTCGCGGAAGGAATTTTAACTTCGATATATATATATATATTTTTTTTTTACTTCCGTCGAATAATCGATTGGCTAACGAAACGGATAAACGATTGTTAAATTTTTTTGATTTGATTCAGATTTTGTAATTAATTAATTGTGTAATTGTCTTTTGATGACATACAACATAATGTGCATAAAACACATTAAAAAAATTATATAAAAAAACTTTGCGTTAGATACTTTTTTTTGAGATACATTACATATTTTAAATCGAAATTATATAATATATAATAAATTCAGATGATTAAAGAATAAACAGAGTAAATTCGCGTTAGAGTATTTATGTCTAAAGTAAAAAAAAAAAAAAAGAAAAAAAAGTTCGATTTTTGATATATGATAAATAATTTTTCTTTAAATTTATTCCAATAAAATCAATTGTATTGATCATCTCCGTCCCTCAATATTAAATTATATATTAAATTATCTAAAAGAATAATCTAAAAAAAAAAAAAACGAATAAACTTAACGTAAAATAATATATGGAGCAATAATGATAAAAAAAAAAAGAAAGGAACTGCGTATAGAGATGAAAAAAAGCCTCGTCTATTATTTTTTCACTTAAAAAAAAAAAAAGAAAAAAATGATCTTTACATTTATCACAAAAAGGAAGTTGAGTAGTTGATTTAAGTAGTTCATTAAATTTCAAGATACGGATAATTGCTGAATTAAAAAAAAGAAAGAAAGAAAAAAAAAAAAAAACAATGAACAATTGATACAAATTCAAATTTAGTTTCAAAATAAAAATCTATTCGATGCATAAAACGCGTTTTTTTTCTTTTTTCCGAAATATTTTCAAGCTATCTTATCAATCGATGCACGTATTTACATGTACAAAAGTAATACATGTATGTATATATGTATATACGTATATACAAAATTTGAATCAAATCGGTTGTCGAACCGTTTCTCACACCGGAGCAAATCAGTCGTTCTCGGCTTGAATTTCGTCTGAAACAAAAAAATGTATTTCACGCGCGAGAACAATCGCTGTTATATTATATAGTATAATATCAGGGACACTGCTTCCTCGCGTTTTTCTCACGGACACTTCGACGCGCTTATCCCTTTGTGATACGTCTCTCCCCTTTTACTCTAAAATTCTACTACAGTCGCACATTCAACAAAATTTCACGAATCAAGGCAATTGTTCATGCTAAAGAGAAACTCGAATTCCCGGTGAATTTCTTAACGTACGGATTCATGGTTTGTCTAACCTATTATTTAAAAAAAATGCCCCGCCATTTTAAATCCGCAACGATACACACTTTATTCGCTCCAGCGAATGAATCTCTCATTGCAAAATTTTATTTTACAAATATACAAAGCTCGTACAACTTTCTTTTCAAGATATTTAATTACATAACCTAAAAGTAATTTTTTTTCAAAATTCTTCGTGTACGCAAATATTAAAACGTTTGAAAGATCAGTGTAGCATCATTGCAGGATTTAATTTATCAACCGGCGGAAATGTTTCAAGGTTATCGTCGAGTGTGTATATAATATTATTATAGAAATAGGATTAGAAAACCACGATATTCATAAGAAATATAAATATATTCCACCGATTTTTGTTCCTCTTTGTAGCAAATTTGGAATATTGCTCTTCTCCCCTCTCCTCCACCCTAATCTCGCTATAATTTGATCACGCAAAATTTCTCATATCACGTACACGTAGTAAGTCGAAAATGCAAGCACGCATCAACAACGACTCGGAAAAAGGATACAATGTACACGAAGCGCACGATGAACGAATAAATTTGGTAACGTTCAATCGTGATCTTTACATCTTTTTTTTTTTTTTTCTCTTTTTTTTACATTCTTCTTTATTATCACACGAAGCTTTTTCTCTTTTTCTCGTTAACCTTTTAACCGGGAGAAGAACTCACTTGAAATTTCTTTATTTATGAATTATTTTTTTTAAATATCATATATATAGTCCTCAACTGATATGGCGTGGATTAAAATAACTTTTATCCTTTTCTCTACTTATAATATTTATTTATTTATTTATTTATTGTTGCAGCTGACATCTATAACTCAATGCGAATAAAGTCAGCTATTGAAACATCCTCGATAAGAATATAAAACACAGGAAAATATATTCTATAAATCTAATCCGCACCACAGCAGTTGATCCGATTAAAATTGATTTGTCTTCTTTGCAATTTTTGATTCTAGTTATAATTCGATAGTTGTTGAGAATTTTAATTAAATAATAAACCCGGTTATCAGGTTAATTAATATACAAGTAGTACCTCGACAGTGAACCCAGTTTATTAACGGGGGGGAAAAAATTATTTGTATCTTTTGGACCGCTTGACGAGCAAATGAGAAGCGAGAAAAAATTTAAGTGTGATGAAAAGAGATATCGACTACTCCTTAGTTACTTCTAATGTACAAAAAACGCTCGGTCGAAGTAATTTCAGGAAATAGTGGGGATGACCGCTGGATGACCGTCCACTGTCGAGGCATTACATGCTGAACTATATATCAAATTTTAAAAACACGGTTCGCCTCTCATTCGGGAAAAGAAGTAGAATCAAAAAAAATAATACAAAACAAAAAAGGAACGAGAGGCGTGGTAAGAAGAGGAGAGATAAATTCGTGCGCGAAAAAATTCATTCGTTATTATCATTTTATCATATTCGTTTCGAAAAACGATCATCTCCCTCGAACAAATGGATTATTTCGCAGTTCGGACAATTACGCGATAGACAAAAAAAAAAAAAAAAAAAAAAAAAAAAAAAAAAAATTCTGAAATCGAAGCTCGCGCGCGAACACGAAATGTACAGTACGCTCGATCGATATTGGCGCGTCTTAATTGTTCCTTGATTAGCCCCATCGTAACATTGACATTTTAACCTGGATTTATTTGGATTTACCTTACAGCCACGCTCTAGCCATCCGATCTTTCTGTAATTCAGCAAACAGTCACGGATTATATATTCAGGATATTCATCTGTCACCGTTGAAAACGCCTAGCGCAATGGATTTTGACTCCTCGTGGGTTTCCTCAAGTTTGGCTCGAAAGTAATCGGATCGTGCAACTGTTGCGACTTCGCTTTCGCAGTTCTTTCCGGTTGATTGCGTAATTGCGTGAGTTTCGCCGGCCGAGAACCATCGTCCTGCCGTCGATGTAGATTTAGTCTATGTACAAATCGTGTTTTAGTGGGATTGAAGGAATATACAATCTATACGTTTATACAATCATGATGATATCTCGATCCACCTGTTCCCCGTGATTCGATCGCGATCGAAATTGAGAACGAAGTGAACACGAGCTTGTTTCGAGGGAAAAGTCAGGCAAATAAGATAGTATCGATCAGCGAAAATTCATTTTTTTTTAATGATTGCATTATCTCCGATTAAATTTTTCAAAGAAATGTTGTGTAAAAATAAGTCACTTGTGTCATTTGTGATTACGTAATCTTGATAACGTGGTTAAACGTTTCTAACCACCTTCATATAAATTTCATATACTGGTTGTCATATTGGAAAGACTATAAGGATACATCATCGAAATCGCGTACTGTACACTCGTCATCTATACTATAAGAATCACGGACCACGCTCTCTACGAAGCGTCCTTTTTAATTGATCCCATTAAAATGATCGATACAAACTTTATCGAAATTTTTGTGATTCGAAATTCTTGAAATCCAAATATAAAAATAAAAAATAAAAATTAATTTTTCATTCAAAATTATATTTTGAATTATAATTATATAATATTATTTGTATTAATATATATAATATATATATATATATGTATGATATAATAAATAAAAACCAGTAAGATCATTATTTTTCGATTACAAACTTGAATTCGAAAAATTTAAATTTCCAATCTTTATAAATTTGTTATATGTATACGATACTACATATAATAATGAATAACCTGGTGTAAAGTTTGTGTCGATTATTTCAATGGATTTCAATCATCGATACACTGTAAAACTGTGTTGTCCCTCTATTTCTAAAAACCTCTAATCCTTCGTGGAAGGATTCATTCAATACAACAAGTAGTTTCGTTTGCAAAACACTGCGCACTCGTCGCTGTAAAAACATATGTTTACGATCGTTTAGAAACAGTCCGTCTCATTGACCTATCTCATGTAAACATGATCGACCGTATTACTTCGTTGAAAGTCAAACCTCGCCCACTAAACTTTGGCAAAGTCGCATTCTATATATCCGATTACTTAGATCCCCACCTCCATTCGGAATTATCGAGAAAGTTTTTAACTTTCCGTTGTTCGATTTCGATGCTCCAGAAGAGATCTGCGTTTTTTTTTTTTTTTTTAGATCGTCGATCGTGACACCATTTGGCTCGTCAATGAACACACATTGATCGTCAAGAATTATCGATGGACCATGATTATCGATTATACAATTCGTCGATGTAATTTTTTTTAAACAATTTCTTCCTAAGAGATCATCTCTCCGAGATGATATCGTGTTTCGAATAATAGACGAGAGGTAAACACTTTCGACCGCTATCCTTCCTTCTTTTCGACTTGGGAGAGAACTATTCGTCGTGTTTATCTTATGGGAACGTCGATATATCCCAAGGCTCGACCGGTGACATTGTCCATGTTGACGATGACGACGACGAGATCACTGAGGAAGAGGAGGACGAAAACGACGAGAACGAAGAAGACGACGAAAAGTCCGCTATTGCCATTGTTGACTTACTTGTGTTGAACGCTCGCCAGCCTGCCCAACGGGATGGGTGGGGCCATTGCATTGGCGCTTCCAAAATAAAAGATACACAAACACGGACATTAACGCGCTACCGTCCTTACCACCGTTTAGATATCGATCGAAAACTTTGTCTTTTTTTTCCTTTGCCTCTCCTTCTCTCTAGTTTTCAACTCATTTCGTCTCTTTTTCCATCACTTTGTTCCATTCCACCGTATATCGCTTATAGCAAAATTTAATAGCTCGAAGAGAGAGAGAGAGAGAGAGAGAGAGAGAGAGAGAGAGAGAGGAGAGATCTCCACTATATGTTTTATCTTTCTCGTTTCTTGCTTGACATAGCGTGCTTTCTTTCTTTCATATATATATATATATAAATAATGTATATATATATATATATATATATATATATATATATATATACATACATCTGCTTTTTAATTCTTAATCGATCTCTTTTTCTTTTCTTTTGCATTTTTTTTTAAAAAAAATCATAAATTCGTTTCTCATTAATCCATGAATTTTTCTCGACAATCGAGATATTCTTTTTCATGGTTGCAACAGCCATAATGGCGAAATGAGCGTAATCAAGCGAATCAATCGTTTAACATAAGACGATGAGATGAGAGATCGAATATATAGCAGATGAAATGTTTTTGTAATATATAGCAGAAAGCTTTTTTTAATAATAAAATTGAAAACACGCGATATATTTGTACGCGTGGTGACACGGTGACGTGGCAGGATCAAAGGCTTGAAAGCAAGAGACTCGAAATGAGAGAACTTTCGTTTCTACGGAGCTATGAAGAGGTCAGAGAGAGAGAGAGAGAGAGAGAGAAGGATCGCAAGGCGAACACGTTTTTTCTCGCATTTTTCTTTGCTGTTTGCTTTCTCTTTTTTTTTTTTTTTTTTTTTTTTGTTTCTTTTAATGTTCTTAATCCACGATTTCAGTTTTTTCGCCGGTGTCCGCTACCGTGGCACAGGAGATTACTTTCGCCCCCTCTTTGCCTACTTTTGTGATTTAGAATTAGTGTCTTAGCTTTCGGTTACCTGAAAAAAAGTTAACGAAAGAACATGAAGCGGAATTCTAGAATAAATCTCGATGCCGAATTGCGTTATATATATATTTTTTTTGTTTTGTTTTGTTTTGTTTTATAATTTGTTCCTCTCTCTACGACATTAAATATTAAATACATCGTATACCATCGTCTCACGACAAAATGTTTAAAGAAAGTGAGAGGGAGAGAGGGAGAGAAAGAAAGAGAGAGAGAGAGAAAAAAAGAGAGAAAGAAGAGAAGTAAGAAACGTGCGTGCGTGCATGCACAAATTCTCGAATACCCAGTCAGTCAAAGCGTTGGTGTATCCAGTAAGAAAAAATTTTTTAATCAAATATGTCTTTCAGCTCTCGTGTATATATATATTCTAACATTTTTAATTATAATATTAAAATAATTTATCTAAAAATAATTTATTTAATTGTTACAATAATACAAATTAATAATATATTTAAAAATATTATATAATTACTGAAAAATAAATAAATAACGTCACACATTTAGTTCAAATAATTATAATTTTGTTTATATTATATATAGAATATTTTTCTACTTTTCTTATATTTCTAAAATTTGATTAAAAAAGTAGAAAGTAGATATCTATTTAGTTCAGGAAATAATTAAATTCAAGAAATCAAGGATTTAGAAAAAGGAATAGTATTATTTATAAATTGGATTAATTATTTATATCTTGATGTATATTTTGCCTTTTGAATAATTACATTAATAATGTTGATTGTTTATATTAACCATATATACTACTTATTCTGAATACTATACTATATCAAATTTTGTTAAACTTAATAAATAAAAATAAAAATAAATGAGATAAAATACTGAAATCTCATTTTCTTTCTCAATATTTTTTTTTTAAAACATTATTTACAACAACAACCAAGTTATAGAGAATATATAATGTTTATTATTAACATTGAAAATATAGTACATGAAAAAATGTTTATAATATAATTCTAATCTCTATTAACTCTCAACTTTCCGTGACTTGCCTTGAACTTTGTATACTCTTTGATAAACTTAAACAAAGTTGATAAAATGTCAATCAGTTTTAAATCCTTTGACAATGTTATGAATATCTATGAATTTCTTATAATAAAATTAAAGAAAGGATAAACAATAAGACATGTATCCTTTAATCATAAATAATTATAAATAATAATTCATAATAAAATCGTCTCAAAGAATTTTTAAATAAATTCGATCAACTTTTCATTACTAATTATTGTAATATAAATGATAAACAAAAAATAATACAATTTTATATTTATCACTACTGTAACCATCTATGAATAGAAAATGAAAAGCACAAACATTTGTTAAATTACTTCAATTACATTTTTATTGAATTTCAATTTGCCTTAATATTAATATGAAAATGTAATAATTACCAGTTAAATCATAATTTTTATACAAATTATGAATGTATAAAAGTGAAATATGAATTTTTTTATTATTGTTTAGAATAATCACTTCTATTTAAAAAATTATTATCTTTGAAAGAAAGAATTTTGCAATAAATTATTATTTTCCTTTATTGTAAAATTTATCTTTATATATTTAATTTAAAATTCCATTAAAAATTCGCGATTCTCTAAAATAAAATTTCAATAGAAAACAAAAATCTATGAATTTCAAATTAAATTTAAAATTCAATTATATGCTCTTTTCTATTTTTTTTTTTTTTATAAATATTGAATAAAATTCATTTTAATATCATCCACATACCTTCAAACAATTGTCTGAAAGTTGATTATTTACTTTAAACAAATTAGATTAATTAATGAAATTTCATTTGTTTTTTTATTCTTACTGAAAACAATTTTAAATTGTTTACTTTAAATAAATAATAGAAAAAGTTTATAAATATAATAATGAAATGAAAAACAAAAAATTAAATCCTAGAATCTAATCTAATCTAGTTTACTTTGATTTTAGAATATCAAATATATGTTTATAGACATAGAGGATTAATAGAGACATGCAAAAATCACAGAATCTTTCTAAACTAACTTCTAGCGTGAAAGAATAAAATTTAATTATATCTTGAAAATTAATTCAATAATCATCTACCCAGCAGAATTTCATCATCTTTCAATTTTTTCTCATTTTTTTCTTTATATTTCTATTTACAAACACATATATCTCGAGAGCTGAACGTAAAATTTTTAAATTTTTAAATTTTTTGCACGATTTATGTATTCGATTACTTGGGTATCCAGATCGCAATGAACGATAATGATAAATTTTAATTGTTGGATTAGCCCTCAGAATATGAATTTAAATTCTCAAAAAAATTGTTTTTGGGAGTTATTTTTTACTAGTTGAACACTACGTTGAGAGTGTTTGATTAAGCGAAAATAAGTTTTAATAGTGGTATCTATCAGCAAAAACGTTTAAGAAACGTTGAGAGTTTTACTTTCAAATGTATTTCACATTAGGTTAGGTTAAGTTGGATACCGAGTTCAAAGCATAGACTTAAAAAACAATACCTAATAAAACACAGGATTGAAATTGAAAAAAAAAAAAACAAAACTAATTTTCGAATATATTAATACGCTAAATAACAATAATACTGATAAATCATGCTATAAATATTTATAAAGTACGTCACTCACGAATTTAACGTTCAAAGCTACGTAGCCATTTTCCTTCTCTTCTTTACCTAAAATCTACTTTATCAACCGTTCTTTAAGTCTACAAGTTGAGAATACCTATCTACCAGTGACTTTCATTTTTAACGCAGTGTCTACTAATCAAAAATAACTTTCAATACACATACCCAAAAATGTCAATAAATGATTTTTAATAATTTTTCACATGATTTATCGTTCAAGCTAATAATGTAATAGAAGAAAGTGAGAATGAAATTGTAAAAGATATATATAAGAAAGAATTCACGAGATAAAAGGAGAGTTGTTCGATAATCATAAGGCTTTACTTGTTGTATTATTATATAAGATAATCCCGTAACACAAAGAAAATGTGATATAAAGAAAAACCATCCCAGTGCACCCGGTGTAGCAGGCAAATATATTTAATTAACGTTGCATTTGGAAAGAATATTTCTTTTTTTTTTTTACATTTTTACAAAAAAAAAAAAAAAATTAGAAAGAAATTTAAATTTTTCTTTAATCTTTTCTTAAAAAAAAAACAACTTTATATTTGTCAATCTACGAGATTACATAAACAAAGAAACAAAGAAAAAAGAAAGAATATTCGTTCCAAATATCAAAAAGTGCATTCCCTCTCCTCTCTCAACTTTTCCCCGGATAATCCTTTCGATCAAGGAAGAAATACCATGCCACGGTATCAAGACACCAATCTACCAAAAAAGTGACCTGCCAAATTAGAGCTCAATGCAACTAACACTGACATCCATCGTCGAGATCTAGTTCGCAAGCAAAAGTATTTCTTTAATGGCGAATCACAGTTCGATAAAAAAAAAAAACTAGTTGCGCAACTCTTCGAGTTTTTATATCGATCACGAAATATATAGATATAGATATAGATATATATATATATACGTATATGTATATGTACTCAACGTTCTGTTCTTTTATACAAAATTCTTTCACGACTATAAAAATCGAATCGATTGTATTCATTTTTTTCATACTCGATAAAATACTTACACGACGGAATAAAAAAATAAATAAATAAGGAGATGTAACGAATGTGCAAGCAAAATGATAATACAAAGGATAAAAAACACGTGGAGATTATAGACACGATGAAAAGATTAAGGGATGATTTTTCAAATCAAAATAAAAGAAAAATCAAGAATAAAAAAATTATATATTTGAAATTTTTTATTTATCACCGACGGTTAAGAATCGAAGAAAATATCCCTAGATTCGTAACAGAGCTAAAAGGAACTATAAAAAGTAAAATTAAATTTTTTTATTCTTGATTTTCATTTTTATTTTGTTCCTTCTAATAATTTCTTCCTTCAAGTTTTGGATATTTTCGTCGATTTAATTTAATTATCGATAAATAAAAAAATGAAACCTCAAAAATACAATTTCTTTTTTTTTTTATTCTTAATTTCCGTCTTATTTTGTTTTAAAGAATCACCCTTTAAATTTTTATGGACATCTATAATCGAATATATCTTGTAATATATATATATAGAACACTCGAGATCATCGCATATGTACGAATGATTTTACGGATAATAACAATAATAACAATATGACGAACCGTGACATGATAGAAAAATCTATAATTTCGATCATGTAAAATTTCACTTGCGATGCGATGTTTGCCCGTACTTTGTGCAACGTTCCATGCAATCTCTAATGGCAGCACCAAGTGTAACAAGCTCGATTAATCTTTACAGTGTACCGAAACCAAATAATAAAATACCAATGGATAAAATTAATATCCGTTCCTACATGTGTGGTAACTGGGACGAGCAAACGAAGAATATTTAATCTTAGTTTACACTTGATCAAAATATATTTTTTTTAGAAATAAATTTTAAACGCGCGTTGTTTGTTCTTTTTTTTCTCTCTCTGTGAATTTATAAGAAAGAAAATTTCTCACTTTTAAATTTTTATTTATTGTCAATTTATAATTTATTAACGAAATATATATTTTACATAATTTTTAGTTTCATCTTGGAATATAAATTTTTTTTTGATTTTGAAACACTTCCTTTCAAATCAAGATACAAAATCAATAAAAATTTGTTAAATTTTTTCATTTGGAATTTCGAATTAACTTAGATTTTTTTGAAGAATAAATATTCTATCAATGAAGAAGACTTGTTAAGTCTGCCATCTAGCGGGAATTCAATTGGAAATTTTCACAATTTTAATTCATTGATTATTGATATTAATCGGTTAAAAAAAAACAAATTTTTTGCTTTCTGATATTCTATAAAAATTAAAACATTCAAAAAAGAATATTTGAAATAAAAACATTTTTATATATATATTTATATATTATTTTATTCCATTAACCTAGAAATAGTATCATTTCAAAAATTTATAGCATATCTTTAATATACTTTTCAATAAGATATTAAAATATTACATGAAAATATTTTATATTTGATTTTTCTTAAAGATTTTCTCATTTAAAAAATGTAATAAATTCATAATGCCAACTCGTTGTGTATCATAATTAAAATTGACAATTTCTAAAACGAAATTATTTATGAAATAATTCAATAATTTCAATTATTCCGATCTC
The DNA here is from genome assembly GCF_003254395.2 of Apis mellifera. Taxonomy (NCBI): domain Eukaryota; kingdom Metazoa; phylum Arthropoda; class Insecta; order Hymenoptera; family Apidae; genus Apis; species Apis mellifera. Next base: position 2,399,138 of record NC_037648.1, read on the forward strand.
CTTTATAAAATATAAAAATATTTTTTCTACATAATCTTTTTACAAAAAAATGTTGCTCGAAATATCAATATATTTCAAGGTTATCAAAATCCAAAATGGTAAAAATAATTACTTGTTAAATTTTTCAAACCAATTAAAAAAAATAATTTAGAAACGAAAGATGTACAATAAAGATCAAGTGTAAAGAGTTAAATATTCGCCATGATATCGAAAAACACGAAAACCGGAAGTTAAAAAAAAGCTTCGTGAATGGAACACTATGTAACATTAAGGTTGTGTTAACTCATAATCAGTACAATTACGAAAGGACTGGTTATACGAGAGACTACACAGTTAAGGGGCCACTCCCTATATATATATATACATATATATGTATATATATGTATATATATATATACTAGACAGAGCGAGTTATACTTAGGTGCTTTTATCCGCGATGATGTTTTGGCGTGATATAGCAACTCACTTGGTCTTCGGTTGCATCTCTCCAGCAGCTGCATCCCTACGGTGCAACCTCATGCTGACTCTTCGTTCTTGGCCACCTGTGCCCGACGCTGTAAGAAATCAGCAAAAAGCAAGCAATGCATCAATATCGAATATCTTTCCAATATTCTTCTAATATTTATTCGTTATATGCTCAACAATTCCCCTTGTGGGGAAAAAAAAAAGTAAATTTTTCTCAAATTCTTAAGTTCATCACAATTCATCTTTGTGAACTTTCTTTATAAACGTTTATGTCGACAAAAATAAAATCAAATTTTGGATATGTGATGATGACTGATTTTGAATCACATGGTGAGCTTATAACTAATAAATATTATACCTAACTATGTAATTGAAAGTAGAATAGAAATAATCTCTATATTTTTTTATATAAATAAGTGTCTAAAATCTATCTTCAAAGTTTTGAATAGTTTTAATAAGATTTTGTTTTAAATTAACGATTATTTATATAACAAAACAAATGAGATATCTTGAAAAAGTGAAATTAAAATAACTAAGTATATAATTTGTATTGTACTAAACTGGCTCAAATTATTTTTTGAGAATCTTCAATTCTAATTATAAAGTCAAAACTTAATTTCACTTAGATTAATTTTAATATTTTTAGAATAGAAATGGAATAGTTTGTTTTGGCAAATACAATCCCTGAACATTTGACTTAACATATTTTCTTCTTTCCATTTTGAATGCAATTTCGATTTTAATTACCCAAAAAACTAAATATTAATTACATTTTGATATTCTCTCTAGATAGATACTCGAATTATTCTATTTTTTACATGATGAAGAAGCTTTCACAAATGTGAAAAAATTTTAATAAATCAATTTTAAATTAATAAAAACTTTCAAATATTATTTTGATCGTAATCATTGTAACGGATCCTTGTTGGATCATGTATACGACAATGTGAAACGGAAGAAGGAAGTAAAAAACTAGAAACAATGCTCGCATTTCAAAACTAGATGCCTCTTAAATGGGCGTATACGCAGCTTATACTTATACGAGGATCTTGCGTCACATTTGAAACAAGTTTGACGAGACATTATATGTGGCTCGTTTTAGAGAACTGTGATCTATCAACTTTTAATTTCGAAAAGAATTTACTAAATCGAGTTGTTATTTTATATTGTAAAAAAAAAAAAAAAAGAAGAAAAAAACGCTTGCAAAATACTTATAATACGTTACAATCTATCTTTACAAGTACAGAATAAAATACGCTGGATGTATTTATATCCCGACGCTTTCTTGAACTCTATCGATTACTTTACCAGGTATCGAATTCAGATTGAAAACAATAATAACTGTGTTCCTTTCTTGGCTGGTTGGCGCGGACTAAAGGAAAAATCGATCCTCCAAAGTATTCAGACATTATGGTATTGTATAACCTTTGTTACGTTACTTCGAAATCTGATTGTAAGAATAATCGATCAATTTTCGAGGATCAAAATTCGTGTTGAAAATCTATTTTTTTTTTTTATTTATTCGTGAAAGTTTTCTTTTCTCTCGAATCGTGCGTAAAAAAAAAAAAAAACTGCGAGAAGAAAAAATTTACGATCGAAATATTTTAATCTTTTTTTTTTTTTTTTTTTTTGTTACGCAAGAGAAATCAGATGATAGACAGAGGGATGACGAACAATGTTTTCACGCTTGGCAATTGAAATGGAAAAAATTCTAAATCCAAAAAAAAAAAATGCAAAAAAAAAAGGCGAAAAATGTAAAATGCGCCTTCGTGAAGACGGATGATGCGATACGATCGATAAAAAAAAAAAATAATAATAGTTAAAAAAATGTTTGGAAAAAAAAAAAAGATGGATATTCGCGATCGTGATATCAAATCGAGATTATTTATTAATTTGTTCGAGGAATGCTGCAAGTAGGTTTTTCCATTCAAGCCAAGTGAGAAGAAAATTTTGATGAGGATTATCGAACAATGTGGTGAAATAAATAAAGAGACCAGTCCTTGAATGGAAAAACATTTATTTGCTACTTTCTCTTCATCATCATCATCATCATCATCATCAACATCACCATCGTCACTATCAATTAAAAAATAGAATGATTACAAACAGATACACAATTGCGAAAGCTCCTTGGATGAGAGAGAGAGAGAGAGAGAGAGAGAGAGAGAGAGAGAGAGAGAGAGAGAGAGAAAAGAGAGATTAAAGTGAATGAAAAAGAAAAATATATATATATATATGTATATATATAATTAAGAAAAAGAAAAAAAATAACGACGATGCTCGTGATCCAGTGTGCTAGGAAGAAGTCATCGAACATCAGAGTTTTAGAAGACCTGTCGAAACGAAAGAAGCCTCTTCAAGACTACATTTCGCGCGGCTAAAGGAAGTAGAAAAAAAAAAAACTATACTTTAGCGTCTCTATCTATGCTTTGGTAACCTTTCTCGGTCTCGAGGGGCTTCTTTTCGTTGGTTCAGTCACTGCGAGTGAACAAGCAACGATTCACTGTGAACAAAGGATATATGAGAGGTTTAAATGCGACCTGTGTTTTTGAAAAATAATCTAATTTAGTGGAAATTTAGATCATGATACAAAAGAGATGTATAACTGTACTGTGTAACAATCAATTGATTTGAAATGAAATCATATTTTAAATGAAATACAGTAAATATTAAATATCCAATGTAATTCTGAAAAAAAATCTGAATTAAAATTATCCAAATTTAATATGATTCAAAGTCAGTTTATATTTTTTTGCCAAATATATAAAATGAAAGAGAGAAAAAAAAATAATAATAAAGTAATACTAATGCAAATAGTAAAATTTAAAAATATTTTTTAATGAAATTTTTAGTAATGTATTTTTAAAGTTTTTCTAATTAAAACAAGACCAAACGTGATATAATTGGAATTTACTTAATGAATAAAATTATTATTACACATGTAAATATAATTCAAATTATATCACGTTTAATTTTATTTTAATGAGAAAAACTCAAATATATTTATAGCTTTGTTAAATAGAAACTGAAAATTTTATTATTGTATTGCATTATTTCAAAGATTTTTTGATTTTGCATTAGATTACATTAAAGAGAGATAGTTCTTTTTAAATAGTTATTTTATATAGTTATAAAATATTTACTGTATGATACACTAGCAACAGAGAAAACAATTTTTTTTTTTGCAATAATCGAAGCGATCGAATGAAATGAAATTTTTATAGATTCCATTCCCTGGCAACTAATCCTCTCATATAAAAAAATTCTTGCTTCTTCCATCGCGCCGGAATCTCGAAAACAACACATAATACGTTACGCAGTTACGAAAAAAATTATTATTTATAATTTTTCTATTATACTCGTAAGAAAAATTAACTTATACCATTGTATCTTTGTTGTGTGTAAGAAACTCCCATCTTTCTTTTCACCTTTTCTTTCTAAAAAGAGAGCAAGCAAATGTACGCGTCAAGGACAAGAAACGCTGTGGACGATTACAATGTTTGGTAAATGATATCGCGATGAAACAATCGGAAAACTGCCAATACAAACAAACATGACAATATCTGGTAAAGCTATCTATTAATTACGATGCGAGTTCGATGCAAAATAATATCTTCAGGCTCACAATTCGCATACGTTCATTTTCGATCCGAATATATTATTTATATATTATTTATATACTATTCCATACATATTTTTATTTACCTCTTATTTGCTCGAGCAAAGTTTCGATGATTTATCGCGTTTGTAAACGAAATAATAACAATTTGAAATATTAATCGAAGTGTTAAGGCGAATTTTGAAATTTCCATGACACTTGATACGATCGAATACCATTATAAATTGCGTTTCGAATTTTTCTAGCGAATAATGCTAGAATAATGTAACGATTAAAAAGAAAAAAAAAAGGGGGGGAGGAAATAACACTTTTACAAAACTAACTTTCGACGATATAAAAATTTACTAGAAGTATGCTCGAATATTCCTTTCATGGATGTAAATCCTGTTCATTGTGCAGATATACAACAGCGCCCTCGAATCGCGTTACGTCGAGAATATGAAATGCAACACGTTTGACGAACGTACTTTTCGTTTCTCACAAATTCTATTTCGAAGGACATTTGTTCAAATAATTTACGTTTCATATACACAGAAACGTTTCAGAAATGTTCGCATATGATAGAATAAAAGCATCACGTGTTCTTGACTCATAATAAACATATCGATAGGAGACGAAGTAAATATGTCATCCGAATAGATATCGTTGAAATGTTTCAGTCGCATTATTTTCTCGCTATAATAAAGATATATATGTATATATATATATATATATACGCCACGATGCGCGAGTATTTGGTAATATTATGTAATACGATTATATGAAAATATATAAACTTGGTGAATGCATATCTCGTTAATTAAGAGAGTTACACCTTTTTTTCCGCGAATCGACTATATCTGTACGTTGTTATGCCATTCGATAGTTTTTATTTTTTTTTTGGCTCTCTGTACATCCGACGAAGATCGTTCGTCGCTTACTACGTTTAATCAGTCATTAATATATAAAGGCGTTTCTTTTCAAAGGCATTTTATTAGTCAAAACATGTTGGACGGGTCCACATATTATTTTTTTTTTTTCTCACTTAACAATTTTGAAAACGAGATTTATACATCGAATCGGAAGAAAGATTCGTTAACGGTGGGTTTTGTGGCTGGCGGATATATATATGAAAAAGTAGAAAGTATCAAAAAATATTTAGCTTTTTTTTTAAAGAGATTTGAAAATGGCAGTAATACACAATAAAAATACTTTATCTTAAAAATAGTTGTAAGAGATCGAAAAAATTCAACGATACAAAATAACAAATCTAACGATTACATTTTTGTGCGCTCTTAAAGGATATTCTCTATAATTTTTTTTGTAAAAAAATATTCGTATACTGTGTAGCAGTGTTGTGAAAGCTCGCGAAGTTTAGAAACGGGATACCTTGAAACAGGTTCTATGACACAACCCGACGAGTATAATAGTACGTGGCTTGCAATGTCGATGTTTTTTTTTCCAGGTCATGAGAAAAGGTAGAATTAATCTTAATTCTAAACAATAGAAGTGCTATTGGTGCAACAGTAGCTTCAGTAATATTTGTTCATTGTGATATCCAACGTCATAATTCTCACCTGTCCCCGTGAGTGAAACTAGAAAGAGTGGAGATTGTAACCCTTATCGACCCTGACACAGTGAATGAAAGGTGTGAAAAAAAATTGGCATAACAACATACGAAAAAAACATATCAATATGAATAACAAAAGTTGCTCATCGCGTGCTTATGCGTGATGTAAGATCTCTGATAAATATAAGTTGCGTACAAAAATAATATTAGATGCATACACAGAGAAAAATATCAAAAAGGATACCCTTCAATATACCAAGGGTACCGTGCAATATACCATAACTGACAGATTCGTTGGAACGGGTGGCATGACTCAAAGCATCTAAATTTGCTATGGTGACCACCCAATCAACGATATGCTCTTTCTTTTCAGTCCCTATCACTTCTTGTAATTTTTGTGCGATATCATTCTCAGTGACCAACGGGGGCTTTTCATCATTTTCTTCCGGTGGCTTATCAACGACATCTCCTCCTCCATCGGGTAATTTATTTTCCTCATCCATTACGCGAAATTTAACATCCTCCATTACAATTATAGCATCCTCCTCCATCACAACTTTAGCTTCTTTCTCATCTTTTTTCTCGTTCGAGATCGATTCATCCTTCTTCGCATCGTCATCGGGTTTGGACAAAAAACTTAGATTCAACTCTGCCCGCGAATGACGGATCGAATCATGGTCGGACAGAGAATCATTTTTATGGAGTCGACGCAAAAAATATTCGCACTTTTCCCGGCCGCTCAGCGGCCGTTCATATTTATTTCGTTGCTTGATTCTGCGCTGCATGAGTAAAAAATGCCAGCTTCTTCGAACACGTTGAAAGAAATTCGGCCGCTTTCGCGCTTTGTTGGCGGACGAATCCATGGACTTTTTCGACTTCTGGGAAGAATCCAGGCTTCTTTGCTTCCCGTGAAAAAATGCCTTCGACCGTTCCTCGAACAACAGATCCAAGCTTTTCGAATCTTTAGCAGACAGATCTATGCTCCTTTCCAACGATTCTAAACTTCTGTGGGTCTTCTCCTTATTACTGAAGGAGAAGTTTCGCTTCTTTTTGGCGTCTTGCAGCAACTCGCTGCTGCTTATCTTGAAAATCTCGCCCTCCTTTTCAAGGAATTCCACGTTGCCGGAATCCCGGCGGGCGTCGTGGGTGGAGTTGTGGGGATGGCGGCCTGCCCCGAGCGTGCAACCCCTTTGCAACCTCTTCTCGTCGTGATCGCCTCCTCTCTCCTTCTCTACGCTACTGAAACAATTCAACGAGCCACCGGATGCCGCGACATCGTCCCCGTGGTCGACTTTTTTCTTTTCGTCGTGAACAGGACGATCGAACATCATCATCATCTCGAAGTTTTTCTCGGTTTTATACGACTGAAAAAAATAACTCTGTTTATCGGGCTGACGAAACGACGATGGATTCGGGCTAGCCTCGCCATCAGCCAATCTGTTAGTCACCGATGAATAGTCACGGGGCGTGGCGGTGCAGTTCGCACGATTATTGCTCGGAGAAGTGGTTTCGCGGGGGCCTAAATTCAGGCCCCCAATGTCCAGGGGGCTCGCAATGTCCGGCGCCACTCGGGCCGGCGATGATTTGAACGTACTGAACTGACACGGATTCGCGCGTGGCGTTTCGTTGCTATTTAGCTGCGGATTTAGCTCGGGCCGCATTTTTTGCTGGGTTATAACCGGCTTAGAAGAAGATAATTTTGGGTAGAACTGTGGTTTACCTTGAAGATCGCTCTCCTGATTGTCCTGATCGCGAAGAGCGTCTATCGCCTCGCGTTTTTGCCGCATGCTTCTCAAATTTGTAGTCGTTCCACCTACAGTCGGACCCACCGTCCCCACTGATATGTTTGCCAAACACTGCCGGGTGTAAGGTCTGTAAAAAGGAGATATATATTCGATTATGGTAATATTACAGATTTTTATCTAATATTCTAATATTATTGTATAAATATAAAAGAGCATTAATTAAATGATGTATAATTCGATGAAGAATATAACAAGGTGTAAATAGTTTTTACAAGTTAGAAAAAAGTAGATCTATTTGGTTATATTTATGTTGTTAAACAGGACTATTTCCCGATTCATTGACCCACCCGCCAAGAATAGAACGCGCTGGGTAATGAAATGACCATGCTATTTATATATGCATGGAGAGACAGCATAGAGAGAGAGAGAGAGATGCGATTGCTGAACATTTTCACGTCTAATTTCATACGGAAACGGTCCGCGATTTGCGGATATATTATTACATTCTGTGACGAGAGACACCAACCTAGATCGATGCTCTTGATCATTATTAGTCCCAGAGGGCAGCGCTGCGTTCGTATGTTGCGACTGCATCGGTGTTTGCTGCGTCGAAGACAATGTTTGTTGCCTCACGTTACCGAATTTCAGCCTATTCCAATCGAAGACGTAATCGTATGTGAAGCCTTCTTCGTGGAACAACGTCCGGAAAAGTTGCCGAAGATACGAATAATCCGGCCTTTCCTCGAATCGTAGTCCTCGACAATACCTTAGATATTGCACGAACTCAACTATAATAACAAAATATATTTATTTGTAATATAATATAGAGTTGTATGATATTGATTACTTTTTTTTGTAACGATAACATAAGAATAATTGGTAAAATTTACCAGGATAACCCTTGCATAATTCTTCGATGGGTGTAGACATTTTCTTTTCAGAAATACGCTCGTATTTCTGTCGTTTAGTTGCCGCTTTCAGACCTTGCCAGGGTAAGCTACCTCTATTGAAATACATAAGGACATATCCCAAGGATTCAAGGTCGTCTCGTCGTGATTGTTCAATTCCCAAATGTGTATTAATACTCGCGTATCTATTAATCCGTTAAGTTGATATTTTTTTTTTTTTAAAATACTAGGCAAAAATTAATGTAAGATGGAATAATGGAAATGAAATTAATACATTGATAAACAAACCTGGCTGTTCCTGTTAAGTTCTTGTTTTCTCGATAAGGTATGTGTTTGTGAGTACGGCCATCGCGATACTTTTTGGCCAATCCAAAATCTATAATATATACGAGATTTCCCTTTTTTCCCAAGCCCATCAAAAAATTATCTGGTTTGATGTCTCGATGGATAAAATTGCGACTGTGAATATAATCCGTTCTACTTATCTGTGGTCAGAATATAAAGAATATTTTTTGTAAATCATTTTTCCAAATTGTAAATTATATGTAAGAAAAAAAAAATACTTAAGAAAAGATGCGATAATGTGTTCTGTAAAAAGTATTGGTATTGACTATATGATAAAAAGAAGAAGAGAAAAAAATTTATGTCACATTCAACTTATACTTTTGTAATTATGATCAGTATTATTATTGCATACAAATATATAATTGGTATAAAAAAAAATAATCAGGATATAATAGTAAAATAAAGTTTTTAATAATAATTCACAATTAATAAATAAAAAATATATAAATATAACAGAAAAATTTCAAGAATATACTTCTTTTTTTTTTGTTTTTTTAATGAATTCTACATTTAAATTTTTTAAAATCATTTTTTGTTAAAAAGATTTTAAGTTATTATAAAGCTTTATATATCAGTTTTAGTTCTGCTTTACTGTTTTTGTTAGAATAAGAAAGCTTTCTTATCAGCCGACACAATTGTTAGTTGATAAGAATGTAATTTATATTGTAATTTATTTCAGTAACAAAAAACAGAATAATAAATACTTGCATATAATCACAATTTGAACTTTGAACATTATTGTACATATGGTTGTAATTATAATGGTATTACAGAAACAGAATCAATGTTCTTGTTTCAATAAAGTAAGATAAAATTACATATGTAATCATTTGTTTTCCAATTGTTTTAAAATATAAACTAATTTCATTTTTTTATATATGTTATGTAAAAGAAATAAAAATGATCAAGATAAAACAATGTATCTTTTATTATTAATAAATAAGTGCAAGTATTATTCATTATTAAAAAATTATTATTACAAATAAATTTCATTTAAACATTTCATGTGTACAATTCATTAAAACAAACAAAGAAATTAGAATAAAAAATAGATATTTCTATGTAAAAAATATTTTGATTTCAAATTCAAAAAATTATTATTTACCAATTGATCGGCGAGAAGCAAGACTGTTTTCAAAGAAAAAGTTCTTGAACAGTAATTAAATAGATCCTCCAATGATGGACCTAGTAGCTCCATTACCATTACATTGTAGTCACCTTCTGAACCACACCATTTTATAGTTGGTATTCCAACTGAAATATTACGATAAATATGTTTTGATAATATTACATATATATATATATATATTATATTTGAATTGTATTAAAATTTACAAATAAAAAATTTATCCAAATATGAAATATCCAAATATTCATATAATATTGAATTTTTAATTTACAAGTAATATTATTGCATAAAAAATGGAATGATAAAATTATATGGTAATAGATATTCAGACATTTAATTCATATTTTCATTTAATATTCATTTTTTATATTTAAAAATATGAATATATTTAAAATATTAGAATTCAGATATTGCATGCTATCTTACAAGATAAATTATATAACATAATAGATATTGATTTTATATTTAATTGAAAGAAAAAACAAAATATAATTCAATTATTGAGGATATTAATATGAAAATAAACTTAACTTTTTACCGTAAATATTAAAATAAAAAATTTAATTTAAATATTATATTATATTCTATGATATTATTTATAGTATATTTTATTTTATTTTAATTGTTCTTATTCATTTATAATAAAAAGTTTTTTTGATCATATCAATATGAATTTTAAGACTTATATGTATATATGTCATATCGCGTTTTATTTTTAAAGGCCTATATACAAGCCTAATTTAGACATGAAATATTTTTTCTATGCCAACATATAACACAATCATTTGCCACAATCATTGTTGCAAGGAATTATAAATCATATCAAATCATTTAATTTTCTAAAAATTGATAATTAATTAGTAATTTCATAAAATTCACTAAACAACAAATTAATTTATGCAATAATACAAATATTAAGCAAGATTAACTTTTTTATTTCGTCTATTTTAAAATATTTCGCATAATATATACAAAATAATAATCTTTTTAATGATTTTTATTTGTTGGAAATATATTAGACAAAAGCTATAAAAGGATCAGTATTTAATATTTGTAAGAATTTGTAAGAATGTTAACAATAGATAAGATTTGCAACGAAGATATCTATCTCTCTAATGAAATCTTTGTATAAAAATTTTTAGAACAAATAGAGATAATATATTTATATTTATTTCAAATAATTTTATGTCGATGACATGTCCAAAACGCTAAAATCTACGGAATATTATTCATCGATGCTAGTCTACAAAAAATAAATTAATGCTTATAACATATATTTTATTTATGTATATTTCAGTATAAGATTGGAAAATATAAAAAACTCGTACATTAGATATTGGAATTAATTGGAATTATTCAATTTATATTATAAATTTTAAATATGTAAACGTTAAAACGGTAAAGTTCCTTATTGTCACAAAGAACAGACAATGAAAAAGGAAGAAAGGAATAGCAAGGAGACGAAAGAGGGGTGGGGAGGAAAGAGAGAGGGAGAAAGAGAGAAAGAAAGAGAAAAGGTTCAGTGGCCAGACCAACCAGCTGTCCAACAAACACAAAATTCTGACAGTTCTCAGGTGACGGTATATAAGTTTCAAAATACACGAGAATATGGAAAATCAAGGTGGAGCATAAATAATAGATGAAAATTTACTTACCACCACCTTGCATCATCCTGTAGAACTTCGATTCTATGTGTAACTGCGGATGCCGCGTTTTTATACATTCTAGCTTGATGGCGACTTCCTCGCCGGTAGAGATATTGGTACCTGAGAAACGACAAAAAGGCCAAAGGCCCAGTCACGCAGTTAGAAAAAGAAAATATATATATATATGCACGGGGGAGTTGGCGCGTTCATGCATGTCGTAGGGCAAATATGTAACCGTCGTGTGGGTAGACGGGTGGATTATAGGGAAGTGGGGGAAATCTAAGTAAAAGGTAAATGTCGAAAATAAAAAAATTACCTAGATAAATGTCGCCAAAGGAGCCACTCCCGATTTTCCGTCCGAGCCGGTACTTATTTCCAACGCGTAGCTCCATTCTCCAGCCTCGCGGGGCTCACGAAGAAAAGTAGCACGGGGCAAAAGCGACTTTGGACAGCCGACTCGAGGAGCGCTTCGTGGCTCCGTTGGTGCGCTTTGAACGAGACTTGGCTGCGTGTTACAAACTGGACGTGGCCTCCATCTTTGGTCGCGCCACTGATCGCGAACCTACAGGCATTTCTTCTTTCCTCAAAGGAATACTGTTTCTTTTCGCTGCGATGGCGGTCGCGCTGATGGCGCTACTGTCGTCGTTATCGTTGTCGTGTTGTTGACGGCGCTGCGGTTGCTACTGTTGCTGTTAGACAAAGATCACACAACTATCGAGTCGACTATCAAAAGACTCGCTTTCCACAGGAGGTGGTTGATTTACTTGTCTTTATATTTTTTAAATTTAATATATTCAAGAATACGTTTCGAGAAATACTACCGGATCTCACCAAATGTGTCGATCCGGGTAGATTAACGCGTACCCACCAATGGGAACACGAACCGCGTAAGGGCATCTGCCCTTTCGCTGCGCGGATCTGCACCGGAGACCGAATGGCGCACAATAATGGCCGTCTAAGATTCACCAATCACGAATCACTTCTTCGACACCTTTATCGTGAACGCACCTTTTTTTTGAATTTTCAATTATAAGATTCAATTGTCCACTCGTACAACTTTATCATGGCACTCTATCACTTTCGCTCACTTTCCATAAATGCTTTAATGCAATAAGTCCTACTCTACTGTTGCACACTACTATCTCTGAACCGTAACCACCACAACGACGAACACGATGAACATATGTAAGTACGCAAGCGCGACTGCTTTTCGACACGCCTGAAAACCTTAGGCGCCATCTGGTGAACATTAGTCGAATCATGATCGATAATATTTCCGGTTCGTTTTTCGATTACTCGATATTATATTATTTATATCACTTTCAAATTCATTTGAAAAATATTTGTCAATAAATTACGTATACGTAAAAATTATAAGATATAATTTTTCAAAAAATAAAACAAAAAGTTTTATTCACTTTTTATTTTTAAAATATTATAAACTATAAATTTAAAAATTTCACGATACTTAAAAAATAAATTTGCATATATTTTAAAGATAGACATATATATATATATTAGTTTTATTATATGTATATAATTTATAAATATAAAGGAACAAACAGGAAATGTTTTAAGGGCAGTTTTTAACAATTCACGTATACAATATGTAATATTTTATCAAGGTAAAAAACAAATAATTTTACAATAGCAGAAATACTTACGTTTGTTTTTTCATACATTTTTCATTCAGCGCATTGACTTCACTTTTGTTATAGTTTACAATTGTAATAAAATTAATAATACAGGTGCTCTGGTAGCACAATACATTAGATTGAACCTTGTATCGAAAAATTTATTTAATTCCGTTTATTATTTAAATTTAATATAAAATTAAGCAAATACGAATAATGTTGAAACAATAGGGAAAAAAGTATTAATAAAAGTATGAAAGAAAATTTTCGATATATACAGATACATATATATATATATATATTGATAAAATTGTACGCAAAAAAATTCTGTTATTCGCATTTAATAATCTTAATAATCTTCACTTTCATTGAAAATTGAAAATTTATTAATATTTTTTTTTTTAATATTTTTTTAATATTACATAATAAGTGCAGTCGATGCTATTCATTTTATCATTATTATAACATTAAGATTTTCTATCTTCATATTGATTATATACATTATATTTATATGAATTATATATATATATATATATATTATTAATTTACAATATTCATATAACTTAATTTAAGAGTCGAATAATTTTCAGACCATATATACAAGTATATATGATAATGTACAATGTTATTTAATTTATTTTCAATATAATTAACAATTCTTTTTTATAATTATGATTTTATAGAAATTTTTTAGTAAAATTTAAAATGCAAAATTAAACTTGAGATATTATTTTTGATATTACAATTGATTTGACAAATTTGCATATCACAATAATTATACTGTAAATCATAAGAAAATGAATTTCAAGTATTATAATGATAAGTCAATCAAATATATACTGCCATGATCATAGATATTTTACATTTTAATTCTGTAATTCCATCTTTAATTCCATCGGATTTCACAATCAATTTTAAATATTAAGCAAAACAAAATTTTGACAATTCAATACTAGGCCTATAATGTAGTAGGCCTAAATAATTTAGGCTTTATTGTTAATAGAATTAGGCCTAATATTTATTTATAAATAAATCTTAAAAAAAAATGCAAGAAAAATGTTTTGTATTGTGTCATCTGTAGATCAATTTATTAAAACATTATTTCATTAAATACAATTTCAAAATATTTTTTATTGGTACATTTTTTTAAAAAAGAATCATGAGAAATTTTTACGATTTGTTTCATGACGCACGAAACTAAATATAATTTAAAAACTATAGCCTGTACAAAGAAATAAGATACATCACAAATTGTGAACATGGCAGCCATATTGTAACGCAACGAATATGTTGTGCTACGACATATTTCTAAATAATAATATTTAAAAAAATATTTAAAAAAAAAAAAAACGCAACTTAAATCATCTATATTATATGGGTGAATAGTGATAAAAGATCAAGAAAAAAAAAACGTGTTGCGAAAATGCCTAACAAAAAATAGAGAAGTAGCTATTTAAGTAAAATTACGTTGAAAAGACTTAGAGAAATTAAGCAACGGAAAAAAATGCAATTATCAATGACTATGACGTAGTGAAACGAGAATTGTGGAAATTTTATTGTTTATATTCATTAATTATCAAGTTTTTTTTTGCTAAAAATAAACATTAATTCATTCTTTCAAGCGACGAAAACTTCTTGAACTGATTTCATCTTATATAAAAAAAAATATATATATATATTTTTTTTTAGCACTGCATTTATGTAATCTCATTAGATAAAAAACATGTTAAAATTATTTCTGACGTAGGTACGTAGTGATGTTTTACAATGTGATTGAAGATCTCTTCATAAAAATTCAAATCAAATATTGGCTCCACAAATTCATTTTTTAAATTTATCACGATGTTTATAAAAATAATTAAAAATATAAAAATTTTCAATTAAAATGTTTAATTAAAATAAAATTATTGTTTGTCCGATATGCTTGAATATAATTATCTAAAATGTATTCGTATCCAAATCCAATTTCAAGAAATAAGAAGGATCAACAAGAAAATAAGGAGTCCACCAAAACGCAATAACAATTCAAATGATTGAAGATCTGCTAAGTAAAGTTCTGGCTAGCATTCTGCCTGCAGGAGCATCACCAACACCATAAAGAAATTTCGCACATTGCACAGTACAATACAATAGTGGAAGCAAAGCTAGAATTCTCGATACAGTTTCTAAAAATAGGATATTCCATTACTTTTCTTCAAAGGAAAATCAAAATATATTAATATTTCAATATTTTGACAAACAGCACCTGAATGATTTCAATATCTATCTTTTAAAAACTATAACTATAAAAACTATTCTTTCTGTTGCTTAAAAATTAAGAATTTGGAATATATCCGTGGATAATCCTACACTTTTAGAAAAAATCAATCATTTATGATATATAGCTAGCCAGAATAACTCAAATATACCTGTTAAAATCTATCATACAACAATGCTGACTCCTCTTGATAATCCAAGAATAATACCATTTTCTGGTATCAATAAAAATTTAATTAGATCTTTACCTCATTTAAGATCTACAGGAGGAGAATTATAAAAAATTAGATTTCATATAACATAGTATACAATCTATGTAAATGCATATAATATAACATAGATAATCACGAGGGTGCAAGACCCAGGTACAGACGTTATAAAAACTAGCAGCATCGATCACACTGCTCTTAAGTCAATGCTGATTGTGAATAATGTTATTTCTATCCATATAAAAGTATATTATAGAATTATAATATATAAAAAGACGCATTTTTTTTTTTTTGCAAAAAAATATTAATGACTTTTTGTCTTTTCTTAAAATACGAAAACCATTGAGAGCTAAAATTCGGATCTTCTGCGTACAAATTTTGCCAACATCATTTTCTTTTAACTTTTAAGAACATATTTCCGGATTTATTTTTTTTAAAAGAGATTTAAAATCATTTTCTTCCTCTCATTAATCATTATTGTTATTAATCGCATTCGCTCCATTTTTATTTTATATTTTCGCTCATTTTATAATTATAAACGAAATCAAATAAATTTTCGTTAATTATAAATTCCGCGAAAAAAATAATAAAATACCTTTGAATTTTTAATGTTTCTCAAAAATAAATTAATATACAGAAATTCTCTACAAAATTATAAATTAAATTTCATAAGATCTAAAATACATATTCATTTAATATTATTTTGAGTCAAAATTATTAAAATCTCTCGCTTAAAATATTAATTTATTAAAATTAAAATTTTGAATTTTGTTGAATGATTGTGATGTATAAACAATTACATCTAATTGCACATTGAATAATAGTTTGAGAAATTAAAAACAGAAGAAAAGTTTTTTGTTTTGTTAATATTAAAATGAAAAACATCAATTATGCAAAATTTATACATAAAGAAATAGCAATTAAAATATAAAAAAATGGTCTTTAAAATAATATTCAAATTTTATAATGGTCAGTGTAATCCTCTTAGACAATGTAAGAAAATTAACTTGCAAATAACTCGTGATTATTAATTTTAAAAGAATTAAAAGTAACATATTAATATTATTATCTTTTAGAAAATTGAATGAAAATATTAAAACTTCTAGAAAAGAAGGAATATATACACATTATTAAATTTAAAAGAAATATGCATTGTCTTGATAAAATTTTTATTTCTTGTAAAGATATCCTATCATTTCGTCACATCAAAATTTTGTAAAAACAGTTAAAAGTCTTAAAAAAATAATATTACTAATTGTCGTCCTTTTTTTTATATTGTTAAAAGAGAGGTAGTTTCTATATGAATGAGTACAGAATTTCTGTATATTGCACGATTTTTAAGAAACATTAAAAATTCATAAATCTTTCATTTGGATCGCGGAGTATAGGCTTAACATTGAAGTAAGATCCGATACTAATTAACACAATATTTTCATTGTCAGTGCCGTTTGATGACCTCGACGTTTGAAGGTAGAGTAATTGTAGCATGTGTTGTTGTAGTTTCAGTACCGCTGCGAATCTCTCTTTCTACTGTAGTGCCTGCGCAATAACAAATAACAAAAAACAAAACAATAACGAAAGAATATAAATAATATTTAAAAAAATAAAAAATAAAAAATAAAAATTAAAAAGCGACGAAAGACAAACACATGATATTAAGCGATCGATGGATTATGTAGTATATGAGATTATTAAGGGTATGATTATTTACAATTTTCAAATACTATATATATATATATGTATATGTATATAACATTGGGAAACCTAAAAAATATTAATTTAAAAAATATACATTTAAAAAGGAATACAGTATGTGTTAAAAATTAAATTATAAAGTATTATTGGTCACTGGATCAATTTATAATTCACTCTAATTAAATTAGCAATGATTTCACTCACTGTTCACTTGTTGAGTTTCATTTGTTTGACTTGTTTCAATCTCTCCATTAGCAGTGGTATTGTTGGTTGTTTGTGAAACAACGGTAGTTGTCTTTAAAACTAGCGATTGATTTTGAGTAGAGATTTCCGAAGTTCGTGAGGTCACCTCCATTTTAAGTCCTGCAAGACGATTGTGAAGTTCTTCGGAAGACGTTGCATTTCTGAAAAGTGAACTGTTACTGCCAAGCAAATGGCAATACAAAACACATCGATTAGCACAGCGAAACAAACGTATATTTAAAGCCAGCTTGTTAAATTAAAATCTATTTTTCTTTATTTATCTTTTTTACTAATATTTTATTATTTTTTTTATCACCATATGATAAAATTAATCGTAACAGATAAGCAAAAGAAGCATGTGAAATAAAACAATAAAAAGCTAGGCATAACATATGCAACACGTTCACTTACAGCAAATGATCCTTCACGCTATCGATCGTTATATCTCCAATAGAGCTTAAATCTTGACGATCGTCTTCTGCGTTTACATCATTGGTACTTGCAGCTGGTTGCAAAGGTGATTCTTTCGGAGATTCTTCACCACCGGCTAAAATATATGTATTCAAGATTCGGATACTAAAGGATTAGGAGCTTGATGATGTTAATTAGCATAAGAAATAGAATTTAGCTGCTAGCTTATTTGATAAATCACAAGTAATTGTAGCAAAGCAACATTTAAATATTTACATAGGTTACAATATATGCAAAGCAATTACGCATTTAATATTATTTAGCATATTTAGATATTATCCTATGATAACGTTTAAGTTAATGATATCGCAACATATATTAAGTAGGATTTAAAAAAACTTGACACGGTATACTTACTAGAACCCACTACACCATTCTCTGTAATCCTTTGCATTGTAACTGGTTGACTTCCCTGGGTCGTTTCACCTTCCGTTTCAGGCGTACCTTCAATTATTCCTTCTTCTTGAGTATCTTCGTTGTTAGTTTCAGGAAATGATCTAGCATTTGGTGGTAAATTTAATGCACAGTTTGCTTTTGTCACTTTGCTAGCCGACAATGAAATTCGTTGCAGTTCCGAACTTGAATATAGATATAATGCTTCACCAGCTTTTGTGAATGTTAACGAAGAAATTCCGCTGGAAAAGAAAATCAATAAAGATAATAATTTCAGAAGAAAAGATTCAAATCTTAAAGATTAATCAATGAGACTTACTTAATGTCTTCTTTCTTAATAGCAGCGGCATTAAGCTGTCTTCTCAATTCTGGAATACTGAGCACTAAACAATCTCCAAGATTGGTCAAACATAACAAACAAGTTTCTTCATGTGTTCCCGCAGGTTCCATTGGGCATGTGAATTTTGCAAAACCTGTTTTTCTTACTCGTGAACCTTCATGTGCAGTAAGTTTGTATTTACAATATGGTTTTAAAGATGGAAGATTGAAGATTTTGAATTGTTCTTCGCTAGCAATTACAACTCTGTGCGGCGATGCCATATCAGGTCCAGGACTCACGCCTTTTTCCGCTTCGAATGGTTCCGGTAACGGTACACTAGATCCATCGAGGATTGTGATTGCAATTACAGGTGCTCTATGTTTCAATTGAATCTCTTTTCCTAATGTACAATTTACATCTTCTTCTGTTCTTCTAACGCCTGCAGGAATTGCTAATGTGAACACATAAACTGTACCGTTATTGGTACCTGCCCAAAGCGTAGGCGTTGTGTTTTGCACTAGAATGAAGAAATATATTAAAAAAATATTTATAAATCATATATTCAACGAAATATACAATTAAATATACTTACTGCTTATAATATAACTTCTAGCAAAATATAAACATCGAACCATTGATCCCAACGCATCATCTACAGGTCTTGCTTCTACTTGTCTTTCCACAGGTTTCAATTCTACTGGTGAAAGATCGCCACTTGGCGAAGAAGCAACACTAGGCCTTCCAAAATTAAAAATCATTTATCATCTAATATATTTATATTGAAGATAATTTATCTAATTTAAAAAGAAACACTCACGTTTCTTTCTTTTTCTCCGATGTCGTATTTCTGGTTGGACTATTAGCATTTGTTCTTCGCTGTGATCTTCCTTTTCTTAATCTTCTGAAAGACTCTCTCAATGATTTCTTGAATGATTTTCTTCTAGAAATTGGTGTATCACTGGCTCCAGAAAGATCTAAAATAGCATTACAAGATGGAAAATATTTAACTTGTCTTATAAACATATTAATTGATATAAGAGATATAAAAATATATATATATACCATTTGGATTAAGTGTACATTTTACGTTAACAGCCTTTCCTCTTGTATAATCAAAAACAGCTAAACCATGAGCTGTGCCTGCTGCAAGTAATCCCCATTCACTGTGTATAGCCAATGCTGTAACCGCAGCTGGTGGATATAATTGAAGAAGACTTTGTGGTTGAAAACCAACTGCGAAAGATATACTGGTTGTTCTAGCCGGAAGATGATCATGGCCCTTCCAAACAAATCCATCACGGTCGTTCACAATATTCATCGTGACAGCTTTGATCTCTTTGTTCACAGGTTCAGATGATATGGTGGCTGTAATTATGTGACCAGCTGTACCAGCAACCACCAGCGTCGATGACAGAGGACAAAGCAAAACTTTTTTCACCGCAAGTCTTGGGTCGTCAGAATATGGATCAAAGGTTCCAACTTTTCTAAATGGTGGCCACTCATCCTCATCATCCTCCGGTGGTTGTTCAAGAACATCTAGATGTTCACCGGTAAACAGAATGGACGTGTTATATTTATAAAGAGGTGTTAAAGCAACGTCAGACGCGTTCCAGAATCTCACGGTGCCATCTTCGTGGCCGGTAAGTAACAATTCTCTGGTTTTTGGTTTATCGTTTCCCGATTTTTGATTAAGAATAATTCCACCGTCTATAGGCCATGATTTATCCGAATACAGATGTTCCGTTTGTGCTTTCCCAGCCGCGATTATACTGTCCCACAATTCTTCAGGAACATTTGGGACATGTTGTGAACAAGTGACCTGTAAACATTGGATATAATATTAAAAATAAAGACAATAAATAGTATACATGCTATACGTTATGAAACAATACTCTTACCGCACTTGCATGGAGAGATACTAAATAAGGTAATGCCATCATTTTCCATTCAGGATTAGTCAAATCAATGGCCACTATCTCTTCCTCAGCCAATACTATAAGCGCTTCCGGACTAGCAGGAATATCTTTTCCATCCTCTTCCTTAGAAAATACAGTGAAGAAATCAATCACCTTTGATGTGAAATCAAAAACGACATGTTTTCCTTTAACCATAACAGTAATTGTATGACGATCGCCGTAACTCGCGCGTTGCATTCCACCCGAAAATAAGACCAGTTCTTTAAGCCTGTTTTTACAATGATTCATTATTTTCAAGTATTGTAGAATAATCATGTGTAAAATAAAAAAAAATCGTGTGAACGAATTGAGCGAAATATCCTCTACTCACTCTGCAGTTGGATAGACGAGAATTTTAGTGATAGCTTTACACGGAAACGGTCCATACAATGTGGTCGACTCCAGCATGCTATCGCTGCTATCGCTCCAAAACGCGTAGGATCCATCGTTGTGGGAGGAGACAAAACGGGTCTCGGAGACCCAATGGACAGATTCCAGTTGTTGCGTGGAGACGAATGTCTGCGTACGCGAAAACAAACCCATCAGCTGCACGTACACGTTCGCCAAAACCACCAAAGACACAAACAACAATCAGAACGAGCGGTACCATGTCACAATACGTGCTTAACCCATCGGTAACGTATTTTAAATTTAAATTTCTCAACTCTTAACGTGACCGCGTAAAAGTTTATTTTTGATTTATTATAATAAACTCTCTTTTGTGACTTCTCTATTTTTCAATTATTATTTCTTTTATAATACTTTTAATACATTAATATACATAATAATATTTGACATATATGAAACTAATATATAATAATATATTAAAAAGTATTGTATGTATATATATATATGTATTTTATTTATAAAATATTGATAATATTGTGAAGAAATCTACTTCACTTAAATGTATATTAATTATTTCATTTAAGTAAATATTACTGAATAATAAATTTTGTTTAAAATTAATCTTGCAATGGTTAATATTCTTCATTAGAATCTTTCTAGATTGATACAATTGATTCAAATGTTATTTTATATGTATTGCATAAAAACTTTTGAAAATAATGAATTAATATATATCTTGGAAAAATTATTTTTAGACTGTTAGATTAGATATCAAAAGGAAAAAAAAAAAAAGAGAAGCAAGTTTTATATTTTTAATTATTTTGCAATAATGAAAATGAATAACAAAAGACTCCACAAATACATCATTGCAGGATTAATCGATGGGGTATTACTCCATTTTACAAAGGAGTCCTTTAAGTTAAATGCACTTTTATCCAACGATGGATTAAGCATTGCCCCGAAAATGTGGTAAGCAAGTGTGTTCGGACTGTTTTGTAAGCGTGTCATTACACATGCCACATTATAACCTTGTACACATGGACATGTGACATAGAAAGATACAAGACAATATAATACAAAGGCTCACCTGTTGGGCTCCAGGAGTCGCTTTGTTCCACAAAACCATTAAGCCACGATTGTAACCTATCAGAATATTGTCTGGATGACCTGGTTGTTCCGCTATCGCCTCCACTGCTCCTGGATTCTTCTTATAATCATCTGGGACGCTGTCATAACATCAATATGTCACGAACACATGAATTTTATGAATATATAAAACTGTATGCAGCAAATATTTTATAACCGCAAATGAATATGGACCTGAAGATTTATTAGTTGGAAGTTTTTACTCTTAATATTTTTTATTTATTTTTTTATTTTATTTTTCCTCGATATATAAAAATGGATAAGGCGTGTATAAAAGAAGAAGGAAAACAATGCAATATGTAATAATAAAATTTTTGTTAACTTTTTAGAAAGTATTTGTGAAATTTCTTTGATTAAAATAAAACTAAATATAATAAAATAAATATTATAATAAAGAAATCAAAAATAAAATTGTATTAATATTGTTTATAGATATTTAATTTTGAATTAGATTTGCATTATCCTGAAAAGCTAATAATATGTTAAAGATCCTTCTTTTTCAAATAATGGAAATAATTTCCTTTTTTTTTTTACAATTATAAAAGATTTGCTGTATTTTAATGATGACTTTTCTTATTCCATAATAAAATTTAAGAAAATATATTATGCTGAATAAAAAATAGATAAAATATATACAATCTTGTTCAGGATAAATATTAAATATTTTTCTTAATTAATGTTGATAATATTGATAAATAAATTTATTATTTCATAATATCTTTATCTTAAAATTGCAGAGAAGATACTAGAGATATTAGTTTACTCGTTAATATCAATTAAAAAAACTTAAATTTGACTTTAATATGGAATAATTGCTGAATTTCTTATTGTCATTTCTCGTTTAAAACAATATATATAAAAATCGGATATCCTATAAACTTGCGACTTCAACGACGATGTTATGAACATTTTGAAATTTATTTTCATCGTTTTTAATAAAAAAAAAATAAATAAATAAAAAACATAAATTATCCTTACTTTTGCATTACGACATCCTGGTAAATGATGTTGTCAGGCACCACAAATGTTTTCAGGTTTAAAAGATAAATGTTTCCGCCTTCCGTTCCCAGAAGTAAATGTTCGCCGCTCGACTCAAGACACATCGCCGAGATTTTCTTCAATTTACCTTCCAACGAAAGCGATTTGGTTTCCACGACTGAACTCTCGTTAATTTCCCACAAATGAAGAGAGTTGTCGTCACAGAGAGAAACGACGCGTCCCTGTTTCATTCATTGTAAAATGTATCATTTATTACATTACCATAAATAGCGCTTTTTTATAGGTATTTTTCTATCGTAAGCGAATTTAATATAATAGTACGGTAGTGGTTTCATAGGTGGCAGTTCGCTATCTCCACGCGATGAAGAAAATGACCACGTTCAAAATGTCAGTTGCACAATTGAAAACGTTCGGTTGACAATTCAAGACTTTTTCTGATATTTAAATATTAAGTTTAGATTAATTAAATTTAATCAAAATAATTTTGGTATTCTTTAATAAAAATATATCTATCGTATTCGTGATAAATATGAGACAAGATACAATGTAATTAGGATATTTCGACTTTTGTTTTTCTTTGTTGATACGAAAGTATCGAAACAAATTTAAAAAGAAGAAAAAATTTATCATCGATTAATCATTTAAGATGAATGAATGAATGTCGTTTCATAAATTGTTCTTTTTATATTTTCTACCGTATATTGACGTAAAATTTTATAAAACTGATATTTCATAATGATTTTAAATGATAATTCAGATAAAAAAAAAATAACGACTATATATATCGTATTGTAATCATGATTTCATGATTTCATAGTTTCTCACGAAACAAATCCCGCGTCCTTTTTTTCATTTAATCATAATTACATATATATAATGAATTTTCCACGCAATAAGAAAAACTTGAGGAAAAAACAAGGTTAAGAAGGTTTAACTTGTGCTTCGTACTTTCACGTGAAGTCATGATTTTTAATGTATTTTTTACATTCCATTTTCAAATGTTATTAATGTGTACAATAATTGGATGTATATATGAAATATCTTTTTCTCAAAAAATATTAATCATATATGCTTCTTTCATTATATACATTTAGTTAAAATAATTTCTACACGATTCTACAAAGCAAGGTTAGGTTTTGACATAAGTTAAATGAGGTTAGTTTTAAATTTTAAGAGAATAAAAAAGTATTTAAATATTTAAGTCCAGATAAGTTTCAATTTTATTTTATATTATACTAAACTGAAAATCATTTAAATAAATAAATTTTTCATATAATGATGAAATTTTCTAAACTTGTATTCTTTGTTTTTTTTTATTTACAGTTAATTTAATCACTTAGATGAAAATGAAATATATTATATTTTAATATTTTCCTCTAATTTAAATAACTATTCGAAGTAATAATTTTTTATTTTTTAATGATACGAGTTCAATTTTGTTTCAATTTTGTAAATGTAATACAAATTTTTTAAGAATTATCGGTATCGAATATTACCTTCAAATATTTCGCAATGTTCTGTCATCGATTATCGAATAAAATATACCTAGAAAGCAAAGAAGAAAAAAAAAAAAGCTCGTGAAAAAAAAAAGGTGAGGTGATTATAATCGTACAGTTGCTATCTTATCGGTATTAGGATTCGTTTGAAAAATGATCGCGATAACGATAATTTCGTGACTCGTATCGAGCAACGTAAGCAAACTAGTGCTTGGTTCGATACAAAGATTGACATGCCACACCTATTTATATATGTAAATAATATATATATTTATCCATATATTTTATAGAAAGCGATATTTTTATTACTGCATTGAACGAATTTAATCTAATTGAAGGTCAAAGTTGTATTGACATTTTGTAACATTTCATTTGTAACTTTTTAACCAATATACAATATTTTATTTATTTTCAAAAAATAAGAAAATCTGTTTAAAGATTTCAAGAATCTCTTTACTTTTCTCATCATCTTTTAAAAAAATATCTTTTAAAAATATCTTTAAAACCAATTTAAAGAATAATAGATAAAGATATAAAGATAATAAAGATTCATTATTTATAGAGAGAAGATAACAAAATAATTTTTTTTAATCATATTAATTTTCCCTATTTTTTTTCATATTTGTTGCATTGGTAATTAATCTCAAGTTTGTTCAGTACTTGCTGTCAGAATTCTTAATCAATGACAGGATGATTGAGCTTCATTATTTTCGATCACGTTCGCACTTTTAATTTATTATAATTTATAATATTTTGTACAGATAAATGATTGATTATATAAGAATGTTTTGGCAAAATTAATAATTTATTGTAATAAAATAAAAATAAAAACAGAAATAAAAATCTAAAATAATAATTGAAACTTTTTAAATTAAAAAAAAACTATACTTATGATGCCTTTTTTTAAATAAATCATTCTTAATTAATTATTTTGTAATTCAATATGTCCAAAAATATAAAATAACAAACCAATATCAAAAAAAAGATTTGTGTTATTAAATCTAGTTAAATTTGTTTTAATTCGTTGGCGCAAACAATCTAGAGATATTTTCGTTAATTTTTAATTTAATCATCAATATTTAGGAAACAAAGTCTAAAATGTAATTTCTTTATTCTTGATTTTCGTTTTATAAGTTTTTAAATACATTTTAAAAAAATTATTAAAAAAAGAAATATTTTGAGAAGAATTTTAAAAAACTAAAAAACTAAAAGTTAAGTTTTTAATAAAATTCATTCAATTTACATTTGTTTTATGAATTTTTTTAAAAAGGTTTTCAATATATTATTTGCTCTGTAAACAAATAATGAAAATTAATTCTACACTTCTGAAGATAAAAATGAAATAAAAATTGATTGAAAAAAATAGTTATGTAAGATGTAAAGATTATTTCTACCATAATATTATATCTATATTTTCTATTTTTATATCTAATAAATCAATAAAAGTCAATAAAATTATTTTTACATCTAATAAAATCATTAAAGAAATATAATAGAAAAATATAATCTTAATAAGTCAATATTATTTATCTAAGTTTTAAAAATTAACACTAAAACCAAATTATCTATAATATAAATACATGCAAATGCAAAATTGAACTAGTGCATATTATAAAAGTAATAAAGCATATATTTTTCTGTCTAAATAAAAATCATATTAACTTTGCAATAAAATCAATTTCCATTTCTAGTAATTGCAAAAGTAAAAAATGAATTATTAATAAACAATCAATTAATTAATTAATTAATAAGAAACCTATATTTTAATTTCTTTTTCATAATATGAACTTAAACAAAGGAAAAATTTTCATTTTATCATCAGATAGCTTTCTATGTATATAAATATACAATTTTATAATATAAAATATGAAAAAAATATAAAACTTAAAATAAGCCACGAAACGTAATACATTTAATACGGCAATAGATTTTCTTTATCTTTCAAACAATCGATGTCGAGTCATCAATTTTTTAAAATTTATTTTCTTTAGACAATATAATTTTTCTTAACATGAAATTTTCGTATAGAAAGTAACATTGGGTCAGAAACATGATCAGCCAACCGTGACACGATTAATCGATCTCTTATCCAAGAGTTAAAAAAAAAAAGAAGAATTATTTTAACACGTCTATTGGAAATTTAATTAAGATTCGACATCATCGATTAAAATAAATAATGAATTAAAAAACAATGAAAATTTCCTAACGCCAAGGTTCATATTTAAAAGGAGGAAGGAAACAGGAAAATGAAACCCTCCACGGTATACACGCTCTCGACCTTTATGGAGGGAATGACAATGGTGTTCGTGGTGTTATTTATTCATATACACGCGTGCATAAGCGCGTTGCGCGTGTCGCACACAGTTATGCAACCCCGGCAAAGCGCTGGGTATACAACCGAACCGAACAGTGTCGCGTTACGAGTGTAACGCGTGTGACTTTTAAAAACAACCATAACTTCACACCTCCGACTGTCTCTTTTTGATTACAATGTACCTAAGTATGACGTACACAGAAGATATCTTACTATCGCGCGGCTGGGCATTAAACCATTCCTTCAATACGATTCTCTTTACCTTTTTTTCGTTCGTGTTACCTTCGTAAGATAAATATCGATTTGATAGAATGAAAACAAGGTTTCGGGCAAAGTTTCGCCAATCTTTCGATGATGCAATGAAATTGAAAAGAATTCAAAACAAGCAACTTAATTATAATTACATTACATTTGATAATTTCGTTTAATTTATGTTATGTACGTTAAGGAAAAGTATATATTTAGATATCTTGTTGATACAAGATTTTTATACGATAATTCTTTTTAGACTTTTTCCAAGGAATATCGAAAAGAGTACATTAAATGCTTCTTAATTATACGCGAACGTTCGAAGAAAATAAAATGATATTCGAATGAATGTATTAGAAGTAATTGTTCGGATAACAAAAATTCTGGAAATTAGTAAAACTAACTAATTTACTTCGAAAATGCCTGGAATTTCCTATTAGTAAATAATTTCTTCATAAAGTTTAGAAACTATTAGCGCAGTCATTAAGAAATTCGAACATGATACGTCAGCTTTACATACGCGAGTTAAAATCGTACGTGAATCATTTATTTATATTTTATTCAATATTTTTCCTATTCAACATTTGAGAATCGTGATAATAAATTTCCATATTTATTTCAGCATATGATATTATTAAATAATAATATTTATAAAATATAAACAATTTAATAAATTTAATAAAATAATATATAATATACTAGGATACATTTTATTAATAACTTGGAGATCTAAAATTCTCGTGAATAAAATAACTTTCTTTTCTTTCTAAGAATTGACTCGAGTATATTTCGACAAAAGAAGAAAATAGATATAACTAGAGGAAGTGAGATAGATCTACTTAAAGAAATTGTGCCATATGAAAAAGAATAATCAAGCAGTAAAGAAAATTTCAATTTTCTATAATTTTGATGCTTTTATTATTTATTATACGAAAATAATATTTAAATTCACAACGTAAATTTTAGTAATTAATTACTAAAATAACTAATAAAATTAATTCGATTTATATCATGTTTAAATTTATTTTAATCGAAAGAATCTCATCGATTCAATTAATTTTATTTTCATAAAATAAAAATTATAAAAAGTGAAATTTTCTTTATGGATTATTTTTTTTTTCTTATAATATTCCTTTATAGTTATTCTTCTGTCTAGTTTTTTTCTCGCTTAGTGAAAACCACTGAATAGGTGGTGATTTTAGTGAAATTTGAGCACGCACTATTGTATACATATAATAATAATAATATGACGCTTACCTCGTTGGGCAGAGCGACGATCTTCGTGACAGCATTCTCTCCACTTTCGATAGTATGTTGTCCATAGAATTCCACACCTGGCCTACCGAATCTGTAATCTTCGGTCAAGGAAAATAGGAAAAAAACTGAATAGAGAAAAAGTAAACATAACTTATTGCAAATATATCAAGACACATATCTTCGTTTCTATCCTAGAGATAAACACTGCTTTTGTTTCAAAAAAATGGCCGATTTAATATACTGACAGAAACGATTGTACTCGATCCGAGTAACGTATACATAAATCTTCCGTATTCTCTTCCGATTCTCAACACTGATCGTGCAACAATTCGAATCGAATAATTTCTTAAATCATCGATCAGACACGTGTATCATCAAAAGGATAAAAACAAATTCCAAATAAACTAAGAATACATTTTGTAAAAATTTTCTAACAATTTATCAAATCGTTTGTATCAATTGCCTGGCTAATATCAATTGCAAATAAAATTATCTTCGAGATACGATAAAAACATTTATCATTCGTTTTGCGAAATGATAATGATCATCTACCGATTACGTAGCTGTTCGATTGTATATAATAAAACAACCAGCATATTGAAAAAGAAATCCTTTGGTTTATCGTTTATTTATTTTTCTCAAATTTTATTTGTTAAATTTTTAAAGGAATAAAAGAATTTCTCATGTTTTCAAGCAATTTTG
Organism: Apis mellifera; assembly: GCF_003254395.2. Classification (NCBI taxonomy): domain Eukaryota; kingdom Metazoa; phylum Arthropoda; class Insecta; order Hymenoptera; family Apidae; genus Apis; species Apis mellifera. The sequence goes on from NC_037648.1 coordinate 2,428,230, forward strand.
CTTTAAGACATCTTTATATATATATAAATTATTATTATATACAATATTATAATATAGAAACATTGAAATATAATTACATAAATAGATGAATAATTTATTTGAGCAAATAATTTTATTATTTTTAATTGCCAAATATATATTAAAAGTAAAATAAGCATAAAATTTGTCCATAAATTTATTAATTTCTTAACTGTTATATAGGTTTTCTATTTTTAAATTTATTAACTTATTGCATCATATAATTTTTCAAAAAATTATTTTTATATTTGTAAATGTAAATATTAAAAGCAATTTAATTAAAATTAATTTATGTAGATTAATTTTTGATTCCATAATTATTGAAATCTTGTAAAAATTTGAAAAAGTCAAAATATCTATAGCATTATGATAAATTATATTTTTGTTTAATTTATCTAATGATCTACTATTGATCATATGTATATTATATACATTTCAATAATATAATAATACTAAATTATTTTTTTATGTTCTTTAATAATGTTATATTATTATTATTATTATGAATAAGATACACTAATATAAATTTAAATAAATTCATATTAAAATCATTAAAATATATTACAACATAATTATTTGTGTTACAAACTCAATTCAACAAGTATCAATATATTAAAATCAATAAATATTTATTTTAATCCTGAAATGTATTTTTAAATATTCAATGTTTTATAAACGGAAATTTATATAATAAAATTTCCAATAAAAGTTCTAATTTTTTCTTAATATTGCGAACTATTTTGATTACAGTCTTACTAAATCAATAATCGACCTGACACAAAACCGAGTAAAACGAAGTAATAAAAATATGTCTTTGACGTGTCTGCACGTAAGTTAATTTCAAAATGTTTCCTCGATAATGAATCTCTTAAAGACCTCAAAATTGTTTTGCATAACTTCGAATTGGACATGTTTCTGAAATGATTTAAAATTCTTTGCGGTACGTCAACATTAAAAGTAGTTACAGAGTTGCGTGTTATTGGGGGGAGGAGGACAAGGACAAAGCTCGAATAAAAGAAGAGGACAAAGATTTGTGATTCCTGGAAAATGACACGATAGAATCTCTGCTCGATTGATTAAACTTTCAAACGTATTATTATACTATCGATTTTCTTTTCAGCAAAAAACATATTTTTTTTTTACTAAATTGGATGAATTTTGAATGAATTCATTTTTATGATAAATTTAATGATAAGTTCACACTGATGTTCAGTGAACACAAAATAAAGAACAGAAAAGATAAAATACATTAAACGTCTTGTAAAAATGAAAAGTGAAAATGAAATATTTGAAAATATATATCTATAAAAAAAATATAAAAATTAAGATTAAAAATCAAAATATAAAATTATTCGTTGAAATAAAGATCGTTCTTATTATGAAAAATTTTAATAGAAATAATATATAGATGTGTCAAAACCAGCAGTATGGACGTGACATAATTTCTTCACGAATAAAAATTTACAAGTGCTCACGAATTGCTTTCATTCGTGATCAATGTCGTTTATGAACAATTAGGGTCAAACGTGGACGTGATATAATATGAAATTTCATATTTTGAATTGCATTACTTTCGAGTTCTACCGCAATATACTTATAATCTATAATCATCCTATTATTTCTAATTTTGATTGATATCTATCTTCAATCTATATTCCTCCACAAATTATATACTTGCACGTAATATTTTAACGCTTTCATCTTTCCATTATAAAAGTGAAAAAAAAAATATGAGCGAAACTACTCGAGATTTGATTCTAAAGTTTAAGTTATATAATTTACCAATTAATAATAATAATATATTTATAGGTTATATAAACTATATATAATAATAATAGCATACGTTACAAATCATATACTTTGTTACAATCTGTACATTAACGTTAAATAGAATAATGAAATAATTCATAAGATATATTGTAAAACTACATTTTTTCATTATAATATTGTTTTATAAAATAATTAGTTCAATTGCCTATTGGAATTCTATGCTTACCACTTTACTTTATTCAGCTTGAACATTACCTAACCTAAAATTCACCTTTAAATATTCAAATATAATTTGCACTTCGAAAGATCAAATCACAAATACTATAGAATCGTGTTTCCTGCATGCATCCAATATCTCGAACGAGGAAAAACATAAAAGAATCTACTCGAAGCTAATAAAGATTCAATTTCGGCACTTGAGTTTAAGATCGTATACGATTTCTATGTACTAAAGCGCCCTCTTAATTCTACAATTCGTTCATACCAATCTTTTGTTGAGAATAAAATCATAGCCTTAAACATTTAACCTCAAACTTTTTGATGTCTTCTTTAGTATAATAATTATTCAAATTCTGGAAAAATATAATTTAAATATTCTACACTTTTTAATTAAAATATTCTAATCTAATATTAAATTTAATGTTTCAAAAGATATTGAAATATTTAAAGTTCTATGCATTCGTTAATTTTGAAGTAAAATTAAAAATTTTTATATATTCATAAAAATCTGAATTAGATACAATTTAATTCCTTTTTTTAAAAGAAATTTTTCTAACATATCATTCCACGTAAAAATAGTTTGCGTTATAATTAAATAAAAATTAGAACATTTCGTTTACTTTACATTCCTAATCACCTTAACACTTCGATACTTTCACACGCAATACATTCCCTCACGAAGAATAATAACTCTCAAGTTCGATTTCGTCACTTAACAAGTATACCCTTTAGAATTCAACGAACGTAATTTCCTCGCGAAAACTAGATGACATTGAGAGATAATGTATTTTCTCTCGTTTTATATACCGGTTTCTCAAAAAAAAAAAAAAAGTCACGAGAGTATATTTTCTGAATGAAAAATATGATTATAGTTGAGGCGTGAATCGAGGAATAGCTTTATCGAGATTGCAAAATATCGAGTATCGCATATCTAAAATTAGTAACTACAGCGGAGAGAAAAAAAAGTACTAGAAGAAACCAGCTTCAATCACGTGCCCATTTCCCTATGGTCAATGGCTGTCGAAGCCTTTCGACCATTTATTGATGGACGTGAACGTCATCGCGCATCGACTATACCTTGACCGAATTATTAATTATTAATCGAGGGAAAAGGATTAAAAGAGAAAAGAAAGAGGCAAGATAATAGAAAGCAAAAAAAGAAAAAATAAAACGAGAGTAAAAAGGATACACCTTAATGGCGCCGGATGCCGTGCCAATGATCATCAACCGCAAACTCGGATCCCATGCGAGGGCTGTGGGCTTATTTGGGAACCCATGTTGCACCGTCTGCAAAGAACAGGAAATGATTGTTATTATAGCCCCAGAGTAATTACAACTGTTAACGGAATCAGTGGTAATAAAAGATCAATGTATAGTTATTAACCTATACTTGAGCATTCTGAATAGGTTAGAATTGCTTTAACCAATATTTCGATGTGATGAGAATCCTTTCGCTATGCTATATACCATCGAAATAAAGGAAGGAACTTTAAATGATAAAAATCAAAACAAATTTTTCACTCGTAAAAAAAAAAAAAAGTGAATAAAAGTATTTGAATAAATATTTTTTAATTTAGTTTTTTAATGTGATGTTTTTTATAGTAATTAACTGCAATTAAATTATTCAAATTTTCTTTTAAAATTGTAAAATTTTTTACTTACACCATTGTCAACAGCAAATATAAATAGAAATAATTGATTTTGCTTTATAGCTTTACGTACGTTTTTAGCATTATGATTATTTAATATTCTTTCGTGGCCAAATGGTTAATAATATTTTTTGTATGCGTGTGTGTGTTTAAATCATTTAGATAGAATGCTTTTTATTTATTAACCAGTTATTCAACATTTCTTATTCGATAAGAGATAGTGAATGAGTAACATTTCATACATTTTATACAATTTACACTGTTCATTATCTTAATTATCCTAGTATCTAATGAATAATTCTCGCGTTTATTCGTGTTGAAACGATTTTAAATAGAACAAGAACAGATGCTGTCATCAATTTATGAAATTAAATCTGCAATCTCTTCACCTTAACCCTCGGATTGCGAACGGCGAAGTTATCATGTGCACGGCAGACGGTCGAGCCACTTTTGACCCAGAATACATAATTTCTCTCATTTCGATCGTAGAAAATAAATTTTTACACGAGAATGTTATTTGTTTTATTTATCCTTCTATAAAATAAAAAAATAATAAACAATTGTTAACTTTAACTAATTCTTATAAATTTAGAAAGATATTATATTTTTATTTATATAAATGTATTTTATTTATATTATAAAACCAAATATATTTTAGAAAATTAGAAACAAATAACCATATAAATATCCATGTAAAATGTCTTTAAGCTTTTCTGAAAGCTTCCTATTTAATGTGTTAAATGACATCATAGTACTCGATTCATAAATTGCTTTGGTCATTTCGTCTGGCCATTCTTTATAATAATTGTATATTGTCTGCCTTAATCAGCGAACTATTTATACGAGAAAGTCGCTAAAAATAGTCGCTATCTGCGCTGTTGTATACAAGCGTGTTCGCAAAGGCATAAGTTTGATCCTCGATAAATGTCAATTTATCGTATAAAATTCGTGCGCGAAGAGGTTATGTCGAAATCGTATTACCTTGTAAGTAGAATGTAAAATTAAAGTTCAAAATAATGCCAAGTTCGAACTTGTAATCGTGTAAGAAATTCTTTCAAGATGAAATATATATTGAATGAATGATTAGCTCAATATTCAATTTTATCTCGCGATTAATTGGCCATCAATTTCTTCGAGGATTAGACTTTAACGAGAATTAATAATTTTCTAATCTACTCGATTTTACTCGAACTTCCATCTACTTGCCTTAACCACTTTTATTACACAGCACAAAGTCGATATAACCACATGTTGAATTCACAAATACAGTATTTATCCATTTACGTGCTCGGATATTTCTCGCGGATGAAACGTTAAGAAGTCATCCCCACCACTGGAAAGGGAGAACCCATTCTCGGACCAAATGAAGCGAATTTCACACTGAACCGACACGTACATTTTAATTTTATTTCTACGAAAAGAAGATGAAAGTTTTAATTGATAAAAATAAACAAAAATATTTAGAATAATTGCTCGATTAAATATTTTTTCTTTTATATTTTCAACAATTGATATTATGACTATTGATATTAAAATTCATGTATTGTTATTTTCCAGATGTATCCGTATCGATCAGAAATGGATTCAAGGACGTGCAATGAACAAAAATATTATTTTTTAACAAATTTATAAAGTAAATATCAATAGAAAGAAAACGGATGCTAAAATTATTTGTTATTAATGATAAAATATATATTCGTGCAGCAAATCATCAGGATTATGATGTGTACAACAAAAATGATGATAACAGAGAAGGCAGAAATATAAGAGAAGTGAAATAATATACAGGACGTCTCGGTTGAAGGAGGTCACCTAAATATTCTCTTCGTTTTTAACAAGAGAAATTTTTAAATTCACAATTTGAATGATTTAAAAAGAAAAATAAAGAAAAATTTTTCTTTTTTCTTTTTTTTCATGTGTATAAAATTATAAGAATCTTGAAAACTAAACAAACAATAAAATTACAAGTAATGATATGAATTTATTATACGTTAAAGATGTTCAAAATATTTACATGTATACATATATTTAAAGTATTTTCTAATTTACTGTTTCATAAAACCGATACTTTATATGTGAAATATGTGAAATATGTGATTGTATGTTGTAAAAATTTTATTTTTTACAACAAAAATGTAAAAAAAATAGATATTTTTAATATTTAATATTTTTGCATTCTATATTGGTAATATTTAAAAAATTTTTGTCTTTGTTAAATAAATTGAAAATCATAACAAATGAGAAAATGTATTAAATGAATAATGACACATTAAATGAATAAAAATTTATATTCTAATAATTACCAAACTTAATTACATTTTTAATAATAAATAAAAATTGGAAAACACTTCTAATTCATTATGAAGAGAATATGAATACATTAATAGCAGTATTTCTTTCAAAGGAAAAATAAAAATGATTTTTATTAAAAAAAAAAAAGAAAGAAAGAAAGAAAAAGATAGATGAACGTACGTGAAAAGATGTACCGTTGTACACAAAATGATTTCCTGACTGCAACTAACTCTATCCGTCGTACGTTAAACTTAATAGTGTTGGGAATAAAAAATATTTGAGAAATATAATCACTACATTTAAAATAAAAGATATACGGCTAATGTTAATCAAATCTGTACATTGGCACTATAAATCGTGGAAAAAAATTTACTTTTACGTTTAAATTTCCTTTAAAAATAAAATTTAACTTATGTTAAATTTATTGCATCATAAGAAACAAATCAAGATATTTAAACATATATGATATACTACGTGTAAGAAAAAAATTTTATTACTATTGTATTTATCATACTATTATTATGAGAAAAAAGAAAAAAATAATTATGAATAATTATAGAAATAATAATTAATAATAACGAAAAAAAAAAAGTCAACTATCTTTTCATACGAGCGATACGAAAAATTCATATGTAACGCTCGATACAACGAGCGTTCGTCCGTTCAAATAAAGTTAAAATGAAAAAAAAAAAATGTGAACTGTAACGTGGCAATTAAATAGAATACGAGGCAAACTTAATTAAGAGAAACAACGATACTTGGGTTAACGATCGTGTCCTTTTCCGCGACTCGTTTTCAATGTAATTAACGCTAATTATTCATGCGATCATTTCCGACTTTCTCGATATAACGTCTACATAATGGCATCAATTCCACAGCCACCAATTTTCGACCGTGAAGCGCACCGATTACTCATCGATGAGTCAGATTTCGTGAATTCCCGTTAATCGAGCGGTTTTATCGATTGATGGTACAGAAGTATTTATCTTACTTTGTAAACTGAATCATAAAGAATCTTTTTTTACGTTGAGCAATTGAAACACTTTCCGTGCTACACTTTGTAACAATGTACATCCATACCATATAGGGCGAAGCATTTGAAATTAATCTCTTAAACGTCTTTGTTATTCTCGATAAGATTTTCTTATCGAACGAGGTTCGAATAATTTGTTTATATTCCCGAAGGACGAAAGATGAAAATTATGTTCTTCCTTATCAATACTCTACGCTTCTACCAAGAATACTACACTACAACTAATGATTAATATATTAAAGAGAGATTAACATAATAGCGAAACCTTGAAAAAACGATGATTCTCTAATGCTTCTATTTCGTAACTATAAAACTAAATGTAATCGAGATATCTTTATCTTACCAATTGGGATATGTATTACAACGGAAAGTACAATTTGTTAAATTGGATACAAAATAAAATTTACTACGTCGAGATATAGATTGCTAAAAATGTAAAAAAAATGCCGAGATCTTTCTTTTTTTTTTATCTAAATTCAATTTTATTCTTGATAAGTCCTCAAAATTTTGATTACCTTCGTACCATTTGACGCGTGTTTTTACAACACGATTAGAGAAACGGCTGTGCAACGGTACGCCAAGGAGAGAGTGAGACCTTGACTCATTGTCAAGTAATTTCCATGAAAAAAGATGTCGTACTTTTCATTTTTAAGAGAACGTATACCGAAAGAATTAAAGTAAGATGATACGAAAGCATAAGCCGATACGAGAATAACAAAGGATTCTCTGGTAATCTTTAATCTGGCTTAAACTCAATTTTAACCTAACCTCTACGGAATTAAATTTATTTACTATCCCTGAAAATTAATTTTATATAAAATATAAATTCTTTATTTTTCAATATTTCTTGCATGTTACTAACACATATTGCATTATTAGCATATATAATTGCATTTTTGCATTATTAATGTTTTTAATATTGGAAACTTTGTATTATAATTCTTCCTTTTTCATAATTGAAAAATAATATTAGTTTCTTAATAAAAAAAATTAAAAAATATTATCTTACAATAAATAATAGAAGAATAAATTTTAACTATGTAGATTAACTATTAAAATTTACAATAATAAATGCAATAATATTTGATTTCTACCGTTATCGGATGCTGCATTACAAGATTAATTTAAGGTTAAGATTCTATAATTTTTTAACGTAATTCTTAATTAATTATTTCAATTTTAGATTGATTTATGTTATAATAATGCAATTAATATTCTTATAAATTATTATAAGATATACAATAAAATTTCATTGTAAACTTTAAAATAGTATTTCATATCGAATAGATTTATAAACACCGTTGCTGCATGGTACACAATTATTTAAAAATTATATTCCAATTGTAACTATATTTTAGTTTTCTATTAATTGTATTATTTTTCTATTATTATTAATGTTATAAGATAATAATAACAATTTAATTTACAACAATAGATTTTTTACGAAAGAATTTTTTTGAAGTTAAAGAATTATAACCTAACTTTCTGTTAACCTTTTTGAGAGTTATTTTTATTCTACGAAATATCTGGTATGTTAAAATTCATTAAGATTTTGATGTTTTCATAAATTTCACATATATAATATATATTTGTCAAATTTGTGGAAACAAATTTTCATAAAATACGTACATTCACGTGCACTCATGAAATCGTAAACATTCGTTCGATCTTCATCACGCATCCATTGCTCAGGTTACTCATTCCGACGAGTACACACATGTCTACATATATGTCTACATCTCGTGTACATATTCATACTACTTCAATATCTTATACATTTACGTTTTATTTAATTATATATATTAAAAATGTTTTAATTTTTATACAATTTAAAAATAATAATAAAATAATATTAAATAATAATGAATTGAATTAATAAAATATTTTATATATTTAGAATAAAACATTTAATGTTTTTTATACTAAATAATAATATAATTAAAATGAATGTAATTAATATAATATGAAGTATTTCCTGAATTTGAATTAATTTGTTTCTATATTGATTAAAATTTTAAAAGAATTAATTAATTTAATCAATGTGTAAGAATGTAAAATATATATTTTCAATTAAAAAATATAAAAAGTTTATTTTTCAAATTAATTTATTTTTTCTATATTTATTTGCTTATTTTCTATGATAATAGAAAAAATAATATTTAAAATAATTGATCCAAATTTAAGATTATTTATGATACAAAAATTAATTTAATAAGTTTATTTGTTAAATTTTGAAATAAATATTTAAATATTATTCTACTTTAACAAAATTACTATATGGTAATAACAATTTAATTTATAATATTTTTGAATATATCAAATTCCATGGATAGATATATTTAGAGTATAAAATTAATTTTAATAATTTTAATAAGTCTAATCTCGACTAAAATTATCTTAATTATCTATTAAACAATGTTCTTATAATCCCACAGAAAAAAAAAAATATCAATTTCGAAATACTGATTTTATCAATGAATTATAAAGTTATAAAGTTATAAAATTATAAAGTTAATCAATAATAAAAACTATAAAAGATTTATTATTTTCATAAATTTTTAAATTTTATGATATAATCTAAGATAATATTAGATAAAACTGTAAAACTTTTACAATTCATTTTGATAAGAAAAATATTGAATCAAGTACAATGCTCTAATTTTATTCCTAAAAATATTAAAGTTATTATTGGATCGATAATTCGAGGTGACATTTCTTTAATATGAACACTTGCTTCATGTTGATACATAATTTTCTAGAACATTCAATACGTATTCCAGAATTTATTTGTTTTATACTTGTAAAGAATAAACATTTTAAAAAAATTAATTATTAATTAATTAATATTTTAATATAATATTATAATCATATCTTAGCAAATAAAAATATTTTTTATATTTTCTACAACTAAAATATTTACTAAATATAAAATAATAATTGAATAAAATAATATATATATATAATAATTTATGTAATCGTCATTTTGTCTTATTAATTTATATTAAAAATCTTCGAAATAATCCGCATGTTGCAGGTCCATAACTCAACTAGCTTAGCCTAACGGTACATTCATGCTTATATATTAAAACTGAACATGAAAAGGGCTAAGCACCTTATCACGCGTTTGTTTGCACAGAAAACCGATAATATCTTCCCTCGTATCTTTTTTTTCTAGGAAAAATACATATAAAATTATCGATATATATAAAAGAATCGATTTTAAAGACCAAACAATATGTCCGAAATAATTTGAAAAGAAATTATTAAAGTATAATCATTTTTTTTTTTTATTTTTATAAAGAAACACAATTTTATTTACCTTTAAAACATTATATATTATATTATATTATAACATCTAAAAAAAGATTTTTTTTTTATCTTTTTTAAAAATATTTATTATAATTTCTAAAGATTTCAAGGTTAGGTCCTTTTTTTTTTCGTAAATTGTTATTCCACACCTTTTTCCGATACAACACAAAATACGAACGTTTAACAATGATGTAATCTAAATCAACTATTATTTCGTATTTCGATCATTTTCAAACTATATTGAAAACATCAAGTTTGCGTAAATGTGACCGCTTTAATTAAGGCAACAAGCACCCTCCATGCTGAGGGCTTTCTACTTTTTTTCAACTCGTACATCTTACCGCGCAAAGTGTGCTACTTTTGTCTGTAATTGCTTAACCTACAGATTAACCTACATTTCCTATTTCATTTTCTGACCGAACGAAAGTAACATTATACGTATCAAATGAAATTTAGTCTTATTATGAATTCGTATACTTCCCGTGTACGTTATACGAAAAACAATGGAATGAAAGAAACATGGGACAATGGTATACAATTTCAATCGTAACAGTTTAAGGGATTCACGAAGTATCGAAAAAAAAAAAAAAAAAAAAAATCGTCCTTCATCACAGATCGATCAGAACCGGCACGACCTGATTGCACTCACGTCTATTTTCGCAATCCGTGTCGTCAAACTTCGAATCCAGCAGGCAGAGAATTAAACCGCGATAAGGTTTCGCGACAGTGCACCCGATGGCTGGCGACGATGACAGCCAACCGAGACAGAACCGCTAAAGAAACGCACCACGCACACCATACACGACCACAATAATCCTGACTCTCTTGCACCGTGTCTCGGCCACTGGTCGTCTTCTAGACTTTCGGTATCGATTACGTTCGGGTATCGACCTGTTGATTCCGCACTGTTCATTCTTAAAATACGCTGTATCATGTTCTTGGATGAAGGCAATTTTAGAATCTTAATATTCCATCGTATGAAAGCAGCTTAAAAAGTTTGGATAGCGTTGTATTGATTAATATATATATTTCGCTTCTTTCAAATCAATAGGAAATGATGAATTTTTAAACAAAAGTTTAAACAAAATCGAGTCAAAGACGAAAAAAATAAAAAATTTTTTTAAATATTTATTTAATATTATAAAAAAATATTTATCATATTTGTTACTCATAAATGTCCGTAACCTATGACAAATCTTAGAATTTTGTGTATTATGTTGTAATTTGATAACCAGTAATTAAAACCGAATTCATTCATATTCTTTTATCGAAAATAAATTTGGAACAAGTTTTTTTTTATCTGTTATATATGAATTATATCATGGTATATTTATGAATCTCCTTGAGTCGCGATATTCACTATCTTTTTACGTTTTTTTCTTTCTTTCTTTTTTTTTTTTTTTTTTAAAGACAAGATTTATCTGTAAAACGATCGGGAAGCTTACGCGTAAAAAGAGCTTGTATTCTGTAAAACGTATCGTGTGTCAACATCGTGATATCACGAAACACGAGATTACTATCTGACATGGTAACAGAATAAACTTTCAATTGCAAGCTTGTTGACTTATAAACAATGAACGTGTAAATAAAACAGAAAGAAATGAAGGATCGCTTTGGTTTAAAAACCGATAGCTGTCTGATAAGGTTAACCTTCTGACGTTTATCAAATTCAATGATTTGATTAGTATTTTTTTCAATTAAAATATTAAAAATTTATATATATACGAGAAAAATGATTTATAATGTTCTTTCGAAAATTTGAAATAATCGAATAAAAGAAGCAGATTTAACTACAAGAGTTATACTTTAAATATAAAATTGAAAAAACGAATTTGTCTCAATGTATACTCTCACTTTTCTCTGGATAAAAAAAAACGGTACAAAATAGCTTCTCTGCAATGCATCGAAATTTCGCTTTCCATTGAAAACTCCAGCACATGGATATTTAAATATGTATAACATGGATATTTATCCATGGTAATATTGTTTTGTCATAAAAGTGAAGCTAATCTATTTCATTAATCTCGACGTCTAGAGAAAAAAAATACAATAGCAATCGCTTAACTATAACAATTTTTACCCGCTTAATTGCAAATCCATATCCCCACCAGTTCTTAGAACTGGCTTCACGTTCATATCGGCGATGAGGCATTCGGCTACATAGAGTAGTACTCGTTTAGCTGCAACAGCTTCTGGATCTTTTTTATGAGGAATTGCATATATTAAATAATTTATTGTTGTATTCCATTTTAACTTCCACATTATTGAGATTTGAGTAAGCTGGAAAGAGAAATTTCTACACTACATTTTTCCAAATAGTTGCAACTATAAAGTCTGGAGCTGTTGCAGCTAAGCGAACACTATTGTAATGTTTTATAGAAGCAGGCGAGTAGAAGAAAGTGTCGGCACATTTAGTCGGCTGGATATAGATGAAACTTTTAATCAAGACTCACCTTTCGAAAGGCAAAAAGATCCTTTTGTAGTTTCTGTCGCTCGGCCGTAGGTTGTTGGCCCTTCCCTCTGATAAACTTCAACATCTCTGTCGGCGTTGTCTCTTCCTCGAGCGGTGCGACATGTCTTTTGCCGTCGCGTCGGCTTTCCACCAATCATATGTTTCGGTTACATTCGACCATGCTCGGCCGAAATCGTCTACGTTCGGCTGGAGTTGGAACGAAAGCCTAGTCGGGCGCGCCCGTACGAACAATGACCTCGATCAGGCTTGCCAAATCTCGCAATAGAATACCCACTTTCACTTTATTCAATCATTGACCGTTACGTTCGTGAAAATATTTTACAATAATATTCTATTTTTTAAAACTTTTATAATAATTTATTATTTAAAAAAGATAAGTTATTAGTTTATATTTTTTATATAAATTATTACAATGTAAAACTAATCAAAATTAAATTTTAAAATCGGTTATATTTTAAGAAAAAGTAAAATAACATTTTGATATATTGCGAATGACATAATAAATCAAATTTTTGAATATATATATAATATTAAAAATTAAACATAATATGATTATACATATGTATATATATATATATAATTATATATAAAATATATAAAATTTCATCAGAGATATATTTGAATTCTTATTCTAAACATGTATCCGGAAGTCACGTGTTTGATTTCCTCGATACTATATTTGTTTCCATTTTCATATTCAAATTTAAAACAATATTTGCAATTATAATTGGTTCCATATTATTGAAATTATTTCGCTCATTATTCAATAAAGAAAGATTTTATTTATAGTAAAAAATTAATATTTCTTATTCTTTTTCATATACATAAATTTTTTCTATTTTTATACATGTAAATTTATACATATAAATACATAATATTAAATTTACAATAATTTGTTTAACAATAATTTATCTTACAAAAATATGTAAAGAGTACAAAATTGCAACATATAAATTTTCAAACTACAAAATTTATAAATTAATCTTAAAATAATTTTAAGTTTTTGTTCAAAGTTTATCATAAAATATCATTATTTTTACGTATATATGTTATTTAATTTTATATTATTTATATTATTATTATATTATGTTATTAAATTTTATATTATTTTTCTATAATATTTTATAATATTGTTATGCAATAAAAATAAATGTCTTATAATAATATAAAAATTCCTTAATTAGCAATTATATATTAATATGTAAATATGAAGCTACAAAAATTCTTAGAATTTTATTTATATTTTCTGTTGTTTTTAAGTCAATATTATTACGATTATCACTTGATTTATGCCAAACAATTGGAAAAGGATACGGTATCAAATGAAGGATAGGAGTATCTGAAACAGATATTTTATAAAAAAAAAATACTATATATAATATATATATATATATATATATATAGAAGTTAATATTTACCACGATGTAAAAAAGGAATATGGTCATCCTCAATATAGGCTTCTACAGAATATGGTTGAAAGTACGTTTGTGTAGGTTGTCCATAAGAGTATGATTCAAACTTTTTTAAAGAAGCTAATTTAGTTTCAGCGTTTATTAATATAGAATACCATTTTTCTGTATTGCTAAAGTAATTATAAAATGTTGGATCTGGTGCACCTATTAAATCTAACAAAACTAGTAAATCCTATAAAAAAAAAATAAAAATAAATATTTATAAAAGTTTTTACATGTTTATTAATACTTACTAATTTATCTAATTCAGAAATATTTTCTCCATTTCTAAAAATAGTATAATTATTGTGCCAAATTTTAGCTAAATGCTTTGCACCATAAATAGAATCTTTTGGACCCCATTCTTTAAAAGCTTCTTCACCATCAAAAAATATAAACATTAAACTGATATCATTCTGAAAGCAAAAAAAAAAAAATGATTATAAAAATTTAAATAAAAATTATTAATAAAATTTCACTTACATCTTTTATAGATTCTAAATAATTCTTCATAACTTTAGCTAAATTAATCATTTGAGCACATGGTACTGCACTATCTGTAGCACCAATAAAATTCCGTTCTTTAGTATACTTTGAGTCATAATGGCAAGCCAATGCCAAATACCTTTTTGCATTGGGATTTAACTTTGCAATTACATTTTTGAATTCTAAAGATCCAAAAATTGGAGTATCATCTTTAAAACTATCAATTTCCACAGTCCAATTAAGATCTTCCAATGATTTCTTAATATACTTTATAGAAAAACAAAGTTTATCTTATCAATAAATAGTTTTCTTTTAGAATTACATCATATTTATATATAAACTTTATATTAGATTAGAATTACTAAAATCATAATTAAAATCAATTCTATTATATATTATAAATGTAATTTAAAAATATTACTAAATTATAATGTATTTTTATAATATTTCTGTTATTGACATTATTTCAACTTACATTTTTTACTTTTGTATGTTCTGGTGTTCCAACAATTCTCACAATGCATATGTTATCTAAAATTTCATTTAAATGACTAACATTTGACAGATTTGACAATTTTATTATTTGATTCCTTGATAACTCGGTCGGCTTGTGATTGTACTGGAATCATTTCATGACTGTAACTGATGTATTTTAACGATAATCAATGAAATGTATTGCGAAAGATGTCTTTTAGAGATGAATAGCAAAAGTGAAAGGATTAAATAAAAATGAACAAACGATAAAAATATTCAGATTACCCGCATTACATACCTTTTCATTTTGAAAACTTTTTTGTGTTACAATATTTGAGTCAATTACTAAAATACTGATAGAAATTAAAAAAAATTGTGAAACAAGGTTCATCTTCTTCTTACACTGTTACAAAGTTATACTGAACTGACAATGAATGCCGTGAAGTAACCATTGTAGATGTTAAATTCGCGTCGCCATTTTGAAACTCTCACATGACTAATAGAGTTCTTGATTTTTATTGGTTAATTGTGCCAATTCAATAAAATTTTAAAATTTTTCTTATTTAATATGTTCAAATATATATTGAAATTTGTATTTTATAGAAAGAAATAAATGAAAATGAGATCGATTTAATTTTATAAATCATCGTTTCTAAGATAAAGAAGAATAGGATTAAATAGGAATTTGACAGGTAAATAAAAGAAAATGACATATGTTTATAACGTATCAAAATATTAAACAACTTTTAATGATACGTTGCACCTTTTATTCATAAAGGGTTAGAATTCTTTATAGTATTTGTGTCTAGAAACAATGAACGATTCCGAATGTACATAAACAAACAGTTATACTTATACTATTATTTTTTTAGTTCATTTATCTAAGTTTCTCAGTATAATTATAACAATTGTAAAAAATAGTATTTGGAATAAATCTAATTTAATTTATTTACTTAAAGAAATATGTATAAAGTAATTGGAATATTTTTATTATTTCTTAATACCATACGTAAAGATACCGGAACAACAAATTTTACATATAGTTATTGAGAAAAAAAAGATCTATATATATGTTAGAAAATCTAGTGAATCGATGATGCGAATTTTATTATGAAATGTGATATTTGTGAATGATAAAATGCACCTATTTTTATATTTTCTGCCGTTTAAATTGATCTTGATATAATTAACGAATATTTTTCTTGCACCATATTGCCGAATTTTTTTTACAACAACCACAATTGAAATTTCTATTAAAACATAAATAAAAATTTCAATATTCATTTGACGCATTTTCTCTTCGATTTATTAATTCTTACTTTTAGTTACCGATTTCTCTTTATTCATAATTATTCCGCTTATAATAATTTACAAATTTTTTTATTAATTAAAATTCAAATACAGATTTACAATAAAAAAAAAGGTAACTGAAAGTAAGGCACTTTAAGAATTGACGGTTAACCTCTAAAATCATAATAGTACTTTCAGAAATTCGATATCGAGATATTGTTATTAATTATACGATTAAATGTCGAACGATAAATCGTTTCTCATTCCCCTGAGAAAGATCATATAGCCAATTAAATATATAATCAAATATATCTCTCCCTCGCTCAAAATGTAATTATTATTATTACTATTATCATTACTATTATTATTGTCCTAGCGCGATCAGCACGTACAAAGAGTAATGTAGTACAAATATTAGATTTTAGAAAGAAAAAAATAATATTATATATAAAATCATCTCAGTTCTAAGTACGCGGACTGTTTTTGAGCAACTGTCTTTTTCGCGAGTCCCATGCGAGCGATAACGTACCAAAACAGACACCTGCTGAAAGAGAAAACTGAGAGAGATGGAAGATCGTGGGACCCAGACGGATATATATGCACCAGAACGTCCGTAACATGGCGTTTAAAGTAAGTAAGATAAATTATGTCTAGGGTGGGACCCAAGGTCGTCTTTCTTCTCTGCTTTTTCTTTTTCTTCCTTCGTGCAGGTACGATTTGGGATTTACGATCGACCTCCAGGAATTCTCGTTTTTTGTTCGTTTCTTTTTCATTTTTTTTTTTTTTTTTTTTTTTTATCATTCCCTTCGAGAATCATCGTTTACCAGATATATTTAATGTTTTATTCATTATGATGAGCACGTTTCAGAATACTCCGCGCTCTAGACTCTTTCCTCCATTGATAGAGATGATACAGATCTTCTTCAGTAGTTGTAGGGTCCATATTGCGATCCGTGATAATACGGTCCTGGATACGCCGCCGGTGCCGGATAACCAGCATAAGCGTATTGTTGCTTTTGAGGATATACTAAAAGTATGAAAAAAAAAAAAAGAAATAAATAATAATAATATTAATATTCGATTGTCATGCAGATGATAATTTTTAAATGTAATTATACAGGATATTAGATAATTATTTAATGAACATTTTTAGCATCAGTAGGACAAATTGCAATTTTTAAGAACTTTTAAATGAAGCGCTTGGACGGAATTTAAGGAAATAAATAAATATATGTGACAATGTATTTTCATTTGATACTTGAAATATAAAATTTAAATCTATCAATTCTGATATATTGATAAATAACAAAGTTATAGTTTGTTTTAAATGTTTTTAAATTTTTCAACAATTCTATTCAATATATAAATTTCAAAATATATTCTATAATTTTTTATATATAAAAAACTTTGAATTATTTAACACGAAAAGAAAATAAAAATTAGAATACATTAAGAGTTATTTTTATTATTATTGGATATTATTGGATAGTTCTAATCATTTAAGATAAATAAATATAAAACGTTTCAATTGATTATTTACATTCATTTTGAAGAAAATTGTTTTTCAAAATTGCTTTCGCTACAACATTTCCGATCTTTTTACTAATCATAACCATTCAATTTCGAATTTTTAATATTTTAAATCTATCTAATAATTGCAAACAAGTTTCACTAATAACTTTCTCTTCTATAAATATTGTTATTTATTATTCGATTCGACAGCAAGAAATTGATCAAATTAACATGTTTTTTTTTTTGTTCTAAACAATCATACTACTAGAAATATAATATTCTCCTTTGTGAGATAAAGCATGTTGTCGATTATTCATCCTCGTGAGTATCGATGCAAATTGCATTCTGTTGTGACGTAACTTTACATGAATTCTGCAGAAACTATTGATAAATATTATCGGTATATTTGATATAAAATATTCGAGATATCATTTTAAGATAAATAGAAATCAGTATATTGCAATGTAATAAGTTGTAATAAAATTATTAAAAATATATTGATTTTTATTTGAATTTATTTCAAGATATATTGATATATATTTTTCAAAGAATTTTTATAAACATCAAAATTATTTTTAAACGATGAAAATTGAATTAAATAAAATTTATTTTTTATTTATATTTTATCGATGCATAATTATAATTAGTATTTCATCTTACATTTTGTATTTCTTTATCAAAATTTATTATCCATATACATTTATTGTTAAATTACTATTGTTTGGCTTTTTTCTTGCCATTTTAATATTTTAATTCATTAACACAAATAAAAAATAATAACTTTACATTAATCTAAATAAAAAAAATATATCTGTGATTCTAATAAAAAAATAAATAAATAGTGATTTTTTTTTTAAATTATTGTATTTCTTTCTAAATTATTTGTATTTATCTTAATGATATTATTCATTGAATCTTTGATTGTTGAAATCTTATTTGATATTGATATTTGATAATGATATTTATACGTATATAAGTATCAATAAGATCAAATAAGTATCAATAACTAAGCAACAGGCGTCAGAGGATCGAGCGTAAAATTAGGCAAGTGTGTCACTTTCCAAGGGGCTAATTAAAACACACCTGTAGATGTCTTGTAGTTCTACATATTTTCTCCGGTTTCCAATATTTTAAACGAATTATCAAGTTCATTATAAAAAAATTAGCAATTTATATAAAAAAAAAAAGTTTAAAAAAAATTATTAAATCTAAGAAATATTGATAATTCAAATGAGAGATTAACTCGTTTCTTTTTCAATTAAAAGTTTAATGTATATAATGTTCTATGAATAATATTTTCTTGGTGATACTGATTATCGATTTCTCTTTTTTCTTTTTTTTTTCTTTTTTTATTAACAATGAAAAGAAAATTTAAAATCAGAATGAAATAGTATGAAGTATCTCAAAGTACTTAAATCGATGATCGATCGAAATTGTTGTTCTATGTAGAAAGTTTTCTCCAGGATCAGAGCGTGACAAAATTGCTTTAATCCACGATGGAAATAGACCGTGAGTAGATCGAGTAAGAGTTTCACGAAGACGAATATCGAACATTCTTCTTCTCACGATGCTGCTAATGCTTTACAATCGAATTTAATATTCTCGATTAAGGAGCTGTATTTTAATTAACAAATAACTCTAGTCGGAGGTCTGTCGTTATTTTTATATACAACGTATAATTTTTTCGTGTAGAGACTAATTTTTTCCGATTAAATATTGTTAAATAAGCGGGTAATAATTTCTCTCATTCCCTGTCAGTACTTTAATCTCTTTATAATTATCGATTAGTTTGGGACACATTTGTTAAATTTATAATTATTTATACATTACTTTTGTACTTAATGTAACGATTTGTTTGTTCTCGTGACAAGATCTATTTATAGAATTTATGGATTATATTGAATTATAATAATAATCGATCAACGATTTTATATAACTGAACATTTAATATTGAATTTGTCAATATAGAAGCAACTGAAAATTAAATGCTGTTTTTTTTTATAAAATTTTCATGTTTCGCTTCAATTAACCTCCATGTTATTTATTATTTTACGAAGATGCTATTAGATGTCACT
Source organism: Apis mellifera (assembly GCF_003254395.2). Lineage (NCBI taxonomy): Eukaryota > Metazoa > Arthropoda > Insecta > Hymenoptera > Apidae > Apis > Apis mellifera. The sequence continues at coordinate 2,448,281 of NC_037648.1, forward strand.
CGTGTCAACTGTTGCGTCAAGTTAATTATGTTGAAGTTAATTTATCGAGAATACATTAGTTTTTTTGAACGAATATTTTTTTCGATGTTATTATGATATTTATTATATATTATGTTCATCATGAATTCAATACTCTGGATACTCAATAATTCAATACATAATGTATATAAAAGATACGGAATTCAAGCTTTATTTCATCTCTGTCGATAACTATTATAGAGAATAAAAGTTAAAGAAAAACAAAAAGAGATTGAGAATTCAATCATTTAATGTTCATTATGTATTGATTCTGTGTAAAATTAGTCATTTCACTGAGCCCAATATACATTTGCAAAAAGTGACTATATTTTTCTAAATATGAGTTAATTAATTTAATTAAAATGACAAAGTCATGTTATAATGTATGTTATAATTATCTTCATATTATTATATAGCGATATCTAATGAATTTTTCACTTATTGCTTCTATATTAACAATTTTTCTCGTTAAACTTCTAATATATTTTAAATCAATTTAAGTTAGTAGGTTTTTTAAATCAAGGAACGTCATTTTCGTGAACCCAATAATTATGAATAAAAGTTAGTGGTACACAATGCTCGTGCAGATTCTTTTTTTATGGTTAAAAATATTTTCACAAAAGATCTGTTCAATTAAAAAAAAAAAAGATACGAAAATAAAATGCATATCAATAACTGAATTATCATTACGATATTTCATTTTGTTTGTTTATATTTCTTTTAAAATAAAAATATTAATATTATATTCAATTTAGAAAAAAATTTTCATAATAATTAAATACTTGTGTACTACTTCTCTAATATAATTTATTTTTAATTTAATTGTAGCATAAAACTAATTTTCTAACCTCAAATTTTTTGTTATCTTTTAGGTTATTTGAAACTCTCAAAATCTAGACAAGAGATAATTTGTACAAGTAAATTAAAATATCAAAATATATATAATAATTATTAAAATATTAAATGTGTTTAAACTTTAAATTTATTTTAATTGGATTTTAAAAAATATATATTTAATTTTTTGCAAGCAAAAATAATTATTTTTTTTATTGAATATGAATTTAAATATGAAAAAATTTCAAGAAATCAAAATTCATTAAGATTTCCTGCCAGAATAAATATTTATATTATTTTAATAGTAAATATTTTATAACTACACGATTTTATTAAAATTCTATATTTACTATTGAAAGAAAACATTTCTTGAAACATAACAAAAATTGATTTCATGAACAATGTAGTTCGATCTGAAATAATAATAATGCAATGATAATATTTTATTTATTTTTTTCTTTTTTTGAAACAATTATTATTTGTGAAAATCCTTTGATTAAAATAAGATCAAACAAGATATAATTTGAATTATATTTTCGTATTTAATAAATAATAACAACTTTTTTGTTTATTATATATCTTCTTTCTATATCTATTATATATTAAATATAATCCAAATTACATTAAATTTTTTCTTATTTCAATCAGAAAAATATCACATAAATATATTCATAAAAATTCCATATATTCATAAAAAAAAAACCAAAAAAATAAATTTTTATTTTTGCATCATTATCTCATAGATATATTTTTCCCTGGATCTCAATTATTTTTTCTTTTTATTTCTTTTATTCACTACTTTTTTCTATATTCTACAGAAATATAAACAAACTCAAGCTCGTATTAAAAATAAAAATTACCTTGAATAATTGCAAAATTCTTAGAATCTTTTTATATAAAATATTTACCGTTATCCGTAAAATATCGTAACTTCACATGACTTAAAATATATATTTCACAAAGTTTCAAGTTAAAATTTCACAAAACTAAAAAAAAATCAGGCTTTGACCCAGCTCTACCTCCTTGACCTCAAGAGGAATCCGCACGAGCCAATCGCGTTCGTTCGGCAAAAGCAAAAGGTGTTAAATATGTACCAGGCATGAGGTACTGCATGTTCATCGCCTCCTCGCGCATTCTCTCGCCCCTCAAGCAAATCGCCGCGGCACTAAACAAGATCGCGCTGACCAACGACCAACCGACGCCGACCCAAGCGACCACGTACGACCAGTCGTACGAGATTAGTGAGTTGTCCTTCAGAACCTAGAGCCGCATTCCAAAAAAAAAAAAAAAAAGAGGGGGGAAGTTAGTACGGCCGTTTCAGCGTTTGCGCGTCACCTGGCATGATGTATTGTATGTTCTGTGCCTGCTCGCGAGCATGCTCCCGCCGCAGGCAGGTTGCCGCGATCAGGAACAGCGTCATCGTGCCTAAACACGTAGCCACCCCCAGCCAGGCAAGATAAAACGACCAGCCGTACCACTGCACCGTGTTGTCTCTTAAAACCTGTAGGCAAATTTTTCAATGAACAATTACAGTTTCTTCTTTCTCCGGAGCCATCCTTCCGTCTCTGGAAATCTCATCGCCTTTAGTCCTAGGAATTTTTCAATTGTTCGTGTTTTTAACGAGCATGTAATTAATGAGAATGTAAGAAATTTTGCTTTCTTGGAAGCAAAGTGAATCAGTATGTATATTTCAATGTTTTATTTTTGCTTTATGATATCCAAAGCAGTTGAAAAGTATTTGAAAAATGAAATAATAATTTTGATCACAAAATTTATTATAATTTTATGATTTGATTAGATAGAAGAATTTAAGAATTTAAAAGACGGTTAATTTAAGCTAAATTAAAAAAAATGCTTTTGTTTGAGCTTTTGTTTTTTAGTCATAGAGAATTAAAAATTGATGAAAATATTTCTAGATTGTTCCTGTCAATGAAATAATTAAAAACTAAATCCGTAAAGACAATTTTTTAGTTTCCAAATTTTTGGACATCTGTAACTGAAATACTATAATTCTTCTGTAATATAATTATTAATAATACTTATAACATTTTTGTAATCGTATACAATGAATATTTTATTAAAGAAAATTGAAAAAATTTATTTTAAAAAAATTAAAGATTTTCAAAAAATTTTCTTTTTAGAAAAATAAAAATTAAAAAATTGTGTTTAATATGAATCTTCCAATTGATTTAAAATTGTATTTAAAATTCAATAATATTGAGTTTTTGCATCTTGCTTAAAAATAATATATGAATCTCGAATACATTCTATCATCAGATTTACATATTAAGATTATTTAAATTCTCTCACTCTTACATCAAGATTGTTTAAATCCTCATCGATAAAGAGATAGAAATACATTCGTCCGATATAGAAAGCAACAAGTTACTTTCTATGTTACACAAGTCAACAGTTGCAAGTGTTTATCTTGAAGCATACATTAAATACACGATATAGAAAATTCACGAATAGGAAAAATAATAATCTGTACTAGAAAATGAAAATTAACTTTTACTGATATTGAATTATATCAAATATTGTACTACTTTCATTATGTAAGATAATAATAAAATAATTTTCAAAGTAAATAGTAGTTAAAAAAAAAAATCTTAATAAACATGGATCGAAAAATTAATATTTTCAAATTTATAAACAATTTTTTTTTAAGCGAATAATATTCACTGTATTATATTCACAAAACAAGATGGAAATATATGGAAAAAAGAAAAATATTTAGATTTTCTATAATTAAGAAGAAAAAAATAATAAAAAAAAAAAAGAGAACTTCAAAAAATATTTATATTTTTCAGGACTTTTTCATTCATTTGATGTGGATTATCTATTTTAAAATTTATGAAGATTTTTTTTATTATCTTCTATATAATTCCCTATAATTCCGTATAAAGCAATAAAAAAATGTCACTTACGTTGTTCCATTGTTGATAATACTCTTCTCCGACGATTTTCTCTTTCTCGTAATACTCCACTCCATGCCAAAGACCCATTGCGCTAGCGCTTAATAGGCCTGTGTTATCAAATATAATATTATGAAACGAGAATGATTGTCTTTTTTTCAAGGCTTGATTTGTCTTAACGATATTTTAATAATTGGAAAATTTTTTATGCAGTTATTAATCATAGGATGAATAGATAAAAACACGCGTTAAATGTATGAAGCCACTAACATGCTAGCAACATCAAGATTGCAGTGGCTGTGATATTTCCTGGTGACCTCTTCCAACAGCCTACCACTCCCGTCCAGAATGCCGTAAAAATTGCAACAAATCCCACTATAAACAGAGCTATCACAGATCTGCCCATGTCTGGAAATCAATAAAACATACCAATGAAATTTATTTATTTAACACAGGAATGATGAACTTGACTTTTTTCTCAAACCGCACAACCAGCCAATGCTCCCAATATCAATATCAACAAATTGTTGAAAAATATAATTCTAGTGACATTCAGAATAAGAAAAAAAAACTATATAATGTTTTAATTTATAATATTTAATTTTAAGAATTAAATCGATATAATAGTGATAGTTTTGCAAGTTAAAAAATAGCCACTTGTGACTGTGCTAATAGTTCATTATCTTTAAGATAATTCTAAAAAAAATATTGTATATAGATATTTTATTTAATTCGTTTTACATACGAAGTCGAGTCATTGCGTCGTCGGAGAAGCCTCTCGTCAGATTTTCTTCATCGGGGATGAAATAATTAATGTTCATACAATGTGTCTCCACAGGACTTAGATAAGTTTGAACTGCAACAATGAATGAAAGCAAAATTACGTTAATCCAATGTTTAAGCTAAACAGGGGCAACATGATTTTACGAAATCCTCAATTGCGAAAATCGATGCAGTCTGTTTAAGGAAGTTTCACGGTTGCTGCCGATTAATTGGATACTCATGGAAATTTGCCTTAGAAACATTCTAATTACTAGGCACGTGCCTAATGGTCGATTGCAAAATAAAATTTCGAATTCAAATTCTTTTACGCTTAAAGTACGAATTAAGAAATCCTTGTTTCTCAAACTTTCATATATCATATGAAGTAAAATAATATTCGAATAATAAATAATCTATAATAACCTATTAATAGAAAAATTACAAGAAACATAGTGATTTTTAATTTAGAATAATTTTTAATTATTATTTAATTCAGAATAATTCGATAGAATAATTTGAATACTTGTCTTAATAATTCAAATCGATCGAAGGAATTTCTTGGTTAAAGGTGTCGAGTTTTTTCGTAGCCCTGACATATTGTGCGCATGCGTATTGAAAAACACGTGACCCAGAATGCAATGCGCTATCACTGGCTATATACAGTATATACAGTATGTGTATTAAGTGTACACATATATTTAAGTTGGCTGTCGCTCGTGTAACCTCTAGTTTATCTTTCATGGGCAACGGTACTCTTTGGCCATTCCAAATCTACGAAATACTACTTTCGAAAGGCATTTCACGTAGTGAAAAGAAAAAGTCACGCTCGTGTCCCGATGCTTTCACAGTTTCCTGTGTTTCTAAAAACGTCAAAGAAAAGTATAATGGCATTAATTGCGAATTATCAACCTTCTCCTTCCAGCTTGTTTAAATGTTCCCTTTTTTCTTTTCTACATAATACACGTGTGCAGAAAGTTTTACTTATCTTTTTTATTTATTTTATATAGAAATAATATGAAATACTATGAAATTTTGCTACTAAACTTTCTAACAGAAATTATATGTATTGGATTATTTGATATATAATGACAGAAGTTATTTAGTTTTTTATATATATAAATAAAATACATATAAATAAAAATAGATTTTTCTTCGTGTCAATATGAAATCTTATATACATATACATAAGAATAATATAAAATTATATCATTTCGTTTAAATATATTTATTTTTTTTTAATAATTCTAGGATTTCAAAGAAAAATAAATTTTTAAAAAATTTGAAAATAAATTTAAGTATTATGTTATAATATGCTATATTTTTCTTTATATATTAATCTTATATCTTTATAATTAATAAGTATATATTATGTTCATTCAGAAAATTAATTCAAAAATCAACTCGTCAAAAAGATATTTAAAAGTTTTTCTTTTAAATTTTTTTCTCCTTAAAAAATTTTAAATATAATGGAAAAAAAAATGCTTAAGAATGAAAATGAAAACTTCTTTGACAGAAAAAGTAGAAGACACCTGCGCAAATACTAATTAAGCTTTCAATATCTATACTATTGAGGGATGTATCAAATAAACTCGCATACCGTTTGAAATATTTGTAATTCAATCGGTGACGATCATTTCCTCGACCTTCTTCGAATCTAGTTTCGTCTAAATGAGGCGCCATGCCAAGATCATTGACTCCGTGGTTAACTGTACACGCGTTAAGACACCTCGCCATTCAGGAAGAGTATCCTTGCTCAACATAGAACTTATTCTGCTTCCTTCTTTTTCTGTCGTTACGACATGGCAAGTTGTCGCGACAAGAAACACAGAAAAATATTCAAATAAAAGAAAAATCTTGACCAAAACCGGTCGTCGACTGGTTTCTTCAAATTTTTCACATGCATCCATGATGGGGTCGCCACGTATGCACGTGACCTCCATTTTATAAAATGGTATCGAAAATGAGAATATTCATGATTATTTTGTTAAAGTATTAAATTTTGACAAATTTGAAGCTATATTTAATTCATAATAAATATTCTTAATAATTTCAAAGTAAAATCAATAATAAATAATAAAATAAACAATAAATATTTTTCAATAATTTTTAATTTGTTTACTTTGTATAAATATTTTTTAATAAAAAAACATATAGAATATAATAATAATTTTCAGCATTAGATCGAAACATATAAAATAATAATATTTAATATATGTATAATAATATATATATATAATAATAAATAATTTTAAAAATTTTTTAAGTAAATAATTTTAATAGATTTACAATAATAAAATTAAAAACAAATATAAAATAATATATAACAAAGTTATAGATATTATAAATTTATTATCCAGCTATTGTATACTTAGATATTAATATAAAATCCATATTTTTTAAATTTATCTAAAGTGCATCAAAAAAATATTGAAAATTTCAATATATCGATATTAAAAACATGGCTGCTTTGTGATATTTTCGAAAGATCGATATATTATTGCCATCATTATATACGATCACGTACGCTAAATAAATCAAATACGATACCGGAAATAGAACGCCGGAAATGGAAGCAAACGGTATGTCTGCAAACCGATAAGGAACTGGCGGTCGAAGAACGGTACAAGACGGTTACACGTAATGTATCGATCGTTTCGATTGTTTTCCGCTCAAATGACGGGAACAACATCCACCGTTGTTCTCATTCCTCGAGAATTTCTCAGTATACTTTCTATTGTCTGTCATTTCATTCCTCCATGCATTCACGATTAAAGCAGTGCTCGTTATCGCTTCAAACAAACAATAAAAATAGCATTTTGAATACAAGTTTGCCGAAAGTCCTTTGATTCATCAAGGAATTGTGCGATCGAAGCACTCTTACTTTGAAAAATATAGGTTATGTTATTCGTGAAACATGAAACTTCCGTATAAACTGGAATTAACTCCGTTATACTGCGGTATACAGTTTAGAAATGCTTACGTTTCTCATCGTGAGAAAATGCGAACCTTTTTGAATAATGAACTCGTAGAATATTCAGGTTTCAACTGGACGAAAGAATGAGTGAATGTATCACGTGTTGATAGACAAAGTGAATTAACAGTAGCTAATTATGCAACGTTACATTCCTTCGCTATTCACTATAGCAAATGTTATATATAATATATTATATATAATAGATTGGTTAATTATACATAAATTAAATTGATTTGTTTATAGAAATTTAAAAGTAAATTAGAAAATTTTATCAATATATTAGAATATAAATATAGTTTGATTCATCTTTGTTCTCAAGATATATAAGGTTAAGTGATATAAACAAAGAAATTATTCAAAATAGATATATTTTGTCATCATTTTGAACAAGTTTTTCTTATACATTATTATTATTTGATCTTAATTTTTGAAATATAAAAATATATTCGATATTATATATTGTATTTTTAAAATTTGAAATAAATTTAGATTAGATTAGGATAAATTTAGATTAGAATTAAATTGTTTTAATTAAATATATATTATTTTCTCTATTTTGGTTCTTCAGCAAGTAATTTAATTTAGATTAAATTTAACATTTAATTTTGGATTGAAACTTAACCAAAATTAATTAGGTCAAACAAGAATTTTTAATAAAATTAAAAATGAAGAAAAAATTAAATTAAATAAGAAGAATAAGATATAAAATATTGATTGTGTGTTATTCGTGTAATTCAAGAAATATTTGGATTTGATTATAGTAGATATGAATATATAACTATAAATAATAAAGTGCAAGCCAGTAATAAGTGCCAGGTGCGGCACGTTGATTCAATCATGAGTACACGTGGCTCGCATAATATTGTCATTGTTTCAAGGCTCTTAGAGCATGATGAATTTTCGTATTATATTTATATATTTGTATGACTGTATTCTAACATATTTATGTAATCATAATTATACCTTAATAATTCTATTCGATATTTTTGCTAAAATAAATCTCTAAGTTTTTAATCTTTTGATAACATAATAAAATTGCAAACAAGAAAAACAAATAATTTTGAAAATATTTATATTAATATAATAATGTTATTATGAAAAAAATAAAAATATGAATTTTCTGTATTTAATATTAGAAGTTCCAAAAATTTTTATAATAATAATATATAAAAAAATCATAATTATTCTTTAAATTATAAATATAAGTATTTCCAACTTAACGTAATTTATATTTATATTAAATATATTTATACTAAATATGAATAATATCTTGTAAATTGCAGTACTTGTAATATTTTATCTATCTTATACAAAGAAAAGAAAAATGATCGTTTATTTGCATAGCAAAAATAATAATCCTAATTGCGTGAAAATTGGAAAATACAATTTTTTATTGTGAAACTGATGCACTTGGCTCCCTTTTACGAACCTGGTTTCTTTATTATGCAAATGAACTTTCCATTTGTCGAACACGTGCGATCGATTCTATTATGTGAGAATTTCACATAAAATGGAAGGGAAATTACTTTGTAATTGTTAAAATTTTTTTTTATTCTTAAATCTTTTATTTTTATTTTTCTTAATATTGAGCTTTTTCTAATTGTTGATAAATTCGACTTTATCATTATTATAAAAATTGTTATTATAGAAAATTATATTATTATGTAAAATTAAACAATTTCAATTGTATTTAAATATATTTGCTTAATTAAATGCTAGATAATTTATAAAATTATTTTCTATGTGAAATTTTAATTTTATTATTATTTATTGTATTATTGTATATGTATCTACAATAAATTAAATAATTTTATAATAATAATGTAAAATTAAACTAATGTGGATTTTGTCAACTATTTAAATATTTTAAATATATATTTTAAATATATATATTTAAATATATATACATAAATTCATATATATAAATGGAATCTTGATAAAATTATTTATTAAAGTAACAAATTAATATTTTTAATTATCCACGATTTGATATAATAAAAAATTAAAATGTATCGTAATGAATTTGAATTATTTATTTAATTTCAATGATAATTACGAAGAAACCTATTATCTTAAAAAAATAAGAATTAAAAAAAATAAATTAAAAAATTCTTCTTTGAAAAATAAAAAAAAACTCAATTTTTATATTATGATAACTGTCGAAATTAAATTAGATTCTAATATTTATCTCATGTCTTAAATCGATTATTCAAAGAAAAATAGATTACTTACGATTGCTTTTTCTAAAAATTTTTTCTATTTGTAAAAAATGATGTGATTACTATACTTTTCAGAGCATGAAGGCGAGTGAACAAAACCTCGCATAATTATCAATTCTAGAATTATACTATATTATTTTCTTTTACATTTTTATTAACATTTAATATTAAAAAAAATCGCGGATCAATATTGATTAAATGAAATGGACATTCGAAAGAAATGTTTCTGAGCTATCACGTTTATGCCAATAATTTCACGATTTCCTTTCCTTTCTCTTCGAATTGCGTGCAACCTGCCCATTATAAACTCTTAACCTATTACGTGGGATCGGATAACCTGCGACATTATAGTATAGAATATTGTAGAAAGTCTTCTAAAGGCCGCCATCTGTTTTAAGAACCAGTAACTTATGAGAAATTCATCATGGCCGTTTTCATTTGATATTTGCTTCTCCAAAAACCAAGTTCTTTGTTCACTGATTAACTGAACTAAATTAAAACGTTCAAGAGATATTCCGTGAGAGTTTGTGATATTTAGTGAGATCATAATAAATCATTGATATTTAATTTATCATTCATTGCTCGTTAAACGGTACTTAACTTTTGAAAGTGAAATGCAAAACGAAAAACAAATTACTGTGAGGAATTAAGTAAGTTTATAGTCTTCAAAATTTTATAGTTCTTTTTATATCAAAAAAAAAAAAAAAATATAATAGATGCAAGTAGAATGTTTTTTTGAATCTAAAGACTAGTAACAACTTGTCATTTAAACAATTCATTTATACTTACACGAATGTATTTCAATAACGATTTATTTTATCCTTTTGCTACACTATTATTTTTCATCATAAATATTACCATAAATGAATAATACTATAAATATTCTATAAAATCGATTTAAGACATAATTACAAAAAATTCATTCCTATCATTGAAAAGAAAAATCTAACAAAGATAATTTAAATTAAAATAAAATATTTTATATTTATATTAAACTGAATCAGAATTATTGATCAATATAAAATTTTACAAAATGATTTTAGTTTTTTTTAATGTTAGAGAAATTATTGTTTACACTTGATGTGTAGAAATTGATATCATAGAAGAATTTTAATCTATCATCGTTAAATGTTTAATTCTCCGTCATTTTTCTTATAAATGAAAAAAATATAAACTTGAAATTATTATTTAAATGAAATTTCTACTATTTGCAAAAAAGAAAAAATTATATTCTTTTAATATGAAAAAAAATTTTATTTTCTAGATACATATAATTAAAACATATAAAAATATAATAGATTTTTATAATAGATTTAATTAAAAAAATTCTTTAAGATAGGGATTGTTGAATCAGTCATAGATTTCAGATAATATTTTTTTAATGTACAATATAATATACATTGTCTATAATATAGTAGAATTAGGATCGTAAGAATTTAGAATTAACATAGAATTAGAATCAAAAGAATAAGAATTTACATTAAGAAAATTCGATGATAAACTTACCAGTCGGTGGTCTTTCTTTGGGATAGCATATCCTGAAGAGACCTTGTGTTCTTGTATAGTAATAGTATTTTGTATTCATTTGCTCCACCAAGTGGTTTTGTTCAGCATGCTTGGCTGCATATTGCTGCAACAAAACAATTTGTTCGAATGATTCATATTATCGATTTTTTCTTTGTATTTACAAGCATCATCTGATAATTAACTCGAATATTTCAATCTATTGCCATCAAATGTTTTATTTCTCTTATTGATGCTTTCGTAAATCATCGTTTTTATCTATTTTTTTTTAAATATAAATCTCAAGTACTTATATGAAAAATCTTAGAAAATTAAGAAAAAAAATTGAGATTAATCAAGAACAATAGATTTATAAATAAATCTAATTCTCAATATATATTATATAATAATATATAATATTATAATTCAAAGAATATATTTTCAGTAATTTTCTTGATTATTAGTGAAAGAATAGTAATTATTTTTTTAAAATAATTAAAAATCAACAAAAATTCTATGTATTTTTATGTTTTTCTTTCTATTTTATTTTTTTTTTTTGAATTGTAATATTATTTCTTAAAAATTGTACATATAGGTTAGGTTAGGTTAAAATAGGTCTTTATTTTTATTTTTATGAATACATATCTTTATTAATTTTTATTTTACCTATATTGATTATATATATAAATTTAAAATAAAAAAAAATCAAATTAGAAATTATAATATAATAAATAAAACTGATAATTTTTAATATGATTATTTTTATCATCAGGAATATATAAAAACACAAAAATATAAAAATAACAAGGATCTTTTAAGGACCTGAGTTGGAAAGACTATAAATTAAATCCTATCTTGATATAGTATCAAGGAAAATGATTGAATAGTTAGTGAAAACGATAACGAAAGAACAAGGAAATATTGTTCAATTGAAGTGAACGGTCGTTAGTTCGCAATGCAAATTAGAAGTGAGTCGCTTTATGGAAATGTTATGATCGTTAGAAAGTAAGAAAGCAAGGATTGCGATTCTCGCATGAATTCAGAGTCTTTTGATACGGCTGGAAAAAGGCCGGTCGAATAAATTACAGGAAATTATTCGTGAAACCACAGTTTTCCAACTTCGAAGGAATTTATCGTTGGAAATCAACCTATTCATCGATCATAGATAAAATGATAATTGGAAATGGAAGATTATCCGGAAGAGTACAATTAAAGATATATTATAATTTGAGAATTTTTATAAAATGCAATCGACACACGCTATCAAGAAATACAATTAACATTAGAATTGATATATTTCACAATATGTTTTCGCTTTTATTGCCTACAAAATTATTTCAATATTTTATATATTTAACATAAATTATTATTCATATATTTTATATTGAATAGATTAAAATTTCTAACTGGTAAAACTAAATAAATTTATAAATAATATTTAAAAAAATACCTATAAATAATATCTAAAAAAATAATTTAGATAAGAATCCATAATATTAGTATCTTGTTCCATAAGTTAATGATAAATTTAACCTAACCTAATGTTAATTCAAAAAAGAAAATTTTTAAAAATTTTAACTTTCATATGATCATAATTATATTTAGAAAACATACAGTCAGTTGATCTTATATAAATGAAACATGAAATCAAATCTTTATAATTTTTAAAATTGATAATATACAGCAATACTGGTCAAACTTGAAATAAATGATAGATTTATATCAAGTTTGTGAAGTAGTAACTTGAAATTGTACAACTTCAATTACTTGAATTCATTAATATGAGACTTAAAAGTTAGAGAATAAATATTTTTTAATATTAATTTTGAAACGATAATTTTTATCACTTATTGGCTGCAAAACAACTTATAAAATTTAAATTAATTTTTTTTTTCTTTGAGAAATTCATTTTATTCGCGTATCCAAATAATAAAATTAAAAAAATGGAATTGACCAATTTGTTTTCTGAGAAATTCATTTGAAATACATTACAAATTTAAATTTTGAATTTTCAATAAAATTTTGAATTAGATTTTATTTAACGAGGAAATAAAATTATTTAAAAAAGGTTTACATCAAATAAAAGATTAAAAACTGTTTTAGAAAATTCTCTAAGGTATTCCTTGCCACTCAACTATCACGCAGAATGGATTTTCATCGGAAGTTACGTGTGCCAGGCGAGACTGAACAAAGTCCCTTAGAGGAAATTGCGGAAGGAAATGAAATCGCAACCGGTTGTTACAAATTTTTAGTTGCAGTCATATATCTTGACCGACTGTTTCCTGAAGAAACGGAGTCGAGCACTGTTATCCTAGAACGAGGCTCATAGAGAGCGCGTTTACTCAACCGTGTCAGCTCAAGTTCCGGACTTTCTTGCGATCGAGGATGCGCCACGCATACCGCCCTCGAAATTAAATATAATTTTAGATCTTATGACAATCTATTGAACGAGAGAATCGTTCTTCTGCATCGTCGGTCAAGTATGGGAATCTTTTTACATTTCTAAATATAAAAATGAATTTCTAATTTATTTTTATTTTTCTTTATTTTTAGTTTTGGTACTCTGTTTGAAGCCTTTACTCATATTTATGATCATTTTTGCAACCTCTTAAAACGGATTTTTAATTTACATCAAATTTGAAGAACACAACAAGAAAATGATAATAATTTCAATTATTAAAAGATAAGTTACTGTAATTTTCAATTTTTTTAAATATTAATATAATATTATGTAAGAAAAAGATAAGAGAAAATAAAATAATGTGACAGAAAGATTCAAAAAATGATATTATAAAAAATTAAAAAATATTATGTGCATGATGAATATATATGTATATTTCTTTTACAATATGTATATTTTTTTCATACCAAAGATATTCTTATATAATGAATATGATTATTTTGTTCCGTTCATCAATGCTTTATCATCAATCGTTAAGCAACGTGCTAATTATTCGCGATTGTTATTTAGAAAATTGCCAATATAAAGGAACTAGGACAACGATGTTGCTTAAATTTACCGTAAATAATTAATATACGTCATACTAAGTGTACTATATACTTTTTAGAGACCTCTTTTTTTACAATAATTCCAAAAATTTCAATTTTGTACATTCATATTATATATATATATATATATATAATATATATATAATTATATATATAATATATATATAATATATATATAATATATATATATAATGTATATATATATAATATATATATATATTATATATATATATAATAATATATATATATATAATATATATATATAATATATATATATATATATATACTGTATTATATATATAAAATACAAGAAATCAACAATAACTTCTTAATATTATTTTCATATAAAAATAATGTTTATATGTTTAATAGTAGACTATCATTGAGGATTCATATAGATTCATATATATTCAAACTTTTTTAATTGCATTTAGTTTTATTTTTTAATTATTAATAATTAAAAATTGATAAAAATATTTCTGAATATAAATTAAATTTAATCTAACTTAATCAATCTATACAATATAATGAAAATAAAAAATTATATTAAAATTATTAATTAAATTTAATTTCTTACGAATTTTTCGCAAAGAAAATAATTGCCTTATCATTAATTTGCAAGACATCTTTAGCAGATCTTTCATTTTAGAAAGTACATATATATCGACAATTTTCTGATATAGAATCTTGTAGAAAGTGCAATAAGCTGTATGGATTCGTACAGAAAATCTTTCGAGTTCTATGAATCTCACAAAACCAGAAAATGCATGCTTTTAAAATATTCAAGATACGTATACTTTTTTTATGATATAATAATTGGATTTAGACTTGATTTTCGTACATATCTCTAATAATTCTTTTATAATTTTTCTTTTAAAATAATTATTATTTTAAAATAATCAAAGTATTTTCACGTATTAAATTTGTTTTTTATTTAAAATCTCTTTAGATATATTAAAATAATTCTAAATTAATAGCGATTACAATATAATATTCGATCATTAATTTTTTCTTTTTATTGTAATTCTTTATCAAAATTAATTAAGTCAATTTACTGATTTTATAGAAAAATTTTTATTTATTTATCATTAATAATTAATTTCTATTGAAATTTATTCTTTAATATCTTATTATTAATTTATTCGATTTTATTATTCGATATATATTATTTTAATTCTATTGTTTTATTTGTTATTAATATAAACGTTTGATGTCTATTACAAAAAATTACAAATAAAAATTTAAGAGATTAAAAATAAAAAAAATATTTTCAGTTTTATTTTTTATTTTATTTAACAATTAAATTAAACTCTAAATCACATGAATGAATATAATGATTTTTCAAAACAAAATAAAAGATAAGATTAATATAATTATTAACATTACCAAAAAAAAATTTATCTTGTTAAAATTTATTTCAAGAATATTATTAATTACAAAATAATTTCTTGATTATTACAATTTTATTACTAATTAATAATTATTAAATTATGATTATATAATTAATATGGATATAAAATTAAAAGTAAAATTAAAATAAAATATTTGGAAATTGAAAGCAAATTTTTTGAAGACAGAAATTAATTTTTAATTATACATATAATAAAAAATTATATGTTGAGAAATAGCATTTAAATGTAAATTTATTTTAGCAATCATTTATTCTTATTTATTTTTATTTTTTTTTAAAGAGTGAATTAACTTAATTATAAATTTAATGTTATTGATATATAAATTATTATTTATATTAAATATTCTTATTGGTTCTTATTAAAATCAATTTATAGAAATAATATTCAAATTTCATAATATAGAAATTAAAAATGAATTAATAATAAAAATAAAATTTTTTTATAGAATTATTAAACCAATAATTAAAATTATTTGCTTTAAAATTTAACAACAATATTTAGATTAAATTTAGATTTAGATTAGAGTAGATTTTTTAAAACATTTAAATTAGAATTATATGCAATCTATTGATATATATTATTCTTAAGAATCCAAGAATTCTCGTTGAAAATTTCCGAATAGTAGGCAATAATCCAAGTTTCCGTAATAATTAGTCAGCAGGTGAAACATGCTTACTCCTTCCAATAGTTCATAGAAAGAGACAAAGAGTCGTACATGCGTGCAATGTGCACGTGAATCAACGGAACGTATAACGGACGCACGGTCTTTAATCGTTTGTCACGTGCGTGAAAAAGAAAAAGAAAGAGTCTGGAGGCCCATCGAGGCCTGTCCAGGTCGTTCCAATCTGCTTTCACATCGTTGTTTCGCCACCGCCGTTCGCCTCGAGCGCGGGAACATCGTCGAGCCTCGGCGATTTCTTTGACATAGAAAGGAAAATGCGGGCCCATCGTTCAATGGGAATCCGCTAGGCGTCAGATACGAGCAATTTCTACCCTCACCATGAGCCAATTGTCATCGTGTATTACAAACCGTTCAACTTCTGAATCCCCGCTCCGACTATCCCGCGGCAATTAAATAGAGTGTATTCTTTTTTTCTTTTTTTCTTTTTTCCTTTTTTTTTTGCGGAGAAATTTAGTATCGCGATGAAAGTGTTAATTAGCTACGATTTTACTTTTCTTTTTGGGAGAAGGTACAGAGAATTAAGGATATTTCGTGACAATGGAGATTGTAAAGAATAGAGAAGAAGTTTGCAGGCATGATTGATTGAGAGAGACTTGACTGATTGTTTATGGTAATTAGTCTTTGTGCGTAGAAAGTGAAATAAAGATTGAGGTCTAGGCTGCATACATGAATCTTTTACGAGGAATATATCAAATAATTTCTTATCGATTTCAATGAAATTCTATATCTATAGTAAAGTTAACTATATAATGTAGACATAAATATCTGAAAAATCAATTATTAGAAAAATTTATTTATCAGTTAAAAGTAACAAATGAATATTATCGATATCGATCTATCCATTTATAATAATTGATAACTAATAAATTTTAATTATAAATAATGCTTTAATAAAATAATAATGTCAGCATAATAAATATGTATATTACATTAATATAGCGATAAAAAACGCTGTTAAATACGTGTTAGTTTTAATAAACGATTTTATTTTTATTATAGCTTATCAATAATAAATTAATATAATTAATTATTTCAAAAAAGATATAATTCAACAAAAATTAATCCAATTTAAATCATTTATTTTTTCATAAAAATCTCAACAATTCAATGTACTATTTTTATATAATTATAAAATTTTCTTTATTGTATAATCATATTTTTTCTTAGCATTTTTTTTAAATTTATCTCGCTTCGTTATATTTCTTTTCTTTTCTTGTCTATCGAATTTAAACTCTATAATCTATGATAATTATTGACTGAGTAATTAGAAAAAAATTAAGTTATGTAAATTTAATCTAGTAAATTTTAGTGAAATTTAATATTATTATTGTAAAATTTACTACGATCTATAAATGAAAATTTCTCTAGAAATATAAAATTTGGTAAATTTTAAAAGGAAAACTTAAAATATTTTCAAACAAGAAAAACTGAAATTGTTATTCAGTTTTTAAAGCTAATTGTTGTTAAAATTGAATAACATTTAGTTTTTATTTTTCGAGAATAAAATTCAAATTTTGTTTTTTCAATATGGTTTTGCAATTTTGCAAAAAAAATGTAGTTCAATGTAACACGTTGGCAACCGGAAATGCAACATATTAAATTTAATTGTATAATTGTGAGGCAACTTGTATACCAATGTCACAGTTAAAGAGACAAATATTCATGGCGTTCGCCAACGTTACAACCTTGCAAATGATAAAGTGCGAAATATGCTAGCGACACTAGCGTAGGCGACATAACCTCTACGCTTTAACGTGTGGGATGATAATGGCTGGTGGAAATTTTTTCTAGTAAAAATTCCATTCCAGATCTCGATATAAATCAATAAATGTTTTGTTCCTAACGACAAAAGAAAATCTATTTTAAATTAATAAAAAAAAAACATAAATAATATATAATAGAGTTCTACGATTATATCGAAGGCATGATTAGCTTGATATTTATGTGATATCGCATTAATGAGTTCCATTATTATATAGATATTTTTTTGACATTGATATTTTATTTTATATATATAAATATCAAAAATATTTTACAAGAATTAACTAAATTACTAGAAAATAAATGTTTCAAAATTTAATTCCTTTTAACTAAGATATATATATTTCAAAAGCAAATGAGTACAATGTTCTTTTTTTTTTACAGATTTAATACATTAATTATATACCTTTTATTACGGTAATAAAATGAATTAATAAAAAATCGTATTGTGATATTCATCGAGGAAATTTATTTTTAAATAATATTTCAGTTTTCCAAATAAATAATTTTTTTCCTAATTTTTCAACATTATTTTGTAATGAATCAGCAATTGAGTTTCTACTATGTAAATAAATATAATTTGCTTTTATTACGCAACTTTCCATTTAAAAATTCCATTTCTTAATTCGATTAATTAATCGATATTATATTTTATTAATAATAATGATTGTGACATATTTCAATCGAAACGATTAAAAATTTATTATCGTAAAAACACGATTTAGACATAATTCAATCTAAAAAGATTGATTCTCTAATAAAATAGAGAAAATTTATACACAATTATATATCAAGATAAAACTATATTTCACAGTTATTTTTAATAATCAATTAAAAAATATTTTTCTTATATTGAAGAGTATTTCAATTATCATTTATTATAATGAATAATCTGCAAAAAATTCGAAATTAAATTTTGAATGATGAAGATTAGATATAGTGAATAAATTGTAATAGGTAGGCATATAAATGTATAGATTAGAGATTAAAAAATTTTATCATTTTGAATTTTATCGTTTTTAATTTATATCAAGAATAAAATTAATACATTGTTTTACATACTCTATGAAAATTGAAAAAAGAAGAGATTTGTTTTATTATTAATTACTAATGAATTTAAATTTTTTGTAATTATTTTATGTTAATAAATATAATATCAGTTATATAATTTGTCTACAAATTAAAAAACTATAGATTTATAACTTTAAACTAAACTTATTTTAAAATGAAAATTTTCAAATATTTTGATTTTATACTGATACGAAAGAAATATGATATTATGAAAAATTTACAATTCAAGTGATTTTACGTTTATATATTTATCTCACTTATCTCAGTTCCTGTAGTTTCCCTCGAGTTTTGAACAATTCATCCAGTTGAGCATTCGGAACATAAAACGAAGGGTTCCGTTATTTCAAGCAATATAATTCCGTGCACTGACAGCAAAACGTAAGGGATGTAATTTCTCAGCAGTTTCTAGCATTCCTTTCGCGTAATCACCTGTTATGTGCGTTGAAAATCACGTAACCGGAAACGTCTGTAATTTACTAATTTTCCTATGAAATTTTAATTTCTTCGTGATCTCGTATCGTTCACTCTCAACACTAATTATTTTTTTTTATGGATAATTAAAAAATTGAAAACAAATTATTGTCGATGTATTCCACGAGAGATTCAAAAAAACTCTTTATAAATTTTATATTTTAAATGTTATTATATATAATGTAAATTTGTTAATTATAAAATGTTAAAAAATGTAGAGGAAATTTATTCAAATATTTTATGTATTAGATGTCAAAAATTTCAAAAATTTTGATAAACTAAAATTATAATTATTTTCTATATTGCTTATTCAATTTCAATTTTATTTAAATATTTACACTGTTAAAAAATTAATATTTTATAAAATATTTCAATTTTTTATCAAGGTATGTATGTATTAATATGACAAAGAAAAAAGAAGGTCAATCAAATGGTAATATAATACATTGTATATGTCGAATGCAAGGATGCATCGTTTGTATTATCATTTCCTTTGTAACTTGCACCCTGAATCGATCTTCCGGTTATATCATAATTTCTTCAATGGAACCTCAATTATACTTTATGACCACTATTCCACCGTTCATTCATCGACATAATAAACACATGCACTCGGATAAATTATGCGAGTTGCAATCGTAAATACTTGTGCAACAAATAAAGAATCCTTCTATCATTAACCTATTTCTTGATTCACCTCAATGAGTACAATCATTATTAGTTCTGAAGGCAATAGACATTGACAGTCGACTTTGTCATTTAATTTGTGAAAGCTTAGCTATGTCAATTATATAATTTACAAGTGAAAATATTTCTCAATGTTTTATAACCTATATCTTCTTTAATATAATTTAATATATTTAATTTTGGAATTTCTTTCGTTTATAATTGAAAAATTTATAACAACTTTTCATATCAATTTTTATCCTTATCTTTTTCAAAAAAACATCTGTAATTTAAAAAAATATTCATTGCAATTTGTTATAATATTAATAAATATATTAAAAATTATATAATATACTATAAATATATTATTATTAAAAAATTTATAAAATTATAAATATACTATTATAAAATTACCTATATTTAATTAAATTATGAAATTGTGTGGATTTTATAAAATTCAATTATAGGTTATTTTGTTACATGCTACCTCTTAATTTCTTTATTAATCAATTTAATAAATAAAAAACTTTATTGATGAATCAACAAAATAATTTTTAAAAGAAATATTCAACAATAAAACAGAAAATTTTCCAGCGTAAATAAATTCACGAAATGTAAATTCAGCAAGTGATTATGAAATTCTTTCCATTGCTTGCGATTTTTGATTACTCAATGAAGCTCGATTGTATATAACATAACATAGCCCGGATTCTCACGGTTGTAGCATTTGTAAACCGGAATTGTGCCGTAACATTTTTAAACAATGATGTATTGATTTTATAAACATTTATGCACTGGATTACTTTTTAGTAAAAAATATATAGATAATATATGAAGGCAATAATAATTCGAAAGATTACCTAATAATAGGTTATATGTGCAATAGAAACAAAGTGAAGATTAAACAAGAGGGCGTCTCGATAGTAGGTGTAAATTTCCTAATTGTTCGTTGAAAATTTTAAAATTAATCGTGAATAAAAATATTCCTATATTTTTTTCTTATTGTATTTTCTATATAAAAAATATTTATATATGTGAATTTGCGATTTAATTTAGTGTGGTTTGATCATGGTTGAAAATACAATTTATGTTTAAATATTCGCCAAATGTTAGGTTAAGATGATCAAAGTATAAACAAGATATCTATTGAAAAATTATAGGATATTTATATTTAATTCAAAAATCAAGATATAAAAGAAGTTATTTTATAATGAAAAAGATATATTAAAAATATATATTAATTAAATATATATATATATTAAAAAAAAGATTAAATTAAAATATTCAATTTTCATCGATTAATAAAATTTTATTATGAAGTTGTATTTCACAGAAGTATAGAATAATATAATTTGCATTTAAACATTTGGGAAAGAATTTTAATAAAATATATGTAATATAAAAGTAAAGAAATAGATAAGAGATTTCAGGATAGAATCTCGAATAAATCTTATATTTTTCATTCCTATAGTATCTTATTTGAACAATCAGGGATAAACATTTTGCGCAACAATGAAAGTACGTCGCAAAGAAGTAAAGGTTCATTGTTGAAAACGACATTCCGATCATTCCCGCAATAGCTCTGGTATTCTTATAATGCATGATCATTTAAATATTAAATGATCACTAGTTTAAAATACAGATACATATATATATATATATATATGAAACTTTCAAATTTTTAGCTTTACATTGAACGATTTAATTTTAAAGAAAATTTTTTAAAACTTTCTTCTAAAACTGACTTCAAAATTATTAAAAATAATTTTCTTATTTTTTTCATTTATTATATCAAAATATACAAGATATCCAAATTTTTTTTAATAATCCAAACTTCATTCAAGATTTTTAGTAATATTAATGATTTTTTTGCCTTCTGATTTTTTATTAGAAATAGTATTTTCAATCTTATTTTATTTTATATTATATTGAATTTTTGAATATTCTATTGATATACATTAATTCATTAATTATTAATTTATAGATTTTGGATGAATGGACCAAATGAAATAATCGATTAATACTGATACATGCATTAACAGATTTAATAAATGATTTTCATTGCATCATTGGAACGCTAATGACAACAATTGAAGAACATCAATATGCTTTTTCTTTTTTGCTGAGATCAGATAATTTCGTAAGAATAAAATTCGTGTCACAATAAAATGTATATTAACTAAGAAATCAACTAAGAAATCACACAAATCAATGATTGAATAATAAAGAATAATAAAGAATAAATGCATTTATGATTTCACAATTAATATTTATAAATAATTAATATTTATAGATAAACGTTTTGACTAATTTTTTGAAGAGAAAAAAAAGAAGAAATAAGAATTAAGAAACAACTCTCAATAAGCCAATGTAGTGATTTATAAGTATGATGATCGATTAAGTTCGAGTTACACTAGCGGTCTAGTCACGCTATAATCACGACTTGGTCGCAGAAGCTTCAAACATTATTCAATACTCTGAAGTGTAACTTGCACATGAATGTTGACGAGTACTGGATCATCGAAAAACAAGGTTTATTCTCATGATTCAAGGTTTTTAAACTCAGACGTGTGAATTCTGTGCTATTCTTTTGTTTTGTTTCAGATGTTTATATTTCCTGGTAATTTTGATATCTTAATTTCTTGAATATTTTTTTTTAATTTTATTAAATTCTAGTTTCTACGTTATTGTATTATTCCTTTTCTCGCTTTGCGTGTTCTATTACATAATTCAAATAACAATTTTAAAATAAGAGATTCAACATTAATCTTAATCTTAACTTAATTGATTTCAGAAGATATAATTAAATTTAATATACGTAATATGTTATAGAGAGTCACGTACTTAGTTGGCTTTGTTTCAGAAATGAAAACAAGTATGATTTGCTTTCTATGCAACACGTGCAAGTATTATATACAATGGTTTCCGGTTAAAACAAGTCGATAACAGAAACCGATATAAAAAAAAACAAACACATCTTCTGCAAAATATTACCAGAGATTAATCTTCGAACTCAATCATTTTCTGTTCACAAAAGAAACAGCACTATTTTCTAATTATTTATATAAAACAAAAAGTAATTAAATATCAAATATGTTTTTTTATAAAACAAAAAGTAATTAAATATCAAATATGTTTTTTATAAATTTATATGAAACAATATAATAAATTTTTATAGAAGTATAGGAAATTATATTTTCCTTTCTCTTTCAATAAATACAATTTAAATATTAGATCTATCTTTTGTG
Source organism: Apis mellifera (assembly GCF_003254395.2). Classification (NCBI taxonomy): domain Eukaryota; kingdom Metazoa; phylum Arthropoda; class Insecta; order Hymenoptera; family Apidae; genus Apis; species Apis mellifera. The sequence goes on from NC_037648.1 coordinate 2,471,826, forward strand.
TTAAAGTAAAAAAAAAAAAATAATAATAATAATTAAAAAATAAATTTATTATAAATATTATAATAATATATTTAGAAATAATAATAGTAGAATAAAAATAATACTATGTTCAAATTATCTATTTCAGTATATCATTTAAATTATTTAATTTTAATTCATTATAAAATTATATTTTTAAATTTTACAACTTTGAATATTAATTTTTGTAATTTATCAATGAAAATCAGTCATTATAATCAATGTTTTCTTTTTGATTTTCATTTCTATCGATATTTGTAAAACTAATTTTTTTATATTCTATTACTATAATTAGTATTCTTAACAAATTTTTTAATGAAAGTTAAATAAAAAAATTACATTTACACAACAAAAAATTTAAAAATTTTAAAAATGAAGTTATTTTTTTATTGGTTCAATCATTTAAAATTGGAATAACATATATACAACAAATATTAATTCATTTTTTAAAACAATCACATCTATAAACTAATATCTATTTTTCCATGTTCAATATTAATTCGTTTTCTCGTTTCAGAATATCATAAGCAGAAGAAAAGACAGTATCTTTCTTATTTTCAAAGCTCAATCTCATCAAACAACCATGTTAAGTCTTACCAAATCAGTCTCAACTAAGGATTAACTGATGAAAGAAGTATACAGGTATCGAGAAAGGGAAATGAGCACAAAGGTCAACGGGATTCCTGTACCAAATAAGTTCTGAGGAAAAGAAGCATTCCATATGGCATACTTGTTGATTGTGGAAATTATGTATTACTCCCATCTGATAGTGCACGATCAGAAAGCTATAATCATTCTTTATACTATACGAGTGGAGATGGTACAAATAGCATAACTGTATGTACGGATCTTCTGCTCGGGAGTGACGGGGAGCAAGCCGACATTTTTATTCTAATGCGTGCTCACCGGCTGCGTTCACCAAGGTAAACGCGCTCGGAACGCTGGTGAAAATAACAGAGCTCGGTACGTCATATGCCTCTCTATCGACTACACTACTGATTTTACTGTGTGGAAATTGCAACAATACAAGAGACCAATATTAGTTGGATTAATTTATAAGTAAGCTTAGTAAATGGAAATTTAAAAAATAATTAATTATTTTCTTAAATTTATTTTCAAATAATTTATTTTAATATAATTTTAGTTAATATAAAATTTTAGTAGAGAAACTATTTTTGATGTATGTATATATATATATATATATATATACATATATATATATATATATATATATATATGTAATGAATAATATATATAAATGATCAAATGTTATTTTCTATTTTTCAAATATTTTGTTTTAGCATAATTTTTGTAAATTCTTAAAACCTATGAAAAAATTTCTACATATTGCTTTTTCTTATTTTTCATTTTACACAATGAAATACCAATAGTGAAAAATATATATTTATACAACAAAAATATTGCATTTTATATACAAAATAACGTTAATATAATTCAAAGTTTAAAAGATTAACGTGATATTTAAAAAAATATTTAAAACAAATATGATATAAATTTAAATTATTAAAGACGAAATTTTTATTTTACTTTCACTTGAAATCTCACTTATTTAATATCTTTTAAAAAGATTTATTAAAAGATAAAGAATATTATATATAATATACTATATAATACATTTTAATTTAGAAAGATTTTCAAAGATACAAAAATACAAAGATATATAATCTATATTACTTTCCTTAGATTTTCTTCAGCATCTATATATTCACAATTTCATCTATATATCTTTCAGATAATTAAAATTATTATTAATTAATTGATTATTAAAATTATTATTTAAAACAATATTGCAATTAAAAGATGCTATTTAATTGCTTATTTTTATTTAGCAATTATTTAAGTTCTTAAATAGAGGTAAAAATAAATCATAGAATGCTTAAATAATTACATTTTGTTTCCTTATATTATATATTGTTTTAGAAATTTAATATTACATTTGGGTTGCTGCAATTAGAAACACATTAAACACTTGATACATCAAAACATTATACATCAGACCAAAGTGTAAATCTAAACAGAGAGTTTGGATTAAAAGCAACGCCATCGAATCGACTATTTGAGAAATCCTCGGCGTCATAATGATGGATCACGACGAGTTTTTCTTCTTGGACATCGTCCAAAGATGATATGTACATTTTGACTGTCTCCGTGTTAAATCGGATATTTGTGTCAATTGATGTTTTTTGACCGTGAATATTTTCTTCACGGTCCAATAAATTAAATTTTACAAAGCAACGATCTATTGAGTCGATTTTTTTTTTCATTAATTTATTCCAAAATAAAAATCTATCAATATGACTTAATCAATATGAACTAATGAAAGAAAGTTAATAATAAAATTAAAAATACTTCTATGTATTCCATAATAATAGATGTTTCCGTAAATAAAAAATAGGTATATAAATTTTTATATAGGTTTTTTAGTAATAATAATTTAAATCCATCTAAATTTAAAAAAAAAATTCTAAGCTAAATTGAAATCTTTCAGTGATAAAAGATTCTTTTAATATGTTGTTATATATCTCACTGAATCTTTGAACACAATTTTCTCTCAAATTATTTGTTTATTCCAAGAAATGTTCTTAGTAGAAAATTTATCTTATTTTATTTATTTTTATTTTATTTTATAGGATAATATAATTTGATGTAAGCGATATTTTTCTAACTGGAAGCATAGAATATGTCAACTTTATTTTCATATTATGACATCATATATTTTTACACATTTAATGGATGCAACTGATCAATTTCAAAAATAAAAAAAGAGTGAAACAGAATATGAATGATAGAATTATTATTAATAAGACTCTAACATATAATTCTCGTTCTTCGTTGAATTAGCAAGAAAGTTTTCCATAGAGGCGATTGGGTTGTTTTTCTTTGAACTTTACCAAATAAAGAATCAGAAGAAAGCTGCGTGCGAACGAAATCGCAGTGTACTTACATTTAAGAGAAAAACGTCTCGTCTCGATTCGCGGTTGATTCCTATAAAGGAGAGTGCATACGATTGCGCTGCTGTGCGTGCTCTCTAGCACGGCTAAACGCAAAACTCGTTGAGTCGACGACAAGCGCTGAAAATGGGCGCGGCCCAGAATGTCGATCATTCCAAACACACCACAAACTAGAAACACGTTTGGCCGAAATCAAATATTGTTTGAGCGATCATAGTCTAACCACGATACGGAAACCTGATAATTTTATATAATAAATATTTTTGAACATTCAGAAAAGAAGTTCTGTTTAGTAACTGGATTTTAGAATTTTAGGTTAGCTAGTAATCAAGAAGTATGTTTTTGTTTATGATGAGTGAAGATTTTACAAAGTTTGTAGACTAAAGAGATTTATCATTGATGATGAATATGATGTGTATTGCTTTGACATATCTTCTATTAATACTTACTCTCATCAGTTGAAATTCCATGAAATTAAATCATTATATGTACGTCGCAAAAAATTGAAGACTATATAACTGAAATCATTTGTTTTGATGGTTACGTGACAAATGAAAATAGTGATTTGTAAGATGTTTCTTATGATACTATTGCACGCATAAATGTAATAAAGCAAAATAAAAAAAAAGGATGCTAGAAAATATTTTGTTATATTATTTATCATGGAATAATTCATTAATCCTTTTAATGAAATAAAAAAGAGTCAAGCAAATTTAATAATAATTATACAAATCTTATTTTAAATGTTACTATTTGTAACGCAATTATTAAAAATTCATAAATTATAAAAAACCGAAGATATATATTTATTTAACGCAAAACATTTAAAAAAATAATTATTTTCTATTTTTTTTTTTGCCTTTTTTTTTGTTTTTAATTTCTTATAATCTTATTATTAAAAAATTAATCGTTTTTTTAAATTTAAAATACGTAATATAGTAATATTTTTCAGAATATTGAGAAAATCGAGATTTTAAATGATGTGTTCATATTGAAGCATAGAAAAATGATATAGTTTGCTATATATGCAATACGACTTCCTTGTAAAATATTTCATAAAAGCTTCATGAGAATATCTTCCACTCAACTGACACTCGCAATGCCCTCGAGAATGAACTTGACCTTCGACCCGAACATTCACCTGTGACAAGGACGACGGAAGTCGGAGAGATTTTACTTCCTGTCATAAAGATGAAAACTATTTTTTAAGAAATCAATCAAACATTCATTGTATTTTATATATACCATTTGAAAAAATAATTTCAATGATTTATTGCAGATTATTATTTAATATTTTCGAGAAATCAGATTCATATTAATTTGATTATCAAAATAGAATAGCAATTTATATTTTCGTTGAAAAATTACAACGGAATTAAAAGAACAACGAAATGATGAAACAATAAACAAACATTTAAATACATTTAAATAATTCTTCTATATAATGCATTATTAATTGAATCACGAATCAAGAACAATGTTTTTATATTATTAATAATTATAGCGCGCATTTCTCCTTTTCGATGCAACAAATTCGAATTTTTAAAATAATGTTCCATCTTGAAATTCATGAAAATTCACCGTAAGTATTTATTGGTATATCTGAGATGATAGAATCAATGATGATTGAGTGTTTCCTCTATGAAAATATCGTGAAGAATAGCGTCGTGCTGTTCAAAACGTTCGTCGTTCAAGAATCATATCCTACATACGGATTTATAAAAGTCATCTATGAGACATCATAATGCGATCGTGCAACGGGAAAAAACATTTCGATCAAGAAATCAGGTAAAAACGACATATGATCTGTAATATACATTCCACAAATAATGGAATTTGAAAGATATAATATAAAAGATATATAATAAAAACATGGAAGATATGAAAAAGCACAACGTGGCATCCTAAATTCTTCAGAAAGGTTTCACAACTGCGTCGTGAAAAAAAACACTTGTAGAAAAAATAAATTCGATTCACAAACCTGGATTTGGGCGCGTTTAACCTCGGTGTAGAGCCAGTTGTCTGTAGAAAAGGCGATTGCCAAGAGGCCAGTGGCAATGATACCGGTTATGGTCGCGAGAGACAGCGTCACCGCAGAACAAGGCATTTTGGTAACCTCTTCTTCTTCTTCTTTTTTTCCTTTTCTATTTTTCGTCGATTTTCCTTCTAGATTCCACTCTGATCAAGCGTTACATTCACCTCACACGTACGACACCACTGTAAGCTAGATAGATATTGAGGAACAAGTAGTCGTTGTCGCCCTCAAGACTATCGAGCATCCGTGAAAAAGTGAATCACGAAACAGATCACGAACCATTCAGAACGAATTGGTCCAAATGAGAAAGCTTTCAATTCAATGACCGAATTTGATAACCCGATATATGAAGAGGAAACGAGGAAGAAGAAGAGGACCAATATTCAACGATCGACGTCCTTCAGGGTGCCCGATACTCCGTGATACACATTACTATCATTCTCTCCTACGACAACGACACTAACGGCCCGACTCAGCTTGGAGAAAAGCTGAGAACCGACCAAGGAGAGAGAACCGGACTCCAAGTGGGGATGGATGTAGCCTCAGGCAGGTATATTACCTGTGTTTTACCTTCAGCGGTGCTCAATATGCTGCGTCCTTTGCCGAACTATCTTCCTTTCGAGCTCTTCTCTTAATTTTTTAAAATAATAAAATATCATTGGAAGTAGATCTAAAAATGAATCCCTCTTTTGTGAAATTAATGTTATAACGCGTTTTTTAAATCTAATGAACAAGTGAAATAAGTGATTCTCTTTTGGTGTTTTTGTGGAGATTTCAATGCCTGCATTTCTTTGTATATTTTTAAAACAATAAATATCAAATAAAATTTGCTTGAATAGAAAAAAGAAATTGGTTATTAAGTAAAAGTGTAAAAAATATTAAATTTATTGTAATGATTAAAAATGTATATTTGTTATCATAAAAAAATGTTTGTATCGAATATAGATTTAAACATTGAGATAGATAAACGAAAATTATAAGAATTCTAGAAAATGAGAACAGTTTCATTATAGCTATTTGTCTGCTTCCATAAAACATTCCTTCCTTGTTCTTTTACCAAACAATCCTAGTATTATAAGATAAAGTTGATACAAACGCTAAGGAAAAGTGTGAAATTCTTTGCATTCTAGAAACAAACCGCGAATCATTTGTTTCTTATTGTTTTATTCAATAATCTTTATATTGCACTATCAATTTTTTTATTATATTGATTTTTAATTTTTTTTATAATTTTAATATTATTTATATTTAATTAATATTGTATATAATATCTATTAAAAATAAAATATAATTAAAAAAATAATTACAATAAAATGCAACAAATTTGAAAAATATTTATTAATAAAAACATTTATATATATATATATATTTGTGAGTTCATAAAATTGTAAAATATTAGGTATCAATTATACATACTAAGAATTTTTTTATTTTTCTCAATAATAAAGATTTTTTTAAATTGTAATAATATAGTTATATTTTCATTATTAAAAATATGAAGCATAAATATTCATAATATTAGAATATATTTATTGAAGAATACATTTTTCTTGAAATAAATATTTATTACAAATAAACAATTAATAATCAAATTTTAATTTATAAAATAAAGTATTTAACATATAATTACAATTAAATAAAAAACGATCGTATCTACAAAATTCCATATAGAATTATATAGAATTAATATATAGAATTTTATTTATTAATTTATAATAATTAATGAAATAAAAAATGCGTAATAAAAGTGTATCAGTTGAAATTTACTATTGAAGGATCATATTCAGTACCTTCAAAGGGAGATCCTTTTGCATCCCATGCTTTTCTCAATACTTTTTCCATTTTCTGCGCAAAAAATATTTTATATTTCAATGATTATTATTGTGTAATTATAAATTAAGTAACTTTTTATATGCTTACAATCTGTTCAGAAGTTGGTTTACCAAGAAGTTTTTGTTGATGATTCCACATCAATTCTTGAACTTTCATTTGTTCTTCTGATCCCATCTCATCCAAATTTCTTGAACAATCTATTTTAGTTAAATCAATTTTTGGTTCACCAATGATCAATGCTTCCCACCATCTTTCAGAAGCTTTTTCAAGATGAATCTATGAATAAAATAAAATTATAATATATATTTTACATAAGTATATTTAAAATATTTTAACTTAATTTACATTAATATGTTGTCCAGGTACTATACTCCACATTGATTCATCTTTCCGAATTTTAAAGCATAATTCTCCTTTAAAAATTGTAGTCCATACAAAATAGCGACATTCCTCTATTTCCTGATTTTGTTCAATTCTTGATGTTCTAGCTTCTATTTTAATATCTTTTGAATTAATATGAATTCTTAAATCTTTTGCTGTTCTTATACAATTAGGTAGTTTTACTAATACATCTATATCATTAATAGTTTGTGACCAAGTATAATTTTCTCTTACTGCACCATTGTAACTATCAGATGTTTTATCTTTTTCAAGTAAATGACCAAGTTGATTTGTTATTTGACTTTCTTTATATGTTTCAATTTCTACTTCATGATCAACTTGTGGAATAAGAGAATCTTCTTCTACTGTCATTGATTCATCTTGATTTTTATCATTATTTTGAGAAATAATATCTTGACTGTTCTGAAGATCTATTCTATTAGAAGATTTAGAAATATTCTTCCATTTATGAAAACTATATAAAACAAGTTTTTCTACTGTATCAGTTGGAAAACCAAATTTTTGATCTGGTCCCGATTCAACATAAAAATCTGTACTACAATTAAATTACAATAATCATAAATTGTAAAAATAAATCATGTATTGTAAAAATAATATTCACATTTATATTATAATATATTGTATACTTACCATCTATATAAAAATCCGAAAAATGCATCTAAAAAATTTGTAATATTTTTTTCTTCTTGTAAAATTTGCAAAAATGCTTCATCGTGAACAGAACACATTACGGAGTCCTTTTTAAATATTTATTGAATGATATTTTAATTCCAATAATCTTTTTTTTTTATTAATATTTTAATATTAGTACATATACTAACTTATTAAAAGTCAATGAATATATTTTTCAATAACAGATTGTCTTTCGTTTACAAATTACTTGTATATTATTAACTTATTATCTTAAATAGGTTATAGAAAGTATTCTTTAAGATATATATTGTTTAGAAATTTTGTTTATTTTATTAATATATTATAATTCACAACTATTAACTATATTTCGTCTTTATAACATAAATTTCCATTGTGTAATAACTAAAAAAAAACTTTAACACATATATACTTTCTTTTATAATTTCAGATTTTCTATTTTTTAGATTCATGTCATGAAATTGAATAAGTTGACAAGTGACATAAATTCATCATAAGCGCCCTCTTCGTTGAATCATTGAATTAAGTACATTATTTACATTTTGACATGTTCCAAGAATAGTGACAAACAAATTATACGATATGTTTTAAAAATGAAAAGAAAAATATTATAAAACAAAAATAAATATGTATTCATATTTATAAAATAAAAGTTTTTTGTACAATTTTATATTGTAAAAATTTTACAAATTTTAACCTATTCTTTCAACCGAATCGATATATTTGGAATTGGATTATTATTTACATTCTCTTATATTTCAATTATATGAAACTTCTTTACAATGACTGGTTTGCCTATTTTTACTCCGGAAATTGCAAAAGGTATTTAAATTTCACAATTTAGTATTTATATTTTAAGTATTTTTTTCAAGAATTATAATAAATAAAATGATTTTCAGCTGTTTTAACCGACATTCTGACAGCATTGAATACTCCAGAAAATACTCAAAAACTTACAGAAGCTAAAGAAAATTCTGGAAATGAAATGCTGAAAATGATGCAATTTGTATTTCCAATTGTTGTTCAAATTGAAATGGATGTTATTAAGAATTATGGTTTTTCAGAAAGTAGAGAAGGTAAAAAATATATATTTTCATTTGAAAATGAATACAATTTTTATTATAATTTATTATTGTTTTTATTTATAGGTACAGTTCAGTTTGTAAAATTACTTAGAACTCTAGAAAGGGAAGATCCTGAGGTAGCACAATTACATAGTCAAGTTCGATCATATTTTCTTCCTCCAGTTCTGAACTCTCATATAAATTGTTCAACTGAAGCTTCTCTTTAAATATAGTTTCAATATACAAATATTTTAATTTGCATTTTTTTCCTTTATAAAACAAAAATTATTTATCATAAGCAATAATTATAGTATTTAATTCATAACTTCACCATAATTCCAAATGCATTTTTGCAATTTTAAAGCAATTTTATAATTACTTTGACATATTATTATTAAAATTTATTATATAAAAAAGATAATATATAAATAATATAATATACAAGGGATCTCCAAATTAAATATTTAATCAGAAAAATTAAAAATTTTTACATTTATTTGTATAATAATAATATTAATAATGATAATAATATAATCTACTAAAATATATAATTTCATTCATAAATGTTCATTAAATTTTCTCTGCACTTACACCAATTCTAAAAACTAAACAATATTCCATTGTTCGCGTAAAAATGAAGTTTGTATATTGTATCATATAAATAAAATTATAATATAAAAAAATAAAATATTTTCATTGATATACACACATATATATATATATATATATATATATATATATATATATATATATATATATATATATATATACTGAATATATCGAAAAAAATATTTGAAAACATATAATATTAAAATGTCACATTCAATAAATATGACACAATACTTTCTCTATAAAATTTGTGAATATAAGATCATTAATATATTTTAAATTTTGAATTGATTTAAATTTTATTATAATTCTAACTTCATTATTTCGCGAACATCTGGAGAAATACGCAATTAATTATACAATTTCAATCATATAAGAATATATTGAAAATGCATAATAAAACAAAATTAATTATTAATACAACAAGAATAATACAATGGAATTATTTAAGCAATATTTACTTAACAGAATTTTAATCGTGCAACTCATGTCTAATTTACTTAGGATAAGCAGACAAATACAAGTTCCCCTTTGCCAATTAATAAATGTATGAAATTGTTTTTTTTATATAAAATTGTAAAATGCATAAATATTCTTAAAAAGGAAATGCTGAAGTTTATATTAAGATTAAAGCGAAGTAGTTTTTTTAAAAGTTATTAATAAATATATATTGATTAACAACTACCATCTTAAAGAAATGATTCATATTTTTTTCTTTATGGAATCATAATGATGGTCATAAATGTGAAAAATATTCACAATATATAAAATAATAAACTCAGCAATTTCCTCAGAAACTAAGAAATAATTAGTTTCTAATTTTAAGTTTTATTTAGAATATTCTACATATTGAAGGAAAAGATTTGACAGTTGGGGAACAATATGCTAACATATTTACAATTTTTTTTTTTTATATAAATCAAGGTACAATTGTAAATCGTTTTGCGTATAAAGAAAGCTAATGCACTTCACATTACCCTTTATTTTCATGTTGGTTCATTAAGTTTGACAGTCGAACGAATAAAGACACCGCGTTAAAGAATTTCTTTAAGAAATTTCTAAAATATTTATAGAAACCAACATAAACATTATATTTTAATAAGTCTCCATGAAACAATAAAACGCATCGATTTATCCATTTATAGAAAAATGCATATTAATTACGGCTGTGTTTGGTTTTCTTTAGTGCATGAAGCCTATGCATATATCTTCAATTATTCAAATCAAATGCATAAAATTTCATAAATAATTTAACTTGTACATATATATGTACTTCAATAATATTAGAAGATATAATTATATGATATAAATATTTTGCAGCTATAAACTCCATAACACAATTATTTCATCTGCAAGTAATCAAGATGTTAAATAATGAAAAATAATGAATTAGCAAAGACATATACGATTAGCATTTTTCTTGCAAGATGAGTATTAGTCATAAAAGGCATGCCATGACACCAATATTTTTACGAATCACAATCAATGCATGTCACATTAAGCGTAAAACATAAATTGAAAAACCCTGTTCGATATAATTTACTCCTGCAAATCACGACAGTCTCATAATCTCGTTAGCTATAGAAAATGTACATGTACATAAATATAAAATAAAAGAAATAATCATGATATTAATTAATCAATTATAATCTACAGCATAATGAAAATCTTATTCAATCTTCTATTACCAATTCGAGATGCATTTAAAAAATATATCATAAATGGAAAAAGTTCTTATAAAATTTAGTTATAGTTTGGAAGCGTTTAAATGTTCAAAATTGAAATATGATTTTTTTCTTAATTTTTTATTTATTATATATTATCTTCTTTTTTTAGATAATTTTCTTTCATTATTAATATGTAATAAAATATACATTATATAATTATAATTACACATAATAGTGTAATAAATACACATTAATAGTGTATTAAGTTATACACATTAATACTTTCGTATGAATATTATAAGTTATAGATTTTCAATTATATGTAGAAATAAATATTAATGTTTACAAATATAGTTATTTGTTGCATTATTTATCATCAGTTCAAAAGAATTAAACTAGTTATATTAATATATTTTTTAAGCTTCCTTTTGTCATTAATTAACTCAGAAAAGAAACTAAAATGTTTATAATAAATATTTTACTTTGATTAGACATCATTTGTTATCTATTTATCATTTTTTATATTCAAGTAAAACTATTTCGTAACGAGTGAGAAACTTATACCGTACAGGGTTATCGTTAAAAATCTTGAATACGTTTTAAACCACAGTGCTCTTGATTTTCGACTGACACATTCAACGATTATCACCAAGCTACGAAAGGAACGGATTCGCTGTAGTAGTTGTATTCGCTGCCCAAGGATCTTGTCGAATCTGATTAATTGTAGGACGAGGTGGCGCTGTTGCCGTCGCAAATGGATTTGCCGAATATGACATTGTTGCTGTAAATTTTTGTTTATATTAATTTACATTATTTTATAATTGTAATGATTAATATTTTATACTCCATATCATGTATTTAATTTTTTAATTGTATACTAATATTCATATAAACAAATCAAAAATATAATTTATAATAATAATAATATTAAAAATTTATAGATAACAATTTTTGCTTTTAGCATATATATTGATTTTAACAATACTTATTAAATCTGATGATAAAAATATGAAAAGAAACATAAAACATATTAAATTGTAATTAGAGAGAAAAAAGATAAAAATTTCATTTTTACAATATATACAATATAATCACAATTTTTCTAATATATATATATATATATATCATTTTTTGCTGAAAATAATATTCATATGAAATATAATGAATGAAATGATTTCAATATCATAATTAAACCATGCATCCATGCAGTATTGTTGAAAGTACATCTTGAAAGTACTCACGAATTTATTTCCAATGAAATGCTGTTTTATAGACAGAATATTTTACGAATAATATAACATACTTTATTTTCATATAAGACTCATAATATATTCGATTAAAATTACAATAAATTAATCTAATCATAAAAATTTTATTTTCTTATTAAGCGATGATATATGCATATAATGATATATCTATAGATCTATAGATTTCAATATTTCATATTTTAAAATTATGTCTTTAAATTTTATATGATGTATGATATAGAACTATATTTGAAATAATTACCTGCAGGTGTGGGTGTTGTTGATTTGATCGCAGAAGAACTGACAAGATTATCAAGATTAACAAGAGCAGAGTTCTCCCCAAGGAACGATTGTGGTGTTTTTTTAACAGCTCCTGTACTAGTGGGAAGAGTTTCAGCTATGCCTCCCAAATCAAATGGATCTGGTGATAGTGTACTTGCTACAATTGATTTAAAAATATAAAACATTAACATAATTTATAATAATAAATAAATTTACTAATAATTCATTAATAAATACCATTATTTGTAGTTTGCAGACTAGATCCAGGCTTATTTCTGTTAGTAATTACATCAAATTCATCTAAATCGCTTAGTGGACTGGCTACAGAATTGTTTTGATTTCCAATAGGGAAATTATTAAGACTAGGACCAGTTCCATTGAAGTCATTATTAGTTGTATTGAATGTAGCACTTGAAGTCGTAGGCAAATTAAAACCTATATTTTGCGGCGATTGTGCCGCAAAACCAATATTTTGTGTTAAGGTAGAATTGTTAAAAGATGGAGAAGCAGATGTCATACCATCTCGGCTAGCCTAAATGAATTTATTATGTATATATAAATGATCATAATAAAATTAATTAAAAAAATAAATATCTTACTTGTTTTTTATTTGTATCAACTTCAGTAGTGATAGCAGTAGTACTAGTAGAAGGTATTGGTGACCATGGATCTGTACTAGGTGAAGTTGTAACTGTTACAGGTGATGAAGGAGGTGCTCGCCATGAGTCAATTGTAGCAGCTGAAATCGAATTACAAATTAATTATGAAGCCACTAGAAAAGATAAATTGTAAAATCGCTTAGTTTATGATCAAATTAATTTTTTTAAACAAATTTTACTTGATCTTTGTGGTACGGGAGTCCATGGATCTATTGCAGGTGATGTAGTACTTGTTGTAGGAACACTCCATGGATCATTTTGTGGCTATATAATAAATGAAATATATAAAAGAAAATATATAAATTTTATACAAATTTCTTTTATTTTTAATAAATTTTTATGTTGCAGTTTATGAACATAATATTTAATAATTATATTCAAACATACCTTATATAGATAAAATTGAGATAAATCCAAAGACTATTATGTAACATGCAAAAGGTACATAATGCAACATTTATCATGCAATAAGCAAATTAGAAAAACTTAATTAAATTTAAAATAACATACTTGAGGTCTGGGTGGAGGTGGTGTTATTGGTATACCCCAAGGATCAGTTTTTACATTATATCCACATGCTTCTTCTAAATTTACATCCAGCAAATCTAGCATATGACTTTGTTTCTCAGTTTGAGGTGCTCTGAAATTAATTTTTTTTAGATAAAAACAAAAAATAGACTATATGATAATTAGAAAAAAATTAAACCTTATATAATTTATACTAACTTAAAATCTTGTTGACTTTGACTAAGAGCTAATTGTAATCTGACATCATCACTACGTCTTCTTTGTTCTTCTTGTTCTGCTTCTTCTCTTGACATTGCCAAAGCTAATTGTAACTGTAATTCTTCCTCACCCACTGTTTGTGGTCTTGCAGCTTCTAATTCAGCTAAAAAGTACATAAATTATATATGTAGTATTTATAATTATCATATTATTAAATATAACAACATATGTAAAAATTTATATTTATATATTAATAGATATATATATTAATAGTAAAAATTATGACATATGAACATTTAAATTAAAGTATTTACTCGTACGTCTAGTAGTAGTTTCAGATCCTAAGCGACATGGTTCCCAATCTTGAAACTAAACATCAAAATATTTTACTTTTAAAAAATCTTTTATTATTGAATTTTTTGATTTTCATATCAATGTATACTTACATCACTGCTTACAGGTGACATAGTATCTAATCCATCACTACCAAATCCACTAACTGATTGTGCAAATCTTTCTTTTGCTTTCAATGCTCTAGCTCTTTCATTTCGTAATCTTTCATCATCTTTTAATAAGGCCACAAGTTGTTTTGCTTTTTCTCTAACATTAACTCCTTGATCTTTAGATCCTTCCATATATTGAAAATCTAAATAAAGAGGATTTAAAAAATATACTTATAATGATAATAGATATAGGATATAGATATTTTATATTAAATTTTAAAATTTATAGTAAAATCTAAAATATAAAAATATTTACCTTTTAATGTTTGAATGGCAAAAATATTTTCTTTACATTGTTGTGCAACTTTTTCTGTGCCTGTTTTGATCAGATATTCTAAAAGAACTAAGGCTTTGTATACGTGTCGCCAATTTTTGCCATGATCATTTAATCTTTTCCATAACATTTGCATAATCTCAGTGAAAGCCACAACATTATATGTTAAATCAGCAATTTCTGCCATAAGTGTACTGCTTGGACCCCAAGGATCATTACTAGTGGCTTTACGTACAGCTTTCTACATATATAATAAGCATTTTGTTTTAATATGTATATCATGATAGTAATAAATAACTATCTAATAACAAACTATTCTTTTAATTACCTGAGCATTGCTATAATTATGGGCAAGATTAACAATATCTCGCCTAATACCTGCTAAATTCACTTGCATAACGTCTTGACCTTGTCTTCTCATCTAAAAGATTTTCACTATATATTATAAGTAGGTAGTAATATTCATATTTTTTCTGTAAGCCCATACTTATCATCATATACGTTCACATTTAAATCTGCTAAATATGATATATATTAAAAATTTTCAATATAATGAAAATATAATATAATATATATAAATTTTATTATATTATATTCAAAAATCACTTTTATATTAAATTGATAATAAATATGGGTAATTATTTGATACCAAAGCCATGCGACTAAATATGCATTAGTAAAAAAAAAAACAGAAAATTATTGTATTTTACAATATTACTCTACTTTTACCAAATTAACATATTATTACTACTTTCTACTTGGTTAGTAAGATGAATGAAAGTAGCTAAAGTAAAAGTATGATTGATATATAAAAGTGAAGAAATCCTTCTTAGAGGTGCTTTTATTTTAGATATATTATTGCATAGTTTGCAAATTATATATGAAACAAAATACTATAAAATAATGCAACATGATAAATTATATTTTTTAAGTACATAAAGCTCTAAAGCAGATTAATTTTTTTGAGATGTGCCTATAATATATATATATTTAAAATATGTACTTAAGATAAAAGACTTCAACTAAATTTGTATCATTTTATATTATATATAAATATTCATATATATTAAATAATATTTATACTATTATAATATCTTTCCTAAAAAAAGTTATTATAATTTTTATCATTTATAAAACTTTTTAAGAAACATTAAAAATGTTTTCTATAGTAAATTTAACATTAATGATTTTTTTAAATAATTTGATGCAATACTGACTTGCATAATGTGCAGAACTTATCATTATTACATAATTTTGCAAAAAATAATAAAACATGAATGATTTTAATTATGTGCAAAAATTGTATTACTAAATACTATAATTTTTGTATCTTTTTATATATACAGGATGTTATATATGTGATTATATATAACATTTTTAAATTATAAAAATATGTTAAATCTTAAATAATAAGATTATTTATTTTAGGAAGTTTTATCTTTTATATAATAATTTATTTTTTATTTCTTTTTAAGGTTGAAAGCAAGTAATCTTTATCAACACCCTGTATATTATTATTAATGTAATTTGCAAAACATTTATCTATATTATTTGTTTTTTGAACATTTTCTAATAATATAATTGATTAGTAAAGTTATAACAATTGTTATTTTGTTAACTGTGGTCAGTTAATAAAATTTACCTTCTGCATAGCCATTGTTGGCATATGAAATATGGCTCGGGTCGTTGATGAAGCTACTTCTTGTCCACAAATACAGAAAACTCCCAAACACTTTTTGAATCACAACAAAATCCTAGACTATTACATAGTACAATAAATAAATAAGAAATATTTGTTACATTTACCTGTCAATGATGAATAAGTTCTTATTTAATATACAAATGATAATATAATTAAATTAAGAGTATTTTAAGTGAATATTCAATGATATATTAATTATTATGCAAATAAATATTGCACAGAATACTGCATTCTTTATTTTTCTAATGCAATATATGTTAGAAACTTATAAATCTAAATTAAAGATATATATCAGATATATTACAGTTTAATATATAATACTATTATGTTATAAATTTGGTACTTTACATAAATATCATATTCAAAAATTGCTTATAAACTAAATAGGCACAACTCATATTGGTTGATATACAAAATATATTCTTTTTAGCTGTAAATGTTTTTTTTTTTTGAAGTTCTATATACAGGATATATATATATATATATATGTATAGCTGAAGAGTTACAGAAATATTGATATAATAATAACATTTTACTCTATGAAAATTTAACATTGCTATTACTATAAAAGTAATATAAAAGAATAATAACATATATATAATAAAAGATTACTTAAAAAAAAATACATATCTTTTTATATTGAAGAGGAAAATGTTACTATATTTATAAAATACTATACCACATATTAAAATATTTCATTTTATAAAAAGCAATTTTATGAAGAAAAAAATATAAGATTAAGAATTTATGAACTTACTTAATTCCTTTAAAGACAAATGCAATTATGAAAAAATATTACTCCAAATTAATCAAAATTAAATAAAAACTTATATTTGCATGGTTTTATATCTAAAACTTTAATATTTTATTTATATCTATTTTCTTTAATTATTCTTTAATTTGCTTTAAAATTTTCATTTCTTTATTAAATTAACCCATGCTTTTTTGAAGAAATTAGAGTTGCAGTTTTTGTGCAATATTAGTAATACTTATTAAATTATTTTGAAAATATGAAGTATATATTTTGTTAATGATAGAAATTATTTTCTTTTTATTTCTTTTTCTTTTCTATTTTTTAATAATAACTTTTACAAGCTTTTTAATAAAAGAAATTTAAAAAGTATAAATTAAAGAAGAATATTCTTATATTAAAAGGAAGAAAGAATTTAAACCAAACTACTTAAAAAAAAAAAAAAAATAGGCTGCATGCAATAATGAAAAGAAATAAAATTACTTACATTGATACAATGGGAAATTCAAATTTTTCTTCAAAAAGCCTTGTTAATAAACTGAAAAATGAAGAAAGTTTTTATCTTCTTAAATATCACTATATTTATATTTTATCTTATCATCATATATATATACAATATAGATTTCTACAAAGAAAATAAAAACAGTATGTTTAAAAATTTTATATAATAATATCATAATGATTTTTCAATTCAAATTTAAAATTTAAACATAATTAGTTAATTATATATATTAAAAGAATTGTATATTGTATATACTTAGGATTATCATTATATGGTTTCTTTAAGATAGTTAATATATATTGTGTCTAATAATGACCGTGAAACTATTGATTTCTATTTTTTCCTCATAATTTCTTAATAAATTTAGACAAATAATAACAAATCTTATTAATAAGAAATAAAATATAAAAATACAAAATAAAAAAATATGATATTATAATTAAAATATTATTAATATAATAATGACAATTTCTTATAAATTAAACTTAGACAATTGGCATAATAACTGAATATATCATTCTTTTTTTCTATTTAAATATAAAAGATTTCTTGTATGTCTTGCATATAAAAAAAATTCATTAATGTATTCTTTTTTATATTATTTGAAATTTTAAATCAACAGATATTGATAGACATATGTGTATTAATATGTAAAAATGATAATTATATATTACACAAATATTAAATTAAATCTTTTTGATAGATTTATAAGTGAAATATGTATACTACGGTTATCTTTTAGATACAACTAATACAATAGATATACGTACACTGGTTTAGGTGCAAGGCTAATCCATGAAAATGCGTGATATGTCAATTTCGAAACTATCTATACTTTCTCATGCTCGGGCGTGACTTTGTAATACTGCATTTTTTTCAATCCGTTTCATATATAGGTTAACATAGAATAAAATAGAGGAAACGAATTAATAAAAAAATACATTACGATTAAAATACTTATCTAAGAACTATTATATATTATATACTATTATATACTATCAAAATGAAATCAAACACGTATTCCAATTCTACGGATTATACCACTTGTACTTATGTGTTAATGACAATCTGCTAAATTTAATTGCAAGTTTATAGAACATTTTAACTTACCGTAATATAGACTGGAAATTTAATATACTAATTTTAACGGAAATAAGAAACAAAATAATATAAAACACTTATGACAAGTCCATTCACAGGCACTGACGAATTAGAATTACGAGGCAAGATGGCGCTGAAAAATATTTTCTTCTTTAATATTTTGTCAGTCTGTGGTAATCCCAAAACAGATTTAACATTCGATTTGTTTCATAAAACAAAATGTATTTCAATCTGTTTATCAATAAATGCATACCTGTTTGACGAGTAATGTGATAATACTAACGTACTGTGACTTTTTATTGAAACAAGGAATTTGTCAATGGAGAGTTGTCTCTCTTTATATAATCTTAAGGTGCATTTTCAAAGTTCGATTTTCTATACGCATAACTCATCGATTGGAAGCATATTCAATATTTAATAATTGAAAACGTACAGAAGGTTTAATGTTTTTCCATAAGTACAAAAATAGAACATACTTAAATAAATCTAGCATGCGCACGCCATCGTACGAAATGTTTCAATTGTTGATTGAACAATTCTGTTTTGAAACGAACGTTATTTTATCAATATTATTATCATATTATAATTAGAAATAGAGCAAAAAGTGAACAAAAATAATTCATTATATACATTATCATTATTCTTATGTTGATTGAAACATATTTAAATGAAATACATAAAGAAGTAAATGTCAGTATTCTAACATAACCTCAGCTTTTATTATTGAGAGTGAAATTGATATTATCATTCTTTAAGTATTTTTTCCTGAAAAGAATTACATTGTTATAAATATATCATTTCAAAATGAACATAAGACTTTTAAAAGATCCTGCTACTGTAAGTAGCCGTATATTTGTGGGTCATTTACAAACTGATGATATGACTAAACTTGAATTGGAAGAACATTTTTCAAAATACGGAACCGTTGTTGGTTCTTCAATAAATCGTGGATTTGGCTTTGTTCAATTTGAAGAAGAACAATCTGCTCAAAAGGCTATTCAAAATGAAGATGGTGCAATGTTCAAAGGCAGAAGAATAGGTATTTTTATTTTATTTTTATATATAATAATGTAATATATTTTTAAATATATTTATATTGTAATATTTTTATATTACAATATAATTATATTTTTATACAGTAGTTCATAATGAAAATCAAATAAAATAGCTTTTTTAAAATGTATATATAAATTATTTAAATCTTTTTCAGATTAGGATTAGTTTAGTTTACTAAATAACATATAAAAAAAATTATGATTTTTAACTTTTTTATCTGAATCAAAAAAAAATTTTAAATATTTTTTATAAATCTAAATAAATAACATATGTATAAAATTTATTAAAATCGATTAATATTATTATGAAATACAAATAATTCAAAATACTCAAATTCCTAATTTTATAATTGATCTGTAACTCAGTTATTTAGTTTGTTATTTATTTATTATTATAATAATTTATATTAATATAATATAATATTATATTAATATATTATAATAATAATATATACTTTATATATGTTTTTTAAACATCTTTTTTTTTTTTTTAAATAGATGTTAGGCCAGCAAAAAAAGATAATCAATCTAGTGGAGGTGTAGGAAAACAATTAGGAGGACCTAATAATCAATTCAATTCTGGCAATAATCATTTTAATGCTGGAAATGATCCTTTTAATAATGGAAATCAGAGTTATGGAGGAAATTCAAATTTTAATGCAAACCAAAATTTTAGTTGTGATCCACAATTAAATGACAATCAAAAAGGTAATAATATGCAAATTCGAGGAGGAAATGATCAATTTGCAGATGGAAATCAGAATAGAGATAATATGAATGATCAATTTGGAAATCAAAATCGAAATAATGGGAATGAACAATTTAACAATGTAATGCAATCTAAAGGAAATAATAATTTTAATCCAAATAATCCAAATAGAGGTGGTACTGATCAGTTTAATCAAAGCAGAGGTGGTAATCAATTTGGACCAGCTGGAAATCAAAATAGACCTAGTGGAAATCAAAATCGTAATACAAATAATCAGAATCAAAGTGGTAGTGGGGGAGGTATGAATAATGGAGGGAGTGGTCGACCAAGAGGTACCAGAGGTGGAAAAAATCGAAATAAAAATAGAGATAATTCAGGTGGAAATAACTTCAGAGATCGTAGCCCTATTAATAGAGGTCCGCGTTTAGATGATAAAAGTGGTAGAGATTGGGATCATAAACAAGGGGATAGATTAAGAGGCAATAATTTTAATAGAGATTCATTCAATGAGAGCAATAACCGTTATGAAGATTTTAAAAACTCTACTTCTAGAGATATGAACATGAGTTTTAAGTAAGTTAAAATATTTTTCAAAATTTTCTTTTTTTTATGTTAATATTATATTTTTATTATATTATATTTCTATTAAATTAATATTTTTGTTTTATATCTTTTTAATACAGTAATACAAGTACATCAAATGAATATTCAAATGTATCAACTGAAAAAAATGATTGTGAAATCATTGTTGTTAACAAAGTTTTAACGTAAGTTATAAGTATCAAAGTAATTTATTTTAGTTTTTTTTTTTATTAATGTAATTTAAAATTTATTTTTTCAAATAGAGAATACGCTGAAAGTATTGAAATGAGGTTAAAAAAAATTGGATTAACAGTTGATTTATTATTTCCAAATGAAGATGTCCTCTTAAGTAGAGTTCTAGGAAATATTGCAAGTCGTGGATGTTTATATGCAGTTGTAGTAACACCTATTAATCAAGAACATCATTCCTTAACTTTAAATATTCTTCATGGTTTACCTCAAGGTAAAGGTTTCTAATAATATTATTAAAATTTTTCTGAATTACATAATTTTAATTTCTAAATTATATTAATATAATTTTATTTTTCTTATAGAACATAGAAATATGTTGGTTGAAGATGCTATTAATTTAATATCGCGCGATTTTGCTAATTACAAAGCTGGTGGACGATCAGTTCCATTGAATACACCTTTTGCAAACGAACGACATCCTGATGCTATTCAAGTTCTTTTAAATATGCTGGCTGATAATCATCAATTAACAGTATTACAATATGATCGAGTTATAAAATATCTCGAAATTAAACGTGAAGAACAAGTGCAAGTTGAATTAGGAGATGTAAAAGATTTACCAACTACAACAACTACGATAACAGTCAGTGATCCAAAACAAGCAGAATTACAATCTAGGATACTTAATATCTTAAACAGTAATAAAACAACTTCATCTGCACCAGCACCAAGTCCAGTACCAGCTCCAACTTCAACACCAGCACCCGTTCCACCAGCTACTTGGGGAACAGGTAAAATTTATGAAAATTTATTATTTAGATTTAAACAAAATGTACATAATATTAAAGATTTAATATCAGTAATTTTATATCAAATTTCTATCATTATAATATTTTTTATAAATTATCTTAATATACAATTTATAAAAGTATAGATAAGTTTATAAAATCAATCATAAGTTTTCATTCCAGTAATTTTAAAAAATAATTATATTATTAACAAAAATTCTTTTGGTAAGAAATTAAAAAAATATATGTACTATAAATGCAGTAGTATGAGTTTTTACTGCAATATATATGTAGTTTCATTTGCTTTAAAAATATTATTATTAGTTTATTCATTATGCAAAAAAAATATTAAAAACTCGCGCTTTTTACGTAATAAAAATGACCTGTTGCAGTTTTTTGCATTCTTATGAAGGTCGTTATAGGTGTATCTTACGGATTTTAGATCGCCTATTATTTTTCTGTTTGGATATGTTTATGTATCTTTCATGAACATGTCTAAAGAAAATATAATTTTAAATCGCGTACATAAATTACTAATGAAGAATTTTAGAAGCAATTTGATGTTGATAAAAAACCGCAAATTATGTCTAAGAATTTTTTAGACAATACCAGGTAAAATTTTAATGCAAATATTGAACACGAGTGATTTAAAAACATAAACGAACTTCGTACGCTTTGGGTTTCTAATCGAGTTCTTCGTGCGTGTAGTGTTATTGTGTCGTCTATACAATCCAGTGATCAAAGCGAACGAACTTCGAATATATATATTGCTGGTATTACAACTGCTAACTTCATGAGTACATCATATTATGCCAGCAGCATCAACTGCGACAACAGCATCCACTACTACTACTACTACTACTACGGGAGTTTCACCATCGCCTCTGCTAAACGATCCAACAGTTCAAAAGGCACTTGACAGTCTCTTGCAAGGCAATTTACTCAAAAGCATCGGCGATCGGCAACCGACCACAACTACAACACCTCTGTTCGCTGCTTTTTCGAATATCGGCCGATTTTAATTCATTTCAATTTTATTTATCATATAATGAATAATTGGGGATTTGGATCTCCTTTATTTTTCTCATATTTATACTCTCTCTAACTCTGAAGTAGTTACTCTTGATTTAATGAAATGACAATTTTATGATAACATTTGATAAGAAATCAGAATTCTGGTAGGGTTGCATTCAATTGCAATAATTGGAATATTTTTCTAATAAAGTGTTAGTATGCTTTTATTTGTATCAAAAAGATATATTTTAAATGTAGAATGATTCACAAATTCTATAAACGTTATTTACGTGATTTACAAAAGTAGGTATACTAATACTTGTTTATACAGATATTTGTTCAATTTTTTCATTCTTAGGAAACAATATTTTAGTTCAATATATTTCATATTATGTAAATGATAAAGAAACAAAATATTAGAGAAATGTAATGTTTTTTATTATTAGTTCTATATTTCTTCCATACTTATTCTTTTTTATTATTATAAAACTAGACAAGGATAAATATACCTTAAATATTAACAAATTTAATGTACAATCATACATTCAACTTTATTAATTATATAGTTTCTTCTGATAAAAAATACTTGAATATGTAACATACTGATTTATAGTAATTGACAATTTGACTAAATAATTCATTATATTTGGCTTAACATTTAAAGTTCATTATCATAATTTTAATTAATTGCCATGTTTATCTTTATTGCTTTTATAGTTTTTATTAATATCATAAGATTACAATGTGACATTTAATTAGTTTATATTATAAAATAAGATCAACAAAAATTCATTTCGGTAAATTTACAAGCCTCATATGCTTTAATGTAAAAATATATTGTATATGTGAGTATAAAGCATTTGATTTTTACAGTAAATGATGTAAAATACATAATATATCAATTTTTCTATTGCATTATTGAAAATATGATATAGATTTTTAAATTTTTTCATTAATGAATTTCATTATCTATGTTACATGTTTTTAATTAGTTTGGATATTTACACAAATGTATCGTGTATAAGAAGCTATGCACATTTTTTTAGGAATTAGATAAATATCATGTATAACTTCAATAAAATGTTTTTAGGAATATTTTATGTCTTTCATTGATAATTTAATTGATGTTTATGGATCTAAAAACAAGAAAATAATAATACTTATAAAATTGAATCTGAATTTCAAGTATCTAATATTAATTTTTTACATACCCTTGCAGTCAAGCAATTAATATATAATTTTCACAAAACAATTTAAGCTATGAAAGCAGTCTATTAGATTAATAAGCAAGAAGTAAGTATTCAAAGTGAAAATATTTAAATAAAAGTGGTTTGCAGGATATAAAGCATAATGTTAAATATTCACAGGTAAGCAAAGCTATAAATATAAATTAATATAAGCAAATTCATAATAAATTTACTTAAATTTACCTAAATAATAACTCTTCAGGTATTGTTCCGCATGAACGATTTCTTCACATGGCTGGGATACTTCATTATATAATATACCAAGAACCGACTTTACTGCATCAATATCGTACATATTTTTCACCAACCTTTGTTTATAAGGTTTCAATTTTCCTATAAGCTCTTTATTTTTACTAATAGAACCAATATGATTTTGCAAAATTTTTTCATATATAGGCCAATCAAATTCACATGCGATACAATCGCACTCAAAAAAATAGTCTTGCATTATTTTTTCTCTTCTTTCAGATCTTGTCATATATGCATATGCAGCACCATAACTTGTGAATATTTGATCTCCAGGATATAATGGTTTTAAAGCGCGGGTAATCATTGTCAGCCCCTCGAAATGACGAAATGTATTTGGTGCACAAGAATGATTATATAAACTATTCGTTACATATAATCCTGAACCTATTTTAATCCCTGGCTCTTGTTGCACCTAAAAAAATAAATTAATTATAATATAAAACTGTTCTAATATAATTTTTATCCTTTATTTTGTTAAATTGCTTGTTAAATTATTTTTTAAATATATTTTATAATCTATATTATATATTATGTATTAAATAAATTACTGAAAAACAATTGGAAGACATTATAACACATGCACGAAACATGATGCTGCTACAAAATATAATGTCTGAATAATTGTTAATGTCTTTTAATTGGTTCACTTCATATTTATTGCAGAAGAAATTAGTCTGTGTGGCTAAAAGGATAGCCGCGAGAGCTGAAATACAAGCAAAAGCACTGATTCCAATGAGTGGTCTCATTGTCATATTGGTAGCAAGACTCAAAGCAGATCGTGCACTGGTACTATCCAATATATCTTCATCTGTAAATCCTGCAGTTCTATTATCTACAAAAGAAAGATATTTTATAAAATCTAAAAACGAACCGTATGTTATTATGATATTATTATAATATTTTTTTTTTTTTGTAATTTTTTTATTCTTTTTTACAATTCAAATTCTATCTTATATTCTTTTATTTTAGCAATAAAATATGAATTCTATTCTTTACCTGGATTAGATTCAGCTAATTTCATGTCAGCTCGCAGTTCATTAATATTTTTACCTTTTGCTGTTGCTATGATCAGAAATCTAATAATTTTGGTAAGCATTCGTATCTTATCCTTATCAACATGAAGTAAGTTTCCAATTAATGCCATAATTGGACATTCTATATCATGAGCCATTTCCCAAGCTAATATTCTACATTTTTCTGAACAGTATTGAGCCACAGGGCAATGTAAACAAGGAATTAAATTATAGCTTCTTGATAAACAATGATGACAATGGGTATAATATCTGTAATTTATAATATTTTATTTATATAGATATTTATATAGACTAATATTATCAGATTATATACCTTTGTGTGTAAATAACATATGCATATGGATCTTCAATAGTAATTATATCTCCTGGTTTAAATTCTTTTGTAACTACTAAATGACGCCCATATTTTTCAGAAAAAGAAATGCTGATACCATCACTGATTGCTGGAGCTTCTTTACTCGGACCATAAATTAATTTTAAAGGACCTTCATCTGCTAAGTATCTTGGCTGTTTTTCTTCATTATTTTTAGATATTTTGTTCATTGTATCTTTCTTGTCATTAATGTTAAAATTTTTATTTATATCTGAAAGTTTTGTTTCACCATTTCTATACTTTACAGTAAAAGATCTTTCTGATTCATTATTTATATTTTCTGATAAACACATATTTGTAAATGTTTCTGAATCAATATGATCATTATTTGTAAGTTTCAATTTTTTTTTAATTTCTTCAATTGCTTTAATTCCTCTCTCTTTTAATTTTTTTCTTTTTTCTTCTGGATATCCAAGATTTAAAGCAGCATCAATATCTATCAAACATTCTTTAAACAATTGTTTTCTATACAAAGCAGCAGATCGATTGGCATAAGCATATGACATAAGTTCATTATTATTTGCATATGCCAAACTCATTGTATAATATTTTATAGCTTCGTTATCATCGCCCATCACGAAATGTTGATTTCCTAATATTTTTTAATTATGATAACTAAATTATTATTTATATTCAATTATAATATTAGAAAAATATTTATTACCTTCTTCTCTAAATTGAATGGAATCTTCTTCATTTTTTACTTCAAAAATTAATTCTGGTAATTGAGACTTTATTACATTTTGTAAAATGTGACCAAGAAGAGCTTCGCATTCTTTTTGTAAACCATATCCTGCATGTGAACAATTACTTTGTTTTAAATTTAATACTAATTCCTTTGCTATTTCCATATTGTTCTGGAAAAATTCTATTATATAAAAAAAATTTATTTTATATAAATGTGTGTGTGTATATGTATATATAACATTTAAAAATATTTTAAATATATAAATATTTAATATATAAATAAAATATAAATATAATAAGTATATTTTATAATTTTTTTTATATAAGAATGAATGAATGTATTGAATGTTTTAATTTAAAAAAACACTTAATCATATACTTCTTGTATAGTAGATAAGAATGAACTGTAGTTAACTAAGTAACTGGCTAAAGTAAAACTGAAAGGTGAAACTAAAATTATCTCAAGTAAGTTGATAGAGGGAAGCAGAAACTGTATGACTATATAACCAGATTTTATATCATTTGTTGAATTAAATAAATCATAGAATAATTACACACATACTTTTTATCTTTTATATTTCATATATAGATTATTTCAATCTTTTTATCATTTTTTATTTTTTAAAAGAACAAAAATTTGAAAAAATTAAATTATTCAAGAAAACAAATATTTTATGATATGTTTGTTGCATTTTAAATCTTTTATTTCATATTATTAATTATATTATTTTAATATATTATTTTATATTAATGTTAGTAAATTTATAAGCACTATTTGTAGAAATATTTATAAATAGCATAATCAAAACATTATATAATAATAGAAAAAACTATGAAAAACTCAAAGTTTATAACTATTTAATCAATATAAATGTTAGATGTTAGAGCTAACTTTTCAGTCATGTTACATGATCATTTCATAATGAAAACAATTTGGCAACAATCCAAATGTAAAGTTAGTAGAATGTTGAAATTAAAATACAATCATTAATTAGATAAGTATATATATTTATATATGAATGTTGATATTTGTATAAATAATAATTGAAAATATAATATGTAATTTGTAAAATTAATTTTTTTCCAATTTAGGATGTTATGAATATTATAAATAGTATAATTAATAACTAGTATATTATAGCATTAAATTAATATTTAAAAAAGATAGAAATAATATAAAAAATTATAATTAATTTATTAGTTATTTATTATACAATAACAATTAATTAACATGTGGATAAATATGATTTTTATATATACGATGAGCAAGAAGTATATAAACTTAGATACATTATATGCATTAGAAGATGAGGCAATAATAATATTAAAATTTTATTTCATATTATAAAAAGCATTATATGGATATTTGATAAATTAATCCTCTTCTGCTTCTAAATTTATACGGCTACCAAACTTTGCATATAATTTTGTTTTTAAATCAGTTATGACATTTTTTAAATCGATACATTTACTTTCCAAATTTGAGATTTCCTTTTTTTTCTTCTCTTTAATTTCATCTAAGTAATTCTAGAAAAATAAACAAAAATAAAAAAAGATGTATAATATTATATTACTTTATATCATTTCGAAATATACATGATAATAATTATTATTAAATTTTATACCTGTGTCCTTTCTAAATCTTCATAAATAAAAACTTCACCAATGTGATATGGAATTTTTGCATCTTCATCTAAAAGAGATATTTCATCACATGCATCTTCTAAATTCTTTAATTCATTCTGTAAAATATGTATCAATGTATGTATGTAAAATTATACATATCCAAATAAGGTTATAAATTGCACAAATTAACAGAAAAACATTAAATTCATTAATACTTGTTTAATTTTTGATTCTTCTTTTAAATCATCCATTTTAGCATTTTGCCTTGCAAATTTATTAATTTTTTGTTGATCTTCATATGTAATATAAACATCGGAATCCTATAATGCAAAATAGGTTAGATTTAAATGTTTGTTATATATTACATAAATAAAAAAGTTTGTATCCAAACTTACCGGTTGAAATCCAGTTTGAACATTTTTTCGTGCTGACATATTCGTATTTTATTTTTAATTATATGTATTTAATATTTTGATATAATATTTATTTAATATACTGATATAATAATTATTTAAGTAATAATTTTAAAACAATGACATCAAATACTTACAACATTGCTTCATAAAGCTAATGTCTTTAGACACGAAAATAGAAAGGAATTTAATTGTTGAAAATGCATCAATAAGTGTGTTCTTTTTTAAAACGCTTTTGTATCTTATACTCATATATCAAATTATATTATTTTTATTTGAATCTGATTAATTGTAAAAAATATATATATATAATTTAATTATAAATTTTTTTAATTTAATTATTTATATTGTTTTTATATCAAATTTTTATTCCAATATTTGTAATGTAATATTTATTATTACAATAAATATAAATTTTAATATATAAGAATTTTTAATGTATAAAAAAATAAATGTAATAATTTTTTAAATCATTATTTAATTTAATATATTATAAATATTAATATAAAAAAGAAAAAAACCAAAGGTCCCACCGAGATTTGAACTCGGATCGCTGGATTCAGAGTCCAGAGTGCTAACCATTACACCATGGGACCTTGTGAAAACAACTTTAATATAAAATTTTTAAACTAAAATGTTACATTTTTTTTTATTTCCAATAATTTTTGTTCAACATAAATTTTATCATAAAAAGTGAAAAACTTAAGAATAAAAATGTTTATCGATATATTAATTACATATTATATTATTAATATTTATATATTATGATTTTTTAATTTACATAAAACATAAATTATAAAACATTAATTTTAAAAATTATACATATCATTAATAAATATAATATAGTATTTATTATTTTATTCATTAAAATAATAAATTTATAAAACAATATTAATTTAATTTACATCAATTATTTTATCTTCATTACCATAATTTATTTTTCTTATTAAATTTTTGTCTTCTGTAATACATATTTTTTCAAATTTTATCTTTCTTTTTTTTTCTATTTTATGGATTCTTTTGTATTACATATTTCCAATAAATTATATTTTTTAAATTTATAATAATTAGGAGCAACAGACATAAGACAGACACCACGTACCATTTCCACTATTACAGCAAGTTCTGGATTTTTTAGATCTGCTTTATTTCCAGGATTCTTTTTGTTTATTATTTCTGCTAAGTCTTCAATGATTTCATCTCTATATATATTATTATTACTGTGACGACTGTAATGAAATTAAATTATTGTACATTTATATTAAAAACATAATAAAGTTACAAATAATTTATATATTAAAACACATACTTAAATACAATACTAAATGTTTTTGGTTCCTGTGCAAAATATTTTTCAAGCATTGCATCTGCTTTTGATTTAATATCATTCATATTTGCTTTACAAATAACTTCAATTGGAAGTAATCTTAACAAATATCTTGTACGTTGCTGTTTTGTATTATATAATTCAGTGATAATTTTAGTAACTAATTCTAATGGATTTGTCAAAGAACTCCTTATAAAAACTATATTTTTAACACCAGTATCAATTACCTGATAGAAAAATTATAAGCATTTTAAATTTTAAAGAGAAATAAAAATATATATAAAAAATTTACCTGAAATCTTCTGGCATTTATTGGTTTTGAATATTCTGCTTTTAATTCATTAATTTCTTTATTTAAAACAACTGAAATATCATCTTCATTATCGTTATATTTTGTTTCATCTTTTTTTATATCAGAAACTTTAATATTCTCATTGTTAGAATCCTTAAAATAAATAGAATTTGATAGATTTGTATTTTTATATGTATTTATATTATTGTTAAATTCCACTATACCTTTATAGAATCTAATCCATAAATCTCATCAGCAAATTCATTAAGTATTTTATAAGCATCACGTACACATTCCTTTTCAGAAAAATTACATGTGCATAAAAAACCTTTCATACCTGGTTCCAAATTAAATTGTTTACGTTTTTTTTTATTATTTCCATGATTATGAAAGTAATTTTTTTTTCGCTTTTGAGCATTCATTTTTTAAAAATTTCTGTATCATAAATTTTATTTTATTTATAATATTACATTTATCTTTTATTATAAATAATAAAGGGAACTATGTCAATACAATTTACCAATATAATTGCTTAAATTTTTCGATATAAATATTTTTAGACACTTTAGCATTAAATTTTATATTTCAAATATACTCACACTCTTTGTTAAAATATTTTCATATATCTATTTAAAATATAGCATTAATTATACTTTTTAAAAACTGAGTTTGTTTAAAATTAAATTATAACCACATGAAATTGAAGTTATAAATAATGATATAAATATATCTAACATATTTTTGTATTAGCTTAATATCTTAAACCAAACTCTTGTTGCATCATTTATTCTTATTCGTTGATAAAATAGTTATAATAATTATCTATAAATGATAAAGAAACAATAAAGCAAAAAATGATATTATAAATTTAGTATAGAATATTGTAACAAACAATGCATAACAATACCACAGATTAGATATAAAAATAGATTAGTCACGCATTATACTTTTGTGACTCGAATTTTTAAGATTTTAGAATCCTATTTTCATTGTCATTCGCATCGTTACCAACAGAACGCAGAATTTGATTTTGATTTGAATTTTCAGCATTTATTTTAATAGGAAATATTAAAACAAATAAACATACATTTTAAAATCTATAAAATCTATAAAACAATCAATCATAAGTCTAAGATTATTTAACGAGATAATAATGAGAAAAAGAGATTTAGGTTAATAAAATTCCTCGAATTTTTTAACAATAATTATTATTAAATTAATATTAATTAATCAATATTAATTATCATATAATTTAATAAGTATATTAAAAAGTAAGTATATTAAAAAAGGAAAATTAATTAATTTTTAATATTTATGTTTTTTGAAATTTAATATTTTTTTAATTTGTGTTTTCTAATCTAATTTATATTTCAATATTTCCCAAAGAGCTAATATTAAATTATTTAATTATGAAAATACTTTTATATATTATATTTTACGAGATTAGTTAGATAAAGGAGAGTTAGTTAGATAAATAATTACCGTTAATAAAGAGAAAAAGATATAATAAAAGTATAATAAAAATATATAATAAAAATTAATGCCATTTCAACAGAATATTATAACTAGTATATAAAAGAAAGCAGATAATAGGAAAATAAAGATAAAATAAGAATTGATCGTTAATGCTATCTTTTAAATATTAATAAAAACATTTTCTTAAAAATAGATAAGAGTATACTAGCGAATCAGCTCCTTTTTTAAGCGTCAAAAGATATATAAATACATCTTTTAAAAAATATTTGAAAAATAGCGCTAATCTCTAATTCTTACTCTACCTTATCCTACTTTTCAAGAGATATCTTTAATATTCGAAAGATAATATAAACGATGAATTCTTATCTTTTTCCGATTATATTTTCTTCATTTTTGTTAATTTCGATAACATTCTATAGATGGCGCTGATTCCTCAATTTTTATCCTATCTCTGTCCTCTTCTCATTACTTACTCTTCTATACTTGTCTGCAAAAGTGTTCCAAAAAATTGATTAACTTTATTATCTTTTTTTTGTCTAATTTATTAATTAAAATTAAAATCAGAGTCTAATTCAATCTAATTTTCATATGTCGTAAGTACATGTATATTATATTCTTTTTTTTTATATTTATAAGTGGTGTTTATATATATTTTATGATATACATATAATTAATATTATGATTTTATCATATTATAAAAATAACAATTGCTATTACATAAGCATCTGTAGAATTAATAATTAATAATTAATAAAAAAATTATAAAAAATCATTCAATACTATAAAAAATAGTAAATGCAAGAGATAAATATAATGTAAGATAAGTTCGCAAGTGATAAATATGTTGCAAATAAATATGATAATATAATTTGAACAAAAATTTTATATTTTAAAATTCTAAGAATTTTAAGAATGTGTTTTAATTTCAATAATTATATTTTCAATAATAATTTCAATAATTATATTCTTGTAATAAAAAAATTTGATTGAAATTAAATTTAATAATTAAATTGAAAAATTAGCCAAAAATTTTCTGTTTTAAAATTCTAAGAAAATTTGCGCATGCAAATTCTATTGTTTTATATTGTAATATAAAATAATTGGCTAAAAATTTGTAATATTAAAATTTCAAAAAAAATTTTGCATTTCGAATTATTTTTTTCTAATATAAAATTTCAACAAAATATTTATCTAAATTTACAATCTTAAAAACAAGGGAATATAATTTAAAGAAGAAATATAAAATTTTTCTCATATTTTTTTAAAACTTAAAATTTTATGAAATCGGCCAAAATTTTTCAACCGAATTTTAAAATTTTATATTAAAAAATATATAATCTGACGGATAATATACAGAAAATTTTATAAAATTTAATATGTTCACTTTTTTTATATTTATCAACATTTATACTTTTTCATATATTTATTTTTGCCATATTTTCAAAAATTTTTTTATCATTTTACCCAGTTTTAAAAAATTGAGAAATATTTTTATTTTATTTATTTCTTTGTTTTATATTTTTAAATTAAATATATTAAATATATTAAATTATATTAAATTATATATTAAAATATATTAAATATATTAAATTAAATATATTTTAGGAATTACTTACTAAGAAAGTATTTTTTTTAAAAGAAATTATAGATTTTGAAAAAAAAATTAATTAATATTAACAAATAAATATTTTTTAAAATATTACTTTTTTAAACTTTTTAAATTATTTTTTGAATTTATAAAAAGAAATATAAAAATATATAAAATATATATATATATATATATATATATATATATATATATATATCTATATACGAAATATTTTTAGTTGATTCTAAAGATTAAAATAAACACAAAAAGTGATATACAAAAATGTCAATTATTTATTTAATTAGAACCAATTTAAATTTATATTAGACAAAAATCAATGGATACAGATAAAATCAATCTATCTCTTCATTTAATATAAATTTAAATTACTTATAATTATTTGTAATTATTGTTTAATAAATAATCTTCGATTAACATTTTTGTATATTAATTTTTGTATTTGTTTTAGTCTTTAAAATTAATTTTTCAAATACCATTAATATATTAACTCTATATATCTAAAATTATGTATAAAATATATTGTGATTTATTACGTCTTTGATTTAATTAAGTTACAAAGAAGACAGATAAGGAACACACGAACGAAGAGTTATTGAATTAGACATATACATATTTAGTTCATGATTTAATTATCAATAGTATTATAACTTAAGGAATTTATAACTTAAAGTTATAGTAGATGGCAACAAAAATTCATTTTACCATAAGAAATTTTTTTTTTAATTTTATCGACAAAAATTATTTTTACTAATAATCTTTCTTAACTTATTATATTAATTAAATATATATATTTATCAAAATTGTTATAAAAATAATAATAGATATCAAAATAAAAATAAAAAAAAATTCTATTATTTTCAAATTACTGATAATCTTCAAGATTAGTTTGTTAATAGATAGAATATGAATTAATCCTTATAATATATATATAGGTTTATATTTATTTATATTTTTTATTTAACAAGAAAAATAATATTACAAAGCAAGAACAAATTCAAAGATTTAAATTTATGATTAGAAATAAATAAAAATTAATTATATTAAGTTACTTTAAATATATAAAATATGTAATATACATATTCATTTTAATTTTTTAAAATAAATTTACTTTTTTATGTTAAATGATGATTAATTTTAATGCGTCATAAAATGCGTTCACTATCAATGCCAAATTTGTTATGAAATAGATGTTTGCAGTTTTACCTTGGCAAGTGGGAACAGTTTAAACGGGCAGTGAAAGGATCCAATGCACGCACACGCTGTAATACTATAGATTATGACCACGCCCCGAATCCTGTGTGATATATAATAAAATAAGTAAAGTAATAAATTATAATAAATCAAAAGTCAATACCATCGATCACAGATAATGATGGATTTATTTTCTTCAAGCTAATTTTTGTAATTATTAATCTAGTTATAAATACTTATTCACTTAAGAGAAATTTATAGGTTAAATTTTGAAATTATAAAAATAAAATCAAGATTAATATTTATTAATAAGAAATAAAAACACAAAGAAAGTTAATATTATTATTTTTTGGAATAGAAAATAAAGAAAAGAAAGAAAAATTATTTTAAATTATATTTAAAAAAAGAAAAATTTTTAATTAATTTTTAATAATCAAATATACAATAAAATGTATATATATATATAATATATATTCCATAAATATTTATTATAGATAATATAATATTCAGTATTATTATATATAAAACAATTATTTATAAAAAAAGTTATAATATAAATATATTATTTTTATTGTATTTCAATTCGATAACGAATTTCATATTATTAGTTTCTCCTTTTATATTAATCATATAAAAAGTCAAAATAATTTATTAGAACTGTAAGATTTATTCCTGTAAGAAAAAAGACGCAGGATAAAGACAACTGTCAAAAATGTCATAATACATAATCTTGATTTCATGCGCGGCTTTTAAAAAAAAAGATGGCAGCAGTAGAGCACGTGAATGATTGTGACCACCCCGTCGAACATTCGAAGAAACCGTGAATCTTTGAATTCCTGGAGCGGTCATTAGGACAAAAGTATACCTGTGTCTACGATCCTTCGTAGACCTGTTACCTTGGAACAATGCCTATCCGACAAGTGTTTTCATATCTGATTGACCCATCTTCGAATGGAACTTGGACAAACGGCTAATTTTTCTTCGAGCTAACGATCTTCGTATACCTGATATATCCTTTTCTCCCTGTCTTTCCATTTTATCTATTCAATTTTGTCTCTTTTCCACTTTTGAGAAAACATCTTCAGAGTCACGCGACTGATTCATGCGAACCAATCTTATATCATATTTACATCTCTTTTTTCAATACCATTTTATAATATTTAATTTCATTCGTTCTCTAACCTAATCTAACCTAACTAATTGGTATTCTGTAGAAAGATGAAATCAATTTCAACGTTGAATTTTCTTCTCTCTAATGCGCATCTCTCCTACGTGAGCGTTGATGTCTCTCTTATCAAAGTATACAGTTTTGATATCATGTTTTTTTTAATTTTATTACTTTTTTAATTTTATCATTGAAAGAAATTGATCTTATCATTTTGAAAGAGAGATGTACTTTTTTGAAAAAAATATATATTTTTTCTTAATCCTTTAAGATTTAATGTTGCATTAATGGAACATTATTCATTTTATGAAGTTGTTGAAAATTTACTTTCTCTCTTAAATATAGATAATATTTTAATTAACTTTCTCCTATACCCATATGTATTATGTTTCATGATAATATTTAGCAATATTTTCTAAGTTAAACTATTTTCAATTAAAATTAACAATGTTATGAAATTGTAAATTTGAATTTTATTAAATTGTACAAATATTTGCTTCTATTTTATATGATGGAATATTTAATCTTCAATACAAATAGGATTTTGATAATTTCAAATTAAAATAAATTGTTATATAATTTCTCCGCTTTATTATCTCTAACATTCATTTTTAATGCAAGATTTAAATGAATTTAAGTCTTAGAATTTAAGTTACTTTTTTTATTAAATTAAATGAAAAAAAAAATGGAGAACTTGAATCTTGAATCAAATTAACTAAATGTGTTTCTTCTGCGCAAGAAATAAAGATAGAAAATCGCTAACTTGCGCATAATGTAATCAATATATATATATATGCACAATATTCTAATAATATAACTCTTTTAAATTTATAGCATGATGTAATATATTTATTCTCTTATCTAACGTTCTTGCATGTATGTTTAATAACAATTATATATAAAAAGAACATTGAAATATATTCCATATATTCGATATTTAATGATCCATAATATTAAATAAAATGTTTTAAAATGTTCTACGTTTAACATATTCTAAAAAACATTCTAAGAATTTGTATTCCTATATATATGTTGACAAATGATAATAATTACCTCTACTCTTATATATATATTTTTTAATAATCATATATAGATAATTATTTATAGATTACATGTGTAAAAATTATTTCATTATTTGATCTTAATGGACTAATAAACCCAAGCTCGAATATGAAATAGAATTTCGCGAGTGTCCTTTTTTGCCGAAAACCAGAGATTAAAAATCGCAGAGTGCGAAAAAATTCTCGGTATACATGGAGGTATGACGGAAGCAGCTAAATACTTAAACGCTCGAAACGCAAGCTTAAATGCCGTTGATTGCAGTAGGAGGGAAATGAGAGGTTGCACGACGGACTCATATCTCTCGTAATAGTGATCGTTCTTAAAGACAACCAGATAACGAGTCCTTCCATGAATCGGTCAATAAATTGATAATCATTTTTTGATTCAATCGAAATGTAATACATAGTTTCAAATCGAATATCCATTTGTATTAACATTAATTCCCTTCACTGTCTCAATTTTCTTCTATTGACTCAAGTTTTTTTTTTCCCTTATTGAATGAAATTTGCATTTCTTTTTTGTGTCAAGCATTTAAAATTTATTATTTTAAAATCAATTGAATTGATGTTATTGATATTCGACTTATTTCGATGTATTAAAATTTAATTATCAAAAGATTAATTTAAAAATTACTAATAAAATTTTATTATTAGATAAGTAGAAAATAAATTAGAAATTAGAAATTTAATATAAAAAATTTTGAGTATGGATATTATTGAATTATTAAATTTTTTTGTAAACAATATTTATATAAAGAAATTAATACGGAATTAAAAAAGAAGAAATAAAGAATTACTTAAAAATATTAATTTTATTAATTTCTTTTTCCTTTGAAAAAAAGTTAAAAATCGATTAAACGATATAGAATTCGATTTATGAATGAAACTGTGATAGCAATAATAACAAAACGAGAAAAGAAAAATTTTAAAAATACAGTAAACTACCGACAATAATTGGCTTGTAAATGAGTATTTAGTTTATCTTTAAAGTATCAGAAACAGAGGAAGTTGCACTTTCTATGAGGAATTGCTTTCGTTAAGGAGACTGAAAGGCACGGGATCGAATCGATTCTCATTCATTTTCTCCACGCTCAGACGCTTTTTTAAAGAGATACCGTAGCTTCTGATAAGTTTACTGATGAATTATCGACAGTAAAAAAATAACGACTGCGCATCCGTTTATCGATGTTACTAGATAAAACTTTCGCAATAAAGAATGATCTTAAAATGCAAAAGAACAGAACCGAAAAGAAAACAAACGTTTAAAGTTTATTCATTATAAATTCATTGCTGCAAAGTACGGAAAATTTCAGTTTAATTTCATCTTTGTTTTTGGCAACGACCAGCTAAGAAAAATACGAAGGAAGGTCAAAGCTTCAAACACTTGTGAAAAATATATTTATTTCGTGAAATTACTCGCTTCACCGAGTCTAAGAAAGATATCCTCGAATGGTATCATATATCCGCAAGAAGTAGCCGAGCACATAACGAATAAACAGTGAAAAAAGTAGGAGATCATCAGGAGGGAGAAGGAGGATGAAAGAAAGTGGAGGGGAAGAAGATAAGAGAGAGAGAGAGAGAGAGGGAGGGCTAAGAGCGAGAAAGAAAAGATAGAGAGAAGCAATGGAACAGGTAAAACAAAAAGTGAGGAAAAAATTGAAAACCAGTCTCTCAGTCAGGAAGGTAGTTCTTCGGAGTCTAGCAGACTGCGGGCTCGCTCTCTTCTCCTTTTCCACCACCATCGCTATCAGCAACCACCACCACCACTGTGTTCGGCAACGACTTTACGGTAACCAGCGGCTGCAGCACCACCACCACCACTACCAACTCGCTTGGCTACCATCGCCAACACCTCCTTTTCCTCCTCCTCCTCCTCCTCCTACACCTCTTTCCCTTTCCGCTTCTCCGTTTCTCTCGGTCCACGTCCTTCCTTAATTCAGTCCAATGAGAGTCGCTCTTCGATTCGTCGCACCCGTCATAGATACCCGGAGCTCGTCT
Organism: Apis mellifera; assembly: GCF_003254395.2. Lineage (NCBI taxonomy): Eukaryota > Metazoa > Arthropoda > Insecta > Hymenoptera > Apidae > Apis > Apis mellifera. Next base: position 2,510,912 of record NC_037648.1, read on the forward strand.
CGATCTTTCCCAGGATACTTTTCCTCTCCTCCGCTCATCCTTCGCCCGAGTCGTAGTACGTAATTCGCAAGTAGTTGTGTGCCAACTTGCCTCGAGTCTCGCGACACATCGATTTCAAGATCGGAATTTAACACAAACCGGTCGGTCGGTCGGTCGGTCCGCGCGAATACACGAACGAACGAATACATCGTGCCCAGAGAAAGTGTCAGCTAGTGCGAATACAAGATAGTGGATCCGCTCGGATGGATCGATTAGATCGTGCCGATTATTAGCCGAGGATTAGCGAGGATTATATACGCAAAAGAAACGGACCTGTGTTCCTTACCTTTGTGCTGTAAAGAAAAACAGTTTGTTTTTCTACGTTTAGAAGGATACGCTTGACGGAGAGAACATGTTTCGTACCAGTCGCAACGCGAACCGGTTGCGCGTGCTTAAAATAGTTACCCGTGCATAGGTTACCGCTCTACCCACCGTTCGCTCATTGGAATACATTTCAGGATTGTCAGGTAAACACATACCGGCGAATCCCGGTTTTAATCGATCTTTTTTTGCGATGAAGAACGGGAGAAGAACGGGGATTCGATTGGAATCACGCCTTTTTTTTTTCTTTTTCTTTTTTTTTTTATTTATACCTTACGTGCCTTACAGATTCACACTCGCGTAGATCTGTCCTCGCAGTAATTGCGATTCAAATCATTATTGTAAACGTCCAATGCATCGCAACGTTATCGATGTCGATTCTACTGCGCTTTTAGCATTCTGTATAAGTTAAGAGAGACAGTTGATTTTGTGCAAATCTGGTATATTTCGTTGGCATGCGATATCGGATTCTTGCGAAACGTTTATCTTGGCCGCGTGCACGCATTTATAGTCGGCCATTTCACGATCGATCGAGTCCCCCTTTTCTATCGTTTCTTAGAACGAGGAAGAAACGACAGGTTAAAATCATGGATACAAAGAGACTGGCGTTTAGAATGAAATGATAATTAATTGCGTTACACGTTTCCGTGTAATTCTTTCTCATATTGAAACGAACCAGGATTGGATACGTTTTATTTGAAATGGAAATAAAATATGAAATGGAGAAATAGTTATATTAATTGAAATAGAAATGATAAAAATGAAAAATATTTGTTAATAATTTTCAAAATCTTATTTAAAAAATAAATATCTCATAGATTGTTGAATGTTTGATTATTTCAAATAATAATAAGAAATAAAATAAAATAAATAATAAAAATTATAAAATATGTAAAATATATATTAATACATTAATAAACAAAATTTTGGCAAATTTTAAATCTAGAAATGCGTATTTGTAAAAAAGTAAAAAAAAGAAAATGATTTTAAGAAATTTTATATAGAAAAACTACCAAATAAAATAACAAATATTAAAATAATTTTTAAATACACTATCATTCAAATAATATTATTTAAAATAAAGCAAATAAAAAGTAAAATAAAAATTTCATCGTCAAATGTCCAATCCTACTTCTTTTATTTAAAATTTTTGATAAGATGAAATCTCCCGATTTCATCGTGTCTAGTTTTACATCCTTTTTTCTTTAAATTTTTGATAAATTTACATTTCGAGATTGTCGTACATGTAGCGAAATGGAAAAATTTTTCTTTCGTCATCTTTTTTCATCACTTGGTCTGGTGTTTTGTTGTCGGTGCCGCGAAAAACGCATGTCCAATAAGAAACGATGAACGGCATACGGATGCGTCAACAATTGATTCAAACTGCATGAGTATTTCTAGAAAGGAATGCACTTTTTTGTATTCTCCAAGTACGATACATTGAAGTGTATAGAGGAGTGTGGGGTCGAAAGTGACACTTTGACTTTGGAATACGATAACTGAAAAATTATTACATTCACAATTATTATAAAAATATATATAAAAATATTACACGTGTCTGATATTATTTGGTCAAAATTGTTTTGCTTTACGATAAATAATAATAAAATTATTGATAAATCAATTGCATCGTTCAATATATCCATTGTAACATAATTTCAACTTTAAAAAGCTATTAATTTAGTATATATTTATTAATTATTATTAATAATAATTCAATAAATATTGAATTAAATTATAATTGGCCTTTTTTTTCTTATACTCTATCTCCATTTTGCTTGATTTATTGCAAAATTAAAATCTTTATGATTTAATGAATAAATCACAATCCATATTTTTGCACATATCAACTTTTATGTTTACTTGCATATTTAAATATTTTAAAAATCATGCATGAATATATTAATATCTTGTATGAGAAGAAATTTATTATTATTATTTATTTCCTATTTGAAATAATTAAAGATTGATAAATAAATCATTTGAAAATAGATCAAATAAGATTTTAGAATAGATAGTTGTAATTTCATACATAATTTATTATATTTATTATAAAAGCATATATAATAATATAATTTAATAATAATAATACATATAAATAACTTACAAATAAATCAAGTTAAAAAAAGTTTATATTTATCTAGAAATCTTCATAATGACATCTTTGTAAGAGAAATGAATTAAAACAATCTAATTCTAGATTTACACATACTTAAAAGTTATTTTATATTACTTACATTGCTTAAAAGTTAAAAGAACATGTGGAAAATATTAAAATATTTCGATACATAGATTTTGAAAAAATAAAAAAGCAAAAGATATGATATTTTAACTAAGTAGATAGTATAGAGGTTAGAATTACAATATATGAATAAATAAGAATTCGAATAGCAAATACGAACGTAGGTAGATACTTTCCATGAAGGCGATTGCCGTTTGTTATTGAAGTTATTCCATTGCCTCGGGCTAGAACAAGGCGAGGCTGTAAGCACGTCTGTCCCTGGATGACGAACGTTTACATTTCAATACAGTTGGAATTTTTCTAAAACCGTTCAGTCTCTAGTCGCAATGCGCGCGGCGCCTCCATCGTGATTCCTTCGTTGCATAGAACATCCACGGCATTTCAATTAGCTACTTCAACGAATAAAAATTTGCAGTCGTTTTTCTCCACGATTTATCAATTGTATTTGCAATTCAACAAAACTATTATTTCGATATATTCTTATTTTGTTTAGATTTCCTTTTTCATTTTTCAAGATTAACAAATCCTAAATACTTTCTTTTTTTCTAGATTTAATAAGTAAATGCATAAGTAAATGAAAGATTGTTGAAAAATAAATTGCATCCCTTCTGTTTTGCAAATAAACTATTAATCATGTTTTGTTAAAAAATGAAATATCGAAATTAAAAAATGGTTTTGCTTATAAAAAAACAGCTTTACCTTTTAATATATTAATACATAAAACAAAAATATTTCAAATGTTTCTTTTATTAAAATATTTTTATAAACTTAAAAATATTTATTAACATGAAAATACGATCATTGATAGATAAGATGTTGAGACAAAAATCAATTATTGATTGCAGAATATCATCTTTATTAAAATTATTTCGATCGAAATATATGATTAATATCATAAATATTTTTATATTTAATAATCTACTTTGAATAGATATCTTTTTATAAAAAAAACAATAAATTATAACAAATTATAATTATAAAAATATTATTATCTCATAAAAATATATTATAATATATCTCAAATGAATAAAAATCCAAAAATTAATTTCAACAGATACAACACAAAAAAATATACCAATTAAAATAAAATTAAAATAAAATTCACAAACAAGATGGATAAAATAAAAAATTATTTTATTTATATTTATATGAATTAAGTTTTATATTTTCTACAAAAGTTTTTTAATTTTTTTACTTGTTTTCAAAATTCCAGAATGCGTTTTGATTTTAAAATATTCCTCATTATACTATTTTTTATCAAAACAACTTTAATCACTTTTTGATTATAATGTGAAAATTGGTACTTAAACATTCATTATACTATTATATTTAAATATTTAAAATAATAAATTTTATAATAATATTATATAATTTTATATAATTAATATTTTCTTATTTCTAAGAAATGTATTTCTTTCTATATTTTTTGAATTTTAAACTTTGATTCTCTAAAAATCTATTTCTTTACTTTATTATTATTTGTTATCTTTTATTTTTTATTTTATTATTATTTAAAACAACAAAATATCTGATAAATAAATCATTTGAGAATAATTTATTTGTAAAATAAAATTTTAGAATTGTTTACTATTCTTTTGTGTATAATAATTTTTTCTATAATTATTATTTATAGAGTTAGATATATAGATTTAAGGGAATGAATTAAAAATAAATCGTTTTTTATATTTAATAATTTTATTTTTAATTTCAATATATATATTAATTTTAAGACCAAATATATTATCAATTATTTTAGGTTGAGATGGTTTAAGTTTAATTTCTTATTGTCTTGTAATTTATTATATAAAAATAAAATCATAAATAATAATATAAATAATAATATAAACTATTGTATTATGATGAGAGATAATTAACACTCATAATAAATGTATGAAAATAATACATTTTATTTGTAAAAATAACAATTCATAATAGACAGGCTTCCAAATGAAATTTCTGGAAAAATCTATCTATCATCTACCTGCTAAGTATCTTGAATCGCTGTAGGTCATTCAGTTGAGTAGAAGTTTAATGAAGTGGCACTTGTCAAAGGTATAGAGAGAGATTACAGAATAAAGGAAGAATAGATAACAATTATCTGAAGGAAATCATCGATTCTTTCGATATTTACTTATAGTTCCTATTATTTTCGAACAACAAAACTGTGAATTCAATGAAAAACGAGGCTTTAATGTTCTTTCGATTTGATTGATCAAAGACAATCGGATCAAGAGAGAATTACATTCGGATATTGAATTTTAAAATCAAATTTAAAATATTGACGCGTTTCCTTTCTTCATTCAATGATGACACAATCTTTGTTAATTGTCAAAGAATATTGAGATATCTTGAACATAAACAAAAAAAAAAAAAAAAAAAATTAAATGAAGTATCGAGCCTGGAATAATAATATCGGCAATACGTGTTGCATCAAATTAAATACTATTTTTCTCGAATCGATGCACGTGTAACAGGTCGTTGAAATGGAATTTTTTTCATCAGAAAAAAACATCGTAGGATGTGATTATGCAAGATATAAATAGCTATTTAATTGACACGTTCAGAAGTTATAATTACGCGTGCAAATCATTTTGCATCGAATTATCGGACATTGCGTCTTTACAATCATTTCTTTTCTTCTTTCCTCCTTTGCAGAATCGTGTATGCTTTTCAATCTTATTATACATATATTTTTTATAATTTTTATATAATTTTTAGCATCATTTACTATTTCTTTTAATAATTAATAAATAATATTTCTATACTTAATAATGAACATTGAATACATTCAATCAAAAGTTAAAAAGTTACTCAATAAAAATGCAATAACAAAATTAAATACAGAATCGATAAATATTCATAGATTATGATGATAGTTTCATATAATGATATTTTTCAATTTTCTTGACAAGCTTTTTATTGTATTGATATTTAAATAACTTGCGATCTCTGTACAAGATAAGAAAAATTGAAAAAAGTTAATACTTTGAATTAAATAACGGATGGATGTTAAAAATTAAGCGGTATCGAATCACTTCACAACAACCCCTACAAATCACGGATTGAAAGATTGAGAACCACTGTTTCGCAAAGAGAATTCCAAAAACGCATGAGATTTAAAAATTTGTTCTTTCGGCACACGACTCCCTCTTAATGACATCCCTGACTCACGTTCATGAATATTCTTAATAACCTTAATCGAGCTTCATGGTCGTAATCAACGTATGCGATTCACTCTGTCTACCGTAGAGACTCGATAGCGGACGCGTGTGTTCTTGCTCCTTGCGAGAGATATGTTGTATACATCGTTAGAAGGAAGTGGCGCCAATTTATCGGCTGTTTTAATTGCTCTCGATAACCTTCTCCCGACACACGTAAACTCGATATTCGAGTTCTTACGATATATATATATATATGATTATCTTAGAAGTCTGACCTCGGGCTATGTATTTTATTTTGTCCGATCGTGGCGAGATCATGCCGAGCGTAAAGGAAAAAAAGTTTCGTCTATCTAAGTTGAAACCAGTTGAACCAGTGTGATATTAATGTTCCTGTTGATATTATTATGTTTGTTCAGAACACGATGACGAGTTGGAGAAGAACGCTTATCGTGGCAATCATTGGAATCTTATTTCTGGCTGCAATCATTAAATATTCTAAAGCCTGCAACGAAGCGATCTGTGCTAGTGTCGTGAGTAAATGTATGCTCACGCAAAGTTGCAAATGCGATCTCGTTACCTGTACCTGTTGCAAGGAATGCTTCTCTTGTCTTAGTTATCTTTATGATGAATGTTGTTCGTGCGTAGGTAAGTTTATCTAATATTTCTATCTTTTGATTCGTAATTATATATAAAATGAAAACGTTTATATCTCTTAATATTGTATTTTCCATAGATCTGTGCCCGAAACCAAATATTACAGATAATCCGTTGAGCAAGAAGTCTCACGTGGAAGATTTTACCGACCCGATGCCAGGTCTGTTTCAAGCGTTAACCGCAGAACCGGATCCGCACGAACGTTGGCTTACATTCACGTTTCCAGTGGATTTTGATATGTCTTTATTTACACCAAAACATGAAAATAAATATACTATGAGTATGTATTATAATTTTTCTCAAATTTTCTCGTTTTTCATAAAAATAAATTTAATCATTTCAATTCTCTATTAATTGCCATGTGTTATTTTTATAATCTCATTTGTAAATGTGACATTTTAAGCCAATAATGTGTTCATTTAAAAGAAATAATATCAATTAGATATGCGTTACCTCTCAAAGACAAATTCCTGAATTCTACACTTCAATATGTTTATGTAAATTTTATTACTGACTGAAAATTAATATTCTTTTCAGAAACTTCCAACGAAGAAGTGCACCCATTGAAACCAAACGTAATGACGGTTAACTGCACCGTTGCGTTTATGGCTCAATGTAACTCCTGGAACAAATGTCGGGCGTCTTGCCAGAGCATGGGTGCTAGCAGTTATAGATGGTTCCACGATGGTTGTTGCGAATGTATAGGGGACACTTGTATTAATTATGGAATCAACGAATCGAGATGCATACATTGTCCAATAGACAAGGAAGAAGATGATTTGAAAGATCAGTACGATGATTATGGTCAAGATGAAGACGATTTAACAGAAGACGACATCGATTAATAATCATCGAGTTTCTTTTCGATCTCGTGCAACGTTTTTTCGTTAGTGGATTGTATTGAAGTTGAAGTTGTGTTAGGGTGAGTGCAATGATCCCGGTGACGGTTGATTATTTCAAGAACTCAATCGTAAATAGTGCCGTCATTTGTTCGTGATATTCATGAATTCGATACTGTATCCGTGTGCAAAGACTGTGGTTTTATGATCGATCGACCATTCTATCATTTTTAAACTTTTTAAAAATTATACGATAAATGATGAACTTAATTCCCTTCAAAAGGGATTCATTTATTAGCTAATATAATTTAAATCATGATCAGTGAAGTTGGAAACTAATTGATTGTCAACGCATTTAATGATATCGCGTTTAAGTTTTAAGTAAAGAAAACAAAACAAATGTAATGGCGTTTTAGAATTGACTGGTTTTATAATATGACTTTAACGGCATAGCACGTAGAAGTCATTATTCGTTTTTAAATGTTAAATATGTATGTATGTAAGTAGTACGTGGTGTCATATATTTTATTTTTCTGTGCCATATGAATCAACTTGTACACATATTAATTCATTTATAATCCATTGACGTGTATTTGATGCGTCAATTATATCGTTCAGATAAAAACCTTTGTCCAAGTTCCTTCGATTCCTTACCTGTTTTAAAACGATTTGATAAATTTTATAGTAGACGCCTATATTTACATAATACAAAATAATAACATATTTTAGATGATCATAAACGATTCGTTCAATTCATGTGTACATGTGAATAATCAAATCATAAAAAATATAATTTATATATCATTTAATATTGCATTTGATTATTGCATTAATATATGATATAAAGATACTATGAGAGATCGAGTAGGAAAATGTTCAATTTTTATTTTCCAATTCATGCGATCATATGTAATATAAATAACAATAGTAGTATAATAATATCGATACTGAAAATTGTAGATTTCATTAAAACTTCCATCACATTGAACTAAGAATAGAATTCGGAAAAATTCCATCGGAAAGATATTAATGAATAATTTTTTTTTGAAAATTATTAATAGACTAGAAAAACAGAGCCAATATCAAATAATTATTTATAAATAAATTCCCGTAGATAATAAAAAATTTACAATCATTTTTTTATAAATTATTCTATTTTAAAGTGTAATTCACTCTTTGAATGATTATATACCGCCTTATCGCGCAATATATTTTATAAACACACTCATTCAATTCTACTTTGTATAGTGAACATTAAATACCGCGTTTTACGCGTAGATTCAATGATCACATAGATTAATTCATATCACGCACTATTAATGCGCGTTATTGCATCGTGCTTATAAATATAATAAAAATTACAGCATTCGAAAAAAAGCATAAAAGTGATTTGCCAATAGCATATTTATACAGGTGGATGTTCATCTTGAGTTTCATTGCTTTCTGACAATTTAATGAAAGGCAAATCGCTGCCGCTCCACATCGAATATAATTGAGATCTCGCGGATTCCTGAAATTATTAATGTTAATAATATAATAAAAATATTTTATAATCTATAGATAGATTGAAATTAATATATAAAAATTATAAGTAATAATAATAATAATAGTAATTATCTTAAACAATAATCATGCATTACCCCACCACCAGCGCTCTCGGAACCTGAACGACTATGGGCTGATATGCAAGAGTCTGTTGAAGAACTGTTTTTACGTGAAGCTAATACATCTATGGTACCTAAGAAATCAAAATTAAACATAATTGACTTTGTAAATTATATTCAATATATATATATATATATATATATATATATATATATATATACTCACCGAGTTCGATTTCCCTATGATCACTATGTGAATGAATGCTATCTTTGCTGTCACCGTGACTACCACTAGTTCCACTTTGTTCTACACAGTGTACAATAAATAATTTATTGCAGTAATAATGTACAAATAAATTTTAATATACATCAAATTGTACCCGAATCTCGATGCTCTCCACTATGTGCACTGTGATCACTTTCTCGTTGTCCTGATTGATCAGAATGATCACTTGATTGATCATGAGGCCAACATCTTGAAGTACCTACTTTTCGAGATCCTGGCCAAATAGGTGAATCATAATTTGATTCAAAATTGCACGTTGTTAATGTAACACCTGGGATATGATGATTTGTATAAGCAGGCAATTGATTCAGAGGTCTAACTCCTATATAAATATTAAGAAATATAAATATATTACAAATTTAATATACGATAATCGTTTGTCGTAAATAATTTTTACTTCTTGTCTTACCTGGTTTACAAGATAATAGTTGGATAGCTTCTTGTAAGCCATCTTGACTAGCCATAGCAGATGTTTTCCATATTGTATCTGGAGTAGTAGACCTACTTCTATCTTGATGAGGTAACCTCAATCGAAATCTAATATCATGTCGTGGCCAATCTGTGATGTTTCTACAATCCCATGGCATAGACCATCTTCTCATTGTATTATCTGATGATTCACCTGACATTTCCGCAGCTGCGGTTTCGGACCATCTCCTCTGAACCTTTTATAAAAAATAATATGTAAAAAGAATTGTAAAATAAATAAATAAAAAAAGAATTTTTAAGAATTAAAATTACCCGCAGAGGAAATAAAGGATATGGTAAAGGTGATCTATGACAATTTTGTACAGATTGTTGTGTTGACATAGAAGATACTAATGGCGATGAACTATACAATCTTTCAAAACATTGCTGAAGAGAAGCAATATCACATTCAGCTGTACCACTCTGAGAACAAGAGCATTCTGCCATTCCACCTAGAAGAATTATTTTGAAGAATCAATTCCAAAAATAAAAATATATCATTTAAAAATCAGTTTTAATTCTTACCTAGACATTCACAGCATGCAACACAGAACTGATATTGTAAATTTATGAATGTCATTAAATTATCTCTAAGTATATCCTGAAAATATGTTAGTCAATAAAAAAAATATCAAACACAATTTTTTTTTAGTTTTTATTTTAAGATTTATTTCTGTAAAGATAAGTAAATTTATATATCTATACATACATGTTTTTCTCCTTCATTTTCTCGTGATTCATGATCTCTTAATGCAGAAATAATGTGATTTTTTACCGTATTGCTGGCTATATATGTTGCTCTTGTAAGCTCTTCCCAACCAGCAAGACATTGTCCTGTTAATCGACATTGTGCTAATGTATCATGTGCAGACAAAAGTGTTTGTAATGATTGAGTCAATTTTGTACCCGCTGTGCATAGGCCATTGAGCGTCTACAATAAATAATATAATTTGTTTTTGCATACTTTAACATAAGAATCATTGAAAACATACAAACCTGTAAATACACTAGCCAATTACCAAGACATTCATTCACTTCTAATTGTAATTTAGATATTTGATTATCACTAGGCTTTGGTTCTATTCCACCTTCTGCCATACTTACATTCTTCTAAAACCTGTATTTGGATTAATAAATTTAATCACCTATTAGCACAACAAAATATAAAAACTATGATTTGACCTCTGTTATGAAGAATTACTTTAAAATGTCACCAAAGTAATATATAACTGACATTAAATATTCATAATAGAAGTTATATTCATAATTAAGTAATAAGAATTAAGCTAGAATAATAATAAATACAATAATAATAATGTTCTAGAATAATAGTTTTATTATAGTAAATAAAATTTTAAAGATTGAAAATAACAATATTGTAACAGAAAATATTATAAGTTAATCACTTACATATTTTTTTCATCATACACTGTATTCTCAATACTAGATTAATAGAGGAAATAAAAATCACAGTTTTGGCGTTGATATTGAAACACGGTTACCGGCACCATTGCTATTCGCCTCGTGCATACCTTAGCACTCGAATTGAACGATGCAAAAACCAAAGAGATTCCTGTGTATACGGTTACGCTCATCTGTAGTTGTATTTTTCAACAAGACGTTTAATACGAAATTTCTTGTCCAGATGCCGCCATTTGTACTCGTTCGGTACGAAGAATCAAATGATCTTTTGAATTAGTGATGCGCAACCTTAATTACATTCCGAATAGAACATTTGTAGTTTATAATAATTTTATAATATTATTGTATTTTATCTTTTTCTATTATATTTTTACAATATATTTTTATACAAAAAATATTTTTTTATAAATGAGAAATATTGAAAATGAAAATGTAAAATTATTGTATTATAAAATATGCATGAAAATAATGATAATTTATGATAATTAGTGATTAAAAACATAAAACAAAATCTTTTGTTAATAAGTTCATAGAAAATATAATAAAAAATTGATTGAAAAGTTCTTTGGACACTACTGTTGTACAATAAACTTGATTTTTAATTTTAGTTCAAGTTATATAGTTTGAACAAACAATATTGTGTTTCTAGCAAAAATTTTCTATTCATGCCAATTTATTATCTTCTATTATTAATATAAAAATTAATAGAAGGAATAAAAAACAAGAAAGTATTTAATTTGGATTCAATCATTTTTTGCATTATTGCAATATTTAAATATATAATATACTATTAAATAATTATAAAGAAATGGAATGAGGTTAAATGTATTTTAATCACGTAATATATATACATATTAAATACATATATCGAATTAAAATAAAATTAATAAGAAAAATCAGAACACTATCAAATTTTAATATTCATTCAATGATAATATATATATTTTTTTTTAAATTTGATTATGTTTATGATTAATTTTGATTATTTATCTTCCCTATTAATTGAATTATGTATTGTTTCATTTATTTGAGAAATCGAGAGAAGACACGAGGCTTATCGAGGTGAAAGGGGCCCAAGCGCGTGGTGACGTAGTGTTGATACAAAAAAGAGAAAGATAGAATAGCAAATCGGAAAGAGGATAAAAGAAGGAAAAAGAGAAGTGAGAAAGATTGAAAAGAGAGAAGAAACCGATCGTAATGGAAACGCGATCGTGCGCGAGGGACATCATGGATAAGTGGGGAGAATGATGTGGTAAGAGAGATAGAAGGGAGGGGCTTAACGGTAAAGTCGGTATAACCTTATAGTAATGTTTTTTCAATTCTTTTTTTTTCTTATTACTACCCTGATGCTTGAATATACCCTTTTGCGGTTCCTATCCTTACAATGGGATGTTTCCTCATGTATGAGAATCATTATTGTGATAAGAATCTGTTGTATTGAATCTATTATAATAGAATCTCTGAAAACAATGCTGTCCATTTAAACGTATGTCCAAAAATATTTATATTCCAAATTTTTTATTTACTTATTTTTAGAAAAGGCATTAATTACAAAGTAATGACTAGTCTTAAAATAGATATAATTCAAACTTCATCTTATTTTTGGTTTCTTTGTTCATTACTCTATGGTAATGATTTACATAATTGGCATTTTAAGAAGACAATATATATTAAATAGAAATAATTAAAAGAAAACAGCAATAAATATATATTATAATGTTTGAACATGATTATTTAAATTTAAATAATCATTTAAAAAATTCAATCGTAATTTTAATAAATAGGAAAAAAATGTGATTATGAAAATCTGAAAATAAAAAGTAATTTGCAATTTAAAAATCCATTTAGTTTTCTTAGGAATAATAAAAAATGAAATAAAAAATACTTTATAACTTGTTCGGTTTTGAGATAGTATGATAATAACGTGTCAATCGTGCACGTGTCAGATACGCACAAGGAAGCAATTACTTCTAAATCAATTGTTACCCCTGCAGAATTATTCTACTAATATGCAACTCTATGTATAACTGTATGCAAGTAAAAGTTGTTGTAGCTGCTTGATCATGCGCAGACTGTTTTACCTTGGGAATGTTACGGATATGAATATGCACAAGTAAATACATATATATATATTTTAATAAAAATCCATAGCACTTATGAACAAACTAATAATCTTCTTAATCTCAAAGCAAACAATATCAAAAAATGAAATCAATACAATTTTCACCTAAGATCGCATAATATAATCATTCGAATAATTCTCTTTCATATAATAATACAATTAACTATAATTATTAGTAATAATATTAATAATATTAATAATTTAGTTTAGAGGATTGATCAATAAAAGATTGATAGATACGATTTAATATTTTTCATTAAATATTAAGAAAATAAAATAAATATTTTTTAATAATCTTTAATAATATCTATGTAAATATTTTTTATAAAGATATCATTTTGTAAAAATCTTAAGTTTTAGATTATAAGAAAATAAAATCTTTTGTTAAAAAAAAATATTTAATTATTATTTAATTTAACCATGTAAATTTTACTATAATATAAAATTGTGATTTTTTTTTTCATTAAAATAATAATAAATGGATTATTATTTTAAGTATTAAAATAAGTAATCGACAATTATATATAAAAATAATATTTCCCGCTCTTTTCAAATTCGTCCAAATTAAATCTAACATGCAATCAATTTAAATTTAATGTTAATCACATATTACATATTTTATTACAAAAATGATTCTATTTTATTTTATTTTTATTTGTATATAAAAATTATTTTCACAAAATAATAACTTATAAAAAATTACACTTCGATACAATAAGTGAAACAAAAAAATTTAAATTACTATAATAATCAAAATATAATTTGAATTTTTAACATTAAAAAATTTCATTTCATTAGAAATTTTTCAATATAATGAATATTACGAGAATAAGTGAAGATTAAAAAAATAAATCAAAAGATAGAGTGAAATAATAATAAAAATAAATAAAATAAATAAAACAAGATAAAATAAAATATGCAATATTATAATATGTATATTATATAAAAACCAAAGTATATAACAATTCTATTTTTTAATAACACTTAACTCGTATATCATAACTCATATATATCATTTTTTGAAGTGTAAGATATTTTTATTATTTTGCTAAAGTCCAAAGAAATATAGCCAAGCATAGACTCCCTCATAATATTTAGTTGAATGCACGCTACATACAGCACGATATACTGTATGTAAGTACTTTCATAATGTCGAAGGAGTACAAGAGACTCAAAGCCTGTGGCACTCGACGGACGACTAGTGAAGGGAACGGATCGTCATTCTCGGTCGATATTCGATCAAACGGTCAACGAAAAATGCTGCTCGAAAGTCATGTTTAATAGTCTTCGTGAAAATCTGCGTATAAACCGAAGTTGTAGTGATTTTGAGTTATATATTTCACACTCTGAATCTATTTATTTATTTCCCCCCCCCCCCTCCGTATATGCAACTCGAGAAACATAATAATGCCAAAAATCATGAAGAGTCGAAAGCAAGGTTATGATTACATATGGAACACGACGAATAATTATTAACAAGTTTAGTGCAAGAAACGATTTGAAAGAAAAATTTAACAAAATCATGAAAGGACAACCGTTGGATTTATCGATCGCATACGGGGACTAAAAACTTGTTAAATGGTGAAAGAAAAAGACTTTTGAATTATATTTTGGCGGGAATTTAATGGTAACGAATTTAATTACGAGAACGAGAATATTTTTTGTTATTGAAACGAGTTTTCATCGGTGCCACGCATCGAACAAAGAAACTTCTTGTGAAAGTTTCCGTAGTGCATGATAAAGTGTTCTCTGGTTGGATTCGCGGTTACAATCTTGTGGATGATCGTGATCAAAGTTAGTGTACTTTCGATGTGATCCCGCCCTTTGACAACAACAAAAAACGATACATCGAGGATGGGACGAGAGATTCTTCTGTTCCTTTTGGGAATTCTCGTCGTCGGTACACAAGGCATGTATTTTCAAGTTTCAATACATTTAATTATTCTCGATTTCACTGTGTACAGCTCAAAATTATCTATTATTTTTAAACTAGATTCTGAAACAATAAATGTTATTTTAAAATATTCATTTTAATTTTATATTATAATAAATATATTTATTGTTTATAAGTTCAGATATTTTTTATGATTAGATATATTTTTAATAATCTACACCATTGGAATCTTCCTTGGACTTAATGAATCTAATAATTTCATAATTTCAACCAATACATTATTTTTTTTAATCGTTTTTTTATTATCATTTTCTACGATTACTTTTGTCAATATAAATGAAATGAAATTTGTGTTTTTTTTTTTTAAAATGAATTTCATATATGCAATATGCTTACAATCGATTTCGAGTCGAGAGCTTGTAATAAATAAATGCTATACTATTTTGCAGTAGCACATGTCATTCAATGTATATAAAATAAATACTTTAAAGTTCATTAAACCATAGTATCGATATCAGAGGATAACAGAGTTATTTAAACTATTCGAAATCCAAATTATACAATATTTTCTATCCGTTCTCGAGTTTTGTATCGAGGAAAGGAATACAAGTATACAAAATAGGTACCGCCTACTCGATTCTCGTCCACGCGGATTTTCTGGTGTCTCGAGGTCACCTGGTGTATCCGCTTCAAATAAAATGTACAGGTTCCTGTCGCTTTGTATTTTGCTTTCTCGAAACCTTGCAAATTCCAGGTTTTTAATGTCTTTTTTTTTTTTCTTTCTTTCTTTTCCAAAGAAAAATATATTTCATATGTTATTTTTGTTCAAGGATAGTTCAATGATAAAAACATGATTCCATCTTGTTGGAAACGCTGTTCCAATAACAGCTGCGATTCGCAAAATCAACGAACCATTCAAAAATATTCATTCAACGGAAGCAAATTTACATTCTCTTTTCCTGTTTAACCTGCGATAATACACAGATATAAAATATCTCGAACTTTTCATTTTTTGATTGATTTTTATTCCATTCGGTTAAATTTAATTTGAATAAAACTGGTCGCACAAGATAGGAAACAGGACTCACTATGAAGGCAGTCAATCGAAGCGAGTTTTACCTTTTGTAATTCTTATTCTCCTAGTTGACCTACATGAAACACCTTGGTAGACATTATATGTCTGGTGTGCATATATTAACGGTCTTATAATATTACTTTGCACGTAATTCTTGAAAATCTATATACATTTAATAACAATCCAATATATATATATATCATTAATTTAACAAGAAACGAACATATTTTTTATAGATTGTTTTTCATTATTTCATCATAAACTTATCATTTTTCGTTCAAAATACTTTTGATTCAAATTAATATTTAAATAAATGGTGGAAAATTATATAGTATAATGTAAGTTTAACTTAAATACCCATTTAACTTAACTCAACATAAAAATAATAATGTTGTAATTTAATGTCCTTTAAAAAAATATATAAAAAAAGCTATTCTTTGTTAAAATCAAACAAATGATTCAAAAACCAATCAATATAAATAAAATTACTATTGATTTCTGTGATACTAATTTTTAATTAAGGAAATTGGAAGATTTGATATAATTTCAATTAAAAAAGTAATTTTGGACAATAAAATATGTATATATAAAAATAAAGTACATATGAAGATAATGATTTGATTGATTTATTTTAATGAAAAATATTATCTATAAAGAAGTTCTTGTATTGTGTAAATTTTTAGGAAAAATTTGACTTGCATTGATTTCTGAACTTTCCAATAAAATTCCAACAAAATTTGTTGAAATATTTTATATGATAATTTAACTTGCCAAATTAGACGTAATAAAGATTTACTAAATGTAGAGCGTTTTACGTCATCGACAGGTAAACTACAGATCTTTTCGTTGAGAATAACGCTCACCTGAACTTTCATTTGTGCAGGTAAAATCGCGTAGGAACGTGTCTTTCATGGAAAATGTAATTGCGATTTAAAAATAACATCTTTATCAATTATTATTATTTTTTTGGTTTAAAAACGTATTTTTCACTTTCTCTAATTAAAATTTTTTTTAAATTAATTTTTCAAATTGAAAATTCTTTTTATCAATAGTCAAATTTGCAATTAAAATGAATCAAACTACAGGCAATATTTTTAAAATGCTATAATAAATTTCTGTACATTTTTTTTTTTATAAAATTCAAAAGAAGTTTAGAAGTTAATATTTCAATAAAAAAAATTAACAATGAACTCTTTGATGAATAAAAAATTTAATTTTTTCATAAACAAAGATTCATTTAAAATTTTTAATTATGTTTAAAATTTTTTTTTTACCTTCCGAGAGTTTATTAAGTAGAAATTTGATAACTCATTTCATTTTTTATTTTTCTATTTTTCAAACAGAATTATCTGCAAATTCGATATAAATTATCAATATACATACATACATACATACATAAAAAAGTCCAGTTCGCACGCCTTTGACCAATCCAATTCCAGAAACTTATGGAGATCGTTATTGATAAAAAGATAGGTTAGGTTGATTTGCAAAGAAGTGAATTGATAGCCGATATATATAATGTATAATAGAAGCTTATACTGAAATGGGGAAGTAAAAGCGTCCTCGAGATTCTAGGCGAACGCTTTTCTTTCGTTCTTGCAAAGAAGGAAGCGTGTCGAACGTTATGGACTTGCACGATTCTCGTTTCTATCGAGCTAAGCTGAGACTGTCGTAACATTTAACTCTCGACGGTTTGACTGGATCGAAGCATGCGAAACTCGCGATAACTTGTGCTAAGGATAAACTACTTGTTGGGTGGGGCACTATGTTTCGACAATATACAGGTGAAATTTCAAACGACAATAAATCGCTTCCTTTCTCTTGTGATCAACATGTGCGACGAATCATATATGTTTTGGTTGTGGCAGTATGTTCAAAACTCAATCATTAATATCAACATATTAAACTTTATTATTATGTATTTAGAAATTTTGAATTGTTTCATATTCATATATATTCATATATATTCATATATATTATTGTTCGCAAATATTATTTATCTTTATTTTATTCGAAAAGTATAAATGAAATATGATGTATAGAATGTACATATTTTCGAAATTATTTTTTATATATTATTTTATAAAATTGAAGTATATATTATGTATTTAAAAAATGAATAGATTAGAAATTTATCATTTCAAAAAATTCTTTCATAAAAAATTTATTAAAAAGAAAATGAAATTTTTTAATATATATTTATAAAATATAAAATAGTAACAATAACAAAATTAAAAGAAAATTTAAAAAAAAATATAAAAAGAAAAAAAATTTTTGACTAATATATAAAATGAAATAATGCTTAATGATAATTTAAATAATATGAATTCAAATTAAATTCAAATAATTAAATATTATTAAAATTTTGTTCATATAGACGGATTTTCATTGTATGAATATTGTTTCATATATCAATATAAATAGATAATTATAGAATCTAAAATCTATTTATAATATAAATATTTACAATTTTGATTTTATCAAATAACTAAATATACAAGTGTACGTGCAAATTTAATGAAACAAAAATAGGAAAGTTCATTGCTGTAAGTGAGTTTTCATTTTCTGACGCGTTGCAAGGTGTCGCAAGTCACCGTCGATCGCGATGACACATGCGCCACGTGTTTTGCCAGTATATACAATAGAGGTTAGGAAATTCACAAAACTTTCTATCATTCTTTACCGATAGAAGGAATAATAGAAATCTTTTTACAGTAAAAAATCAGTCGATTTCAAATTAAAAGGATTTTAACAACAAAGAATTTTAGCACAAATTCTGAAGAGTTAAACTCACTATCTACTTCTTCCAATGGATCTTTCTTTGTAGAATTAAAAAATGTTAACCGGTTTTCTGATGTCCTACTGATGTACTGTCCAAGTAATTGTAAAATTCGCTCTCAATATGTCCCATTTACATAAACGCAACAACATGTAATATGTGCCATTGCGATTATATATCTTTCTTTTTAATTTTTATCTTTATATATAAATTATATATATTATAAATATCAAAAAAAGAATACGTTATAAGTTATACATTATGGATTCAAGTTTTAAAAATAATTTATGATGTTTGGAATCGTATCAAATTTTCTGTTCATTTTATTATTATGAAATTAGTACTATAATTTTTTTTGTAATATAGATCACAAACAGATATGTCCACTTTTTAATTTCCTGACAATTGTTTTTTAATATTATTATATTATACTATATTTTATATTATGCTATATTATACAAATACAAATAATTTGAAAAGCAAATTAGAAATATTGATATATTATTATAATGTATTGATACTGCAATAAACATATATCAATAAACTATTCCATTTTTAACATTTCATAATGCAATATCGATTCAATCGAAAAATAAATATTTTCGTTCGAAGAAAATAAATGTTGATCTATATTTTGAGAAAATTAATCATTATTATAATATTATGATAACGATTATATTATTTTTGTTATATTGCAAAAAGAAAACAGTATGATTGAATGAGAAAGCGATGTATAAGAGGAGAAAGTAGCAATAAAGTTTGAAATTAATATTAAGTTAAAGATATAATGAGATATAATTGCTAAAGTTTCATTTTTTTAAAACTGCAAACAGAAAAAATAGGACATTAAAAATTCCAAACATTGTAAGAATAAATTTATCAAATTTAAAAAATTCAGAAATAAATTACTATTATTTATACAGAAAGAAAAAAAATGATCTTAATGGAGAGAATGATTTTAAGATAAATGATCAAATAAAAATCATAATTTTAATTTAATAGATTAGATAATACATCTTGATGTGAACAAAATAATAAATATAGATAAAAATTAATATTTAATTATAATTTTTTTTTAAATAAATGATTTGATTGTTTCGAAAAATAATATTTTGTTTAAAATCATTTTTTATTTTTTTTTTCTTGTTAGATTAAATTATAATCGACCTTCTATTTTCCCACACACACTTTAAATATTACACATGTATGATAATATATTTACTATTTTGTTTTTAAATACATTCACTTAAAAAAAATTATTTATAATTTTAAAAATTTATATTAATAATTTTTTAACTGATTAGAATTTCTTTATTTAGCAAATACTATTCATTTTAAAATTCAATGAATACTTTCTTTCATTATATATATATTTTTTTTATCTTTTTCGAATTGTCAAATCATGCGAACAAAGATAAAAGAAAATGACGATAAATCACGAATTATACTGTGGTGACATGCTTTACCGGTAGTAGTCCCGATTCGAAGTAGCTCCATGTCGTACCGTTATTTCGGCTTCAAAGTTTTGTAACCGCGTGACCCAGACCCATGAAGCGATCAGCGAATGCCAAAGACCAGACTAAAGCTAGTACGTGTTTACACGTACGCACGCAGCAATTAACCGAGAATTCTCGACCTTTTCGTCTCTTCGAAATCTGGATTTAATGTGATTCTTTCCCGGAATTTATTTGATTTATAATTTATACTTAAAATTATTTTTAATAGCTATAAAATGTAAAAATTGTAAAAGAATGATAAATGATTACATAATTATATTATTATTTTGTATTAAAATATTAAAATTATTATCATTTAATATTTTATTTTTATTCAATATTCAATACTTTAATTGAATCATATAGTTAATCCTTACTTGTATTTATACAAGTAACTTTAATTTAATCCATGAGTTGTATAACCTAGTGTACATATATATGTATATATATAAATTTTAATAATATATGATATTTTTCAGTATTGAATTAAAATTGTATGAAATTTTAAGAATTAAATAAAAATATGATTTCTTTTCTTTTTAATTTAACAAACAAAATTTATATTTTATTTAAGTCAATTTTTATAACCTATATTTTTGGAATCTAATTTTCGTATTATATTAGTTTAATTTATTGAAAACAATTATTTAAATTTCTGAGTTTAAAATTATTGGAATTTTTAAATTTTTCTCCATCAAAATTCTTCAATAATTTTACGAAATATATTTAAATTTAATTCCTTTTCTTACTGCAAATTTTTTTTCTTCTTTACACTTATTCATCTTTTATCGAAAGTTAGTCGAGAAGAAATGACATAAATTTGGATTAAAAATTTGATGTTTATACGTTGATAATAACTTTTGTTATAACCAATTAAGAAATTTAAATTCAAATCTCGATGAAATGACTTATAATTACATAGAAAGTGAGCGGAAGAAAAGATTAAACGTACGGTGAAGAGATGTATGTACGCCTAATCGGAATATATCGTGAACCGTTGCACGCGCGAACGCGTTTGTACCAGCTTTAATTAACTCGTTCGCACGAAACGGTAACTCGATGTCTCATGAGAAACACTACCTTCTCGAGAGTTCGAATAGAGAATACACGCGGTGGCTTTCACCCTGTAAATCGAGTGCACAGGCATAGATTCAAATTTAAATTGACGAAAATTTCCACTAGATATTTGATTTGAGAAGAATTAATATAGGATAAAGCCGAGAAGAGTTAAGATCGTTAAGATTCTCGATTTGAGAATTTAAGGCCAGTTCTTGCAATCGGCCTTGAAATATCGCCGGAAACTTATTCCACGAGTTACACGACTGCGTTATAATTGCCTTTGCGATTGTATCGTTCGTATGTACCACTATTCACCAAACTTACGTTACTATTCTTCTGTTTCCATCTTGATATTTTTCTATTTCCATGTAATGTTACGGCAATCAAACGAATTTTCAATTATAAATATAGTTGGTTTTAAAAATGTCCGGTTTTTAGAATATGTATTTTAATTCTGAATATATTTAATTTTTAATGATTTTCTTTATCATTGTCAAACATTAATTTTTTAATAATTAAACTATCGATGTTAGCAAAATAATAAATAAGAATGAAATATTGAATAAAATAATTTGATTATTTAAAATATCTCTTTTATTTCTCAAAAAATATTTCAAATGGAAATTGAGTATGTATATGATGTTAATAATTTTTGGAAAATAAACATATTGTGAGTTATATAAAAATCAATTTAATTTATAATTTATTTGTATCAATAATGTAGCATATTGTTTCTTATAAAAAAGTTATATTATAATATATAATATATTTTTATAAAAAAATATTAATTTAATAGATAAAATTAATTGAAATGTTATAAAAATTATCATATGAAAGACAATGATAAATATTTACTATGTTCTTGTCAAAATTATTTAGAAAAGCTTTAATTAGATTAAGTTATGATTGAAATTATATATCTTTTGTATCTTGATAAAAAGATGTAATTGTATATATAATTATTTTTTATAAATTATCTGTTGTAAATTTTTTATTATTCTATTATTACGTTAAAAAAAGCCCACAAACATTTCAAAATACTCAAAAATATCACTAAAATATAAAAATATTTGTAATTCATTACACATTTATTATACTATACCTATTTTCAACATATTTACATACATTTTTAAATACAACAATGATTTTTAATTGTTGCATCCATTATTGCTTACATTTCTTAACAATATAGATAAAAATATTAAATATTTTTGTTTTTTAAAATTGTAATTAAAAAAAATTGCTTTCGCGACACACAATAATTAATTTAGCTATTGTTTATAAATTAAAAAATACAATTATATCTATTGTCAAAAGTTTAAATTATAAATCAAATGATAAGAAACTATGAAGAGATAGTAAAAAGTAGAGATAAATATTTTTTAATCTATCTTTAGTTGCAAGAAATTCAATCAATTTCTACTCTCATGAGAATACTTTGAGAATACCATGAGAATTTTATGGTTAATCATAAAGCGCACGTGCTCGTATATACACGTCGATTTCCATCGGCTTCTAACCGCCGAGTTTTTCACTGTAAGAAAAAGTTTCTCGAGCTACATATGGTCTTGCCGATACTTCCCGTATTCAGAATCAACCATAACTTTATATATCATACTCACATCTATTCTATACACGACCTACTAATTTTTATCCTTTTGCAGATGATAGAAAATCTTCTACGTACAATTTCCCGACTCATAGAATTCGAATAATGGGGTAACCGTGGGATTTTGATCAAGGTTTCTCTTTGCTTCGTATCACAGCCATTGTCTGACTTATTTTGAAAGTGAAGTACGGCTTATAAACTGAGCGTGTGTAATGTAATACGCTGTGTCCTTGACTATCCTCGACTTGACAAGAATATTTTTACGTAATGAAAGTTAGAAATTAAATGTGAAAGTAAATCTTATTAATTATCAAGTAATAAGAAATTCCTGTATGCATTTATGCGGTATGTAAATTAAAGATATATTCGAAAATATAATACATATTATTATTTTTATACTAATTATATATCGTATTTATATCGAAAGGAAAAAAAAAAAAGAAAAATTGAAATCGAAAAGTATAATCTTCGATCGAATTATATTTTATTTTTTTAACATTCTAGGAATATTAAATTGATATTTGCAATCTTTAGCAGAAATTGTAATTGAAAAGTAATCAAAATTCTGCCTGCCATAGAAACTGTACGCTGTCTAGCGTAAATAATGCTGCTGAAATTAAAATTCTAGCTTAAAAAACCGTGAACTTTCTACTAAATATTTAACATAACATTAAAATACCATTACCATCGATTCATTAAATGGATATAACCTAGCCGTAATCAGTCTTTTGACTATTTCATATTTAAATTTTTTAATGTTTTTAAATAATTTTTAACATAAGATTTTTCATTAAGAATTTTATTTATCTTAACATTTATTTTGAAATAGTTCATTTTTATCTAATAATAACAGAAAATTCTAATAATTATTATAAAATATCAATATTTTAATTTTAAAAATCTTTATGAACATGTTCAATTTTTTTATTTAAAATTTTTATATTAATACTTTATTATTTATTATATGTATTAATTATCAAGTATATTATATATTATATTATATAGTATATTATATATTATATATATTTTATATTTTACTTATATTAATACTAACTGGTAATAATATCAGTCTTATTTAAAAATATTTTAATACACAAAATTCTGAATATTTAATGCCTGATACTTTTCTCTAACTAGTTATAATTAATTTTTTTTTTTTACCAAAATACTCCTTAACACGTTACAAATATTTTCTAAAATATATTTTCTAAAATATAGAATTAAAGTGCGGCCATCCAGCTGTACCAATGAATGCCAAGGTGTCATTGTCCGATGAATCCTTAGCAACAGGCACTTTGGCGACATATACTTGTGATGCCGGATACGAATTATTTGGGTAAGTGACTCTTTAGAAATATCCGTTCTTTGTGGAATATTAAACGTCATACTTAAACAACTTACAAGAATTCATTAGAGATATATAAGTAACTGTATTGTGGTTGAATTATAATAAAATTAAATTAATTTAATATAATATTACTTGTAATAATTATTAATAATTAGTAAAGAGAAATTGAAAAAAAAAAATATTATTGTGCTTTCCTCGCAATATATGTACAAATAAATTTTCACTTCTAAAAATTTAAGAAAAGAAAAATTTTTTAATTATTGACAACTTACAAGATAATATCTATTAAAAAATCTTTATATCTTATAAAAAAATATTCTATAAAAAATATACACGAAAATAATTTAAGCAATGAGGATTTTTTAAAATCATTTAATCGAGTATCAGAAATAGATATAGAAAAAAATTCAAAAATCTAATTTTTTTTTAAATAAATAAAGATTGATGAATAAAGATCGATATTCAAGTTGCAACCAAGCGATTGTTTGTATAGTATAATAATCGTCGATGGCATTACTTACTCATTATAAACTTTCTCCGTTTTATAATTTGTATGATTGACGATTTGTTTACGTGTTTACATGTTCGTCTTCCGTCCTCTTGTCCTGTATTGTTTACCATAAAGTAAAGAATTTCGGTTATTTTATTTAATTATTATTTATTCAGCAGTGGCACTTTAACATGCAACGTTCGTGGGAAATGGCAAGGAGATCTACCATTCTGTGGTAAGCATCCTATAACCAATTTAATTTTATCTTTATCTTATTGTTTTTACTTCACCTAACCTAACTTCACCGCGCTGGCACATTCGATTACGCGTTTCTTTTGATAATAAGATTTATACGCAGCTTTCTCTTCAAATATACATTGAAACAGTTTCGTGAAAGAATCAGTTGCTCTTTACGATCGAAGAAATTGAACTTTTTCTCCTTAAAATGCAAAACGTAGTTACCTTTCTGCCAAACTAGAAAGTAATTTTTAGTATGCTACAAGATACTCTCGTTAAAATACATTGACCTTTGGTATGGATATTGGTCTCACTTTTTTTTTTATTCGTCGCATTGCGACGTTTCACTTTTGCTGGCAAAATTGGTTTGAAACGCTGATGAGAAGAAAGTTTACGGAGGACGATTTATCGGTAAAATGTTACGCAAGGTTTTATTCGGTGACAGTTAAGCCTCGCACTACCAACTGCAATACCGGTAAACCGTGTCGCGTGAAAATTATTTTAAATGATTGGCCGAGGAGAATGCGGAAAAATGATAAAGCCGGAAGATGAAACACAAAGTACTTAGTACCTGCAACTTGGTGAAACTAACTACGACGCCAGATAATCTTTCTTTTTATTACCGAATATATCCTGTTGCTAATGAACGTTTTGTTATGTGTTCATGACATTATTCGATAGTGTGTTTAATCTAACCAAACTTTGCTTTACATCAATTCCGTTCAAATCGTTTATTTTTAATTTAGAATCTTTATAACCGATTATTATTAAAATCTTGTTAAAATAAATTTAAAAAATTTAAAAAAAATTTTTTATTTTTTAATATATTCAAAGTATAATTTAATATTTATTCTTTAATAGATATCTTTTTTACAAGTGAAGTAAAATAATCTCCTATAATAATAAAAAAAAATTTATGAAACATTTACTAAATTTCAAAAATTAAAAAAACCAGTTTCAATTATTGAATATCTGAATATTAAATATTGAATACTTGTGTTCTAAATAATTGTGTATTGTAATAGCTGAGCTTCATTTGCTTATTATGAAGCTTACTGTTTTACAAAAAAATGATACGAATAAATTATAGTAATAAATGCATTATGAAAAAGTTGACATTTATTGTATGACAAAATAATAGAAAAATAAAAAATTAATTTTAGCTATTGAATGATTAGAAAAAGTAAAAGTATTAAATTTGTTTTTAGATTAATTAATTTTTAGTAATTTAAAGATATTTTATAGACATTTAATGAAAAACAAAGAATCTTATTAAGTTGTATTTATATCTAGACGTTTTTCAGATTTACAGAAAAATCATAAAGAATTAAATATTATAATTTTGATATAATATTTCTGACGCTTAAACTTTTAATTAAAATAAATAAAGTAATAATTCAAATTGAATTTAATTACTTTTTATTTAATAATGTTTTAATGTTTTATTATACGAAAAAATAAATCAAAGATATAATAGTAATTGATATATGTAAATATATTTTATACGTTTGTCTTTCCTTTTAATCTCTTACTAAGTTTAAGTTTATTATTTCGAATTTATTAATTTAATCAAATATGCATTATTGCAGGCACAAACGTAGCTTTTCGCAAGCCAACAAATCAATCGACAACCGTACGAGGCGGAGATGCTAGTCACGGAAACGATGGAGATTCGAGTACAGAACACGATGGGAAAAGATGCACCGAAACGCAAAGCGAGCCTAGCCCTTGGTGGAAGGTCGATTTATTAAAATCGTATTCGGTAAAAGTCGTTAGGGTGACGACTAGAGGTTGTTGCGGTAATTTTCCTTTTTATATTTTTCTTTTTTTTACAAATGAAAAATAAAAATTTAAATATTTTTTTTACTGGTTAAGTTTAAAAATATTATGAATAATAATAGACAATAAGCTGTTGAATCGAAATTAGAAGTAATTTTTCATTTTCGAAAGGTCACCAACCTCTTCAGGATATCGAAATACGCGTTGGTAACAGTAGCGTGGAATTACAACGTAATCCTTTATGCGCTTGGTTTCCTGGCACAATCGGTAAGCAATTAAATTAAAACCTTTAATTATGTGTATCATTAATAAATGACAAAATGAAATTTCAGTGCTATAATAACAAATGATTTTAAACTTTTAATAGAAATTGAGATTTGTGAAATTTTTATATCGCTGTTCCAAATTAAAACATAAACAAAATATCTTTATATTATATAATATTATACTTTTCAAGTTTTTTTAAATATTCCAAAATAAATAAAATATTGTTGTTTCATTTATCATGAATTGTGAATAAATATAATTTTTTTTCCATAAAATAAATATTAAGTTAAATTAGATATATTTATTATATGTAGTTAAATGATTAAAATATTTATTTAAAAATTGATTTTTGATCAATTGATCTTTCAGAGGAAGGAATCACGAAAACGTTCATGTGTGCCAGAGCTCTTGTTGGCCAATATGTGTTTCTGCAGCTAGTCGGTGTGGAGGGAAGTTTGAGTCTATGTGAAGTAGAAGTATTTGCTGTTGATGGTAAGTCATAAATTTATAAATACAAGTCGCTATCAATAATCCATTGTAATAAATAAAATTTCTGTAGAAAAATTTTACTTGGTTTCTCGTAGAGTTCTCAACAGACAGGTGCGCTTACAGCGGAACGCCAGCTGACGCAGATTTGGCTGCTTTCAATTCCACCTGCTATGAATTCGTTGTCAAAAAGGGTGATTCTTTTCAAGAGGCCAGAAATTACTGTCGTGCAAGAGGCGGTGATCTTGTCCATGGTTTCAAGGTTTCTAATACAAAAATATTTAATTATTCATTAATTTATTTAATATTTTCTTTCTATTACATTCCAACTATAATCTTTTAATATTTATATTTTTTGTGATACAGGATGCAGCTTCGGTATATATATTAAACAATCTCGAAAGACGGAAGGACAAACTAAAGACTCAGCTGGTTTGGATAGGCGCTCAAAAGGAACCTTTGATAACGGCGAGAATATGGCGATGGGTTGACGGTGCATCTCTTTAATTTCTGTTTGATTATGCATTGTTATACATTGATTACGGTCAAATCATTCTTTTTTTTTCCCTTCTCACGATTGATCGGTTTATGGGAACGTTTATGGGAACCAGGTCGAAAAGATACGGTTAAGCAACAAGCCGGTTGAATTCGTCGATCCAGCCAATCAATTTTACTTTATAATTATGCGATAATTATAATCTTCTCTTGGTCCAAAATTTGTTCCTCGATTAGCTATAAGAGATCTGTGAAATCGAAGATTGTCTCAAAACAACTGACTGTGCAATAGCACGCACTAATAAATAAAACGTGAAAGTTGGTACTATGAGGAAATCAACGGGAAGTTGATACACCTGCGAGTATCTATTTGAACGTATAATCTCTGCTTATTCTTGTTTGGATCATACAGATAAAAAAATTTTTTGAATTTTTAATATTAGAAGCAGATTATTCTAAACAACGAATGTGCTGTTGCATAGATTTCTATAGGAATCTAATTGAGAAACTAATTTCAGATCAACAGAAATATTGTAATTATTGAATAATTAGCTTTTAATTTATTTGATTTAATGTTTGAGAAAATATTTCTTTTTTAAAGATTATATAATAATTAGCTTTTAATTTATTTGATTTAATGTTTGAGAAAATATTTCTTTTTTAAAGATTATAAAATGATTTATAAAAGATTTATAAAATTTTTTATTATTTTTAGGTGAAATTGTACAAAAACCATCTTGGGGAAAAGATCAACCAAATAATTATAACGGCGAGCAAAATTGTGTAGTGTTAGACGGTGGTCGTAACTGGCTATGGAATGACGTTGGTTGTAACCTTGACTATCTGCATTGGATATGTCAAAGTAGTAAGTATATACATTAATATGCATATGTATAAATGCAGAGAATTATATATATACATGATAAATCCATTTGTACGTTTATCGTACAAGAAAACAAAAAGGTGTGGCTCGTGTAAAAAATTTTTTTTTAATGTAATATGTTTATATATGTCTTTATTTATCAAGGGCCACCTACTTGCGGTAGTCCAGAGAAAGCTGAGAATACAACAATAATAGGGACCAAACGAACCATAGGATCTATAATAGATTATGTTTGTCCCGATGGATATATGCTAATAGGTTCGAAGAGCAGGACGTGTGAATCGACTGGATTTTGGAGTGACGAGCCAGCCACGTGCAAGTGTAAGTTTAATTGCATGCACGTCTCTACGCGAGCTGCATAATTATTTGGATAATGATAATGTTGGTGATTAATAATCATGTGGCATATCATACTAACGTCATATTTTAAATGCTTGTAGTTGTCGATTGCGGTCCTCTACCTGAATTGGAAAACGGTGTAATCACGTTGGTTGATAACAGAACAACTCATGGCGCCCTTGCTGATTACGTGTGTAAAGAAAATTACACATTGCTAGGTGACGTCAGACGTAGATGCGGAGATGGTGGTATTTGGAGTGGACATCAACCTCAATGTTTATGTAAGAAATTGATTTTAATAAATATATTATTTATCATAACAATAATTATAACTTATAATATTACTTATTATTTTTTAGTTGATTGGTGTTCAGAACCACCACAAATTAATGGTGGAGTAGTGACAAATACTGGGAGACGAGTAGGATCTACAGCTACTTATTCTTGTCAAAATGGGTTCATTTTATTCGGGGATAACGTAAGTAACTTTGAATATAATTCAATTTATTACATTTAAATTTATTTTAAGTAATTTCTTCTATTTGTTATGCATGAGCTGTAAGACTATTTCAAATTTCATTGTGTATATATTTCACCTTGATTACAATTATATTATATAAGAAAATTTCAAAAGATTTACGCAAACGATTGTTTGAACGATTATTGCACGAATAGAATATTAAATACATTGATAATCAATTTCGAAAGGTTCTTACCTGTGACATTGGTGGAGAATGGTCTGGTAAAGCACCTCAATGTCGATTCGTTGATTGTGGAGCACCAGCACAAATCGAATTCGGTTCCGTGATCCTAATTAATGGCACTACAACAGTTAAAAGTTTGGCTGTATATACGTGTTCAGAAGATTACTGGCTGGTTGGTGAAGCGAAACAAAAATGTACCAAAGAAGGAAAATGGAGTCATGATACGCCGTCCTGTGAATGTAAATTTTTCAAGTTTTTTGAAATGCGTTATATTATAGCAAATAATTTGAGAATTATAATTATTCATTGACATATAGTATATATATCATATATATAAATATATAGTGATCACTTGCGAAGAACCTGAACTACCAGCTGGAAGCTACGTTGTCGGATATGATTTAAATGTTCACAGTGTTATTATGTATCATTGTGAAGCAGGACACCTACTTCAAGGCGAAGCCAGACATACTTGTGGTAAAGACGGTGAATGGTCGGGGGAAGTACCAATTTGCGAGTGTAAGTTTCACTGTTGAATTTATTAAAAATTTCTTTCAAAAATATATATTTCTGAACATTAATTGAATTCATTCTATATAATATAAATATATAATAAAGTGATACTTTTAATGATAATCTTTTCATTTTTCTATATCATAGATGTAGACTGTGGGAAAGTTTTGCCTGTATTAAACGGAGCTGTAGAATACGTGAATGGAACAACACATTTTGGAAGTGAAATCACTTACAGTTGTACTAAAAATTATAAGTTAAATGGAGTGTCGAGAAGATATTGTTTGGATAATGGTCAATGGAGCGATGCGACTCCAAAATGTGAAGGTGATTATTTTAGAATTCGCGTAATTTATTTTATATTTAATATATAATGATAATATTTTTTTCTCTTCTATACAGAAATTCGATGTCCGGAACCTGTTTATGCGGAACACGGTATTCTATCTGTAACCGGTAATGATCGAATGTATGGTAGAACTTTAATTCGTACTGGAACTCCAGAAAATTCTAATACCGGCGCGACTTCTTATAAAATCGGTGCTCTTGCAAAATATCGTTGTGAGAGAGGATATAAAGTGGTCGGGGAGCCTCTGTCTACTTGCGAAGATAATGGAAAATGGAGTGGTGAAGTTCCACGATGTGTTTGTAAGCGATTTAAAAAATCATACTATTTAAATATAAAATGATCGTAAAATGTTCATTTTGAATAAATGCATTTTTCAGATGTTGATTGCAGTAAGCCAGAACACATTCAACATGGTAGATACACTTTAACATCAAATGCTACTTATTATGGAGCAGCTGCTCTTTATGAATGCGATGGTAATTTTGAATTGGACGGATTTGCTAGACGATTATGTCTCGAGAATGGTACTTGGAGTAGTGACACTCCAGTTTGTAAAGGTAAGTCTAAACTAAAATTTAATTTCAAATTGTTACAAAATAAATGCTACCTATATAATGTAATTTATATGATTATGTTATGAATAATAAACTTTTTGTTAAATTTTATATAAAAATTTTTTGAAATATTTTGTCATATTATTTTTATATTATATTATATTATATTTGTTTCACTATTTATTCATAGAAATTAGATGCAAAGATCCTGAGAAAGAGGGCGTACTATCTACACAAGTTTCAACTCACAGTGTAGGTGGAATAGCTCACTATAGTTGTCCACGAGGATTTTATATGGAAGGGAATGAAACTAGAGTATGCTTACAGAACGGATCTTGGAGTGGAAACACACCTGCCTGTTTCTGTAATTATATTTCTCAAATACTTTGAATTTATGCGAAAATGAAACATAAAATTAAACATTTGATTCAATAGTGGTTGACTGCAAACATCCAGAGCCTGTAGAAAATGGAAGAGTGATAGTAGTAAATGGAACCACTACATACGGTGGAACTGCAGAATATCATTGTTTACCACAATATGAAAGAATAGGACCGTTTTTGAGAAAATGTTTAGATACAAGTTTATGGAGTGGAGAGGAACCCAAATGCGAATGTAAGCAAAAATAATATTAAGAATATATTGAAAAGATATAGAGAAATATTTTCATGTATTATCAATATTTATTATATGATGACAGTTATGCCGAATGAAGTAGCGGAAACGCAGGGCGTAGGAACTAGCGTTGGTATTGGAGCTGGTGTTATCATATTTATATTAATTATTCTTGGACTTGTTTATTTAAGACTGTAAGTAAAATTTATAATAAAACAAGGAATATTAAATTAAATTAAACTAAATTTTTAAATTAAATATTTGTTTTAAAAAACATATTTTTTTAGGAGGAAAGCTACGCCAGTAAAAAATACTGAAAATGTACAAGCTGCTGAAAGAAAGGAAGATCAAAATGCTGCTGTTATGTCTTATGCTACTCTTAATGATGGCACACCTAATAGTATGTATGAAAACGTTCCAGAGGATGGTCTTTATGATAGTCCTTATAGCCTAAATAGTAGTACCTATAGGTAAGAAATCTTTTTAGAGAATTTTTTAATAAAAAGAAGATGATTAAATTAATTTTAAATTAAAGGTATGGTACTAATATGAGAAGACATTACGGTAGATCTGGACATTATGAGGCAGAACCAGTTTCAAACAGAAACGGCATTACAATTAACGGAGTGTCTGTGCGATAGTTTGAAATATAACAATTAGAATCAACCAAGTGTATTTTTTAAAATTAGATATTATTTATGTACAGGTAGAAGGATATAATACGTGAAACTTTGTTATCTTTATTTATATTATTATATTTGGCGTATCGCCGATCTATGTAAATAAGTAAAAAGAAGTAACGTGATAAATTTACGATAATGTTTTTCATACCAATGATGAAAATATGTTATATTAATGAATATTCTTATATTATTTCGAATGTATTATTATGTATATAAAATGTTCTCTTAATATAGAACTGTCTCAAATAACGAATTTATAACATAAATTCGTATGTTGATTGGTTATAAAAATAAAGAAACCACTCTTGTTTTATTTTGTATTTTGATCTATTTTTAAGAACTATTGAAAAATATCACTTTAATTATAATGTAGATTAAATATGTAATATAATAATAATATAATATAGATAAGTTATATATTATGATGATATAGTATAATTTTATTTATTAAACTTACTACTGTAAATATGATTATGAAATATATAGCAACTATATGTATTCGGTTTCATTGCCTTATTAGGTAATGATTTCTCCATCAACAGTTTATTCCAACTAAGGTATTTATAATGACATATACTTTCGAAAATAAACCAATATATTTTCTAACATAGTTCCAAAATTTTTAGCACTAATATTATTAATTTCGTGAATCGATTATTAAAATATATAAATAAATTAACTTGTTTTTAAAATAAAATATTCATTAAAATTTGTAAATGTAAATTAAAAATTAAAAATTGAAAATTATCATTAATGTAATAAATATTACTTATTTATACTTTTTATTTATATTATTTTAAATATTGAAATAATAATTTATTGTACAGACTGTGAAAAATGAAGAAAAAATCGATTGTAATATTTTTTTTCTTGCTCTAACGTGGCCTAATTTTTGGATGTCTAGAAAAGGCTTGAATAATGAATCCTTCACCAGATGGCGTTACTTATCCGGGTGTGGTAAATAACCATAGAGTGACGCGTAACGTGAGTCACAGTAGAGCACGAGTGTCTGTGCTGTTCTGTTTTTCAGATTTTTCTTAGTTTTGAAGCTGCTAATAATCAGGTTGGTAGAAATTTGTTTGTTTATTCGAATGTTTGAATATAAATCCATCTTGTGATTAATTTGTATATATGAAAATAATGTGAAAATTACGAAATATTTGACAGCAGTTTATTTGCTTATATGGACAGCCATTGTTATTGTGTCGTTGCTTCGAAGAAGTGTATACGTTTTTGTTAATATTTCTCGTTTAAAAAAATTATTTTTATATTTATTGTTATTTAAAAAGAAGTAATATCTTTTATATAACAATGAAATAAGGATTTTAATCATATCTAGTAAATATTTATTAAAATTAAATATTGCCTACGTCAAATATATTTATCAAAAATTTTAAAATATAAGATTAAAAATTGTAGCTTGATATTTGTTCGAAAAAACATAAAAATCTAAATATGTTAAAAATATAAAATAAATCATTTTTATAAATAATATTTTAATAAATGTGCAACAATTTTCAGTAATATATTAATTTTTTGTTAAGTTTTGGTTTAAAATTTAAATTAAACATAGTGAATAAAATTCTTATACAAACGTCTATAGATGTAGAGTGTAATGTTCTCTTTATTGAATCGTCATGTAGACGATCTTATTTTTATCCCGATTTTGGTTACGTCGTTATCCTAAGTCAATTGTCTAAAAATAAATAATAGTTCAGTAATGATAGTCTTGTGTAAGGTACGTAAATATATTTAACGTTTACTCTTTTTTCTAACTGTTCTAAATCATGTGAACAAAAATACTCAAATTTACATAACCTCTGTTCCACTTGCAATGCTATCTTTAAAAAATATTTCTAATGAACAAAAGTTTTTTTAAAAATTATATAATAATAATATGTGCTGGCAAAAAATATGAATTAAGAAATTAATTTAATTATTTTTTTTTTCATAATTTCAGGCATATAAACATGTCTTCGCGTAAAACAGCCGGACGTCGTGCTACCACTAAAAAACGGGCACAACGTGCAACATCAAATGTTTTTGCTATGTTTGATCAAGCTCAAATTGCTGAATTTAAAGAAGCTTTCAATATGATTGATCAGAATCATGATGGTTTTATCGATAAAGAAGATCTACATGATATGCTTGCCTCATTAGGTAAGAATATGAGAAAATATTTATGGCATAAAGATTTCTTAAATTGTATATGACAATTTATTTCTGTTTTAGGTAAAAATCCGACTGATGAATATTTAGAAGCGATGATGAATGAGGCTCCAGGACCTATCAATTTTACAATGTTCTTAACTTTATTTGGCGAAAGGCTTCAAGGCACAGATCCAGAGGACGTAATTAAAAATGCATTTGGTTGTTTTGACGAAGAAAATACTGGACACATAAATGAAGAACGCCTCAGGGAATTACTTACAACAATGGGAGATAGGTAATTTTTATGTTTTATTTAATATTCTTTATTATCTTATTGAAATTTAATTATTTTTTATATATTTAGATTTACGGATGACGATGTCGATGAAATGTATCGAGAAGCGCCTATCAAAGGATCGATGTTCGATTATATAGAATTTACTCGAATTTTAAAGCATGGTGCTAAAGACAAGGACGAACAGTGAAAAATCTAAAATCAGCGTGCATATAATACGTTTTAATATGGTTGCAATTGTAAAGTTTGAAATATTGTATTTTGTACATCCTATATTAATGAGAATAATTGCAAATCTAGGATTCATATTATTTTTCGAATAACTGCCTTATCTCTAGATCCTAAATGTATAAATCCTAATATTATATAAACATATGATATTTATTTTAAAATATAAATATTCATATATATGAATTATATAAATGAGTATAGAGAAAAAACGAAATTATTTCATATCTTAACGCAAGTTAAGTTACTGTAAAATCAATAAAAACATAATATGTAATATATATTATACTATTAACATATAATTGTTAAAAAATTGGCATTTATATTTTAATATAATGCATTATATATCAAAAAAATGTCTATTTTTACATCCATTCTATTTGATTTTTATATTAAGCAAAAATTAATTTTTGATGCTTATTTCAATTGAATACAATTTGAAACAAAAAGAAACTAGCTTATCTAAGTAAATGTAAAATAAAAAATATTTATTTCTAATTAATGACAAAATATAAATAAAATACTTTTTATTCAAATTAACAAATATATTAAAAATATTTAATAAATTGAGCAATAAATAAATAATAAAAATATCGATTTATATTTAAAAAGAGAGATATTAAAAATAAAAAATGTACTATTGATACGTATTAAAAAACTTTAAAAGAAAAATAAAATTGACAGAGGATTTTGGTAATTGACAGGCGCGATCATTTCGCGTCTGCGCATTAGAACTTATGTACAGTATATACAGAATGAAGTCTCACGAAGCCGCAGTATCATTTCCACTAGTGCGAGTGTGGAGTTTACTTCGTCTGTTCGATTCGTCATTTCTGCCACTCGCGGTGGTCTTTCTTGTCGCGTCTCTGCTCAGTGATTGTTCCATCGAAGAAAAAAGCGAAGCGAAACATACTGGATACGTGTACACTCGGGAACATTAGTTTTTGTCGATCTCCTTGCAAAAAGAACAGAATTAATCCGAATGTCGTTCGATCATTCATTGACTGCATAACACGATGTGTTTATTGTTTGGTGAATGTTACAGTGAATCGATGTGTTTCGTGTAACGTTGTTCGTCTTGTGAGTGAATTTTCCCTAATTGAAGTAAAGAGATGAGAAATGAAACGAGGGACAAAAGTAGAAGCTATCAGCCGCGAATTGGGTTACGTCCTGTTCGCCTGGCAACGATATATGACGCAACAGCCACCCTTCGTTAGTATCCGTGATCCTCGTGATTTTTACCTGCGGCTTTAATTGCAACAGGACTTTAAGATACGCGAAAAAGAAAAAACGCTAAAGTGCTCTCCATGCAATCAACTATCCTCGTTCCATTATCTCCATTGCGCAGTGAGTTTTGGAGGTTAGCTGATCACAATTAAGAAATTTAAACGAAAGCGACACCCACAGAGACAGCCGGATCAGCTGTTTCCCCAGGACGACCTTTCAACTACGCTTGGTAAGTGTTTTTCTTCTCAAATTGTTATTATATCTTTCGTAATACTATTGAAATAATTATTTCTTTACCAAATATTACGAACAATTTTTTTATAAATATATCTTTTAATCATGAATTAAATCAACTGCGCGTAATAAATTCTCTGTTGAACGATAGCATCTCTGCATTACATAGAAGAGTTCATTTTTTTATATATCGTTACATTAAATAACGTAACATATTTTTATATATACATTCGAGATATGGGATATAATAACAAAAATTAGATATTATTAAATTTTGAATGCTATTTTCTTTCATGTGTGTTTTAATATATAAAGAATAATAATATATAGAAAAAAGACATGAAAATATGTCACAATAAACATATGGAACACGTGACTAAATGAAAGCGCTGTCAAAAGCAAAAATATTGTCTTCGTTCGTCTCGCTATTAAAGAGTTCTTTATTTCTAGACAGTAATTACTAAAGAACGATAGTCAATGATATTCGTTCACAGTTCGGAACGTAATTTGATTTTTTAACGCAAAAATATTGTAGCGTGAAAACGATTTAACGCTCGCGAACAGTAGAATTTTCGGTGCAATTTTCTCGAATCACAAATAAAAAGATAATAATACATAACTGTGCACATTGCATGCGCTCGATGTAATATGATCCAATGCTCGAACTGGTCATATCACTTTGATATTGCATAACATGCTTCTACGATTGCTTAAGAACATTAATATAAAAGCGTAACGAGTCTTGAAATTGAATGAATTTAAGTTGTCTCGTTCGACGATCAACTTTCACGAACTAATTTTATCGTTTATTCCGTATAATAAGAAAGTAAAACTTTTACATTTTAAACTTTGAAATGTTTACATTGGAAACGATCGATTATTTACAGCACGATTTTTTTATATATATATGTTTAATATAAGAACTATAATATAATAAATTTTGTATATTATTTTACGATATAATTGATCACAATGTAATGAAAATATCGTAAATATATGTAAAGATAGAAAATGAAATCGTAGAACCGATATTTTTCACATCAACAAATTAAGGTTTCCGTTGAAACGCATACAAATGAAAGCAGTATTATCAAACTAATTGTATGTACCGAGTCAGGGACGTCTCTAATATGCAGCCATGTTTTCAAACAGGTTGTTCTAGATACTAGTAGGTAATACGTTAAATCTGTTACGCGATTTCACGTTCTCTACCGTGAATCCCTGTTTTTTTTCTCGTGTCATATTATTCTTTCACAATAAGCACTAGGCATCTAACACAGTTGTTCAACGCAGCTAATAGCTTTACAAAATTGATCACCTTGTTGCGTAATAATGTTCATCCAGAACTTAACCTAATTCTTGATGCTTAATATACATAAAAAATTAAATTTAAATATATATAGTAATTATTAATATTAATAATGATGTAATTACATTTGAAATACAATATACTTCAGAAATTATTTTTTTATCATCAAAATTGTATTAATAAAATTTATACTAAAATGGAATATTTAAAAAATGAAAATAAACTAAATTAATTATTTATTAATGATACAAATTCAAAGTTAATTTTGAATATAATCATATTTAAAAAATATATATATTTTCCAAAATTAAACAAAAAATAAATATAGAATATAGTTTAATAACAATAAAAAATATAAATATAATATTTCAAAATTCTTTTTTAGTATTTGCAAAATTACACAGAGAAACTTTATATTACAATGTATTTAATAATATTGATAAGATTATTGCAGACATAATTATTATAAAAATATCTTATTATATTCATCTTCCAAAATGATAATCAAAAATATATTGAGATAGTTCCAAAAAATGGAAAGCAATTGATATATTAATATCATCAATAATATATTTTAATTATAGTGAAATATTGATATTTATAAAATTAATAAATTTTTAAAAAAAATTTATTTATAAGTTCTATTTAATTATTTAAATATTTATCTGATATACTATTTAAAAATGTTAATTAACTTAGCATTATTTTAGACAAATAATTTCTTCTTTACATTAATATTAACCTTTTTTAGAAAATAATTTTTCTAATGATATTCTTGAGATCATTACTTAAATTTAGATATAGATTTTATTTTCAAATTTCAAATTTGTTCAATTTGAGATCTTAATGGAAAAAAAAGAATTATATATATATATATATTTCATAATGAAAAGATAAAAATAATCATAAAATTATATATTACCAAAAATATGGAAATTTATAAGTTTAAAAAAATTCTAATATATAAATGAGATTATAATCGAAAAAATCACATGTTAATCGTCTGAATGAAGTTTGAATAAAAACAATTGTGATAATTATCCACGTGAATAAATAATAACAAAAAGCATTAATTGAATATCCTTTTTCAATCGAATTGATTCAATGTGCTTAAAGATAAATGGACAAATAAATCTTCGATCGATAATCTTATAACCTATATAAATCAAAATCGCAATATATAATTATATCATCCATGAAAGTATTGCAAATATCAGATATAGTATTCGTTAAATTATTACATTATCCATGTTTACATCATTTTTTGATTTAATAATCATTTACCACATTTAAGTCATCTCGTCACTTATCTAGATCATTTTATTTTTAGAGTTACGATTTCAGTTACGCCATACTGGTATTATACTGCTCTCTTTAAAATATTCTATATACATTTCGAAAAATTTTATCATTTTCTTTATATTTATATTCTTAAAACAAATAAATAAATAATTTCTAGATCCATATACAAAGTTTGTATAAATATTTTAATTTTATTTATTTCGTATATATATATGAAATATAAAAGGAATATGACGTTTCAGGGTATAATTAAAAATGTTAAATAATTCATTTTAAATAATAACTAAAGTGCAATATAGTTTTGAAATTATCTACGATCAGATGAAAATACATTATATTATTATTTTAATAATATACCTGATATAATATACCTCTACTTATTTGTTATTAAACTTTATTATGATACTAATTCTGTGGCTTTATTGACTATCGCGATAATAGGAATGCACCATGTACTTGTGAAAGCGAATTGACATTTTTTCAAGGTTAAAATTTTCAGTAAAGGCGATATTTTTTGATATTTCACTAACAATATTTTATTTATTATTTTGTAATAATTTAATTGAATCTATATATATTATATCATATGTTATATTATACTATATATAATATATTACATATATAGTTTTTATATTTTAATTTGCCATATATGCAATATAAAAATTTTATATTTGATTTAAATATTGTAACATTATATCTTTTAATATTTTACTATATGTATGCTTAAAATTGATATTCATCGCTTTTTTAATATATATAATTTTAATATATCAATTATTATTATATTTATTAATTTCTATATCATATAAATAGTATTATAATAGTATATATACATTATAATATTATAAATAGTAATTAAAATTTTATTATTGGAGTTATATTGTTTAAATTTTTTTTCATATATAATATATTTTCTTTTATTTCACTTTTTCTAATGATTAATTTATTTTAAAATTATAATGATTCTTTATTTGCTTACATCTTGAAAAATATAACTTAATTATTTTACATTTTATTTAAAATCTCAATCTGTGATCAATATGTATATATTTTTAATATATCAATATATATTTAAATTAAAGATTTTTTTTATTTAAATTATTGCAATTATATACGTATACAAGTATGTATTAAAAACATATTCTCCAAAATGTTTTGAACGGATGTTCAACCTATGATTCAATCTCGAGCCAAAATATTCAGGTCACTCCCTCTAGAGAGGCGAGTAGGTTAAAGTTTGGTATGTCACGAGGCCGGCTAGACAACATTAGGCGAATGCGAAAAGATTGCAGCGAGTCTTCCCTATGAAAACAGCAACAGTGGCTCGATAGCAATAAAATGTCCATAAGTTACCGCGCAAGAGGGTGCTCTCAGTTTCGATAACGAAAGCAGTTCAGTGGCAAGAGAGGATGGGAGAAAGCCTAGCCTCGAGTAGGTTGAACGACGCCGATTCTAGCAAGGTTAGATATTGCGGCGCGCATGCGTCATATCGATTTCTTCCTTTGCTTTGCCTTTACTTTTGCCTTTACTTTTGCCTTTATCCGTGTCTCTATCTTTGTTATGCGTATACGCGCAATAAATATTTTCTTTTCTTACATCTCTAGTTATCTGAGAATCTATTCAAAAAGAAATTCGTGTTAAAACAAAATGGAAATTTATATCAAGTTATACGAGTTTTGCGATCGGATTTAACTTAAACGTTCGAATCAAGAAGATAGAACGAAGTGTAAATAGTTAAACGGATAAACCAATTCAACTAGTGTTTGTGATTAGATTCCTATTTGGCTAATAGAGTTATAACTTATTTTTCTTCTCCATATTATAATACTTATATAAATCTCACTGGTTAGAGAGAAAGACAAAGAGGAAATAAGAGTTCGATTTGAAAAAACTGAAATACCTGTGGTTCGATGTAACATTAGTCACGTGACCGAGTGCTAGAAAGAATTTTTAGTAGTGGGGACGAGTTCCAAGCGTATATACGTGAGAAGAGCATGCAACGAATAAATGCTGTATATGCATACATACGAGCAAGCATTCTAATCAGATATTTTCAATTATTCCAATTGATAATAATAGGCGAATTAAATCTTTCAAAGGTATTTTCATTGATATATATTTCTTCCGGTTCGTTACCCGAATGAATCGGGTTAGATTGGCCGTAAATCGTGCCGCACCTGTCTGTAGGCCGATCGAATGTTTTTTCGAGGATGCAGTGACAATGAAATTCGATAGTCTCGGATAACTTATATCTATTGGATCGGTGTGTTCACGGGTCAACGGCGTTACGACAATACCGAAAGCCGGACAGGGATAGTCGATGAACAGGGAAGTGGAAGGAAGGGTTGTGCCTAGGGAAAGTGTGGTGATCTTTGTGTTAAGTGCTTGAAATTCGATGCATCCTGCCTATCCTTGTCTCGTCTTGTCTCAGATACGAGGATGTGTCGTTGCCCCCGTTGCTACATATTGTTATTGCTGCTGTTGTTATCGTCGTCATGTATGCGTATACACTTATCATACTCATCAACTGATTTATTCCGCTCGCTCGCTTAACTCTTCATTAATTTTCATTGAGTACTAATCCTAAAGTTTTCGATACACAATCATCGCCTGTTTCAGATTCTAATAACTTTCCCCAGGCATTCGTTGACTTACGTTGCACCGGACCCTTTCGACTCTGCCGATAAGTGTGCTTCATCTTTCAAACAAGTTTCCCCGCTCGAGTTGTACATATGTACGTACATGTATACACGAGTCAAAAGTATTTACTAAAAATTTATTAGAAAATTTCTATAAATATATTATATAAAACTTTTAAATAATTAAAGTACAAAACGTTGATTATTTAACTTTTGTTATAAAAAAATATATATTACAATTAATTACCATTAATTACATAGCAGCAGTATTGTTGATCTACAGCAATAATGGCCAAATCGTGGTAGAGCTACTATATATTATCAGAAATATTCAAGAGCCGGCATCCTTGATAAAAGCGATATTATAAATGTGTGTGCGTCATAGGTTTGTTATAAATATCTATTTTTATATCTTTTATATATTGTAAATTAAAATTTATAAATTATATATATATATGAATCATAAGGACATTTACATAAACAGTTGATAATAAGTCTATTGTATATATTGTTGCAAATACATCTATACAAGCAAAGTGTAATAATAAAGTTTTATGAACAACTTGAAATTAATAACCGATTATACGTAAAGAAACAAATTGTTCAAAATAATAAAGCTTTACAACATATTTTTAGCTCATTAAAATCAGCTAAAAATAAATTTTTTAAAAACGCGTCATATCTATTACCAATAAAAAAAAAATTATCCTATTCATTCCTTTTAGATAACTTATATTCAACTAATTGCCCATTTCGATGATCGTTCTTGTTGAAACGTATCGATTATTCTTTATTTATGGAAGGAGGATTCGAACTTCGAGGCGACGATTCGTCATAATTCTTCGCGCGGTAGAATAAGCGGCGAGGAATTAACGAAGAACGTAGGCCGCGGTCAAAATTAGATTGAAAAGCGAGTAGAGCGACATGCACGCGGACATGACGCGCGTTACATAAGCCACCTAGCGGAAGCAGCGAGCACAGACCGAGTAATCGTACGAAACGATTTCGATGGCTCGATAATAAA
This sequence comes from Apis mellifera, assembly GCF_003254395.2. NCBI lineage: Eukaryota > Metazoa > Arthropoda > Insecta > Hymenoptera > Apidae > Apis > Apis mellifera. The sequence continues at coordinate 2,554,133 of NC_037648.1, forward strand.
AGAGAACAAAGGAACTGGGGTGGGGGAATGGCACTCGAGGCGTACGAGAGTAGAGTAGCCGTCGTTAAAATGAGAGTCGAGTGTGGTGGAAAGTATATCTCGTTATAATAACTCGAGGGAGGGGGAAGGGAAAGGGAGGGGATAACGTTCGCGCTTTTTTGGACGGAGAGCGTCCGATCAAACGGTGTGGAATTGCGCGTGCACGCGCGTTATTATATATTTACACGAATTTGAAACACGGACGTCCATCGACGGTATAGTACGTTCTAATTCTGGCGAATGACTTAACTTCACGGCAATGTGTACGGTTACACTCGTTTATGGTTACCTACGTGGGTGCACGTTGTGTACTCATTTTGCGTCGTGCCTCGCCGTTCACCGTTTTCCCCGCCTGTATCGATCAAAATGTTTGACCTTGGCGGGAAAGATCCCCCGCTTCCACACGTTAGATCCAAGCTCCGCTTGTTGCACGCTTCCTGGTCAACGTCAAATGATGCGCTTGGCAACTAGCTTCGTTTAAAGCGATCTACACATGCTGAAACGTGTATCGCGATACAGATATTCTATTCCTAGATTTTATTAAATTGCGCATCAGTCTCGAACAATCTATACATGGTGAAACTTGAATCTGTATCTCTTGCCTTTCTTGATTAAAAATATTCTCTGTTTAATACTTTATTACGTTACAATATTTGAAATTCTACGTATCTTTTATCTTTTGAATGAAGTTAGTAATGAGTTTCTCAAAGATTTAAAAATAATTTAATTTAAAAAAAAATAATATAATGAAAATAGTAAAATTTCAGATTTTTTTCAGGTGTTTCGAAATGTTAATTAAAACATTTTAAGAGCAATATTTGGATCATTGATTGAAATGGAATATAGGAATAATTGCAAAGGATTTAAAATTTATTTATTTATATTTTCTATTATCTAATGTCTAAAATCAAAATGTTTCAGAAGAAATATATAAATAAGCCAATCTTAATGCAACAAAATTAGATTTATTTATTTAATAAATAAATAAAATAATAAAAAAAAAATAAGGAAGAAAAAAATATTATCGTTGAATTAGTATCATCTCACAGATGCTTGATCTTAGGATCGAATCTTTCGTTCTGTTTTGCGGTTACAAAATATTTACTATACCAATTATCGTATCGATATTAGTCGATATACACACAGATTACATCTTGCATCACGAAACCTCGAAATCGATATTTATATATCGCAATATACTTCAACGTGTGTAAATTGCTTAACGAATGGATCGATGCAATCGACTATAAATTTATCACCAAACTTTCCCTCCGTATATATTTTCGAAAATTTTCCTACGATTTATTGTATAGCAACTATGATTGGTAAAGCGTTTCAATTTTCAACTATTATTAACGATTCATCACCACGTACCTATACGTGCCTATTTATTTAAGGTTAGGAATTCATATTATACGCGTGTATGTATTTAAGGTTAGGAATCCAAAAGGAAAAAAGCCTCGACGCGTCGTATTGTCGCGTGAAACAATTCCAAAGAGATTTCGCGCCCCTTTTCTTGCAACGGGGATGCATCTAGGATATATAGATAGAACTGTAGCCATGGGAAGCATGCGGTATCGTCGTACGCTTCCGCAACCGTAAATTAGGCGAGAGGTGAATTAAGCCGCTCAACCGTGTGGAATATTACTCGGTTATTCGATATATCGATATATCGATGCATCGATATAATTCGATCGTACGATGTGAACGTAACTGAATAAAAGAAACTAGAAAACATGGTTGTAGGTCGTTTGAGAAAATGGAAAAACTTTTTTTTTTTATTACATTATGAACGATCGACGATCGAATTGTTGATGTATAATTTATATTTTTCTTAATTATCTTCGAGGTAAAAAAAAAAAGAAAAATGTCACTCTAAATTATTCTAAATATTTTGTTATCGAATGACATTGAATCGAACGTTTCTAACCTTAAAATAAATTTTTTTACGATTATTCTGTCGTTGCATTATCGAAAGAGGTTATAAAGATACAGTTTAATAAGGATAGCACGTAGAATGGTCGAAAGCGTTTAGAAAATTGTCCCGGTGCGCTGACCCACCGTTTGCAGCTGGATCGAAATAACTTCGCCTCTCGTGCAGCTTCCTGGAAACATCGAATTCTTCGTGCCATTGCTTCTTAACTAATTTCGTTGGCTGTTTCACAAACACGCAACTCGTCTTTTTTTTTTTACACGAATTCTTTCGTATAAAATCTTCTCGCCTCGGACGAAAATTCTTCGTACAGTAATATTCGGTTAAATTGAATCAAGCTTGATTCAACAATTATCGAATGTAATAAATAATCGAGTGGAGAGAAACATTTTATTTTTTTTCTTTCAACAACTTTAACACGAATTATTATTCAATGAAATAATAAGATAGAAAAAAATTTTAATTTTTTTATCATTAATTGAGATAATTCAGCAAATTCAAGTTCAACTTAATCATCTTTCAAAGGGGGGAATCGCATTATGATCTTTTATTCACGATATCCATGATTATTTCCCTATAGTCGATCGATATTTTTTCTCTTTTTTTTTTTTTTTATCGAATAACTAAAGCTATTCTTCCATCGTCTCGTTTCCCTTTCTTTTTCGAACATAACCTACAATTTGTGCCAGTATCCATTATCGATGCACACCGTACTTATACACTCCCCTGTTAATACCCGCAATTGTTTTTTAAACTTTCTTTCCCTTTCAATTTGTGAATGGGCGTGTATATACACTTTCTACGATTATTCCGTTACACGTTGCTATCGCACGATGAGTCATGCTATACTTATATACGCATCTTCCATATCGTATCGTATCCACGTAACGCATATTACACACAACAATCACAAGTTTGCTTCGAGACACACGGTTCACGTACGACAGCTGTGATGAGGCGCTCGAGACACGATACGTCGAATACGCGTCAGTTTACATCTGAATGATCGTTCCACCACGCGCAACGTTCGAAACAATATCGTAACATCTTGAGCATTCTGGCCACGTTCTTCCTCGATTAATTAATTAATCAATTCCTTTCGGCGATCATCGTTTACGTTGAATTATTCAAATGATCATTCTTTGAAAAAAAAAAAAAGGTATATGTGTATAGATAGATATACGATATATAAAATTTATTATCATAAAACAAATTTAATTTCGAAGATTACGATTATTTTTATATTCGCTTATTGATTCTTGAATTACATGGATGAGTCATTTATAACTCGTGCTGCGATATATTCTGAAAAAGAAAATATTTTTTTAGAGATTAAACAAATATTTCAGAATTACCATAATCAGAAGATGATAAGCTTTCGTATAAATAAATAATGAATCGATATAAATTGTTTCTCGGAAATATTTTTAAAAAAAATTCATGAATAAGAAAAGGGCAATTATTTGTGTGTATATTGTAAGAAATTGTTTTTCGACAAAATATTTTTTGCAAATAATTTGTCGATTATCAGCTAGAAGAAAAGAGGTTGTTATTTAATTAAACGAGAAAAGGATTTTCGCGAGAAGCTTCGAAGGTTGCAAGGTTCGCGGCAGCTGACAATGAGTTTATTAGATTACCTCACTGCGTGGCGCATCGTTGCAACTTGACCCGTCCAATTCCGACGGTTGACTTAACGCGCCTACGCCCTCTTGAGGATATTCGACGAGTCTTACCTATGTAACAACAATTTGTCCGCATTCCAAACGTTTCCATCCAATGTCGGATCACGTATTTTTCTAACGTACCTCCAACAGTTTTTTTAAAATAAAACAACTTCCTTTTAATAATTAGCAATATTAAAACGTAATTATTAAAGATATAATACAATATATTACAAATTTTTAATTAAGTTATGTGTATAAATATATTTTTTTTTTCATCAATTATTTTTTCATTAATTATAAATCTACTTCTATATATTGTATCTTGACATAGATAATTGTTGGGACACACAAGTTGAGAAACACTGTTCACATAGATATTGTATTCAAATTCAAATTCCCGAATGCCACAGAAAACGTATTAATCGTTCGAGTAAAGTATGTAAATTATTTTACGTATGTACAGATCATTACATGTGTATTTAATTATTTGCTGTATTCATTTGCACAAAAATATCGAATAACGAAATAATTTTATGTCCCTATGTAAATATGTGTTCTGTGAAGTTCGTGAAAGTTACTAGAAAACCTTTAAAATATAACAAAACATAGAAGAAACATTTTGATGTTACCTTTAGAATATTGGTTTCAAAACACAATGACTGGATCAAAAATTAATCATGAAAATAAAGATTGAAATTTAATATTAATATTTTTATCTTTTATTATATAATATATTTAAGTATATTTTATAATTATAATATATTGTAATTTTTGTTATCTGATTATGGCCAAATATTAAATCAACAAATTAAAAATGATCTGATCGAGTCATAATATTTTATAATTGCATACAAATATAATTGCAAAAAATTCAGTCTTACTACTAGGATCTATGTCGCGTAGTTATAAGGCAGAAATTAAAATTTTATATTTCATTTTTTTGTAATAACGATTTTAAATAAGATTTTATTGAGTAATTTCAATTTAATAGATAAGAAAAAAAATTAAGTTTATATTCATTAAAATTATGATGATATAATATAATATTCAAATTATTTTAATTGAAAAAACTTAATTAAAAAAACATATTAATAAACATTTCATTAAAAATAAAAAGACATTTTACATTTGCATCAATATTGTCTCGTTTATGTGTTTTTTTCAAAGACTTTAGTTTTTATCTTTCATTCCTTGTCTCTTTCTACGTTCGACAAAAAATGTAAACAAACCTCGAACTCCGATCAACCTGTACCAGAAGTACAAATGAATATCTACTGTTGGATAATACTGCGAAGCTTCAGTTCCAAATTTTTCACAATTATAAATCTCTTAAAATATATTTAATCTGTATTTATATTTTATAAGTTTTGATGAATAACATCAAAACTATTGTAAATATTTTACAATGCATTCGTTTCGAAAGAGATAAATAAACGAAATTGAAATATCGCATTTTTTGTCTCGGATGAATTCATGAACAAGAAAAGCACGAAGAAAAACGTTTAAATCTATAAAGAGATAGAACGTAGACTATCGTGGGAAAAAAAAGTCTACAAAGCTTGATTACGCGAACGAGGGTCAGCTAGAATATCGCATGTACGCGTCATTATGTTGTTACAGTGGTATATAAGCTCGCGACGAAATAATCGCGATTTGCACGCCCTCTTACTTGCTTTTCCCCTTCTTTTATTTCTTATATGGGAAAATAGTTCATGAATGCCAAGTACGCGCGAAACATTTTGTTCGCTCATTTTTATCTAACTAAGGAATTTAAAAATGATTGTTTTAAGCGGATAGTATATTTGTCAGAATTTTTTTTATCGGTATACTTAAATGCATGCATCTTTATATCCAAATATTTTTATAAGAATATTGTGTAAAATTTTTAATAAAAAAATTCCGAAAATTGTAATCAGTATTAACAAATATATATATATATTTGACTATTTTTTATGGATGGGATATATTGAAGAGATCCATATTAAAATCAATGAAATGAATAATTTCACATCAATAACGATATGATATAAATTTCTTCAAGAATTCTTATTCTTCTTTATCTTTGCTGGCTGTCATTCTTTGTCGACAAATAAGAAATAAAATAAAGATTAAATTTCATGTTCCTTGCATATATATACATATATATATAATATGCTCAAAGCTAGCTATGAGTTTACAATAACAGAATAAATATTATATGTTTCTTCAAACACAATTTATTAGAAATTGTTAACACAATATATATTTTTATTAATAATTTTTCACAAAATTTACTATACGTATAATTACCATAATTACCTTCGACTTATCGTTATTATAATATATATAATTTATAATTTATAATATAATCTAGATTAACAAAGAGATGTGATACGATCCAAAGTAGGAACTGAAAAGAACGGAAGAAGTGAATCATTCATCTAAAAGAACCGAAAGAAGTGACAAGGGTTTGAGATAACGAGGCTCGAGTCGATTTTCATGAGATAAAACACAGGAGAGAGAGAGAGACAAAGAGATGTCTGAGAGACGTCGAGCGAGTGCGCATCTTCCTGGTTATAATGCCAGCGGACAACGTCGGAAAGCATAGACGTTAGCGCTGGCATCCAACCAGCTGCCAGAATCCGTACAGGTTAGACCTCGCGACACGGTACAGTGCACCGGATAGATGGTCGTGCGGATATTTCACAATTGCTTTCTAACACCTCGCTCGCGGAGATAAATCTCTCAGAGATTAAACATATACATATATATATATATATATATATATATATATATATAAAAATAGAACTTTTTAATAATATAATTATATGATTTGTTCCTATTCTCGACACCAGAGGGACATGCGCATGAATGATTTCTCGCCTCTATTTTTATAAAATAACCTCCATAAATATTATTCCGAAATAGACATTTGTTGTAATTATTTTGCTGACAACTTCATGAATATTTAAGAACGAACTGTGTAATCTCTTTTTTTTTTATCTTTGTATTATAAATGTACATAGTAATTGATTGAATTTAGAGATAAGCATTTTGTTATTTGTATGCTCGCTAGTAGTTATATAATAACTCGTTAGAAAGCAAAATCATTAAATTTATTATAATTATTATTCAATGATTATATAACAATGACAACTTGTTCCTCGTTGCACAAGGATGCAAGAGAATTAATACAACTGTAAAATTCAAAGCTGTATGACAAATAGATGATCAGTGTAAAGTATTAATCAAGATGTTGACATTATCAAGTCGCTATTGGACGCGTGCATGGATGATATCGTAGAGTCCCGAGAATTATTTAATAACGCAGTAAGACCGTGATTACTCGACTTAATTAGGGTTAAGATAAGTCAAATCATTTCAGGCCAATTGGGGACAGCTGAGATTTTATAGGATTTATCTTAATTTTCTTCTCTCCAAATTGTCTTGATATTTCGAAAAAAATTCGAAATATCGCGAATAAATCGAAATCGGTCATTCGAATCTTTTTTAGCATTGTTTTTAAAGTATTAATGTATCGCTACTTGACGGTATTGTTAAAATACATGGAAGATTAACTCTTTAATAATTTTTCTAATGTTTAGAATCAGTATTATACCATACCAAGTCATAAATTATTAACATAATATCAATAATATACGGTTTAATAAAACTTAAATGTTAAAATATATCGTAACGTTTGTTTTAACGCGTATAGGTTAGGTTGCTTCAATCTAGTAATTCGGTGTATAATAACCTCGTTTCTCTCGTTGCCACGAATGATTTATTCCGAGTCTTCTATTTCGATTTAATGTACCTTACGTATTTCCAGAACGATTTAAACTCGTTATTCTTTCGACGAGAATTCTTCTTGGCGTGTGAACGAAGTTTTTAAATTAAATGAATTCGCGTCCCAGGACGTCGCGTCGCATTTGTCGCGTCAAGTCGCCTCGTGGCGTCCGTTGTGTATCCCTTAACGAATCGCTTTCTATGTGTGTACATTAGCGATCGTTTTTCCCTCTTATTCGCTACAAGGGAGAGTGAAGGGTCCATGGGCTCCCTCGGTGGCGCGAGGGTCGCGTTTCTGTGTGCGTCTCGCGACAAAAGTGCGTTTAAAAGCTGCGTTTACGGAATCTTCCGGGATTAAATCGGGCTAATCCAGCCGGTTAAAAAAAAACGTCGCGGCGAACGTGGACGATTTCGATAACAAATAAATTGCTCGAAAGGTAATTTTAACATATTATACATAACTTGAACATAAATGTATCATTTAAACAATATATAGAATATATGTATATAATATATATATGATTAAAAATAAAAATATTAAATCAATTTTTATTTTTTTTTTCCCAAAAGAAAAATATTTGAAAGTTTTTAATTTTTTTTCGAATAAACATCAATTTTGCTTGAAATTACATCGACATTTAAATTCGTTTCTTTTTATTTTTATTTATTTGAATGAAAATAATTAATTAATAATGATCCAAGTTTTTATTTACTTATTATATTTTAAATAAATATAGATTGGCTAAAAATGGAACGATTGAATAAAATTAATTATATACGACGCTATGATTTGATTTATCTATATTTAGATTTTAATTAAAAATAATATTCCTCTGCGTTCTTTACGCGCAAAGAAATTTTTATATATTGTACGGAAATGTTAAATGAATATAGCATAATCCAATGTAGCGAGCTCCCCGACTCTTCCTTGTATCGAAACTTCCTTGTATCGAAATAATTAATAAGCGCTTGAACGGATGCAACGATCGATAGTTACATTTATATACGAGTGAAACGACATAATGATAAAAATTATATAAGTACGTTAATAAATTCTCAACATTTTCCCTCGTTACTCGGTGAAAATCATTTATAGTAATTTTACGATATATATAGTAATATTATAGTAATTTTATAGTAATTTTAATTTTATATGGTGGAATATGGTGCTAATTATAAAACATATTGCATTACTTTTAATACATATATATAACGATCAAGAATTGCAACATGTCTATTTGTATATGTATTTCGAAAGCGCAGCAAAGAAAGCAAAGGTAGACGTGACCGATCTCTCGAGCGCTTAGGGCGAGAATAAAAAATCGAGCGAGTCAACTACGGAGAACGATATCAGATGTCTAATTATCCGAGGACTCGTTTCTCCGATCTGTGTTCAGAATGAACTGTCGCGCAAACGCATACGTACAGTTGGTCGCAAAAATATCTCATATTGGTTCGATGTTTTTTACTTTAAAAAGCGGATATAGAAAATAAATAGAAATATAGGTAGATTTAGATAATATCTCTAGATTTTTTAGTTATTTTTTTCTTTTCAGTTTGACAAATAAAATAAAAATATCCAAAAGAAGAAATGATCGTTCAAGCACAAATCAATAAATATAATGTGAGTAATTCAGAGATATTTACATCTATTTTTATTTATATATATATTATTTCATTTTATAATAATAATCTAATTGTTTAAAAAAATAGAATAAAAAATTATATATCAATACTATATTACTCACTATTTTTATGTGACTTTTTATTCAAATTATATATTATTGTATTCTCTATAAGTGTATAAAATATGAATTACGATATTTACAAAATTAAAAAAAAAATAATTAGAAAAAAGAAAAGGCTTAGTATAATTGATTATATTTATTAAATTAAAAAATTCGGGTTATAAATGATCATATGTGTCATTTAATATTGTTATAATTATAAATATATAATATATAATAATAAAAATAAATATATAAATTGTTATAATTATAAATATATAAATTAATTATAAATATAATAAATATACAAGAAACCGAATACTTTTGGACCCAACTGTATAATACATACACAGAATGTAGGTAAACACAGGCGCGCACAAGCATCCAGAACGCAGACGTGATTCGCGTTCGCAAAGAGATACGCGTAATCCTGGCGACTTAACGCGTACTCGAGGATCCTTACTTCTTAAGCATACAAGGAGAAACGTGCTCGTATTACGGTTCGCTCGGTACTACAGTTACGTTAATATCCGTGACAGAAATGCGCGGAGCATGAAAAAAAGAAACGAGAGACATTCGGCCCGGCTCGGTCATTCGAGTGATCAGCCAGGAAAGGGGGGGAAAAAGAAAGAAGAGAATGACGAACGGAAATTTCAACCGATTATTACGCGTTATTCCATCGAAAGATAAACTTCCCGCGTTCGTCTAATTTTCTCCGGTTTGTTGGTTGGTTGGTTGGTAGCCCTGCTGCTAGTTTATAACCGAGAAGTTTCCTGCTTGTCTTAAAGTAGAACAGTAGAACAGGATAAACACCGCAAAAAGACTGCGAAATGAATCTTACTTCCCTTAAACTCTTTCCTTTAAACTCTCTTATAATCTCTTATAATATACACAGATTCGATAATACGAACGACGATTATATGTACACAATACAAATATAGATTATTATATTTATATAAATATAAATGTATAATGTACGTATGCGTAAATTTTTTCTTAAATTTATATTATATCGAAACTAATAGAACATTAAGTTTCATAATAAATCTTTGATATTATTATTGTAAAAAATTTATCCATAAAATCTCACAAATGAAATTATTCGTAGATAGATATCAACGTTTGGCATTAGTGTGAAAATTTCGATTAGATTGGTCGAATATATAACAAATCTTATTGGAACATAGCAATCTATTCCTAGTTCGCTGCGTATACCTTTAGAAATGAACACGTGTGGACGGATGTTACCGGTCGAGTTCCGTTACCTTTCCCTCTTCTCACGATCACGATCCGGATCGTGATCGTGACAAGCCTAGGCTCGAGCTTGCTTCCTTTTTCTTTGGTCTTCTTCCACGGAGGAGCTTCGGTGCTCTCTTAGCTATCTTGGAGGCCGAGAGAAGATGACTCGGTCGGTAAAAAAGTACGAAACGCATCGATGGACAATGATAGCAACGACGAATTGAATCGTATTAAAAGTAATCTTAACGATAATGACGATAAGTTAAGAGTGGAAGAACAATAGCCGTGGCGATAAAATAAACAAGAAAGAAACATCGAAAAGGGAAGATGGAGGAACGAAAGAGGGCGTAATTTCGTTGTTGGAGAAACAAAAGAGAAGAAGTAAAGGCACGAAAATTTATCGTCGGCTCAAGAGTTGCGGGGAGATGTTCAAGGTTTTAAATTTACAGCAAGTGAATCCCGTCGGACGTACAAAGTTCCCACAAGTCGTGAGAATCATTTATTTCGCGTTCATCACGTCGACAAGTATCGTGTTTAGTATATTAGGAACTGTATACCCCATCTATACAATTTATTCTTAATGAATTGATTTGAAACATGAGACTTAGTGACAAAGATGTAAATCAAGTATGTTTCGATCATAAGTGTCCAAAAATTTAAAAAATCGATTCTTTAAAAACAAAATTAAAAGTAAACGAAATTTTTCACATCCAAGATTCTTCCTTCTTGATTTTCAAATATCGCTCTTAGTTTAGAAATAATACAAATTAATTGAGTTAATCTCCTTAAATATTTATACGATTTGAAATTGAAATATTGCATGTATGAATAAAATTATGTATACGTGTGTACTTAAAGGTTAATACTTTTCAAACATACTGTTTATATAGAACAAATTATCCAACACATCCATCTTTAAGGCAACACATATTCAAAGTTTACTCTGGCAAGTTTTCTTCAACGCAAACTTCTTCGCTATCAGATAAGTACGTATAGCTATATTTAATAATATCGATTTTTATTCTCCCTTGCCACGCGATTGTCTTCAAAGTTGCGAGGTGGCGGAACTGTTAGTTACAGGAAGTCACGGTACCGGAAATCTCGTACGATGTAACGTTAGAAGTTCGTGGCCGGAAATAAACATTTTTCAATCGGTTTTTTATTTTATTATATTAATCGTTTAATGGAAACGCGCCGAAAAATAATGAACGATTCATTCAAATTTTCTTCACGCTCGGTGATTTCGTTGCGTGTCTTTTGACGCAATTAAAGTAAGCGTTAAATGTATCGTTACGCTTGTCTGTTAGATTTTGTTGCGCGATGAAATGATCGATTTCATAAATTTGCATAAATTTAAAAATAATATTCGTTGCATGTTGATTTAATTTTGTTTAAATTTTGATTATTAAAAATAATCTTTTCAAAAATTATTAAATGGAAAATTCTTTTAAACTCCTTGCTTTTCATTATTCTTTCGATTCTTAATTTCTAAAAGAATATTATTATTATTATTAAAAACGAATAAATATTTTATAATTGCAAAAGATTTGTAGTTGTTCAACAATGATATCGATTTTTACGTCTCAAGCTTCGAGTTTATTTATGTTTTTGCCAAACGTAAAAAAGGCACAACGAGTGAAAGTGAAAGAGGAGTGAGAGTCGACGTACTCGAAAAAACATATCGGTGAGACGATACCCGATGCAACGATTAAATTTCTTTATTTTTTCAACATTTTTTTTTTTTTTTTTAATGAAACTTTTACCAATGTATTCTCTGAGATTTTAAAATAATGTCAAACGTGATATAAATAAATAAAATAATCGAAATTATATCGGTGAATCTTAAATAAAAAAAATAAAAAATAAATTATTATCTTTATCGATGTATCAAATCTTGTCGTCAAAAAGATTCTCCAATATAATTTTGCAATTATAAAATATATACTGTATTCATAAATTTTTATATTTTCTTGGAAGAGGTTAATAGAATTTTTTGAAAAAATCAATTTGTAATAACGAAAAATAAAAATCAGAATGTTATCGATAACGATAATCGATTAAAAATTTTATTTTCCAATAAAATTATGTGTAATTAAAATTCGTATTAAAAATTTGTTAATTTCGTTTTTTTTTCCCTACGGCGTATTTCCATTTTATGATATGAAGTTTTATGGATTGATTCATGTTAATATAGATAACCGATTTCAAAGCTGTCGCGAATTTCTCGCATGACCGGCCATCTTAATTACAATCCAACATTGTGAATGGAAGATTCAACTACAACACCCACGGTTGACGAGAAGATTGTATACGTACGCGTTTCAATGGGCTTATAAATAACGTGGACAACGTAAAAGATGTCTAAAATGTCTGCTAATGGATAACAAATATGGTACTTGTTTACGACAATTTCATTCGTGTCTCGCAATTACGTAAGCGTCATGCATATTCATATCGATTCATCGAATCGAATCGGGTTCGAGTTGACACGGATTAACAAACAAAATTTCATGCAGCCAATTTTTATGAACACGTAGACGTATTATTTATATTTTCATATATGAATCATACATGGAATAAACACGTATTATGTTTATAACACAATAATGCCTCGATACTGAAATACTGAATTCTCTAAAATTGCTTCGAACAATTTATACTTTTTATCGAGATTGTCGGGTAACACTATACGTACTGAATATTTCATGCTCAACTGAGCATAAGTCAAAATAAAGAATGAATTACTCGGAAGAAGAATTAATCAACTTTTATATGAAATATTTTATATAATTAATATTTACATTTTTAGAAATCAAATAATCAACACCGATGATTAGTTAGTTTTTCGTACACGTTAAATATTACATTACACATCAAATATCGCGTTACTCGAGAATTCGCCTCGCCGAGGTAGGTACCTGCACCCGAATTTACCCGATTTTTTCCGAACCCGCCCGAAGTTTTTTTAAATCCAAGATACGAATTCTCGGAGAGCGCGCAATTTTCAAACGTTTTCTATTCTATTCTCACAAATGTTTAATAACTTGTGATTAATAATTTCGTAACTCAAAATATTTTATTATAAATATATATTATAGTTAATTCCAAATATATCTCTCGCGTATTCGTTATCGAAGTTATTACTATTATTATACACGAGAATATACGTTTAAAGATAAATATATATATATCGGAAGCATGATGATTTATAAAGTACATAGATATGGAAATGTCACAAAACTCGGATCAAGCGTTTAGAAAGCACTCTTTTTTATTAGAAAACAGTATTACTAGAATGACGTCAACATTGAATTGAAATGATGACGCGTAGCACGTGGCACGTGGGCCACTTTTTTTTTTATAAAAGCGAAAGATAAAAACCGAGGATAAAGCGGACGATGATAATAATGCTTTAATACATTGTTGGCGCAACACTTTCAGCGAACAAAAGCAAATTGCCTTTTTACTTTGACAACGTTGCCAGTTTACGACAATTAAATCGTTTAGCTTGCGATGAAAGCGGACGTTGATCGTGACGAGAAGAGGAATCGCGCGCGATCCTCGTAGCTCGAAAGGAGAGCGTCAGTGTAATCGTTGGTGCGTCGTAAAACGAATGATGCCCCGTGAATAGCGGGTCATGCAAATTTAGTCAATTTAGTGGCTCGATGCGCCGAACTACATTGAGCCGTTACTCACCGTTCGTCACGATCCATGACACTCGATTCAATCGTACGTTGAAAATGTAATTACACGTACATGTAAATGCACGTGTACGCGTAATCTCATTTATTTTTTTACGAGCTTCTGATCATTATAATAATAATATTAATATTATTAATATATTATTACAATTAATAATATTATTAAGAAAATACTATATTAAATATTTTACAAATTAATTAATTATAACAGTTGATATTGAAAATTATAAAAAAGAGCTTTTCACGTACAACTTTTTAATAATTATTCGTAAGATATATATTTCGATTCAGAAATTATTTAAGAGACACAAAAATCACAAAATTGACATTCGTCAATGGATTAAATATATCCAATCTGTGTACGGACACTTTATCCACACGCTCGAGTATAATATAATAAAAAAAAGGCCGTGGGAGTTGGAAAACGCATCAGAAAATTAGTACCTTTCTCCGGAGGGTTTGTCTGAGGCGAGTAGACAAGTCCGTGTAAATCTCAAGCTCGGGAGGGCTCGGGCAGACGGTCGAAGGTACTTTTTTTCAAGACGTCGAGGAAGGCTCTATTCGATGTCGACATTCGTCTGTCGGCGCTATTCTAGGAGTCATTGCCCCCTGGTCTATCCCGAGGTTCTCACGCGTTTTGCATACGTGTTTCTGTCACCTGTCTGTGCGAAAACAGGTGTCTATTCAACCTTGCCGCTCCTTGTTGGAAAAAAGGACCAAGGTTCTTCAACCTGCTCAAAATCATCTCGCTTGAATATCCGTTTTTTTTTTTATTTCGGAGTGAAATTCTCGAGAATTTTTTTTCCAGTGGAATTTTCGGATAAATTGTGATCAGAAAGATTTATTTTATTGGTTTTGAGTTTTTTTTTTTTTTTATCCTTTTTTTATTGTTATTTTATTGATTAGATCGTCGGGTTAGAAAGTGAAAGTGACCGAAGTCTAAGAATAATTTTCATTCTCGAAAGTTATTTTCCGGAAGAGAAACACTGAGAGAGATGCACTTTGAGAGAATAATTATCTTTGAGAGTTTGTTCGAAAAATAATTCTTTCGAGAAGAACAAAATTCAAAGATCGGATTTTAGAAAAATTCTTAATTTTATATCGCAATTTGTGTTGCAGATAATCCAAATGCCAGTCCAGTACGCGAATCTTTTGGAAATCGCCATCTCGAAAGCTCCTTGGTATCAGAGTAAGTTCATAAACACGTATATTTTGATATTAATCGTGTCCCAATTGTTCGAATTTAATTTAGGGGAAAAAAGGTTTAAATGTAATTGAGAAATGTAAACAATTTTTTTTTAATATTTATAAAACACGTATAAAATGAATTCTATTAAATTCTATCTTACCGACATATTTATCTTTACTTCTACTTTATCGATATGTTGTACACAACAATAACATAAAGAAATTTAATCATTTTATATATTCGAATTATATATTTGATAAATAAAATTTTAAATGTTCAGGTAACAATAATATTTATTTTCTTTCTTTGTCCGTTAAGATTTTTGTGGAAAAAGAGTAAGGATGTGTGTCGTATAAAATGAATTTAATTATAACGAAATATCCAGATATTCCGATACTCGTGGCAAACAGTGTACGTTCACGAATATAAATGTTTGAAAGCGTCGGTATTTGTATGCACAACATGTATTCTGGATGGAATTACTAAACCTTTGAGCGCATCGTAGATGAAACAAGAACGACTTCGCTAGCTGCAAGCTGCTAGCGAACCGCGCGGGCGGAACACCTAGTCGATATAGGAGAAATAAAACGTTGGCGCCTGGTCCGATATAGACGAGAGAGCGCCTATTGCATGATGACGTAACCGAACGAAAGAGAGTGGGGGTAAAGTTTGAACGAAGCGCAGAGTTTGGTCGCCGTGATCGCCATACCTCCCATAACCTTTTGGTCGTCGTAGGTCGTAGATTTTGCCGCGACGTTTCTTCCGACCAGTTGCACGTTAGCCGTTTCGTACGATGGGCGTGCATTTGCCTTTTCTTCCGTGTTTCTTTTCGTACATCTGTCTTCCTACTTTTTCTTTATTTTCTCCTACCTAATTGAGTGAAAGAGCGTTACGAAAATAATCAAATTAGTTACGTATATTGTGCATATGTGATATATTTCTTTTTTCTTCTTTTTAATATCAAGACTCTTTTTACGATCGAATTATTAGTGAAATTTTACAAGTTAAAACGATGTTTTAAAAGCAGATTAACGAAAATCATAAATTTCTCGACCTGAATTCGAAAAGAGAAATTTATAACCTATAACCTCTAATTTGTTGTCGAATCGCTAATAATATTGATTGGTAAATTATCGTGCTCTGACGTTCGAAACAATTCAAAAGACGAAAAAAGACGAGGAAAGATCGTTGGGAAATACACGATATAGAAATCTAAAGTGACAAGAGACAATCGGTGAGTCACGATATCCTTGCTCACCGCATCCTTTGAACGCGAAAACGGGATCCAATGTGGTCAAGCGTGATCTAACGTCTTAGATTCCCGTCACGGTTTCTGAGATCGTCTCTTTTCTTTCCCCCCACGTTTGATCCATACCTGTCCCTTCCCTTCAAAATCCAACCGTTCAAGAATCTCTTAAACGTTGTTCCGAAAAACATGCCGGTAAATGTGAAAAACGACTTGATCGACCGAAGAGAACCGTTCGATTCAACATCTTTTTCTTCAACGTTGCTCGTTTGAAAATTTTGATTTATGACTCGACAACAATACAAAAGCAAATGTGCCTGTAATATTCCCGCCATTTGTACAGTTATACCAGCGATGTCGATCCGTTAGAGAAAAGAAAGCGTTTCATAGAGATCATTGAAGCGTTAACGGACACAAACTCACGACTGATGGTGTAATTAGTTCCAATTGGTAATTCAAGCGCAACCTCTTTCCTGTATAGCTCGGCTAACACCAGACGCCGCTATACAGATACGTGAGCAATTTGAAACACTCGAAAATTGACTTCCACGTTTATTATATGCTAAGTTGCTCTAACAGTATTCCCTGCTATTTACAATACATTTAGTAAAATTAGAAAATTCGAAATACAATGCGCGATCACATCCATTGATTTCTCTTTGCGAGAGAATAAAATACGAGAATAATGTTTTTTAAAGACTTATTGAAAGATTAAACTTATTTAAACAAGATTTTATTTTAATACTAAAAATAAACATAAATTGAACAAAAGATCGATGGAATTGAACATTCTGACATCACAGATACAATGATTAATTCAAAAAGATAAATTTCTTTATTTTTTTTTTAAATTTCTATCATTCCATTTTTTAAACTCACAATACAATTTGAATCATACTTATTTATTTAACGATAATAACCTTTTTTTATCTATTAAACAAATAATAATAGCTCGTCATATCGTATTTAATTTTATTTTAATCAGATAAACTCTTCAAATACATTAATAAAAATTAGAAAGAAACTAAACAATTTCTCATTTGCTATCATTTTCACAATAAATATAAATAAAATTCGATATCAAGCCATATCAATATATATATATATCAATTCCAATTTCTTTTTTTACAACAAAATTCTTTCTTTATTTTCGTAAATATTATACATTTTTCTTTTTCTTTGCGCAGATAAATTAAAACGGAGAAAGGACAATGTTGTCGTACATGCTACCGACCGAAGACAAGCCACCACCCGGAGACTCGAATCAGGGGAATTACCGCGCTAATAAGTTGCAGAGGAGCCCGAAGGAACGTGCATCCGCGGTTGCGAAACCGGTGGGCGGCAAAGTGATCACGATCTCCCCGAAAAAATACGTGGACAGTTCGTCGAAAATGATCGTTTCGACGAAGATCGAGGAGCGCGACGGCGACGATCAGCGCCATCTGCAGGACGAACAGCGGCAACAGCATCAGGGGGTGTTGAGTGAAAGTCCGAAGCACAACGGTACAGTGGTGAAAAAATCGACTTTGCACACCTCGAAGGTCACTAAAGATGACAGCCTGTACAGTATAAACAGCGACGCGAGCACGGTTGGAAGTGATCGAAAGAGTAAAATTTTTAACGGGGCGAAGCACACTAGTCTGAAAAGGTAAGAGGAAGAAAAAGAAAAGATAGATAGATAACTGTTAGATATAGAGAGAGGGTTCAAGGGTCGCGTGAGATTACCTTTTCTAAATTAGCTCGTTCGATCTTTGATCTTTTTCCCTTTGCTCTCTTGTCAAATCTCTTGATAATTTGTGAAAGAATTATTATTAAATTTAGTTTAGAATAATTTGTTAAAAGTAATTGTGGTTTTTTTTTTATAAATTATTGATTTTAATTTGGATTGTTTGAACATTTTATTGATTTTATTGATTATCTATAATTAAAAAAAAGAAACACAATTTTATTTTTGACTTTTATTTTGTTTTGAATGAATAATCAAATATTTTATTTTTTACATTTAATTGATTCAAAAGAACAATACAATGATTGAATTTAATAATAATTAACAATAAAATGATTAAAAGCTATCGATTTTTCTAAATTTTTTTCTAAATTTTGATATAAAAATCATATCTTTCATGAAAACAGTATTATAAACATATATAGTTTTTTGGAAACAATAATTTTATTACAAGAATTTATTAATTTATTTATATATATATATATATATATATAATATGTGAGAGTGACAATATAAACCTTGGGTAAAAGGTTGTATAAAGTTTACAAGCAACAATTTAATCATTTCTGATATGCAAGATAATTATCAACTATCTTCTTAATTTTGAACGTTCAATATCATTGGATTACCACTATCGTTTGAGATAATAAAATGATGTATCATTGATGTATCATTTGATCAATTTTCTTGTATCATTACTATCTTATCAATTAGAATATGTTTCAGAATATTTCAGAAATGTTCAGAATAATTGTTTAAAAAAAAATGGGACAAGATTGTTTAATTTCATTTTTTATAAATATAGAAATACATTAGCTAAAAAGTTAACCTAATCATATGTAATTGATACATTTTACTTCTACTAAATACTAAATAAGAAAATATGATGGAAATTTTAAAACAAGTTTGCTTCTATTAATGATGTTATCATGTCTATATCATTTTGATAATAGAAAAAATACCATAAATATTCATATATTTGATGATTTTTCACTTAGTTCTTTGCAAGATATTAAACAATATTAATAATCCAATTTGATCTAACATAATTTTAATTTAATTTAATTGATCAATTTAACCTTATTTATCCTATATAATACAATAAAAGTATCAAATTTTAAATATGCAATTATTTTAAACCAATGAATTTACTTAAATTTATATCTAATATTTAAATCTGTCTCTTATATGAAAATATGAAAAAAAAAAAAAAAAAATAGCATCCTAAAACGAAGTTTAGCCGTTGTATTTACGCGAAGGCTGTTTCACAGCGCTTGGTATAGAGCGGGAGGGAGAAATCGAAGCGACTCGTTTCATTGTCAAGGTGGAATGTTTCGAAGCGTTGCCCGAGTTAAAATTATCCATCGGTTTTAAAAACACAAAATCATATTTTTTTTTTTTTTTCGTTCACCATTGAATCATATTCAAATTCTGCGATTCACATATTTTAGCCTGTTTTAATAAAACTGTTGAATTTACATGTTAATATTCATGTTAAAAAAATTCATAATATTATTTGAATGATTAGTGAAACAAACGCGACTCAAACCTTGCGATATATTGGGGTTCTCGTGACATTTATACATACGTGTTTGATAGGTCATGGTCATTCGATCTCTCATGGACCATGTTTGAATAAACGTACATGCAAGTATGGATTTTGATACCCCCATATCACGACTAAATAAATGTGAAAACTTTTTCACATTTATTTCTTATATTAATTTAATTTAAACACGAATCTAATGAAATAGATTTTTAGATAAATAAAAGTACACGTATTAATTATACGAACACGCATGTGAAAATATTTCTTTATATACGTTATTCTCGATAAAGTTTTTGATAAAATTATTCAGTTCTTTTCATTCAACATAACCTCTAACGTGTTAGTAAAACCACAACGAAATCGTTATATATTCTTATAACGATATTATTTAATCAAAGTCTATTTGAAGGATAAAGTTCTAATGTAACTACAATATTTATAAAATATTTAAATATATTTGTAATTAATATTTAATATAAATATGAGAAATTATAAAAAAAAAAAAATAAAGGAATTGAAATGAATAATTCATTATTCTGGGTAAGAAAAGAAGAAAATACTGCAGAAGCAAACGAGTTACGTGAAATTACGTCATCGGGAATAATTCGTGTTAGTGACACAGTAATGCAAGTAGAAAGAGGCCTACGTGCGTTAATGGACAGAACAGCATTTAAAATGTTACTGTGCCATATGACATTACGCATCTTTACGCAGTATCTCTGTATTATCCTTTTAAGTGCAACTTCGTTAAACAAAATTGTCGTTACGTGGCAGCACTGTACTGTCCTCCCATATTAGCTTGGATCAGAACCACATTTCATAAAAAAAAAAAAAAAGAAAGTGAACTAAATTAAAGAGAATCGACAAAGTCAAAGACAAAACGATACATGAATCTTTTTTTTCTTTTCATTTTTTGAGAAACATTTATTATAGTTAAACAAAAATTTATCCTAAATATTATTTTGAGTATGTTAAACGAATTTCGATAAATGCAATTAAATAATTTTGGAAATTACATTTCGCGCAAATAATTTTTTAAAGTTTAATGCTGATATTTTGCATATCGTATGAGATGAATACATTCGTAGTTTTAATCTCGACCGCTCTTGATCTACGTAATTCGATCTTGCGAGCGCGGGATTTCGATTTTGATATCGGACCGCCCGCTTCTGTGGTTACCAAGTGTCCGATTCACTCGCTTCGAGTACTGTCACGCGATAGGAAACTGAGGTTTATAGCAAATTTTTTTTCGGCTTTCCGCACGACTAATGATATTTTTTACGTCAATGGTGTTCCTCTGCTATTTCACCTCATTCATATTTAAGTTTGCTTCCCGTTACACGCAGCTTCTCGTATACAATTAATAATAATAAATAAATAAATAAAAGTAAATCGAAAATACAAAATAAAATTTTTTATACAAAGCTTTGTTTTTAAAAAGATTATATCCAACAAATTTTCAATTTTGATCCTTTCAAAAATAGAATTCCATAATTCTATTGGGTTGGCAACTAAGTAATTGCGGATTTCACTCATAGATGGCTTCAGTTGAATTTTTAGGTTTGCTGGCGTAGTCCAAATGTAAAACACATTATTTGATAGTTGGCAATTCAGCTGTCAATCAGTAAAAAAAGTTTTTTGATCGGTTGCGTAGTTTTTAAAAAGATTATACGTATATCCAACAAATTTTCAATTTCGATCTTTTCAAAAATAGAATTCCATAATTCTATTGGGTTGGCAACTAAGTAATTGCGGATTTCACTCATAGATGGCTTCAGTTGAATTTTTAGGTTTGCTGGCGTAGTCCAAATGTAAAACACATTTTGTTATTTGATAGTTGGCAATTCAGCTGTCAATCAGTAAAAAAAGTTTTTTGATCGGTTGCGTAATTTTTAAAAAGATTATACGTATATCCAACAAATTTTCAATTTCGATCTTTTCAAAAATAGAATTCCATAATTCTATTGGGTTGGCAACTAAGTAATTGCGGATTTCACTCATAGATGGCTTTAGTTGAATTTTTAGGTTTGCTGGCGTAGTCCAAATGTAAAACACATTTTGTTATTTGATAGTTGGCAATTCAGCTGTCAATCAGTAAAAAAAGTTTTTTGATCGGTTGCGTAGTTTTCGTTTGGCGTTCGTTGAAAAATGGAAAATCAAAAGGAACATTATCGTCATATTTTGCTTTTTTATTTTCGCAAAGGGAAAAATTACTTTTTAACTCATCAAGAAAATCTTTTTTAATAATAATTTTGAAGACATTATATATATGTTAAACAAAGATCTAAATATTTTATTTTTTTGAAGAAAAAAATATAAATATATAATTTTTTTTTCTTTTAGAGTATCCTTTGGCTCAAGCAAAGGATCAATGGTAGAAACTCTAGTGTATGAGACACCTGTTCAAGAAGAGCCGGAAATCAATCGTTTTATGGATCACAACGGACGCATACCCTCCATGATTACATCTGTACCTGATACCGAGTAAGTAAGATAAATACTTTTTTTAAATTCTTTTATATTCATATAAATACTTACACATATATGTTGTAACATTAGTCATAAAATATAGAAAAGTTTTATAGATGTAATATTAGTGTTATAGAATATTTATTGTAAATATATATTTTGCATAAAAATATTTGAATGTTTAACTTTTATATTATTTATTTTTTTATTTTGATTTACTGTGCTAGATAGAATATTTTAAGTGCAAATTTTATTAACATACAATTTTTGTAAAATATCTGAAAAATATAATTATAACTATTCGAGATTTAATAATTGATATTAATATTTCAATATTGAAATTCTTTTCAGTAATAATTTTTTTTAGAAATAATATTTTATTTAAATTTATTTTATTTACAAAATTTTGATAATCGTATCTATTTATTAATGATATTTAAAAATTTTTTTTCATTCGAACGACAATTGTAATGTAAAAGTAATGTTTAAGATAAAAGAAAATAATATATGTATAAGATACATATTCATAAGTGCTCAAAGACTTAAAACTTATTGCTCATATTTTGAATCGGTAATACGATATTATCTTACGGGTATATTTTCTATTTTAAAAGTTTTAAATGGTCGTTAAAAATAGTATTTCTCAAATATTTTTCTCAAAGATGCACTTTATCCGTGGGTCAAACATTATATTAAACTTGTAGTTTGGTAATTTAGACACCTTCGCCCACGCGCGATCTTCCTAATAGACTTCTACTTATCGTCCAGTACGATCATTATCGTGTTTGATCCGGTTAAACGACGAAGTTACACGCACGGAATATTTAATGCCGATTTTCGATATTATCGCTGCTATTTTCTATTAGATTTCATTTCAAAAATGAATAAATATATTTGCATAGAATTTTTATGTATCTAATTCTTTATATTATTCTCCGTTATAATATATGAGTTTTGACTATAGTTGATTGCAAATTATAAGTAATAAATCTTTAACATATTTGTACGATGAGTAATTCTTTAAATAAAAAATAGTAGCTTAATGTACAAGGTAATGGTATTGACATCATTCTTGAGGTTTTAAAATATTCTTCAACTGCCTCAGGACATATGATGTCATCCTTAGAATTTGCACATGGAGAAGCACGAATTTAATACATATAACACACATCTAACGATTATATATCCCGTTATACTGCATAAATTTATTCGAATAATTATAGCAGGTAAAATAATAATAAATTTAATGTTATCCTATATGTATGATATTTAACGAATGTCAAATGTAATGAAGGAATAATTCTATATTTTAATATTAAAAATAGATCATTTAAATAATAATTCAATTATTTTCGTAACATTGAAAAGTGTTTGATAGATTAAATCTGAAGGGAAAGAAATTTGCGATTTTCGAATTATGATAAAAATTCCGAATTCACGTCGAAGAAAATGTTTCGTAAAAGCGCCGAGAGAGCACAGCACTATCGCAATTTCTCACACGATGTCGGGTAGCGCCATTCAACAGTACAAAGCCGGACAAGGTGGAGCAAGGGAACTCCATAAACGCAGGCGTGGTGCCGAGGATTTACAATCGATTTCGCGACGCGTATGAGCTTCGTTTCCCGGCGAGTCGAACCGTTTAGTTCGTGTCGGGCCTGGGCATCGGTCGACAGCCTTGTGCGCATTTTCGCGAGTGTTCAACGTTGTCGTGTGATTTGACCGGTTGAGCTTGATCAAAGTTCAGAGAAAAGAACTTGCATGCCAGGAGTATTTACAGGGACTTCTCGTCATTGTTCCCGAGCCACGGCCACGGGAAGCTGACGGATTCTCATCTGTCAGGTATTATCTCTTTTTCTTTTTCTATTTATCGACGAATATATGAACATTCGTTCGTTTAATTAGCAATGATTTCGTTTAATTGTTTCGAATATAATCGGTATCGTGTGATTTTCTTTTTATCGTCCCTTCACTTCTAACTATTTTAAGCGCAACGATAAAAGTTATTAGTCGCGTGCGTCTGCGAGTTTTACGCACTAAAGATGATCGTGCGTATCGAATAATCGATTCTCCCTGAAAAACCCATAAACCGTATGAACTAATGTAATAAAAGGGGGAAAGTGGAGAAACATGGTTACGGAGGGAGAAAATGCAAAAGAGACCGAGTACTCTCTGACTAGTTACCATGGCGACGAGCCATCTTGACACACTATGGACCCTTTCTTTCGAATCTTTGGATTTTCCTTTTGTTAAACCGGTATCTCCACTCGAGCAGGAACGTTTTCGCGTTAACCTACTATTTTTGCTCTTAACGTTCATCTTACTCATGAACTAGCTTCTTTCTTTCGCCGCATCAATATATTCTCTATATCAGCCCATACAGTAAAAAGTAAGACTTTTTGAACGATCGTTGAAGAAACTGCTCTTTGTGTACTTTAAAGGATAGCTTCAAATACAAAGTTTATTTATAAAATCAATGCGAATACAATTCAAATCTCTTGGAAAAGTCAAATATTGCAAAATGTAATAATTTTTAAATCGTTATCAGCAATTGAAATATAATCAAATCTTACTTAGATAATGGTGTTATCTTTCTTGACTTGTCATATCTTTTTTTTCTAACGTTCCTATTATTTGTAAAAATATTACATTATAAAATGTACATATTTACATTGAAAGTTAATGTTTGAATAATAAATTTTTTTTATATACCACCGATAAATATAATTGATAAATGTGAAATCGAAGATCATAAATTTAATTAATACAAAAAAATCACATGTTCGTTCGTCATTTCGACCGATATTTTTTTTTTTTTTTATAACAGTATATAAATTTAAACGTTACTTCGAATGCCACTCGGTCACGCGTGACCAGGGTGTTTAATGCCAATCCATCGGATTCATGTCGAGAAATTGCGTTTATTTCGCTCCTTTTACGGATTTTTTTCACTCGATTTTATATTTTCTTCCTCGTTCCTTTAATTCGCGACGTTCAGAAAACGAAGAAAGCCGATTCTCATGAACCAAATACCTTCCAGTTATGGATACTGAAATTGAAGCGGCGCGTGTGGGAGTTTGCGCCTTCGCATCGTACAAACTCTTTCGACGATCACGCTCAACTTTTCACACACTCGTTCGTCGTGCCGCAACCGATCGTTGCATATATATCGTTGCATAAATTCCGGCGAGCGTAAGAAGTTAAAAATACATACAGGCCGAACAGAAACGAAACGGGCGTACCGTTCCAAAATGGAAAACATGAGGTAATCTCGATCTTTTAGCGGCGGTCGATAATTTACGCTTCGGTTTGACGAATCGATATTACGTATCGAGTCAATTATCGTCGTATTTGATCGTGTATCCAATTTTATCCTATTTTCTTTCTGAGAAATATATCGAAGCGATTTTTTCGCATAAAAAAAATTCATTCTGTTTTCTTGGCAAAGCCTATTTTATACGATTCCATTTTCTGGAAATGTACACTCTTCGATATCATTGACCGTTCTCGTTCGAAACGGGAGGTCGACCTCATAAGGTTATAGACGCAACGGCGCCTGTGTATCTATCTGCCCCTTTCTCGTAAAATGATCGATCCTATTGCTCTCGATGAAAAGATGTACATTTATGAAACTAGGTTAAAATTTTATCAAGCACGTCCTTCTTTTCCTATAATTAACTCGTATTTATACGTAGTTTATATAATTTATATCTCGAACAACGTTGACATTGATGACTTCCTTAAAAAAAAAAAAAAAAACATTTCAACCTTTAAACGTGACTTATTGAATTCGAGTTTATTTGAATTCTTCTTATCGTCGATCGGTAAATTAGAGTCCAAAAAATGAGCGGTTGTTTTAATTTAAACGAAATAAATTAAAGGATTTACTCGCGTGCACGATTTGTCGGTAAATACAAATAGTGGGTTGGCACGTTGAGAATCATCGGCGCGGAATGATATCATGGACTCAAGGTCTAAAGTTTAAATCGTACGGTAGGTGTTTAACTGCACGATGACGTCAGATGCTACCGCATGCTACCGTAGTGAACACGAGTGTCTGGAAAGAGAGAGGTTGGAGTTCGGGGCACACAGAGGTTGAAATAGTCGTAAACACGCGTGTATTCTCCTCTATATTTTCCTTTCTCTTTTCCTCTCTTTCTTACGTACGTGTACACGCATACATATTATTCAATATATATATATATATACTTAGGATAATTTCTCTCGTTGAGCGCGCATAAATACTCGCGCATTATCGTCGTAAGATCAATTTCTTTGTAACCGGCAACATTGGGATGAAAAGTCGCGTGACCGTGGCACGATGAAACCGGTTCGAACCAGACTTCGGCTAGATGCCGCTCCGTCCTTTCGGTTTCTTTCGTCCTCCTTGCACGAAACTCTCTCTCTCTCTCTCTCTTCTTTCCCCCTCCCTCGGGCCAACGAGAAAGAAGGAACGCGCGGTTTACGTAATAGCAGCAAGATGACTCGCGACGTTCGGCAAACGGATCGATTTTTCCGTTTATTGCGTCCCGCTGACGCAACATTGGAGGGTGTACAGTTGGTCAGTAACAATAACATTAAGCATTCCTCTGATTATTCGTTATCGCGGTTTCGATAATGGAAACGTTTCCTTCGCGTAATGCAAATAATATATAACCACGTTCTATTTTCTTATAGCTTTATCTTTTCGATTAAAACGAATAGATTCGTTGATCGACGTTTACGCCGGTGGAATGTGTGCACCGGCGTAACTGCACGCACGATTAACTGTGAATTGATACGAAACGGATTAGTACCAGTCCATGCGCGTCCAGCAGTAACGGTGATTCTTTTCTTTGAAAACAGATTGTGATGATTGAATAAAATAATAATTTGGTTATTTTGCTTGAAATAGACTGCGAATTGTATAGTAAGAGTAAGAAAGATAAAATAGAGAGTTTTGGATATTTATAATAATTATTTTAAAAAAAATCTTTCGATTTATATTTCGGTTCATTTCATTAAAAAAAAGAAAAAAATGATTCACGTTAGTAACCTTTTTAGAAATGTAGGATGAAAATTGTAGAAATTCAAATTTTTGCAATTAGATTCATTTCATGGCAACACATCTCTTTGAAGTATACTGTGTCGTTGCTCAGCGTGCTGCGTCTTTCTTGTTCTTACTATATCTATTCCCTTTCTTTGTTAACGAGTTTCGAACTCGTATTCCTGAAATAATAAAATCATTTATATTTGCTACATGAGAATTACAATATGGACTTTCGACTTACTTGAGTTTAAGCCATGTATTATATTATTTGCCGATGGATTTTCCATATGTTAATTTTTTTTATTATCGCAAAAATAATTAAAGATACAAAATTTATTCTTTTTAAAAACGTCTCGATGATTTCTTTCAGATTTCTTTTAAATAATTCACGAGTTACAGATCCCAATATGTTTATTTAACTACAAAATCATTGTCGCGCAATGAGGTAACAACAGTGTATCTAGAAAGTAGGATTTCTTCTCCTTTTCGATTTTTACGCATTTCACTGGCTCGTGAAATGAAAATGAAAGAGAAAAAGTGTTTCGTTTTACGATATCTCAAGTTTCTAAACGTGTAATACTTGTCTATTTGAAAACAAGCAGTTCCAATTCTCTGGAAACAATTCATCGAGAATTAAAAAAAAAAAATTAAAAAAAAGGGAGACAGTGGTACACGAAACGTGACAATGAAATAAAAAGTTGGAAACGAAAGTTATACGTTTATAACCGGAGGCTAATTCGTGGAATTTCTCGTCGTGCAAAGTTTCGCCGTCGAAAAATATCGATTAAACATTTTCCCCGTAAATCCGTGGGGGTGCCTCTTGAAACTGAGAGAGGGTTAGCGTTTACGCCACGGGGCGTACTGTACAAATAGCCCCCGTTTAACGAATGGGGTGACGAATTTTTCGTTCTTCCTATTTTTTTTTTTTTTTTTTCTAACAAACGAAATAAGGATGTGAAATTTTAAATTTCATTTAAAAAAAAAAAATTACAATCGAAAAGTTTTAAGTTTTCAAGACACGTTAAGTTTATCGCGATTGAAACAAGAGCAACAATTTTAGATCGAAGTTAATGACATTATGATATTTCCTACTTGATGTTGTATCTACTCGATTATCAAGTAATCTCGAAAATTGGCAAGTGTCGGCCATAGTATATTCTTTGGCTCGATGCCAAATTCGTGTGCAACATGTGAGCCGAACGAAATAAGTCAACGGCTGAAAAAGCATCACCGAAGAAGTAAAGTTATTCGTTATATTATTATTACATTGGCTTTCGTGCCGTGAGCGAAATTCCGAACGAGGAAATATCTTTATTTTAATGAAAATTAATTTGACGAAATGAATTTCTCCCATTGAGGGGATAACCTTGTTTTTCTTTTTTTTCTTTTTTTCTTTTCGAAGAAATAAATGTCAGTCAGCTATTGTCGGTCGGAGAAATATTGATTTCAAGGTCAAGGTTATCGATAACTTAATACACGATGCTTGTACAAGATGACCCAGAATGGATGGTTTAAATGGACAGAGAGTTCGATAGTGGAAAAATAAATCGGAAAAAATAGAATAAAATTCATTGTCTGAGAAATTTTGATCGAAAATTCCCGTATAGATATATAAGTGAATTGATTAACAATAAAATAAAATTTTCGAAAAAATTGAAATTGAAAATTTAATTATAAATATCATGTTCAATTTCTATCTCTTCGAATATAAGAAAGCAATAAAATATTTCGTTCTACGCTTTGTTAAAACTTTTTATTGATAATTCGTATGTATCCACTCGAAAAATTATTCTTTTTGATTCATTTCAATATATAATCCTGGAACATTTCGTATATGTATTATATAGTACGATATGTATCTTAATACCATTGTTGTATCGCAAAAAATATTTTTTTTAATTCGCTTACTTCTTAATGAGAGTAAGAAATAATAAATATCGAAAAAGTCGCGAGCCATTCGAGAAAAGAATTCCTAGGTTTGGAAAAAAATTCGGACAGTTTCGGTAAAAGTCGGGCGGATTCGGACGGTTAGTCGAGTAACCTGACAATTGTACGTGTTCATTGGAAAAACATGTCTAGAAATAAAAGAAATAAGAAATTAAAGAAGAAAGGAAAAAGTATTTCATTCCATTGAAAATAATTGTATTTCGTTTTATATATCTAATATACTACATCTTAAATTCTTGTGTACGTGTCTTAAAAATTATAATTCCAGTTCTAGAAATTAATGAGAATAACTCTACAAAGTAGAGGTTAAGTAGACAGTAAGCGCGACAGTTAACTACATCTGATACATTCGCGCTTAATTCGCCAGTAAAAAAATTAAGTCGATGCAATTTCAGGAAAATGAATCTTCATATTTGTTTATTATATTAATATTTACATTATGTACGTAAAAATTATAATCTATTTTTAATGTATTTCTTTTAAATATATTATATTTGAAAATCATTTAACCTTTAGCTACGTATATGACATAAATTTGATTCTTTTTTTACCGATCGTCTAAAAAATATTTCGAAGGAGGATTTCTCATAATTTTTCTAATTTTTTTTTCCTTTTTTTTTTTTTTTACAGCGAAGGTAGGGAAATGGTACGCGTCTCGTTGCTAGGTCCACAACCTTCACCGACAACACCCGGCGTATTTCAGGTGCAGCCTATCGCGATATCGAGGACTCAACCGATCGACATGGACACCGTTCCGGCCGAACTCCTGACCACGCACACCGAACACACAGCTCCCGCCTATCACACGCAAATCAGGTAAGCTCGGTCTTTCCTTTTCTCGCCTCGCCTCGCCTCCGTTCCGTTTCGCTTCGTTTCGTTTCCTCTCTAGTTTTGTACTTACACCTTCTCGGTTACACCGACAAATTATCGATTACCACGGTGTACGCCTCCCCGCAACAAATACGGTTATTTTTTTCCCTATTAGAAGCGGTATAGAGCGATGGTAATCGGAGAAACTTGTTACACTTTAAGCAGAACAAAATATTGCTCGGACCTGTTGTTACGATCTTTTCTTTTACGCATCGTTTCTTTTCTTCCTCGCTTGACCTTGTACCGCTTGAAATGTAAACAGTCGGAAACAATTGATAGCTTCGTACACGAGAAGATTAATAGAATCAATTTTTCGAGAAAAATATGTTGTTACGATCTTATGAAAATTAATATTTTTCACAATCTCTTTTAAATGATAATTAAGTTAAAAATCTGTCAAAAAAACGAAAAATGGATTTATCCATCTCTTGCTACGCGTTTAAGAGAAAGATCTGGTTGCACGGTGATCGAATGAGAGCCACTACCTTTCTTATAATTAGCTCCCTGCACACAACACTAGTGACCCCCGTGTTGCTCTTAATGGACCGGAAGTGACGTGCCTTCCCCTCAGTCTGCACGCTTTTCTCCGTCTTTCTCCCGTTCTCTTGCTCTGTCGAACGGGCACCAATTTACGTTTCTTGCGCTACAGAATGTTATACAGAATGTGGCCCGTAGATCAATCGTCAGTGAGGTAACGACGCATTCACGCGTGCGCCTCTCTATTGCGACGCGATCGTTTTATGAATCATTTGCTGCTCCTCGATCGTTCTCTCCTCCTCCTTCCCTCCTCTCCCTCCTCCTTTCCTTCTCCCTCTCTTTCTCTCTCCTGGTTTCGTTTCTTTTTTTAAGTCGTAATCCGTCTCGAACGTATCGTTTTACTCGCTCGGTGTACGTTTCCATCCGAGATCCAGCCGTTGAGTATCTGTTTTCCACGATAAAAGCGATTCCTCGACGCGACACACATAACATGCTGATCTGAAAAAGAAAAAAAAAGAAAATGTAAAGAAAAAAGAAAGGAATTTTCTTCGAGAGGTCGAGATGCGTTCTCAGGGTGCAATGTCCCGATTGTTACCGACCGACGGTATTTGTATCCTGTTGCGTATAACCGTGTTTAGATGATACAACGATTCCGCCTTTAAATAACGCGACCCTCTTACGCAAGCACGCGCTTAATAGCTGTATCAAAAGTTACGAAGGCGTTACGTTAGTTACAGACGTTTGGTGTCGCCTTGACTTCGATCCGTATTCGACGATGATTCTCATCGACTGTTCGTTCCGCATATGTAATCGTTCGATCGCAGCGCCGTTTGAAAACCGTTAAAAAGCGGGCAACAAGTGTTGCTTTAAATCTTTCTTCCGGATCAATCAAGTTATTTTCGAAGATGATCGATCTTTCTATTCCATCAACGCTTTCACTTGGCACAGGAAGTGAATTGAGGATAATTGTGCAATAATTATTGTATTCCTATTTTATATATATATATATATTTTTAAAGATTGTTATTAAAATTTATAAAATAAGATTAACATTTTTATTATTGTCAAAAAGTTAACTTTTGCAATCTGATAATTAGTAATTTTTAATCAATTTTTAATTTTACGTATTCGTTATTGTGAACGAGATTATTGGATAAATTTAGCATTTGATATCCACTCACTTTTGAAACTTGTATTCTGTGAGGATTAATCTTTACACGAAGGGTTCGTTAGTAGGAAATGAAAGAGTTTTTAAAAAAAAGGAAAATTAGGTAAATTTAATATTCATTGATGCGGTTCACTTTTGATCCAAAACCCGTATTCAGAAGACTCGGCTTCGTACAGTGGAACGGTTTTTATGAATTAAATAAATTATGGGTCACGTTTGATCCGACAATCGTATCTCAAAAGTTAAAATCTTAACGCAACGGATTCGTTAGAAAGTAAAAAATTATTTTACGAGTAGAAGGAAATTGCTTTTAAGATTTATTAAAATTAACAATTTGAAAAGTTTTGTAACGACAATAATAATGGACGGCAAAATAGTTTTTAGATTTTAGATCGTGTCTTACGTAATCCAAATTTTATCTCGAGGAACGTTCGTTGTGTATTAGAAAAGCTAAGTGTGCAACCAGCGAGGAAACATTTTAGAACACAACATGGTTTGTAAAAGCCACGCTCCATCCCACCGTTTCCTTTCCTATTGTTCGCCTTGCTCTACCAGTTATCTACGTCGCAGCCGATTACGTAACGTGTATCCTGACTTTTTCGTTCCGCTGATTTAGCGAAATCTTCTTTTTTTCTAATCGAATAAACGTGTACAATAATTAATTGTGAACACGATAAATTCTCTGGTCCAAAAAATCAGATATATTTAAAAATATATTTAAAAACTTCATCTTTGATTTTTTTTTAAATTAAATTATCTGATAATTGACCTCTCTAAAACAAAATTGTCTAATTTTAGTGAAATTCTCTTCCTGACAATATTTTAATAACGTAAATGTAACAACAAGTTTAGTATCGAAACAATATATTATTTTTTAAATTGTAGAATTTATATTATGTGAATATATTATAAGAATATTTAAGCACTCAAAGAGTGTTGGAAGATAGCATCAGGCAATAAAAGGTTAAATCGTCTAATAAAGTACGAGAAGGCAACTCAATATCCTTTTTTATACATTTCGCGATATGAATGCCAATTTAATACGAATATCGCTCGCACTCGGTAGTATCCGTAGTAGCCAATATACAAATAGCATCGGCATTGGTACTATTAACAGTACCGCCATCACGAGGAACACTAGGTACTACTATCCTGGCGGTGGAAGCGAGAGGAGAACAGAGGGCTAGAAGGAAGCAGCGGTGGGAGCAGGAGGAGGAGCGGAGGAGAGTGAGGTGGGGCGATCGATATAGCGTGGGTGGATGTGCAGAGGTGCGGTAGGACAGCCGCCAGTTGTGCTGTCGGCTGCATCAACGAAGAATCGTGCTCTCTCTCAATCGGTTGGCAGTGCACCGCGTTCTCCTTTATCCGTGGTTCACAGTGTCCGGTTGGCGTATATACATGTATACCTGAATGCATCGAACTTTATTCGATGGGAATCTATGGTGATTTCTGCCAGCTCGATATACGCGATTCCTTCTTCATCGACCAATATATCCATCTTTGGTCAATTTTCGGACGATGGCGGTGCGATATCTATAAGAATCGTTGGAATGTGTCACCGTTCGGTTCCAACTACGCTCTTTGATCATTGTACCGTAACGAAAACTTTTTTTCCGCAATTTTTCTCAATCGAAACTTAAAGATCAAAGATTTTTTTTCTTTTCAACGTTGCGTATGTATATGTATAAAATAACCTTGAAGGAACGTAGAAACGTTTCTCAAAAGATCCGTGAAAATTATCGCGATCGTACGTTACGTCGGAAAAACATACGTCTCGCGTGTACGATCGTGATTCGCCCGTAATAATTTTAAAATTCTTTCCAGAAGAATCTTTGTGTTGTCGCGAATTTATATCTTTTGAAAATAAAATAGAATAACATTCTATCTTTTATAGATAAAAACTTTTAAAATGAATTTCTTCGCGTGATTTAGAACTAGGAAGCGAGGTACAGGGCCGCGCATAGTTTCGAATAGTCGTAAGCTTCAGGAAAATCTCAGGAAGCGAAAACTTGAAAATAGAAACGAAGTATGCACGATGCATAGCGACGCGCCTCTCCGTGGATACCAAAGATAGAAACTAAAGAGAAATAAAAAAGAAAACTACTCCTAGAAACTATGACCTATTACGAATTTATTATGAAAAACGATATCATAATAATTTCTCGAAGTTACGAAAGGGGAAAAGTCAAGGCGATTACCGTCCGATGGAAAGGTCCATTCTTATATCCTGTTCTATAACTTGGAATCGAACGTTCCAAATTTTGTAATTTCTCTCGTAAAGTAACCGCGCTAGGAATAAACCGGAACCAGTTCTCTTCGTCGCGTACAATGTTGGCACGCAATTTTATGAAATAGGTGATGCAAATTGAATGGAATAACAAGCCGGTGGTGCTCTATCGCCAAGTCGACGATAGGTTAAGGGAATCAATTGGTACATCGCGTTAGTGTCGCGACAAACACACTGGCCTACATG
Source organism: Apis mellifera (assembly GCF_003254395.2). Taxonomy (NCBI): domain Eukaryota; kingdom Metazoa; phylum Arthropoda; class Insecta; order Hymenoptera; family Apidae; genus Apis; species Apis mellifera. The sequence continues at coordinate 2,588,344 of NC_037648.1, forward strand.
TCTGTTTATCGGCGGCTCGTTCACGGCCCGTATTTAACCATCCCCCTTCGCATTCTTCAGCTGAATTTCCCTGGTCCCTCGCGACTACAGACGAGACGACGCAGTCGCGGAAAAGGCGACCGCAGCCTTACGGCGATGGCGCAGTTGTACGCACCCAATGCATCCCTCGTCATCGTTGATACACCCTTTCACACACACATATACAAATTAATCTTTTTTTTTTTTTTTTTGCATTTTCATTGTAGAAATAATATTTTGGTGTATATGGATTGTTCTGGCAGCCTTTTGTACAAGTTTAAAAGTTTCAAGTTTCAAGTATTTCTTCCGTATGATCTTTCAAAATTCTTTTAACACCGTTAATTTAAATCGTGAAGCTAATAAGTTATAACCTTGAATATCTTATTTGATAGGAGGAAAAATTTATAAAGAATATATAAAGTCATGTGAAGATTATCTTTATTCTTTAAATGAGATAATTTTTAATGAATTAATATATCGATTTTTCTTATAAAAAAAATTATTAATTCTTCAACTTCGATTAAAGATTGGTGGGTTTAAGAAATATTTAAGTAAAATAAAAAATATCTTTTATACTAAGAGCTTTTTGTTAAAAAAGTTTTTGTTTTTTATTCTTATTGCTTATTTTTTATAAAGACGTGCTATATCGATCAATGCATTAAAAATAATAAAAAAATAAAATTGACCTTCATATGACCTTCTGTATATTCTATATATACAGAAAATAGCTATTAATATCGAATCATGCCCTTCTCTTTATTTACCATTAAATTTTTATTCGAAACGTTTTTTAATATTATATATTAAAAATAAGTGATATTTCAGCTAATTTATTTTGTTCATCTTGCGTACATTAATTTAACCTTTAACTTATTTTTTTCTTTTTTTTCGCATTTACAATCCACACATTGTCCAATAATTCGATATTTTACGATAATTGGAAAATTCATTTATAATTTCCAGCTTTTTATCTCTTGATTTTTCCCCGATAGAATCTTTGTTTATGAGCAAATACTTTAGAAATGTCATATATTTGAATCAAAATTTCGAGCATCTTTGTCAAATCTTTTCTTTCCAAAATTCTTTCTTCGCATGTCGTTTAAATAGGTTTCTACCTTATTAACAATTATCGCAATCAGGGCGATGATGTAGAAGATATGAATAGTGAAAGAGAAAAGTTCAGACAATGATTAAACGAGAGCTCGTTATCAGGAAAACAGTGTTTAAGTAAATGAAAGTCGTTATTAAAAGAACATTACATCGAACGTGTAAAAATTTATTATTGCTGAGATATAACAGATTTCACTATTGATCGCAAGATCGGTTGAAGGCCTTGCCAATAAAAAAGGGAGATTCATTTTTAATAATTTTTCTAACGATATATTTCATATAATTAAAATTGAACTAATTGGGTGCAGCTATCAATAAAAAATAATTTATATACAAATTTTGTTCAATATGAATTCAATTATTGTTACTGTTTTTGCTATCTAATGATACCATTGGTCGATTAAGAAGAACAATTAATAAATTTGAAATTCGATTTTTCAAAAAGTAAAGATTTATTACAATTTTAAATTATTTTTTTTTTTTTGATATCAGTTCAAGCAAGTTTCACTCTTAATTTTCCTAAAGTTGTTGCAAATGGATCTGTCTGTCCCCCCACTTGTTTCAAAGTTCTCAATTGTGCTAAGGTGAAACTCATTATCCATTGATCGTGTTTTCACGTAAACGTGTCATTGGATCAAAAATATATCCACACGAGAGACTATAAACACAGAAGTAAATAAATTTATAATTTACGCGAAGTAAGATCAATTCAACAAATTCCATTACAAAATCCATTACAATAAACGTGGTTGCCTTAAAAATTCTAAAAGTCGACGATTATCGTGTTCTTATAATTAATTTAAATTTATTAAATTGGGACAAAGAAAGGTGTAAAAATAATCAAGGGGACGTTTTATTTCTCGTTTAACTTGCTCGTATTAATTTAATTTTTATTAATTCAAGCTTCGATTGATTTTGTTAGTTTGTTAGTTTTGGATAATTTGGAACCATCTCTCCCGCGTGAGACAGATGCGGCAGTGGGCCACTGGTGGCTAGTAGAGAACAGTGAGAATTCCGCGACTAGCCATGACCTATATACCCACCCTCGTCGCGTCACTATTGGCCAACCCCCATTGCTGGTGAGAATCACTAGGCGCTCGAGTACGAGAGGGAGTAGGACGCGTGATTATAAAAATTGCTATAAAAATCGTTTCTTGCAATAATACGCGATGAATATTTTACGGAGTGGGAAAGAAACTTTTTTTTATCCAACAGGGATTTTTACTTCTCGATATAGCTCGATTAAAGTTTACGTTTAACGAATATGAAAAAGAAAAACAAAAACGAATGAGAAAGAGGATCGAGATATAAAATGCTGTAAAGAATATATATATATATGTATCGTCGGTGAGTTAATAATGTAAGGATAGTATTTTTTTTTTTTAAGATGATTGAAGTTTTTACGAATTTATAAGATTGACGCGATACGAATAATTGTATTTGCGCGCGCTTATTGAATGGTAAATTCGTTTCCTTCTTTATCCGTCGAATAAGTGAATGTAAGTAAGTCGCGTTTGAATTTGTTTTGACCAGAGGAACTTTGCAAATATTGTTCGTATTTAAAAAAAAAATGAAAAAGTAAATAAATAAATAAAAAATTTATTGGTATTAGTATTGTCTTACTTGATATTTAATCTCGGATCGGGTTACATTGTTCGTGCGTCGAGTTTCGTGACGTGTCAAGGGTAGCTTCTGCAAGTGGTAGAGATAAATTTTTTTTTTTGCAATTACGTTGTAAACTGATTCCATAGTTATAGAATATTTGTCTATAATGTCTTCCTTGATTAAAATAATTTTTTTCTATAAATTATTTATATAGAATTTCAAACATAATTAAGAAATTTAAATTTAGATTATTCTTTTTTCGAGAAGAATGGTAGATAAAAAAATAATATAACTTCTTTAGATTTCTAGTAGATGTAATATTTTAACTGAGAAGGAAGGAGTGGTTGAGAACGTCGTAACAGGAAGGTCGTAACACTCGTTAATCAGGATCGTGAAAATGTCATTGCTCGAAATAACGAATTCGTCTAAGCAAATTGCTTCCAACGTGACGTTCAACTATAAAATTTCTAAAACTTCAATCCGGAACAATTCTTTTCTCGAATTTCTTCGTATCGCGTTTATCCTAAAAAAAAAAATTTTTTTTCGAAACTTTTGTTGAAAGTAAAAAAAGAAAATATATTATAAATAATTTTCTGAGAATTTTTTTACGAAAAAAAAAATAATATCGATTTAAAATTTTTCGATTTGCAAGTCTCGAAGAAACTTTCCTTCCAAAAAAACACTTTTAGAGATCTGTAGAAATTCCCTAGGGATTCCTAGGGAAAGTTTGGAAGAATTCTAGAAAGATGCGAAATGCGCTTGACGATAAAAACTAAAGTTGTCGAAAGTATTTCTCACGAGTAGAGTGTATTGCGTTTCTGAAAACAACTTTCGCTCTCAACACAGTAATAAAAATAAACTCTCGAGAGTTTTATTGTCAAGTATATTCACATTCTTTGGCATAAGTTAAAAAACAATTATAAGAGTCTCATTGGGATACGAATATACGTTTGAGAGTAAAACTCTCCCAGAGAGTTATCGTTTTTATTCAACTGAATATCGACGATCATCTCGAAGATGTGAAATTAATTCGTTAATTCAGACCGGTCGGTAACAATTACACGGGATAGCACTTGTAGCTGAAATTAATTTTTCTCGGCGGGGAAAAAAAAAAAGAAAAAATATCGTTCTCTTTACGTAGGAAAATATCGATAGGGTATATTTAACTTGGAGCATCGAACTCATCGTTATTTATAACATCAGAAGGCAAAGATATCGAAGCAATTATTTCACCTGATGAAAAATGATCAAAAGATAAAAAAGGGTATTTTTAAGCTCTGTTGGTAACTGTGTTCATCGTGTAATTAATTTATATCGCGAATAATATTTTAGCAATGAAATTTTAAAAATTCCAATTTAATTAATTACTTCTCTTGCATAGTAACTAAAATTTTTAATAATAAAGTAACATTTTAAGTACGAATTAAGTAAATTTCTAAATTTTTATTACCCTCCGTTTGACGTAAAATTATGGAATGACTTAAATTCTCTTTTTAATAATAGAAAAAAAATTTTATTTCATTTATTCTACTCAAAGTAAAATTTTATGTAAGAAAAGTTTATAACCTATAAATTGTAATAACTTGTTAAAATAGTTACCGATATTACTACTACTTGATAAACACCGCGCGAGAGGATCCAGATCGTGTACAGAATAACTTGGTTATCTCGTACCATTTGGTGAGAATTGACTAGTCTGGAAGCCATATGTACTCGACATACGGTTATAAACAGAATCGGATCGATGCCAGTCGCATTCACCTCTTCACGTCAGTTGCACAATTAATTGCCCACGGATAATAAAAAAAAAATCTGTTGCTATCGTCCGCCCATTGAAGCTTGGTTTAATTTTCCGTCGTGTTTCGCTTTGGAAGAAAAAAAAATCCACTATAATTTTTGCTTGTCGCAAACGAATTGACTAACAACAAGAAAAAACGAGAGAAACATATCTCTCTCTCTCTCACACACACACACACGACATATATCACGAAACGGGATAAACTCCTTGTTGATAGTGTTAAGGACAGACGGGGACAGATGGCGACAGACAACATGGGAATTAGAGTAAATAGGTCGAGGACATTGGGAGAAATAGGTCAACTTCGATTGAAACGGATCGATAAAGCGCTTACGCGTTTCATTATAATCGTCGTCGAAACAAATCTAAGGATTCTCCATCCTTGTTTCCCATTCGAGCGGAAGAAAAATAACAACATCGATTATCCGAACGATTTTCGTACGTGGTGACACACTTCGTGCTGTTTTTTTAGTTTTTTTTTTTTCCTTCTTCTTTTTTCAAGAGGCATCGTACCAGAGTTTATTCTGAGATCGAGTTCCAGTTGTTTGCAACATCGGAACGGCCATTCCTCACGGTCTAAAAATGCTCGAGCAGGGTTGCGATTTAGTTGGAAAATTTGCATCGTCCGTCCATCCATCCGAACTTTCTTGACCCAGTATTCCGTTCGTTAAATAACTTTAGCCGGTAAATATGCATCGTGTGTCCGCGAGACACGTGAAAATGTTACCTTTCAATATTTCTTTGTCGATAAGGTAGGGATGATTTTAGCAAGAGAGGGCCCAAGCATTTGAAGAAACTTGCATCGCGTCATATCGTTATCGTTGTAAAATTTTACGACGAGAATAACTTCGTATACATATAAAAAGAGAATATAACGAATAAATATTGTATATCGTGAAAGTAGTTCGAAATAATAATATTGCGTCAATGAGTTCCGTGACAAACGGAGAAAGAGAAAAGGAGGGGATAGGATCGGGGTGGGGAAAATCGTACGTGGGAGAGAAAGATAGTAGTTGTTGCAATGGATCTCCCGCCACGATTCCGCTTAAAAATAAAATCTTACGCCGATATATTATTCGAGTTGGTTGATGCGAAATCACAGGAAAGCACTTTCGGTGAGACAGATTCGAGGAAATATAATTTCGATCGTTGTCGACGAGTATAACATTTGAGAGACCGACCAAAAGAAATGGACAATTACGTCATAATCGATGCGATGTCCAGGTGTAAAAGTGGCTGCTTCGCGAGACATAGCGCGGGAGGGAATTAAGGCAGAATTAATCCCTCGGATCTTTGGACTTGTCCGATGTTGATATCGTACGACGTGGATTCGCGAGCGCGGGCAAAATGACGACCACCCACGGAGGCCACGTGTATTACGTGATCAAGGTGCCTAAAGAAACGGATGGCAATGAAAGGTAATCATCGTCTTGAAAACAAACGAGCTCTCCGCTCATAATTCTAACTTGCCGATCTTTTAACCTATGCTGCCTTTTAACGCAATTGAAATTAATTAATTGACGAGACAATTATTTTTATTACGTTGGATTCTGCGATATCGATCGACTCTCAATCTGCAAGAAAGATGTAAAGAAATAAAATATTGCATACATTGAGGAAATTTTTAAAGAAAATGAGCTTACCGTGATTCATTGGTTGAGATTTGGAAAATATAAGAGGGTGCAGATACTCGATATTTAAAATTAGGGCAAGTACGAAAAAATTAGATGGATTCAGGATTAGAGAGAGTCGAAAATCGCTGGTTACGAGGATTTGAATGAAAATTCAGGCCGATTCCATCCAATTTCATAAATCTGTAAGCGTTTAGTAATTAAATGTATCGTCGAATAATATTTGTTATTTATCAATTTAAATGTTAAATTAATTTTAAGCTTAATTTTTATTATATAAAAACAAAAATTTAATTTTTTATGATAAATTAATTGAATGAGAAAAAAATATTTTTCTTTTTGTAAAAATATCGCTATATTTGCAGCATACCAATGATAATTCAAAAATAAAATGATACATTTCTTGTAATTCGGCCAATTTTTCATTGTTTTCAATCGAAAATTTTCCATTCTTTTTCGAAATTTCATTTTGGTTTAAAATTTATCTTGCGATTCAGTAACAAATAAAAATTGCTTTAGATTTATAAAATTAATTTTAAAAATATTTCGGTATTATTATTTACATACATATACGTAATAAAAGTAGATACGAAAAAATATTTGAATATTAATTTTAATATTTTAAAAAAAAACAAAATATTTTGTATCATTAATGAGTTATGAAAAATAAAAATTTTTTAACACAATTTTTTCTTACGTAGGCTGTTTTTCATTTAAGATGGTGAAACTCTCCGAGTGAATGCAATGGAATGCAATCTAAGATTAATCGCAGCTGGGAAAGCGAAAGAATCGACACTTTATTTCACAATAACGAATTGTTGGCCATATTCCAATAATTTCCGACAATTCTACCAATTTTCTTATCGAATAACCGTCTATTTATTTTACTCTTTCATTTCTTCGTTCTTCATCGTACCATTATTTGTCCTCCATTTTCTTTCCTTTTAACAATCACATTTTGCGTAAATTCACATTTGATATAAATGTGCAATTAAAATTTTTTTTCTTGAAAAAAATCATTTCATTTGATGTTCAAAACAGCTTTTATTTGATATGTTAAATGAATGTACGAGTTCAAAGAAGAAAAGATTGTTAATTGGTAATAAATTGCGAATACTTTCCAACAATTCTCGAGAACGATTCACATGTTCGTTACACGTGCAACGCTAATAGAGGTTAGGAATATAAATTATAATTAGGTGCAATCCGATATCGTGGTCAATGTTACGGTTAAATGGCAATCATAATTAAACTTAATTCAACTTACACATGCACTGAAGATAATAGAGAAAAATAACGAACGAATTATTCACTTGTTATAAAACAACGAGTAAAACACTTCCATCACGTGACTAAAAATTTTAGGTATCTACTTTACCATCGGTAAAATGATTAGCGAAACGGAGAGAGCGCCGAGTGAAATTTCATATCTTGAACCTAATTTAGAAGATGAAGATTTAACAGGGAAAAATTCATTTCCAGCACGGATAGTGGTTGGGATAATCCATTCAGACCAGACGGTGACCTTTCGAGGGAAGCTGACGAGATAGTGGAATTGATAAAAGGTGGAAAACCTATCACTCCGACGCCTGGCCAGACAGCTCCACCATTGCCGGGATGCGATACTACCGACAACGCGCAAACTACTGTTGATCACGATTCCAGTTCCAGTCCCTTGCTAAAATCCTCCGCGAATTCTACGAATCGACACGCGAATTCTTCGCCGAAACCTGGGCAGGAGAATGGAAACGCCCATGGAACTCCGATGAAAGCTGCAACCGCGAATAGTCAGCAGCCTGTCAACGATAAGGTAACTAACCTTTTCACTTTTCTTCATTTCATGCGGTTTGATTAATTAACTCATATACTCACGTAAAATATATGTTTGCAAATTACTTAAATTATCTAATTATCATTGATTTAAAATAAAGTTTACAAGTTAATGACTTGTAATACAATTTTCGTCCGATAATATTGACTATAGCAAAAATAACTATAAAAACTCACTATAAAAACTCACTATAAAAACTCACCATTCCATAATATAGGGATTTCATGATACATTGTTGCTTGATGTGCCAACCATGTAATCCGATATAATTCCATATAATTCTAAAATCAAATAACCATAAAATTTTTTTTTAAATGAAATTATGCAATATATTTGTGATCAAAATAAGATCAAAATGTGATATTTATGCATGACAATAATATTTTTTATGTATTAAACGAGTAACGAAATTTAAAGTATCCGAAAATATATCTAGTTATTCACAGATATTATATTGATAGGTTATATATCTAGAAACGGATTTCTAAAAATTATCCGATTTCGATTCATTTCTTTTCTACTGCATCAAGCGTGAGAAACAGAAGTGAAACAGAATATGTAAGAATATATTAACAATCAATTCAGGTAATAATTTTTTACTTAATATTTATTCGTTTAATTTCTATTAAAATATACGAAATGAAATATTTAAAAAATAATTATTCAAAATTAATATAAATTATAATTGAACTTAATATCTTTTGTATTTGTAAAATAAAAATAAAAAATTCCATCAAATTCATTTTACGATGATAAGTAAGTATACGTAAAATTTATATTTCTCTTATTTCGCTAATTTAATTTACCAGTTATTAAAACATACCTATGCGAGTCGTAAATAACACACTGGTTCTACTTCAAACCAGCAGTTCTAAGAATCGATGGGAATAGTTCTTCATCAAATAAACGAACAAATTCGTATTCGCATGTCCAAACACTACTGTAAATATAAATTACAAATTATATCACGTTTGATCTTATTTCGATCGAGAAAATTTTTCATTGATAAAATATTCCTCTTATTCACTTATTATTAACACATTTCTGATCTTTTGCTTGCTTATCATTGTTGGATAAATGCAAGAATCTTTTACAGTTGCAAAATAATTAACCAATTGTTTAATTGATTATTTTTAATTAATTCAATGATCAATCTTATATATTTAAAGAAACGTTAACAAAATATTATTAATTACGCAGGTTGTCACATCGTCGAGAGCAGCTACCGTTGAAGTCGCTAGAATGACAGCGCAGGGACCAGGCGACGCTTCGCAGGTCGAACACGTCACCTTAAAGAAGAAGCCTAAATGTAAATGTTGTCTTCTGCAGTAATGAAAAGAAAGTAAAAGAAACTGTCGCGTGAATGACTCTCCGATGATTCTCCGGGATGATTCTCCGCCGTTGAAAGAGAAAATGCATCGCAAATGCATTTTTGGTCGCCGATAAATGTAAATGGCTCATGTTTCTCGAAAAAAAAAAAAAGAAGAAGAAAAAAAAAAGAAGTATGATCGTTACCACGAGTGCTGCTGATAAAACGTTATAACTTTCTCCAGTTGTATCCAGAAATGAATTTCGTGGAGGGAAACGGAAAACGACGTGTCCACGAGGGGGAAAACGAATTTTCAAGAATCGTTCTATTAGGGAACGCGAATCGGCCCTTGTCGATTGAAACCGAAGCTGTTGGAAAGAGTGAAGATTTTTACAAACAATGGTTGATGAACGGATGAAAAGAGAATTCCGATATATCGGTTGGAACGACGATGATATCGAGTGCGAATTGACACTGGAAGATACCTGAATGAATGAGCGTAAAAGCACCGAGCCTCTTGATAGCCTTTCAGAAAGAGACAGTGGAGTGTCTATAAAAGACTATATAAAAGAAGAGAATAAAAAAAAATTATATATATATATATATATATACACATACACACTCACACACACACATAAAACTATATTGTAGATACAGAAATGGTAGTTATATAGCTTATATGCTTTTACTATTGTGGTTAATTACTTGTCAAAATTATCGTGATTTCGAGGATGTGTTTGCGCATCGTTTGTGCGTGAAACTGCGAGACGCGAGCGTGAAAGAAAGAAAGAAAGAAAAAGAAAGTCGTCGCAGTTGCACGGAAATGTTTAAAAAAAAAAAAAAACTTATCGAGTTACAGAACAGCTATTTACTTCGTTGGACATCGATATAATATGTCGTATAGATTCATAGACTCGTTTTTACTAAAGGAAGAAAAAAAAAGGAAAAAAAAAGAAAAAAAAAAACTCAGAACTTCTATATAGGCAAAAATCTTTTACGAAATTTTTTAACATCGCGTTTAGAACGTGCGCTGTTAAAAGCTGTACGATAAAAAAATGATAGATGATATAGAGAAGCGCAACTCTGATGAAAAGAAGAAAGTTGTCAAGTTGGCCATTTTTTTTTTTTTCCCTCTTGGCTAAGTATAAAAAATACACGCGTAGAATTTTCTCCCTTTTCGAGGGAGAGAAGTACCGTCTATCGTACTGCTTTACTTTGGCACACAGATTTCCTTTTGTTTCATTGCTATTGTTTTGTCTACACCTCGCATTGAAAAAACGCAAACCTCTCGAGAGAAAAAAAGAAAAAAAAAAAAGAAGAAAACTCTTATTAAATTAAAGCGAGCTGGCGCTCGCCAGTCCAAACGCGTGAGTAACTAATTCAGGATCGTCAAATAAATGAAATGTGTAAATATCGTGATATTTTTTGAACAAAAAGTGTGATTGTCGGCGATCCGAAAAGTGCGAGAACGCGTTAACGTTCTATTATATGGACAAACGTATTCGACGACAGCTTGCTCTCCGCATTCTATTCTAGTTTTTCGATTATTCGCAGCGATATAAGTTAAATTGTACATCAAGAAAACTCGTGACGATAACTCGTGAAACGGCAGAGCGTGTGTGCTATTCCTTTCTCGAGATATTTTTATTTTTCTTTAACGATCATGCACGTGTTTACAAATTATTTATTTATTTTTTATCGGTGTGTTTTTATTTCGACGCAACCTTTCGTCGCTTCATTCGTTTTGTTTTACTTGTATTAGCATGTATTTACGCGTATTTCAAAACGAAATCTTTTTAACGATATATAAATCTAAAGAGATACGATATTAAAATAAAATAAAATACCGAAAAAAAGACGCGAAACGTGTATTATACGTATATAGAAACGTTTTGGTGTTTCTTGGAAGGAAAAAACCGTTGATCGGTTCTGTGCATACTCGTTATGTAAGGAACGAGAAAAGAAAAGAAAAAAAAAAAAGTTGAATCATGTTTTTTCACTGCACGAGAAGAACTGTTCGCTTCGTGAATCGTTCCTTGTACAGAAAGAGAGGGCGCAACAGTTCGCGCCCTCTATCGAGGATTGCTTGGTCGCATTAATGGCTGTAATGTGTGTGCGTGATGCGTGTCTGCGCGAGTGCCTGTATTTTTTAATATACATATCCGCATATTTTTTCTAGATTGCCGGAATAAAAGATATTTATAAAAAATTTCTCTGCGATATTTGGTAAAGGAGGATGGAATAAAGAACAGAAGAAGGAACAACGTCGATATCAGATAAATTAAGATTTCCTTTATTTTTCATTCGTTATACACTGTTGCAATTTGTAGGTTATACAGAGTGTAATATAAAACTGTAAGTAAGTAAGTAAGAAGATCCTGAATAATTTACTCGCGTCCTCGCAAATTGTAAATCGAAGATTACAGTACCAGTAAGAAAACCTGAAATGAAAGAAAAAAAATAATTAAAAAATAATACGTGTTTATCCCTGAAAAAACATACATACGTACATACATACATATATATATTTATGCATTTACACTCGCGTGTACACATTCACGCACACGCATATAAAACAATGTGGAAATACATTGAAACAATCCTGAAAACCTTTCCGTGAATTCTGCTCTGATTCGTGTTTTTTCAAACTAATAATATATCAAATCTACATGAATATTCAAACTTTACACTGGTAACTTTTTGAACTGCAATAGTTTTGACGCACGTTTCGAGTATAATTTTTCTCAATTCACGAACAATTGATTATTTGCGAAATAAAATAAATATTTTATAAATGCAAAACTGACGGACGGATATTATTGCAAATGTTTCCGATACATCGTGAAATCGATATATGAGCAATTTAATCTGATTCAAAATATTCGTGTATTAATTTTTTGTTTTTTTTTCAAAAATTAATATTTAATCGGAAAAATCTTACAAATACACGATGATTACAAATTGCGTTAAAAAATCAAAAATAAAAAAAATTTTATTACCGCATTAACCTCGCCAATAAGATTTTTCGAGTTTTGACTTTTGACACTCTTCCTCGTTCACTCACTTTCTTTTCCTACGCTCGGGAAAAGACGTAAACAAATTCCGATCAAGTCATATCAGAAATAAGAATCAATAATTGAATAATTACAAATTTCTGCAGTTATAAAATATTTAATATAAATTATTCATTTGAATTGATATTTAGAGAAAAGATTTTTTATAAAAATACAAACATCGTTATCATCGAAGGAATAATGAAACTATCTACTGCCTTAATTCCTAATTAATTATATAATTTTCTCGACTTAGAATTCCGATAAAAAAAGAAACGTCAATTTCTCGTTATCGCGTCAAAACTATTCAATTTTAATGAATACTCTTTTTATGTAAAAAGTATACCTATACATGAATTCTCTATTAAGCTAATTTGAAGAAACATTTCGGTGTTTAAAAACTGGTGAAAATTCGAGCGAACGAAATACGAGGGAAGAATGCAACGGATTCGAAATTTAAATGTAATGCTTTTTGGTTTCATCGAGTATCAAAGTACATATATATATATATTTTGTATCGAGAGAGAGAAATCGAGTGTTTGATCATATACGATATGAGATATACATAATGCCGGTGAAAAGGTGCTGAGCAATGAAGATTTAAAATTATTATTTTGCTAAGTGAGGATGTGTGTACGTGTGTGTACGCGGGACAGAGATATCCTCGCAATACAAAACACAAGTTGAGAATAATTCGTATACACACGTACGGTATGTTGTAGAAGTAAGATATCGTCGAAGTTTGTCCATTAAGCGCCTCAGTAGAGGACGTTTTTTTCAATATGTAAAAAGTACTACACAACATTGGATTCAGAGCTCAACCGACGCGTTGAAAGTCATACATAAAATTTATCTTCCTATTGCAGTAATAATTTAAAAAAAGAAAATCATAAGTGTAATTTTTAAAATTAATAATTGTTCATGAAAATTTTATTTTCTTCGCGATAAATCATTTCAAAGATCTTGTCTTGACAAATGACTCGCATATATCATGGAATAGAAAGTCGAGTTAATAATTCGTACGTATTTCCATTTCATGGCAAGTATTAAATATTAAGGTATGAATTTTGAAATTTTACCATCGAGCTCTGAACCTGTTATCGATGGTACTTTATAGATATTAAAAAAAATAGCCTAAATCTAAATAATGAATGTATATATATATATATATATATATATATCTTCTGAGGTGATTTTTTTCGGCGAGATTATTTTCAATCGATCGAAGATAGAGAAGTCGAAAGAGTCGAGCAAATCGTCGAATAAGCGCGAGAAAACGTTACGAACGAATCGAATCCACCGAAAACTCTTTAAAACGTCTGTTCCCCATGCAAAATGTTAATTTTGCTGAGCTTACAGGTATTGAGCGAATATTAAATGTCTTGTTAAGAAAAAAAAAAAAAAAAAAACGAAAGAACAGAGTAGAAAAAAGTCTCGAGAAAAATCAAAAAACCCACCACTTGCTTCCTTTCTACATTTTTTTTTTTCTTTTTTCAACTCGAAAAGATTACGGATAAAGGGATACGGTTTGCACGAGTATCTTCCTCCAAATATAATTTTTAACCTGTACATACTTTGTTTATTTACAATATTTAAGAAGCATAATGCTGATCGATTTCAATAATTAGTGACAAAAAAAATAAAACTCTAAAAATCGTCTTACTAAAACTCTATATAAAACGAGTTGTCAAGTTGCTCGAAATTTAATTGTTAATTCCCTCGTTGTATTATATGTTTTTCACTTAAATCGAACAGATAACTATCGTCAAAAATCAACTATATATATGAAAGGATTGCTGGAAAAGTCAAATGTAAATCGCGAAAGATAAATCTGTCGCATCGTGGAAAGTCGACTTACGTACGATAAGTAGGAAATTACATGATAGCATGGATGCGCATCAGTATTTTTAAATACAGAGTCCTTTCTCTCTCTCTCTCTCTTTCTATCTCTATCTCTATAAATGATAGACCCTTCTCTCTCCCTCTCTCCATAAATGATAGACCCTTTTCTCTTTCTTTCTCTCTCTTGGTAGCGAGACAGCCGTTCGAATTATGAAATCGTTACATCGTGTGAACGACTGATGCAGAAACGTGCAGCCATCGAACATCCTCCAACATCGGAACGTTCTCAAAGGTACATTGGTTCAAACTGGAGAAAAACTTTAAATGCTTACACTTTCAAACAGGGTAACCTGGGGCCATTCACCAACGATCGCACAACTACGAAAGGACAACGACCCTTCCTTCCACATCTTTCGTTTTGTCGTTCAAAGTTGGAAGAACGACGATCCAGTTAAAGATCAGTCGGCCGATCAAGGGAGGCAAGATTCAGGTCGAGCTCGATGATCTCTGAATCCGGATTTCAACCCCGGAGATCAAAAGATCGAGATCGAGATCGTGAAAAAAAAAAAAAGAAATCGTCGCATCCAACTACTACCGGGCATACACACGGGAATGCGAATGGGTTTGGTGCGAAAGGACGGAATAAAAGGGTAAAATGTCAGCGCGACTATATATATATATATATATATATATATTACTACTACCTATGAAAGAGCAAACGTATCCTATTAGCGATTTAGAGATCGTATTGTTTTGCCCGTGTGCCCTTAAAAGAACGAAATCTCATCCATCGTAACGACGTTGGCCTTTGAATCGCGTGCCAAACGGATGGCGATAAATCCAACCGGTCGAGAGAAACGAATACGTGAGCGCACATGTCTCTCGAGAGTAATTCATCGGGAACGGTGATCGCTCCATGTTTATCCTAAGAGACATACACTACAATGTAGTGGTGTGTTCATTCTGCCTTAATGTGAGATTCTTTTTGTCCCACCTTAAAAAAAAATTCTTCGATACGTTACATAACACGAAGGAAAGAGAACGATTTAAATTGTCGAGTCGATTCGATTTAATTTTTCGAATACTCTTAAATTTTAACTCGTCTTTTATTTTATTTGATCATCTATTTATTGTAAATTAAATAATTCTCGTGTATTTTATCGCTTGTGAACTCTCTTTGTGATTTATCAAAAATTTAAGAGTATATTCTTTGTTTGGAAAATGGAAAAAAAAAATTAGAAATTGGAATTATCAATATAATTTAATTCAAAACTTGAAAAATAAGATATTACATAAATTTTTATGATATACTTTACGATTCGAAAGATAATATCATTAGGAAAAAAAGAAATGAGACCTAGATCGTTCAAGGAATGAACACAAGATTTGTGATCTTCGCGACTTCTGTGACAATCGATGATCAGAGAGGAGGGGGGGAAAAAAGCATCGTCCTTGCATAGAGCTAGTATCGGGTATATAAAAGCTGGTAAAGTGAAGGAACGCAGATGTTAGTGGTTTCTAAAATCCACCGATATCGTCGCGAGTGCTACGAGGGATGCCATTTAAAGTGTTAGCGAGAGTGATTGATCTATGGTGATGATGACCACTTGGAAAATTGTGCCTCAGTCGCTGGTATGTTTCCAATTCAAAATAATTCCATAGCTTCGAAATTTGAAATTGTATTACAACAAGCTTCCCTCCTATATGAATACGCGCGTTCTATGTAATTATACATATAATTCATGATCAAGATAACAAGTTTGAGACATTCGTTTACTTTTACATGAAGCGAGATAAATAAAATTTAATAAGAAAGATCATGTCTTTAATCAAAAGATGTTGTAATCATTGGATTCGAGTCGATCAAATGAATTAAATATAAAGTGTATTTTCGATACGATGAAGAGGATAACAAATTATAAGGTCGTACCGTTCGTTCTCGTCGGTGATCATCGGTCATCGTTAATTGCTTAATGTCGGAATCATCGCTTCAGGCAATTAATTACTTATTTCGTATAGAAGAGAAACGATTAAAGTGTACACGTACGATCATCTGAAAAGAAATATCTGTATTACTGTGATTTGTGTAATACGCGCTCATTATTTTCTGTTTTTCTTAATCATTTCTTACTAATCATCTTTGTAAATGGATTCTTCAGATTTTCTGGCTAATGATTCTTGGCACGTGGCACTGCACCGGTGAAAAGTTATCTCCCGATCAAAAAGCACCTCTGTTCGCTCGAGGTTCTGGTGGATTGATCTTGAATACACCCTTCGA
Source organism: Apis mellifera (assembly GCF_003254395.2). NCBI lineage: Eukaryota > Metazoa > Arthropoda > Insecta > Hymenoptera > Apidae > Apis > Apis mellifera. The sequence goes on from NC_037648.1 coordinate 2,604,819, forward strand.
GGACAATAAAGCCAGGAATCGTCCGATTTCAAATGTAAATGCGCCGGTGGACAACGTGCAAAAAGAGGAAACGGAAATGCTGAAATTAGTGGACGGTGAACTAGTGCGAACTGTAAAAGGAAGCTTCTCATATAAAAGCCCCGAAGGTCTTCCCATTTCTGTTAAGTGAGCAACAATTTCTTTGTCCTTATCTTTTTTTAATAAAATTTTTTTCTTACTTTGTATATCTTTCAAGATACGAGGCCGATGAAAATGGAAATAGAGCCAGCTTTAAGTTTGGTACAGGCGTCGCAAATGGTGATAATCGTTCTTCCTCTAGTTCTAAATCAGAAAATGGACGTGGAGATAAAAATGGTCGTAGTTCGTATCTACCACCAACGAAAAAAGATGTTGATAGAAGCTATTTACCACCACAATAGAATTATTATTAGCTTCTTCCGATTATACTTCTAATTCAGCTTTCAATGCTTTAATATTTTGGATAAAAATATTTTTTGTTGATCTTATATTTCAAAAAGTAAATTTTGAATTATAAATTTTTTCTCACAATTCAACATCATGATCTCTTTTAACAAAAATTTTATCGATATTTCATATTCACACTTCTTAATTATTTTACATAATTTATCGGTCAACGCAATAACCTAGATGCTTTTAAAGTAAGTCAGTGATCCCATTATGATCATCTTAGAATCAATTAACTTTCAGAAAGATCATTGATCATTAATGCATTACTCGAATATTATCTTTCTATCATAGAAAATATTTTCTATTTGAGTAATCGCAAAGTAGTTAGCAAGTATTAATGCATTATTGAATATATTAAATTTTTATAAACTAAGAAATAAAATATATTTTTTCACAGATTCTTGGATTACAATTTAATATAATCCTATTATTGATTACCCACCCATTTATAGTAATCTTTCAATTTATATTAATACATACATATACACATATCCTAAAACCTATCTATATGAATTTTTGATTATATTTTTATTTATATATCTTTTTCTTTTTCTGTTAAATATGAACCTAAAAATAGTTTTTTTTTTTTTTTTACTTAATCATATAATATTCGTGAAAACACGATTGACGTATTAGTTTTCGTTTGTACTTTAAATCGTAAAAAATATTTATTTTTACGAAGGTTGATGTTTTTACAAAGAAACAAAATATCTAATAGATATGATGATTTGATTAATATTCATCTTTCAGAACCACGATAAGTGGTATAGCCAAATGGACTCAGAAGCACCGGTATATGATAATGTCCAGCAGGATTTTTTACGTCAAAAACAATTTCGATAAACGGATACATGGTTTCTATTCTCCTTAATGTAAAATACTTATCAACATCAAAATGAATTTTATAACGTCCTGCTGTGAAATTAACTTTCATATTATCCACTAAATCTACGCATCGACCATTTGGACTTGTATTACTGAAATAAAAAGATATTGATTTTATATTGATGAAATAAATACAAAAAATATTTGATTCATATGTTATACCTTTCATTTAAAAAAGTCCATCTTCCATCCATTAATTTATAAAGGCTAACCTGCAAACCTCCAATTGGTAAACCTTTACTTGTATCTACGACGTGAGTAGAAATACGAGGTTTTTTAACCGTAGGAGATTTAATAGTTTTTAAAAGTACATGCTAGAACAAATATAATATTTGTAAAAGGTATAAAATTGATAAAAAAAAAAAAAAAAACTTGTTATTAATTTACAATTACAAAAACCGACATACTTTTTTCGGACTTTGATAACTAGTACTTGCTACAGCTAGTTGATCCTTGGTTATTTGAACGCCTTTGGCGTCCTCTGCTTGATTAGCTGCAATTGCAGTTTTCTTATCAGCCATTACCAACGTAGGAAATTTACCCTTTAATTTACTCAGTACATACTGAGTACCAGGCTGGAATGTACCACCTGTTAAAGTTAAAGTTTTGCCACCCGATGTTAAAGTAATCGTTTTATTTTGTGCAGGTGCAATAGGAATTGTATTCACAGGTTGAAGTACACCAATTGTATTAGTAGTAGATGCAACCGAAGAATTAATTTGGTAAGCTGTACCTAAAATAGGCAATGGACATGCCATCATTATTCCCGAATCTCCTTGCTGTTTACATTCATCTTGCTAAAATATCAATATTTTATTAAAATTTTTTATTCAATATTCACTTATAATATATTTTTTATGTCGTTATATGTAATATTTACCAATAATTTTGCAGATTTTCTGTCTAATTTACCATCATTTCGCCGAATTGTTCTTCCATTTTCACGTGATTCCTTTGGTGATTCTTTATTAGAATCTTCTGTATCAGGAAGAATCGATACGACTTGCATTTCTGGATTACTTTGATCTTCTGATTCTACAACCATTTCCATTTGTACAGTTTCATGATTATCTGTTTCTTCTAGATATTCACTTTGCATATGATCCATAGCCTCAGTCAAAGAATCCTCACAATTTTCCTATCAATATAATTAATTATTAATATAATTATTAATAAAATTAATATAATTAATATATATCATTAATATATATAATAATATATATTATTAAAATAAACTTTAAGAAAAATTATATAATTACTCACCACTCTTTCTATTTTAATTTTTTTTATAGAATGTTTAACATCTTCTTCATCAGAAGGCATTTGTAAATGTGATACATCTTCTTCTTCTTCCTCTTCTTCTTCATCTTCAATTTCACCCCCAACATCTTCATTTGGATCTTTGATTTGTGCTTCATCCAATTCATCATCTGTTTCTAATCTCTCGACAACATATTCCACTTCATCTTCATTTTCTTCTATTTCAGTTTGAGTATGTTCTATAGCCTAATGTTTCAATTGATTTCTATTAAAATATTTCTTAATACAATATCTACTTATATAAATATACAAATATGTATATATAATATATATTTATAATATATATTTTTTATAATATCTTATATGTATTTAATAAATAGAAAATTATTTACTTAATTATTTATTTTAACTTATAATTAATTTATAATTAATAATTTAAAATATATTAATATAATTAATATATTAATATTAATATAATTAAAAATATAAACCTCAATTTCTTCAACTTCTTCTATTTCAACCTCTTCTCCTATATTTGCTTTTCGGGCTGCAGCCTTCTTTTTTTCTTCCGCTTCGTGTAATAGAGCTGCACGTTGATGTTTCATCGTACATGTATGTTTTAACAAAGACAGTCGATGTGCATGAAGATTTTTCTTGCAATACATACAATAGGCACGTGTTGGTTGAAATGGTACGGATGTCAACCATCCTACGATAAAATATCATATCAAGTATTTTTTTCTTATTTCTTAAATATTATTTTTTCTTTTAAAAGATCGCGATACAATTTCCCATGCAATGTGTAGTTTCACTAAACACACTTTAACCGTATGGTAACATCGATTTGAAGATTGACTTAACCAGTAGTATTTTTACTGGTAACTTATTAACGCTAGTGACATGATACATACACAACAGTATTCAGTAATCATGCTGTATACTGATGAATAATCTACTAAATTTTCTTATCTCTATAAAAAGTTTCACATTCAAAATTATTTAAATGTAAATATTAAATCATAGATTTAAAATATTTAAATACAATTAATTATTTCACAATTGTTTATTTTGTATAAAAATAGATGTATATTCGAAATAATAAATAATAATCATGTGCAATTTTAAATTTTAATGAAGAAACAAAGTATCAGAATGTCATGTCTAAATGGAAATGCTAAAATTGAAAAATATATCCAACAGTTCTTGGTGTAATGAAGAAAAATCAAATATATGTGAGAATCGTTTACTCTCTAAAAATAATTTGTTAATCAAAGTTGATGCTGGTTAAAGCCGTGACGAAACGAAGTTGAAACGATTATTATGTATGCATGTATCCAGCATGGCACATATACAGCACATTATAGAAATGAGTATTTTTCTTATTCGATAGTGAGCTATTTTAAAACAAGCAATAAATAATAACAGGGAGTACCTTTAAAATCAGGCATTTGTTCCCATTCTTTACGATATCGTTGCGTATAGACACGCGTCTTGGCATGGCTGATTTTTCCTGTTGGAGTAAGACGCTGACCAGTCGTCGTTAGAAGATTGGTATGTAACACATTCTCGCTGGTCGTAATCATTGTTGGTTGCCTCTTCTTCTCCATTCCTTTCGAATCAAGACCAATTCGAAATCGCCCGGATCTCAAAATACCCAAAATCGTAACACGAAATCACTAAATAGTTTTTTCCACGATGAAAGGGAGAGGGGGCACACGGTAAGCACCGAGATCCTCGCCTAGCCTAGTATCCAAGTTAACTCCCTAGCAATGGCGGACAGCTGCAACGCCGCAACGATGCAAACTTCTAACCCCCTCTGCTCTTCATCGTTCTGCTGCCAACGACGCAACTTACACTGCCGTATAAAACGTTACTTGCACCCCATTCTATATTCTTTTTTTTTCATTTATATAAAAATAGGATTTGATAATATTTCATATATTTCAATGATTGTTTGAAACAAGGATTCAAATTATGTTTTTCCTTATTAATATATTATACACATTTATAAAATTAAAATTATTTCTGAAAATATTTATTATTATAAAATTGGTATTTATATTAATTAAAATATTAATGTTCAATTAAATTAATTTTATTAACAAAAAATGAAATATTCGCATGTATAATCATTTATTTTATTTATTCAAAACAATAATTGTAATAATTATATATGTATGTCAATTATTATTATTTATTTATTTTTTAATTAATTGTATACTAATTTTTTCAATATGTATTTTCATTAATTATGTTATTCAATATATAATTCAATATTTATAATCATGTTCAATTTTACATTTTTATGTAGCATATTTTACTATTTACGATACTGTTTTCAGTAAGATTTACGAAACTATTGGTCAAATCGATATGCGTGCGCACATCAATGTATATTCCATATTAGGCGGGAAAGATATTAATTGATTATATGTTAAAAAAACATAAATTTTCATTTAAAAATTAACTATAAAATATTTTTCATACATTAATTATATAAATTATATGTTCTAGACTCAAATAATATAAGAATAAATAAGAAATAATTTTATATGAAGTTTACACTCTAAAGCGACATCTAGATGGCCCTGAATTAATGAATTAATATTAGCGCCTCCTATATAATGAACGTATATTGAAAATATCTAAATTAAGGAAAACCTTTAATATAATATAAATTATGAAATTTTCAAAAGTATATAAATATTTTTCTAATTTTTATCTACTTTATTTTATTTTTTTATTTTTTATTTAATATTATTATAAATAGATATTAATTTTCATTAAAAGTAGCTATATGAAATATAACTATAATATATTTTTAAAAATATTAAAAACTATAAAACTTTTTTTAATTTTTTATTAATTTTATTTCTATACGAGATATAATTAAAGTAAATATATATTATATTAATCAAAATTTAGTGAGTTTCACATTAGTGAAATTTGATATGCATTTAATGTGTATATAATGAAAACTAATTATTATTATAATTACTTATGTAATAAAATAATTATATTTTATTGAAAATGAAATATATATGTATTGTGAAATATATATTCATTTTTTTAATGTATCATTAAAGTACAAATTTTTGTTGAAAAAAGAAGTTATTTTTACATTTTTGTTAAGATAAAATAAAATACAAAAATTTAATTTAATTATATGAATATATAATGTATAAGTTAAATATTTATTAATTTATTATCATATATTTAATTATAATATAATAAATAAAATGTAATAATAAATTAAAATAAAATAAATAAAAATATGCTAAAAAATATTATTGACTATAATATAATAAATATATGAAAATATAAATTATAAATTTGAAATATCATCTAAAAATAAATAATCAAAATTTACATTTACATATAATAACAATGAAGCATTTTAAAAATTATAATATCACATTATCTCTAATGTTGATAATATATATTTTATATAAATTTTATATAAATTTAATTTGGAATTATATAAAATATAAGAATTTAGAAAAATTTATTAAAAATTTAAAAATTAAATCAATTTCTTAGAATAAAAAATCCATAGATTTATTCATGATAATTTAGAATATCAAAATACCATAACATACAAAATTACAATAAAAATTACTTAAGAAATAAAAACATTTATTACTTAAGAAATAATAATATTTTGTTAATGCAATATTTCAATATGTTGTATATTAATTATCTCATAAAAACAGATTTATTTATTTCATGTATCACATATATTTTTTTAAGCAATATTTTTTTTATTTCATTATCTTAAAAGAAAATTAATGATTTATATAATTGATACATTACTACATGTTACATTATTACTACTTTATTATTCTTTTATTATTAATTTACAATAAACTTTTACTACATTTTTTAAAGTTTAAAGTTTTTTTAGGAAATATAATTAACATATTATGGCCAAGACGGAGGCTCTCCAGGTTTTAATTCTCTTCCATATAAAGCTGATTTATCACGATAAGTTGTCATTGTTAAATCAGAAGCATAATTATATAAATGGCGTGTCAAAATATATACACCAATAAGTCCAACAACAGTCAAACTATATTGTGTTACAAGTGAATTTTTTAGGAATGCCATTTTAATTTTCTAATTCATATTTTAATTTTTTCTGTTCACTAAGTTTTTTCCAATTTCGAGTACGTTTAAGATCTAAAATAATAAGACTAGTAGTGAGAATAGGAAAAGCAGTTACAACCCAGTAACGTTTAATAATACGAAAAATGTCCATCCAGCTAAAAAACAAACATTAAAAATATATTTTAACATTATTTTAACATTATTTTAAGATTTAGATGTATGATATAATCATCAATTTATAATTTAATTTATAATTTATTATTAAAATATATTTAAATATAAAAACTATAAATACTATTCTATTTAATTCTATTTAAATACATACTATTCAAAAAAAATGATTGATTTATTGAATTATAACATATCGAATACTATTTCATTTTTCTACGTATTAGATATGACATAATTATATACAATATGGCTTACTTGCGTTTAATTTTTGTTTTGTTAAGAGATCATTAATAATAATAAATAACAAAATTGATATATTATTTTTCAGATTAATTTATAATCACAATAATATAACAATGGAGTAAATAAAATTTTTAGATAGGTATTTATATTTGATTAATACATCAAAGTTAAAATTTTGAGATTTTAGCTACACACTCGTCCTCATTGTGATACAAACATAGAATAACTGAAATATAGAAGAGAAACTTCATGTTATTTCACATTATATAATTGACATAGCTTGTATAAAAAATTTAAAATTTTATTATATTATTATAAAAAATTTAAAATTTTATTATATTATTATAAAAAATTTTTATATAAAAGATATAATTTTAAAAAAGAAAGAATGAAAATATTCAATTGATCTATTATTTTGTTGTGATCAGTAGCCAATAGCATATAAAAACAAAAAGATAAAATAATAAAGAATAGAAAAAATAGAAAAAGAATAGAGATAAGAGAGATGAGAATTAACAATCAACAAATGAAATTATATTTTTTCATGTCAAAAACAATTTTTTAATAATACTCATGAAATGTAACTAATCATTAATTTTTATTTTATTTATTCTAACATTAAAAATATAAGTTCTTCAATATGAAAATATTAAATCATTTGAATGAACTTTAAGCTTGATCTATCAAAGCTCAACAATTATCAAAGATCATTATTATTATTATTATATACATATGTTGCAATGTTGCTATGATTTGCAAAAAAAGTCGTTTATTATATAAAATTCATTTGATTTAATGCACAATTTATTTTCGCGATTAGTGAATTATTATACATCGTTCATATTTTCATGATCTCATAATCAAGTGCATATGATTTTATACATACTAATGAATTCAGTAATAGACGACGACTTGATAAGTAAATATTTACATAAAATATATTGATTTTGATTGCTCATAATAGAAGAATTAAAAAAATTATTAAAAAATGTATCGCAAAATGATTCTTATAAAAGATAAATATATATATATATGTATATATATATATAATCTTTTATATCTTTATATTATATCTTTCTATATAATATATATATATATATAAAATGATTAAAAAAAAATAGCATCTATAATAGGTAAATATGCAAATAATAAATATTTTATAAATAAAAATAAATATATAAAATTTCATAAAAATTCTTGTTTTCAAAATTTTTAAAAAAATTTCATATACTATTTCCTATTGAATTACATTTTTCTGATAAAATAGAGAAAAACTTCTTTATTATTAAATTATTTAATTAAATAAAAATTTCTATCTAAAATTCCTATAAAAATTTTATATGCAGTCAAATTACATTCTTTTAATACAAAGTTAAAAATTTGAATAAAAATTTAAAAAATCTAAGAATTTTTGCAAAAATTTTGCATGCCATCTTTTGTCAATATATTCTCCTAATACAAAATTAAAATTTTTGACATAGAAAAATATAATTCGACAATAATAATGTTAAATTTTTTTCAGGAATTCAGGAGTAGAAGTTTTTATTCAAATTTTTAATTTTATATTAAGAGAATATAATTTTAGAAATGATAGAACAAAAAGTTTTTTTGAAGTATTTATTGAATTTATACTTATTTTTTACATATTTACTTATACTAAATCGTATTTTTAAAAAAGAAAAATTTTTTGATCATTTTATTTAGTTCTAATTAGTTTTAAATAGAATTCGATATATTTTATTTTAATATACTTAACACATTTTAAGTTATTTAATAGATAATAAATAAATTAATAGTATGTCATATCATTCGGTAGATGGCATCCTCGTTAGTTCTCTCTCTACTATTTCCTACTCAAATCTATAAAATAACTGATATAGTGTCGATACATTAATAGAAAATGTAATTGTTAAATTAAGAATTCAATTATTATTTGTATTTTATTCAATATATAGTTTTTATAAATGCTATATTTTAAATATTAAATAAAGAAAAATAATAAAAATAAGATTTATAGTTATTTCAAATTTTTTTTATTAATATAACTTTTATTAATATTATATTTCCTCAATTAGAAATTTTAGCAATTTTTTATTGAAATATTTAAATGTATTTGTTAAAAATATTTATTATTATCATTGAACTGCAATTTATATGAATAATTTATAATTCATTTAAAAAAAGTAATTATTTATTTAAATAAATTAAATTTTTAATATGATAAAATATAATGAAATTTACCGTTTTATTTTATTATTTAAAAATATTTCGATCATGTTTACAATACATTTTAATTGTACTCTTCCATTTTTTTTTTATAATTTATAAATCAATGAATTGGGATTTCTTATTATATATATATATATATATATATATATATAAAACACGCAATTTTTTTTGTAATGCTAACAATATTATATAATATCAAATAAAAATAACATTTGAAGTAATAATAATATCTTGTTTTAATTCTGAACACGCTTATATTTATTACTTATGTACAATATTTCATGTACGTTACTATAAACACATTATACCAAAAATTTTTAATGAAAAAAATTTTTCAAATAACCAGAATTTTCAATCTAATCACAAAAAACTTAAATCACAAAATTTTGTTTTAAAAAATTATACACATTAATGAAAGAGAAAGAGAGAGCAGAGATCCCTTTAATTTTCGAACATTATAATTTAATACTATACTTTTGGAAGATCATTTTGAAAAATCATTATAGTTAAGAAGTTTTACTAAAAATTAAATTCTTATTGGAATGCAAATGAAAGTAAATTCATTATTGAAACATTTCACTACATTACATGTGTATACACTGGATGAATACTACCATCAACGTAATAAAAATACATAATTTTCTTTTTTGTTTATATCGCATCGTTGCACGAGCAAACGTTTAATTAAACAATAGGCACTGCACATAAGTACCTTTGCCTTATCGAACGAAGAAGCAAAAGCACCAGTTTTTTTTTATTAAATATTATTTAGGATGATTTTTTAAAGGAGCCTCGTATCAGTATCACTTAAAACATTACAATATACGTATGCATGTGTATATATATGTATGTATATTTACATATATACACACTCATTAGTATGTAATACTTCTGTGTGAACAGGTATTGAGCGACCAAGTTCGTTTTATCTTGGCGTTCATTGATTTTGTACAAATCGTACTTTTTCTACTTCGTTAAGCTAATGTAATAACGTAAATCCGCAATACAAAGAATATGACTATTCAATTTATGATTCCAATTAGATTTTTATATTAATTACATACAAATATAAATCGAAAAAAATTTTTAATAACAATGTCCATTAATAAAAACTGGAAAATTCTATTTTACGAAGTTGTATTTGTAATTGAAACTTTGGCGATCCGAGAACATGTACATATACATCAAGTAATATTCTATTTATAGTTGAGCGTCGGTTAGTCTTTTACTTTTCAATCCATATTTATACCCTGCTGTGAGTTATTACCCAGGCGCCAACGCAATGAAGCACAATTAATGTGATCTAATGAAAATATAGGGACGTAAAACATATATTCTGATCGTTCGTACAAATTTATACTTGATATGACTTTTTTTGTTCTATTGCAATATCATACTCAACAAATAATTTTTCATTTGGTATCTGTTGACGATAATATGGCTTCCGATGTATTTTTTAAACTACTTGACATTTTATAATCGTTCGAAGACTTTTCATTTTGTACCGTAGTAGTTGCTAATTCTGTATTTTTTACGTTTCCTTCACACTTGATTTCTCTAAAGTTTACAAAAAAATATATTTATGAATATATTTTATATCATTTTTAAATATTATGATGTCAATAATATATTTTTTACATACCTGCTATCTACAATTTCACTTGGATTTGCATTTTTATCGGCAGTACATTCCGAATACAAATTACTTTCAGTACTTTGGTGATTTATATTTGTTCCTATATATGAAGCAATACTATCAACTGTATCTTCAATTTTCATATCACCTGCTCCAATAGTTTCTACAGTTACTTTGCTTCCCAATTGAGTTTCCATTTTATTCTCAAATGTTGTACTTAATGTTTCTTTTTTAGATTCATCACACAATTTATTATCTATTATCACAGTATTTTCTATGTTAAGAGTGTTTTCAAAATTATCAAAATTTGCCCAGCCAGTAGATTCAACTGGTTCTGATGATACGACATCCCATGGATTCACCTCAGGAAGTGTGGTATTGGTAGGTAATTGTTCTGTTGATTCCCAAGCTAAAATAAGAAATATTGACACAATATTGTAGTAAAGTGCAAAATTTTTAAATATTTCAATTAATATTAAATATTAAATATTCTTATATTCTTATATTCAAACTTCTCTCATGCGTATACACTCATTCACTCACATATTTATACATTCATTTATTCATTCATTCTCTAGTAGTGAGAAAGAATAAATCAAAAATATTTCTCCATAAAAGATATAAAATAATAATTATCAAAATTAAACCATACGTTCTGTAGAATCAATTTCCATGTGCATGTCTCGTTGATCTTCATCATCCTCATCGGATGAATTAGAATCATTATGTTGCTGCTTTGTTGGCCAATCACGTTTATCGACTACCGTCTGAAAAGTAAGTTCACCTTCATCGCCCCATTCTACACCTGTATTACAATCTTCCAGGTCAGCTTTTTGTTTTTGTTGACATATCTGTATAAAATCATTAAAAGTTTAAAAATTTAAATCAATTTAAATCAATAATTGTTTATTAATATCACTTTGTACCTTATTAAACATATCTTCTCTTTTATCAAGATCTTCTTCACTGAGAGTAAACGCCAACGTCGATAATTGGTCAACTGAGTTACTATAATAGCATTTACAAAAAAGAAGAGATGTTGCGAAGATATTATTTTATATCAAATTCTTCTTCTATAGTATTACTTTCCTAATTTTTATTCAATTGTTTTGTGATATGGCACTTTATAATCACAGATATATGTAAATTTGAATGTACATAAGTTGTATAATTAATAATAATAAAATGTGAATAATAAAATGTACTAAATTACTTACTGAAGAGCATCATCGCCATCATTAAATTGATCATCATGAAATCCAAAATTTTCAGTAAATTGTGGTGTCATATGTTGTCCCAAATAATTAGTGTAAAACTATCCATGTTGTAGAATGAAAAGTAATAATATATTAAAAATAAACTTTCTTAATTTATAATAATCTATTTTTTTATATAAAATTTTATCTATTGCAATTTTTTTAAAATATTTACAATATTTATATTACATAAATAAATTACTAACTTGTTCTACTCGTTGAACCTGAAGAAATTCTTCTTGAGGATAAGAACTATATTCATCGGGATTTTCACTGGAACTTGTCATAGATGCCTGAGGCTTTCCACCCTACAAATTATAATTTAAATAATAGAACTATCATAATATAAATTAACACAATAATACAAAAATAAATAGAATTAATCTAATGATATACCAAAAGAATTTGATGAGTCTTATTAATTTTTGTTAATTCCACATTTACAAAATTTTCCCATTTATTAAGACACTCGAGTAATAAATTATTCTTCAAAAATTTATCTAAATTTTCACTTCTTTCACGCTGATTAACAATGTTATTTGCAATATTTATTAAATGACCCATGTATCCCTGTTTATTTCCAATTTCTTTATTTCTAAAATATAAAAAAAATAATTTTTTTAATAAATTGTTGTATTATTATAAAATATAAATCTATTTAATATTTTTTTACAATTACTATTTAACATACTGTTTACTATCATTTTTATCCCATGCATCCAAAATTCGATCTATTAATCTGCATTTGTTAAATATCTGAAAATTGTTTGTTTATTAATCAAAAATATTTTTTATTTTTTAATTTTATTTATTTTATTAATTATAATACTTACATTAACATAAATAATATTATTTGTATCCTTAAAATCACAATTAATAGCTAATGCCAGGCAAGATTGTACTTGAGTATGTAGAAAATTGTTCCACGTATATTTAAAAAATAAATCCTTGAAAGAAATAAATCATTATTTTATTATATAAATTTTTAATAATAATAATAAAAATCACTTACGAGTAACGTTTGGAATGTTCCTAATTCTACTAAGGCTTCATAAATCTTCACATTTTCAGTTGCCATTAGTGTTGCGAACAACTTTGTAACAAGTAAACGTGTAAAACCAAATGGACATTCTAATACACCAGTAGTTGTTTTAACAGGAGGTTTCTATGTAATATAAAGATGTATTCTTAAATAATTATTTTAAATATTAATAATATATTATATATAAAAAATATTTATATAAAATAAAATTAAAATATATTTGTTTAAAAAATATTATATATAATATAATTTAATATTTACATAAGGTGGATCTAATAAAAGTTTGTGAAGCTGTTCTAAATAAGGCAAAGTTGCAGTTGATATTTTCATCATTAATTGTTTACTATCTGTAATTTCATCTTCAATACCATTTCCATGAACGCTATCTTCATTTCTTCCACTAAAAATTCAAATATTACTATTAATAAAATATGTATATTTTCTTGTAAAAAATTAAAAATTTTTTAAAAATAATTTATATACTTACTTGTTAGTTTTTACTAGAAGTCTAAGAAGTACCCGAATTCCACCAAGAATACTACTTTCTAGTTTTTCTCCAGTTAAAATAGTCTCTAATAACAAGCTTACTGTATCTGCTCTATAATTAAAAATATAATTTAAATATCTTACATGTATTAATTACTATGTATTATTCTAATTATTTATACTCACGATTCAAGAGTATTTAAAATAGGATCTGGATCAGTGCGTGCTGTAGTAGTGCGTTGATATTCTCTTCCAGCAGTTATCATATCACAAAGTAATTGTGAAGCATTTGCATGTTTACTTGATTCAGAGTTTGGAGATAATAATTTTACCACTCTTTGGACTAATTGTTGACTATCTAGCCACTATTAAAATAAATATATATATAATATAATATAAATAGAAATATATTAAATAAGATATTTGTAACAATATATATTAAATAAAAGATTTAGTACAAAAAAATTAATTATATTAAAGATAAGAATTTTATAACTTCTTACATTTAAAATATTTTGCCGCATATTTCCTTCAACTTGACTAACAAGTTTCAGTACTAAGTCCATAATTGCAGATGTCTCTAAATGTTGTAAAAGAAGATCGACGCATGTTTGGCGACTTTTCAAAAATTCTAAAAGCTGTAAACAAGTGAACTGATACGAATACCAGTTCTGATAGAAAAATGGAAATATGGGATTTGAATTTATTCAGCTTATTATTATCAAAGAATAAAAGAAAAGATAATTTAATCTTTAATAATTATAACGTAATTATAATATAGTTATAAAGAATATTATCATATTAAATTATTTTATATATCATATTAAATTATTTCTTATATTTAATTTTAAATAAATTATTATATTAATTTATAATCACCTGAACAGCTTTCCGACCAATAAGTACTCCAATAGTTTTGCTAAAAAATGATGCTAAAAGAGGATTTAATGGCTGGTCCGTATCAATAAAAGAATAAAGTTTTGCCAATAATGTTTCATTGCCTAAAAGAACAATTTTATTAACATTTTCTTTAAAATTTTAAATAATTAAATAATTACATTATTTAAATTATAAATTTCATAAATATTATAATATTTGTATAAATCTTTATAATAAATTATATACTGTATTTTTATAAAAATTTATTTAAATAGATTTATTCAAACCTGCTAATTTTTCATTTAAAACTGGTACATCACAGGTCAATAACTCGCAAGCTACATTTGGATATTTATAACGCCAACGTTCTTCTATATCTGTTGATGGTTCTTTAGTTGTAAGTGTTATTAATTCCTCCATTACATCAGATCTTGTAAGACTATAATTAATATTATATTAAAATATTTATATTTAATATTTTAACAATGCATTTTAATTTTACTCACTATTCAATAAGTTTTTTATTTTGGCTTTTACATTCTTGTAATATATCCTCTTCATCCATTAATTCATGCAATGTAACATCCTAAAATTATTTATAGAATTAAATTTATTTATTTAATATTAATATTATTAATTATTTATATTATTAATTATATTTAATAACATTAAGGATATTAAAATAATTCTTACATTATAATATATTAATATATAGATCTTTTTATAGGCTATAAAAATATCAAAACTACAATTTAGAATAGATAAAATATTATGAAAATATTATATTATGAAATAAATATGTAAATTATTGTAGAATGAATAATAAAAAAATATTTTATAAATAATAAAAAAAAATATTCAAATACATAACAAGAAATATTTAAATTTTTTAACAATATAATATGGTTTTTTAAAGAAATATTTATTTTTCATTTTTGTATCAGTAGAATGAATTTTGTCGCAAATTATTATTTTAAAACATTTTTAAGAAATTACTAATATATTTTGCGAATTTTTATTAATAAAAGATATTAAAACTATAAAAAAAACAATATTATATAAAAAATACAAATAATTTTGAATTCAAGAAAATAATAAACTAAATTAAAATAGTAACCTAAAATCAAAATAATATACAATAATGTATATAATATTATTAGTTTGAATTCTTGATAAATTTTTCTAATGTATAAAATTTAAATCATTGAATAAAAATTTCATTTAAAAAAAGCACTTTCTTACCTCTTTGTTAAGAAGAGCTTCGATATTAGGAGATGACACGTAATTATTTGTCCAAAACATGATGCGATCGCGTGCCTCGTCTTACTCGACCACGATACGATTAATCAGATGTGAAAATAATCACAACATTGAAGTGGCCACTAAAAAAATAATGTAATACTTCGCGGGACAGGGAGCCAACTAACATTGCATGAACGTATTAGAACGGTAACAATGCAGTGAATAATAGCAGTAACAACCTCACAGCATTACTGTGAGGAATAAAATAATAAAATTTTTATATTTTTTCCTTTTTTTTTTTTTAAATAAATCAGACTTCAAAATGTCACTTTTTCATCAAAAAGCAGAAACTCTTATTAAGGAATGTTTCAACTTTGACGTTTGCCGCAGAAGAATATTTTATGATCGACTTTCAATGAAAAGAAATGCACCTCATTTCAGAACATTTGATCTTACGATTAGAATTTAAGCACGGTTTTCAAAATAATAAATCTAAAATTAAAACAATTGTATTAAAAATAGAAATTTTAAGAATATAAATATATTATATTTTAAATCTTTATATCTTTATTTTTTCTTAATAAAATAAATATAATAATAGTGATGATAAAATATAATTAAATAAACATATTTTAAAATATTATAAAATAATATTCTTTATTACAAAAATTTATCATTGAGTAATATTTCGAGAAAGATTAATTCGTTATTCGTTATTACTTTGTTATAAAAATAATATTATATATACAAAATAATACATATAATACATAATATATACAAAATATAAATAAATTTTAAACTTATTAAAGTATAGTTCTTTAACATTTCTTTTCAAATAAGTATTAAAAATTTGTCTAAGAATAGAAAATTATTAATTATTTATTTAATACAAAGTTAAGACATTCAATATAACATATGTGAAAATATCCTATTCTATGATAGATTGCGTCATAAATTTTCCAAAGAAAAAAATTTTGTACATATTAATTTTTTTTTTTTGCATGTTCAATTGTTGTCATATATTATTAATATTCATAATTAATTTATATTTTACCATTTATGATTATGCTTATTGAAAATTAATATCTGTCAACAAGAGTTTTGTTTGATTTTTGATAATACATTGAATTTTTTATTAAAAAAATACTAAGTGTACTATATTAAATACTATATTGTTTATCCAATTTATTTATTTAAATATATTTGTATCATTAAAATTGTGAATTTTTAAAATTTTAGAATTAAATATTTTTAAAAAAATTTATTATTTAATATAAATAAAAAAATAAAACAAAAAATTAAATAATTATATGTGAAAATTATATTTAAAATTAAAAAGAAATTGAATATTAAAAAGAAAAAAAATTAATTAAATTTTACAAGCTTAAATAAATATATATAATATAAAGCATTTTTAAAAAATTTATGTATTAAATTTATGTTAAGATATATTTAATTTAATATAAGAGATATAGATTTTTGTTATATTTTATTTTCATTTAATATATAATTATAATTCATAATATATAATTATAATTATAATTCATAAAAATAAATTTATAATACAAAAGTAATATTTATTAATTTTTATATTTTCTAAGATGATACATAAATATTATCTAAATAAGTTATATATTATTATATATATATATATTAAAATTATTAAAAAATGAAAAAAAATATATAGAAAATATATAAAAAATTAATAAGTATTCATTATAAATATATAAATTTTATTTTAATATCTTTTAAAAATTAACTTATGTTTAAAGAATAAAAATTATGAATATCCAATAAAACATATTAATATAAAATTAAGAATTGAAATAAATAAAAATGAAGTTTATTTTAATTATTTAAATCTTAATTATCTTTAGACATTTTTTTTATGACTTTATATACAACAAAAATAAATAAATGATCATAAATCTCATGCTTTATTTCTACAGTGTGATCAATCTATAATTACAATAAAAGAAAACTATGAATGATAGTGAATTTTCATATTTTTTATTTATCATTTATTATATAAATATAATTATATTATTATATAATTTTATTACAGAAATTTATGTATTTATTGATTTGCAAAGAAAAAATAGATACAATTTTTTAATATTTTAAAATATTTTAATAAAATTTTTTTTTACTTATTATTTTTATTTTTTTAAAGATATTTTAATAAACTATTAATTAGAAATAAAATCACAAAATATCTCACATAAAAAAACAATTTTTTGTGATTTTTATGATAATTTAAATATAATAATATATTTAATTTTAAATACATACTTAATATGAACGATAAAATTGAATTATATAATAAAATTTTGATATAAGATATAATAATAATAAAATTTTGAAACTATATAAGATAGATAGAACTATATAAAAAATATAAAATTTTATAATTATATAAGATAATTTTAAAATAAATTATTATATTATTAAAAATGTATAAAATTATTCTATTATTTTTAAAATTTAAAAATATATTTCAATTTTTTTTTTGACAATTAATTTTTTGTATATGATTGTTATAAAGAAAAAATAATAAAATTGATAAAGGATATATATATTGTTTTAATAATTCCTGAAGAAATAATTTTTTTATATAAAACATACTTTTTATATTAAATTTTTAAATTACATTATATATTATATCATAAAACATGGTCAGATTAGTTTAAAATAAAAAATAGAATATCTATAAAACAATAAAAAATCAAGTTGTTATATGATAGCATATTAATTATTTTGTTCTAATCAAATTTATTGATGAAGAAGAATTCTATGAAATATCTTATTATAATTTATTATTTATTAATTTTAGACTTTAAAAAAAAATACTATTTACATAAATAGATATATTAATTAATTTAATTATAATAAAATTTAATATTGTAATATTAAAGAATAAATATATTATTACTTAATATTATATTTGACATTAAATGGAAAGAATATAATCACACATTGAAAAAAAAAGATTAATCAATCAAAAATAATATTGAAAATAAAGACAGCAATGATAAAGAAATACAAAAAATGATTTCTATTGAATTTAAATAAAGCTATTAATAATGCTGAAATATTCAAAATTACAATAAAATTAATATAAATATGTATTATTAACAAAGAAAGAAAACATAAAAATTTATTCTGTGCCCACAAATTACTTGTTGCTAAGTATATTTATACTATAATATATTTAAAGATGTAGACAACAATGTATATTTGATGATTTTTATAATTTCACTTATATATATACATATATAAATATATATTTGTACAATAATTTTATAAAATGAATATTAATGAATTTTATATATTCAATTATTTGTAAAATTGATTGAATAGTAATAGATTGCCAAAAATTAAATAAAAGAAAAATAATATTAAGAATAAGAGATGATTTTTCTTCCTAAATTTATATGATTTCATTGATTTTACAAATAATGAAGATTATTATAATAATGAAAATAATTTTATAGATATGCAGATATGAATAATAATGAAAAATATATATTATAAAATAAAATAAGTTAGATATATTATTTTTAAAATATTTTTATAATATTTAATTTAATTTATATATACTTTGTATATTATCCAGCTTCAGTCATCTATTTTTTTTAGGAGAACTGATATATCAAATTTAATATATATTTCAATATAATTTATTTGAATTAAATTTATTTTATTTTGTTTTATTTTATTTATATTGTTTAATTTTAATTATTTTGTGTAATTCTTTTATTTAAAATTTTCTTTTCAAGTTCTTTTAAAATAGAAAGATCCTAAAAATTAAATAAATGATAAATATAAATTTTTATAGACAAATTATATAATAAAATTTTTGATAATATATAATAATATAATAAAGTTACCTCTAAGACAATAGATATTGTACAAGTAGGACTATAAGAATGACAAATGCTATTTTTATGTTCTATATAATTCTTTTGTAAAAATATAAAAATATTGAATATTTTGCATCCACCTTTAATCAAACTGATGACATCATTATAAAAATTAAAATCTTCAGATTTACTAATTATAATGTGAACTGTGTATAAAAATCATATTTAAGTTTAATATATTAATATACATATAAATTGTATTTATTATATATTATATGTATAAATAATTACTTTCTGGATTTAATTTCTTATTAATATTACCCATGATACTTCTAATTTCTAATATAATTTTTAAGATTTCATTTATTTTTTCATCTAGAGGAACATTTCTCCATTTATTAAACTATAATAAATATAAATATTAATTTATATTTTGGTTTTGAAAATATTTTATAATTAATATATAATCTCACCTCTTCTGGTATTGGATAATGTGCTTCCATTAATGATGTAATTGATAAAAATTCTGGAAATATATTTGACAATCTTTTATACAAATCATCACACAGATATGGTATTATAGGTGCAGATGCACGTAAAAATACTTCTAAACACTTTCTTAAGACATATGTGTGACTTATATGTGTATTTATATTTTCACTTTTAAATCCCCATTTACTCCCTTCCTATATATATATACAAACATATAATCTATTAAATTTTTAATTATTTTTTAAATATAGTATATTTTTTGTTAATCGAATCCTATAAGTCTATATAAAAGAATAATTGATTAATCCAATTTCATATTTAAAAGAATAAAATAATATATAATGAATGAATAAATAAAATAAAATATAAATAAATAGAATATATAATATGTAATAGAATATATATATATATATATTCTATTTATTCATATTTTATTTATTATTTACATTTTATTTATATTTTTTATTATATTTAAAAAATTTATATTTAAAATAATTTTTTCTCAATAAATAGTTTAAACTAGTAATCATAATCTTACCAAATAAAAATCACAAAATTCATAATATAAAAATTGTTTCATTGATGCAATAACTTTATGGAAATCTCGTTTTATAAATGCATTATTGATTGTATTAATCATTAGAGATAATCTGCTTAAAATCCATTGATCAATAATTGTTATATTTATAGGTTTTTGATATATTTTTTCATTTGTCATAAGTAAGATGTATTTGCTTGCTTGCCAAATTTTATTTAAAAAATATTTGTTTGTTTGACATTCCATAATATCAAAGTTGATGTGTTGATCTATCAAATAAAAATATTTGTAAATATTTAAAATGTTAAATGATAAAAATATTATAGATTATATAGATATAGATTAATTTATACTAACTTTTAATATTGTGACTAGATAATGTCATACGCAATGCATCTGCACCACATTCTGGTATACCATTAGGAAATAGTTTATTATTTGCATTTAACATCCGTTTCAATATAGCTTCATTAAGAATACCTATATTATAACTTTTTTTCATTTGTGCAGTAAGATCCTATTTATTTTGCAATATTTGATATAAATAAAGTATATTTTAATATATGAAACATATTATACTTACATTTAAACTAATACCATTGATGATATTTTCTGGAGAAACAATATTTCCAAGTGTTTTAGACATTTTCTTTCCATAAGCATCACATAAAAGACCATGTAATAAAACTTCCTGAATTTTAATTAATTATAAAAAGAAATTAAAAATGATTTAAATGTAAAATAATTATAATTTAATTAAAATATAAAATATAAAATATAAAATATAAAATTAAAATATAAAAAATCTTACATCAAAAGGTAGACAATTAGTTAATTCCAATCCTAGCATTACCATTCTTGCAACCCAAAAAAAAAGAATATCTCTTCCTGTTTCCATTAATGTCAAAGGATAATATTTTTTTAAATCTTCAGTCTAAAAAGATATCTTAATATAACAATAATTTTTTATACATTATTTGTGTTTATATGTATTTATACTTTTTCTGGCCATCCCATTATAGCAAAAGGAAGTATTGCAGAAGAAAACCATGTATCTAATACATCTTCATCTTTATATAATTTAATATCTGATCCATATTTATTTTGTACAATGATTTTTGCATCATTTTCAGTGCGAGCAATTATCCACTCAGTTTTACCTTCTATTGTAATATAATATGCGGGAATAGAATGTCCCCACCATACTTGTCTTGAAATACACCAATCTCTAAAAAGTATTATTATTAAAAAGTAAATTATATTATTTATTTTTTAAATAATTATATTTTTATGTTTATTGTTTATTTTTATTTTTTTTACCTGATATTATTAAGATAATCATACCAAAATATTTCTTGAGTATTAGGTATTATTTTTAATTGACCTTGTTTTACTGCTTCTATAGCTTTTTGAGCCATATTTTTACATTTAATAAACCATTGTTCTTTGAGTAGATATTCTATAACATCATGAGTTCTTGAACACAATGGTATACACATATTATGGTCACTAATACTTTTTAAAATACCTTTATTTGATAATTCATTTAAAATTTTTTCTCGAACAATAAATCTTGGTAAACCCTGAAATTTTTTTATTTATTTTTAACAAATGAACTGTTACTTAGGTAGAAAAACTTATAATATCAAACAAAAATTCATAAAAATATAATTATTTAATTAAAATATAAGTATACTTCAAATTGTTTGCCTGCTTTTGTAATATTTCCATATTTATCAATAACTTCAATAATTTCTAATTGATGATTCTTTGCAATCATATAATCTAAAGGATCATGTGCAGGTGTTACTTTTATTGCACCTGAAAAATTCTCTTTAATTATAATATGCTTATTATAAAATATTATTTAAAATAACAAAATCTGAAATATGTTTACCTGTTCCAAATTGTTTATCAACTAAATAATCAGAAATAATAGGTATATATGTTTGTCTTAAAGTATGCCAGACTTGTTGACCAATATATTTTGCATATCTTTCATCATCTGGATGAACAGCAATTGCTACATCTCCAAAAAGAGTTTCTGGTCTAGTAGTTGCCACTATTATTTCATGTTCTAAAAAAAAGGAATTATGTTTATGTTCTAGAAAACAAATTTTTCTATAAAAATTAATCATGTATACAGTTTAAAAAAAAAAGAGAAATTTTACTTGAATCTTTCACAGGATAAGCTATATGTACTATTTCACCAAATGTAATCATTTTTTCATATCCTGGAACTTGAAGCTGTGTTTTTTTAGTAACATATAAATGTTCAATTTCAATATCCGATATTGTACTACTTAAACTAGGAGACCAATTAATCAAATCTTTTTTTCTATATAGTAAATTTCGATTATTTAATGTAATAATCGCTTCTATCACAGCATTATTATGTTTCTAAAATTTCAAATACAAAAAATATTTTGCTTGTTGAAAACTTTAAATATTTTTTATAAAAGAAATCACATTTTATACCTTACTCATTGTAAAATATTCTTTAGACCAATCCAAACTAGCACCTAAAGCTTTTAATTGAGATTTTATAATATTTTCCTTTTCATTTTTCCATTGCCAAATATATGAAAGAAATTCATCTTTTCCTATATCTGATTTATTAATACCTTTGGTTTTAAAAAGATATTTTTCTACCATCGTTTGAGTAGCAATTCCAGCATGATCAAAACCTGGTATCCATACTACAGAATGTCCTTTCATCCTATACCTAAATATAATTATGTATAAAATATAAATGTAATTTATGTTAAAATTTTTTATTTACTTCAATATATAAAGAATAAATCATATTCTAAAAAAATACCATCTTGCTAATATATCTTGAATAGTAACAGTTAATGCATGTCCCAAATGCAATGTTCCTGTTATATTAGGAGGAGGTAGAAGCATTTTCAATGCTATTTTCTTATTATTTTTAGGAGCAAAATAATCATTTTTTTCCCAAATGTGATACCATTCATGTTCTATTTTTTTACGATTAAAAGTTTTTGGAAAATCTAGAAAAGAATTTTTTGAAAATGAATTTTTAATTATGATATTATATAAGATACATATGTATATGTAAATACCTGATAATTGAGTAGAAAATTTATTGCAATAATATTTATAATATAAATTAGAACATAATAATGTATTACAATGTGTAATAATTTTCATTATGAATATATATATTATATATCTTATATTTATATATTATTATATATACATTAAATATTTATTGTAATTATAAATGTTAATGATATTGATTATTATTTATTCATATTTATAATAAAATAACATATGTAATTATTTATTATTCTATTAATTATTCAAATTTTTTTATATTGTTTATGATTTGTAATTTTTTATTAAGGTTAATTCTTCTTAAAATAGTTTTTAATTCTTCAATGAGATGATATTAGATATTTATTATTTTTATAAAAAAGTTTTATTAAATAGTAAAAAAAAAATACTTAAATCATTTTAAAAATAAATAAAATAAAATATTTTTAAGATAATAAAATAAAATAAAAAAATAAATTATTTTTAGTTATTAATGTTGTATTATATAATAATTTCTCATTTTATAATTTATTATATACATATTTTTATAAAAAATGCTAATAAAATTTCATTCACCAGGTTAATGTATAATATTTATATATTATTATTATACACATAAAATTTATATTACATATAAATTTTAAACTTCATAATGAAAAAAAAAAGTATTATTTATATTTTCTACTCTTTAAATTTAAGATTATAATAAATATTTTTATTAATTAATCCTATTATTATTAATATTTTTATTAATTAAATTATACTAAAAAATAAGTTAAATGATAAAATATTGATAAGAATTGTATCTATTAATTCGGAAAGAATAAGATCTATCAAAATTGAATAAGATAGAAAGATAGATAGAATCAAAGAAAAATATAAATGAGATTTTAAATATTGTCGAAACTTAAAGTTAGCGATAACGAATTGAATGAGAAATTGTATTTGTTCTGCTTAAGGCCAAATTCCAATGTCCAAGCAAATAATGTTATGATAATCTTTTTTCCTTTTTACCTTTTTTTAGAATCACTAACTATTGATTAGTAAAATAATGTAACGTCTAATATTTAAATGTTCATATAATTTTAACTTAAATTAATATCTTTTTATTATATGATAAATTCATTATAATAAATAATATTTATATCAATAAATTCATATTTTCATTAACGATAACATTTGTTTTTAAATAAATATTTATTTTAATAGATAAGAACAAAATTATATATAACTAAAAATTATTTAATTAATACTTAATATAATATATAAATTATTTAATTATTCAATAATAAAATAATTCAATTTATTTTTACAAAAATATTAATCCTAAATTAAAAAATTTCTATATAAAAAAATTATTTTATTTTTTATATTATCAACAATTTATTTTTTGATGATAAGAATTTTAAAAAAATAATGATAATTTTATGTAAGTATTTAATTTACATATTGAGTAACTTTTTACTTTATTCGTAAATTTCGTAAATTTTAATTTCATCATAGAATTATCAGCAGAATAAAATGGCCGATGATAAAACTGTACATGATTTGAGTTTGTCGACCATTTTGTTTCGCATGCCGGCTCTGCTCTGTTCGTTGTTTGGTCTATTCCATTCCATAATCATAAAAAACAAAGTACTTGATATTAAAAGTGTTTTTCATTCCGTTTTTCATTTATTTTGTCGTCGATTTTATAAAACATTTTTTATATTTTTGTTTTAAAATATAGAATTTTTTAAAAAAATGAAAGTAAGTACTAATTTTTTTTTTATATTAATATTATAATTTTTATTGCAAATAAAAATTTTTTCATTTAATATAAAATATATATAATAATATATAATAATATATAGTATAATAATGTATAAAATAATTTTCTATTTTTTATTAAGATTTATTTTATAAAGGTTTAATTTATAAAGTTAATTTAATTAATTTAATATATATATATATATAGATGATATGGAACTTAAATCATTTTGAATATTATATTCGTTATTTTTAGAAATATATATATATATATTAATAAAAATTGTATGATGTAGAAGTCATAATATATTAATAATTTTTTTATATTTTTTATATTAAAAATTTCAAAATTATATTTTAAAATATATTTATTTTTTTAAATAGTATATTATATTTTTATATTTATTAATATTTTTTTTCTATTTTTAATAAAATGATATTCTATAAACAATCTTAAAGTAATGATAAATGGACTAGAATTCGATGATTTTAAAATTCATTAATATGATTAATATTCATCGAATGAACACTGATTATTTTTTTTATCTTAATTTGTTTAATTATTATCCATTATCAGATGATTTATATTAATTTATATTTTATTAATTCTTTATTTTACTTTTTAGGAATAAAAAAGTACAATATGCTATTTAAAAAATGAAGATAGATTTTGAAATCTTTGAGAATTTCCATTGATAAAAAAATTTTTATATTATGACTCTTTGTATTATACAACTTTCAATAAATTATTGAAATTTTTGTTATCTATATATTTTTAAAGACAACAGAAATGTTCAAAGTAATCTAAGTTATTGTCTTGTCCTGAATATATCATAATTTTTTATTTGTTCATATAATTTTATAATGAAGATTGTCTTGAAAAAATATAAAAATATTATAAGTAAAAAAATAAATATTTTAGATAGTTTAATGAAAATTTAATGAAAATAATTATTTTCAAAGTTATTAATTTTTTATATAGATTAATACATATAATACATATATTATAAAAAAAATATTTAAATAAGAAATTAATTTTATATATATATATTTTAGGGACTAGTTGCTCTTGTCACTGGTGGTGCTTCTGGATTAGGACTTGGTGTTGTACAAAGATTTATAAAAAAAGGTGCTAAAGTAGTTATTGCAGATTTACCAATATCTAAAGGAAATACAATTGCTAATGAACTTGGAGAATCTGCAGTTTTTACACCAGTAGATGTAAATATAAAATAAAATCACAAATATTATATATCATATTAATATATAATATAATAGTATTAGCATTAATATTAAGTAGTATTAATATTATTACTAATAATAATAATAATAATAATAATAATAATAATAATAATAATAAAAAATATTAGTTTAATAATTTAATAAAGAAACATTAATGAAATTTTAAATTATATTAATATATATAATATATATATATATATATAATATATATAATAATATATATATAAACATATTCTTTATATTTTTTATTAAAATTATCAATAATAATAAAAAAACTTTAATAATAATTAATAAATAATTAAATAATAATAAATAATTAAATATTGTGATTTTGTATTGCATATTATTTATTACATGTATATTACAATTAATATAATTAAAAATTATTATAAAATGAAATTGAAAATTAAATAATTTAATTACTTTTTGATTAAGTATTTCTTTTGTACATTTAATATTATACATTCAAATATTATTGAAAATATTTTTATATTAATGAATATATTTTATATCTTTTTTTAGATAACATCAACAGAAGATGTAAATGGTGCTATAAATGAAATAAGAAATAAGTTTAAAAAATTGGATGTCATAGTAAATGCAGCAGGAATAGCTGTTGCCCACAAAGTATATAATTTTAATAAAGATATGCCACATGAATTAACTGATTTCAACAAAGTGCTTAATGTAAATGTTTCTGGAACATTTAATGTTATTAGATTATCTCTACCACTTATGTATAACAACACACCAGATAAAGATGGATTACGTGGAGTAATAATTAATACAGCAAGTGTTGCAGCGTTTGAAGGACAAATTGGTCAAGTAGCATATTCTGCCAGTAAAGCTGCAATTGTTGGAATGACTTTACCATTAGCTCGAGATCTTGCTAGTATTGGTGTTCGTGTTGTTACAATTGCACCTGGAATATTTGATACACCTATGCTAGGAAATTTACCAGAAAAAGTGCGTGTTTTCTTACAGAGATCAGTACCGTTTCCAAAGAGATTGGGTACTCCTGATGAATATGCTCAATTAGCTGAACACATTGTTGAAAATTCTCTTCTCAATGGAGAAGTGATAAGATTAGATGGTGCTCTTAGAATGCAACCTTAAATAAAATTGTTTCGTAATTTTATATAAATATGGAATTGGATATAGAGGAAAAACATGGATATTTTAAATGAAAATTGTATAAAAATGACAAAAATGTATAAAAGAGGAATAAAACAATTAATCTTCTTACATGCAACACCATTATAATTCTCTTAAAATGTACACAAACAACGAAAAGTTTTTATCTATTATAGGTATTGACAATTTTCTTTATTACCTTATAACTGTACATTAATATGTTGTAAATAGGTTGCAAAAGTCGCAACATCTTTCTTTAAATAGTTCACTAGAGTATCATCTAGCAAAAAAGTTGTGTACATAATATTAACATAAAAATTATTTAGTTGTTCCATTATTCATTAGTCTTTCTTTCCAATAACCTCTGGAGATTTCCAAAATTCCAGTAAATGCTGAAATTTATTTTGATGATTTTTCGGAAGAGCCAGTTTATTTGATAAGGCAGGATAATCAGGATCTCCGAGGTCTAGTCAATCCTAGGCATTCGATTCTTTCAAATTTTGTAGCTTCTCTAATTGGTCAGGTTGTAATTCATCTGGAATACTTGCCCTTCCTCCCACTACCATCTTTTCTGGTACAATTTCAATATCTTCTGTTTCTTGTACTTCGATTACGGTACCACGAGATGGTATAGATTGAGAATTATCTGCTGTACTTGGCCCAGATGTTGAATCTGCTTCACTACCAGAACTACTACTAATTGGAAATGGTGCCGAGTCTGTTGGTAAATCATCAACTGTTGATTTCTCTTCAATATCTTCGGTTGTTTCTGTAGTTTCTTGTTCTTCTTTTTCATCTATTATCACAGTGGCCTCTTTGCAATCACTTTCATTCACATCAATATTAGTGCTTGAAGGTAAATCACCATCAGAACTTTCTGTCGATTTCACTGTCTCATCAATAGCTTCTTCTAAACCTGGGAAAGGATGTTCAACTTCTTCCATTGGTGTCGCTGCAGTAATTACAATTTGCGCAACGCCAAGTCCGAAATCTTCTTTCGATTGGTCATCAGTATTTAAATATTTTGTTTTTTCATCATCTACCTAAAAATAGAAATATAATGGTTAAATTTAAAACTAAAATTATTAAACTATTAATTTTTGAGTAATGTTAGTTAAACTCTCATTTAAAAAATTTCATTTACCTTTGTTCCTAATTCATCCGATACTTCTACAACTAAGCAGCAATTTGATATACATACATTCAGATTAAATAGAAGAATAAATGGAGTAACAATAATAATTTGAAGCTTACCTATTATACCAGGTCCTTCAGATTGATCGGCTTCAAACTGTGAACCGTATTGACTTCTTTGGTCCTTTGAAAGATTTATCATGAATCCTTCTTGTCGATGTTCTTCAATGCTTGCATTAATAGATTTTCCATTCTGTGATTCTATATATTAAATAATAATAATAACATTTTTTTCATAATAATTCTATTTTTAAAGATCAAATATTACCTTTCATCATACTTTGTGTTATTTCATTTTCTAATAAAAATTCTGGAACTTCAGGTGGTGTAAATACTGGTGGTGCAGAGCTCGGTGGTGTTATATTCTCCTGATAAAAAAAAAATAAAGATAAAAATGAGAATTATAGAATTCAAACAAGCAAAGCAATATTAATTTAAAAAAAACATTAAAATTATTTATTAATTGAAATGTAACCTGTGGAGTTAAAGGTGAACCATCTGCAGCACAAGGTTCTACAATTAAAGATGGGAATAATCCTCGTTGTCCACGTAATTCTCCTTCCCACCATCCATCATCGACATCGTGCGGTTCTTTTCTTAAGACTTTTAAAATATCACCTTCGAGAAAACTAAGTTCTTCGTCACATGTAGCATCATAATCATAAAGAGCAATGCAATATTGTTCTATTTCTAAAAAAAAAAGAAATTAATTGTATAATTTTCAATATAACAATAATATTAAAATATATTATTCTAATAATTTAAAATATATATATAAATATTATATTATATTATTATTGTAGTTAAATTATTAAAATTTAGTAAAAAAAAGTTAATTTAAAATTTCGTATTTAAAAAAAAATTAAATAAAAATTATTAATTACTTAACACTTAACAAGTGTTATTACATAAATTATATAAATTACGTGAGAAATAAATTTACCTCCTATATGATTTTGTACGATAGTTTCTGATGTTGTCATTTGTAAATTGGCATCTGGATCTACTGCATCATGATCATCGATAGTGTAATCTACTGAGGAAAAGGATATTTGTTGTACCAAACCTGGTCCTTGAGAAGTAAGACCGGATGTTGTGTCTCTTTCAACATCAAGATAATTTTGAGGAACAAAGCCTTCTTCACCACGATAATTTCGTGCTCGGAGCCATCCATCACCATCACCTTCACCAACAACTTCTAATTGCTCACTTTCGACAATTGACAATTCATCAGGATTTTGTGCCTATAACAACAAATATTTTTTCTTCTATATTGTTCATATAATACATAATTACTTTTCTAATGATAAAATTTTTTTTTATTATGATATTTTTTGTAGAACATTAATTTTCATTCCAATAAGTATTCATACCGTATATGAATAAAGTGCGGTACATTTATATATTTGTTGTGTGGAAGGAATTTCAGATGTTTCACGAAGTTCAATCTGTTCTTCTTTTTCTTCATTATCCCAATCTACAGCCGTTGGATCATCCCAACCTACTGTAAGTTGTTCTATTCGTTGTTTCTCTTGTTCAAGCAAAGCTATCATGTATAAATAATGATATAAATAATATATTCTAATTGAAATATTTTGCTATGATTTATGATTTTTTTATACTATATTACATACCATCAACTTCTTCGCTATCATGTCTTTGCCTTTCCTCTGTTGTTTCTTCTTCTTGTTGAGGAACATTTCGTGCACTACCTGGTCGTTCAACAGTTGTCAAATCACTTCCTCCGTCTCCATCACTATCATAGAATGAATCTGAGGAGGGATGTTCCTATATAACATAATATAAATATAATTTTTTTTTACAATATTTAATAATACATATATATATATATATATATATATATATATGTATTATATGTATGTATGTATATATCAATAAAGATTGGTAATTTTAAAAACAATTTAATAAAGTTTAATGAATGGTATTTACCGCCGTTCCCGAGGCATCAGTTCTAACAGAAAGAGAACTAGCCGAACGTGGCATATCTTGAACACTTAAAGTTTCTGCCTCTTGTAGCCATTCATCAACGTTGACTAAAAATCACAAATAGAAAAAAATAATAATATTAATAATATATAATATTATAATGTATTATAATTATAATAATATTAATATTAATTATATAATTTATTTCAATCTATTATATTCAACAAAAAAACGATATGTAACAAACCTCCACCGTTTCGAAGACATTCTATTCTCGCTTCTGCCTTCAGCTTTGCTGTCTAATGAACAAATAAACAAATAAGGAAAAGAATTGATGTGAATCACATTTCATCCCATATCTTACCTCTGCACGTCGTATAATATGCTTCAATTCATCGATTTTTGTATCTACATCTGGACCTTGTGGATCGTTCGGATCAGTCTGTAATCATTGTTAAATGTAATTATTAATAAATAATGAAAAAAAAAGTAATTCAATTGATTTGTGTAATGATCAATCTATTAACCTTTTGTCCAGATTCTTTTAATTGTAATAGAATTTGTAATTTCCTATTATTTTCTCGGATGCTATTTATTTCACGAGCTATTCTCGTCGACCAGCGACGAGCTTCTTTTCCAAGTGTAGCTGCAGCAGAATGATCAGCTGTTATCCTGTAACAATTTGTTTTCAATTATACATAAAATATAATTAAAAAAAATTAATAATTCAAATATTATATATATATACGATTATATATATTATTATACGATATATATTTATTATAATACGATTTCTATCTACGACATCTATATTATATATTTATCATAATATAAACCTCTCTATTGGATCGTTGTCACATGGTTCAAAATCATATTGTATATGTTGTTTTAAAACAGGATAATACAAGCAGCAACACTGTATATTGTACTCTCTTGTGAGCTGTAAAAAAATAAAAAATGAATGAAATAAATAAATTGATTGTTTGATCATTTTATTAAAAAATATAGTAAAATGATGTATACATATATAAATTTCATAATTTTTTTTTAAATTTTATATTTTGTACTCACTTGTTGTGCTTGGTCACGAATTTTACCAAAACTATTTTGTGTAGCTAGACAGGTTAAAAGTTCTGTACGACCCATTAGCGTTAAATATTCTGCAACTTTATCATAAACACCTTGTTCTAAATACTGTTAAAAAAAAAAGAGATTTTTATTTTTTTAAATAAGAATAATAAGAAAAAAATTACATAATAAAAAAAAGGCACTTACTTGCATAGTATTTTGTAGGTCAACTACAAAATACCTATTTTGATGTGCATTGGCAGCGGCAAGACTAAGCAAATAATCATTTCGCGCTCCTGTTGATTTTTCTTCTAAAGCATCGCGTTTCGAGCTCACCTGAAAATGATAATTGTAATACAAATTATAAATCATTAAAGATTATTTAACTCTAATAATGTTTCTCATAATAATTCTTCACCTTTGCACTATTTTTCTGCAATGATGTTATCGATTGGAAAAAAGATCCTTTTTTTTTCTTTAATCTAGAAATTAGTCAATATCAGATTTTAAGTGTTACAAAATTAGAACATATCTATTAAATAAATGTATGTAAATACATACTTCTCTTCAATATCTTTCGCTTTGTCGCGTACATCATGGGCGCTATGTTCTTCATCGAAATACAATTTCTTTGTTTTGTCTACATCTTGTACACAGATTTGTAATTCTTTTTGTACTATCATTAATTGGTCGATTGCCTAAGTGGAAAAATAATCTTATTCACTTTTTCTTGATCGATTGATATGCAATATATTATTCAAGGAAAATATACCTTCTTAGAAATTTGTAGTTTGTGCAACTTTAAACTTTTTGCATCGTCAGCAATTTGTTGTTGGAAAACTTCTACTGCTGCTAATCGCGCTCTAGCCAATTTCTCATTTTCTTCTAGGACAGTTCGCCAAACATTCCACATATTCCTTAAAAAAAAAAATTAACAATTATATTGACTTATATTGAATTGATATTTTAACTATGTTTTTTTTTTTTTCACTGATTAGAAAATAATGAAGGTTACCATTTCTCTTCTGCTCCATCAACTTTGAGATCCGGAATATTTGGTATTTTTTTATTCAAATATGCAGAAGATATTTTAAGAAGTGCCTAAAATGAAAATTTTTAATCATTAATGATTATATAAATATTGAAATATAATCTTCGTTACATGATATTACCTCTGAATACGATTTTTCAATTGCAGACTTCTTTATTGTAAAGTTGCTGAAAAATATGCACTATGAAACATAATGCAGCGTAAAGTATTTACATTTTTCAAATATTTAAATAAATTTCAATATACAAGGTTTTTTAAAAAATTAGAATTGTTTAAAATTAAATAATAATTTTTAATAAAGAAACTATTTTTGAAAAGAGTAAATAGAGATGGAAATTTGATTAAAATCGTAAAACTTAAATTCGAAATTGCGAAATCTCGAAATTCTCGAGACTAGAAATCCATCTTTTCTTTCTTTTTTTTTCTAAAAAATACTAGTTTTTCAAAAATTAAAATATTAAGAAATTTTTTGGAATTCTCCAAATTCAATTTATTATTGGCTTACAAAAAATTGAATTTTTAACTATTATTTTTTTTATAAACTATTAATTGATTAAATTATACCAAAATAAAACATTGAGATAAATTTAAAAATTAAACGCAAACTCAATTTGATTATTATTAGTAGAACAGAAATGAATTTGTGTTATTTCATTCAAGCGATTTATTTCTTAATTGAAAATAATTTTAATAATCGAAAATTTTTCGAATTTTAAAGAATTTCGAAGTTTTGAATATCCCATCTCTAGAAATATATTAGAAAATGTTACACAAAACTAAGAAACATATAGCAAAATAAATATGAATTTATTTTATTAAAATATTTGTAATACAAATAATGTAAGAAAAATATTTATTGGGGATAAGAATATAAAAAAATTAAGATATCGATGATATAAAATGATTTAAACTTAAAATATTTAAAGCTTTTATCTAATCCTCTTTTTACATAAGACTTACCGTATATCTTCTAGAAGGTCACATTCATGTTGATTTTTCGCTTGTAACTTTGCCGCTTGTTCTGCGTGTACATTTTTAAGAAATTTTGTGTAATTTCCCTGCAAAATTATTAATTCATTTCCTTATTTAATGCAAACAATTATATTTTATCTTATTATAAATGTAATAAAATATACAAAAATAATATCCTAATACAATAATTTAATTAATAATTAATAAATAGATTTTTATAATAATAAATATATTCTTTAATTCTTTTCAGAAATTTTTAAAAAGTTAATTTTTCAATGATAATACATTAACAAATATATATATATAAAGATATATTTCAAGAAAAATATATAATTCACTCATTTATATAATAATATTATATATAATAATTTGATGTTAATAATTTTTCAGATGTTATATGAAAATCAGCTTTATACTTCTTAAATGGATTTATATAATTCTTAATGTATTAATCGATATATTACATTATTTTTTTAAAGTAAAAAATAATAATATATTTTTAACAAAAAATTAATAATTTAGGAGATATTTTATTTTAAAATTTATCATAAATATCATAAAAGACAAGAAATTGTGAAAAGATACTTCACTGACTGTTCCATATGCTTTCCAATATAATAAGTATTACAAAATTCGAATTAAAATATCTTTCAAATTTATATTTTTTATTAAAGACGAGTTAATAAAAAATTTTTTTATAAGAAACAATATACTATATCAAGAAAAAATATTATTATTAAAATCATATAAAATATTCAAAGTGATCAAATTATTTTTTATAATCTGCTGTTTTTATTTTTAAATAAAAATATTGATATAAATATTATATATACAATAAAATTATATGAAATGCATTTACTGAATAACAATATTTATGAATACAAATATTAATTTAATAAAAATATTTAATAAAAAATATAATATTTTTATTTATTATTCTTATTTATTCTTTTATTATTTTTTACTCGTGTAATATATTCTAAATAAAAAATATTATTTCCAATAAACTAATAAACTAATAAACAAATAAACTAAAAAATCATTTCTTCTTTGTTCGATTATCGATTTCTATATCGTCGAAGTATTAATTGCCGGATAGAAAAATGAATAAGGGCTTTGATCATCGTTGGAAATCAAGTTCAATTTTATAGATAGGCAGATAGGTATATCGATATTTTCTTACGCATCAGAACTCATATTGACTTTGTGAACTTTGGTGAATATTCTTTTAATATGCAGGGACATCTATTTCATCTAGTTCAATATTTGTCAATTTTTTTTAGATTAATAAAACATCTTAAAATTATATATATATGCAAATAGTTAAATTATCATGATACACAATAATTTTTAAAATAAAGTTTTTTATTTATTTGAAATGATAATACATTAAAACAATGATATGTTATAATTCATTTATTTAAAAAGAAATATAATAGAAGATAAAATATAAAAAATATTTATAATATTAATATATTTATAAAATATAACAATTTTTTTAATTAGTGTATTAATTAATTTATCTATGAATTACATTTATCAAAATTATTTATAATTATTAAATTATGAAATATAATAAAATTAATAAAATAAAAAAATTAATAAAATTTTTGCAATCAATTGAAAAATACAATTTGTTGAAATTTTATTTATTTTTTTAGATTATTAGATTTTTTTAATTAAAAATCAAGTTTTGAATTTATTTATGATATAAAAATATATATACATACATATATAATTATTCTTCCTCTTCTTCTCCCTTATATGAAAGTATATATAATAATAACTTCAAGGAATTGAAAATTACATTATCATTTACATTATCATTTTTTAATAGAATGGAAATTTAAAAATTTTTTTAATCATTTAGAAGTATCAAATAACTTAAGAAAAATGATCTATCCATTTT
Organism: Apis mellifera; assembly: GCF_003254395.2. Lineage (NCBI taxonomy): Eukaryota > Metazoa > Arthropoda > Insecta > Hymenoptera > Apidae > Apis > Apis mellifera. Next base: position 2,640,942 of record NC_037648.1, read on the forward strand.
GTTTCAATTCATTTGCATTATATATAAAATATAATTTTTAACAAATTTAACATTTCCTAATCACTTATGTTATGATATTACTTTGAATACATTTTAACGATAAGAAGAAAATTATATTATAATAATTATTTTTTATTCAATTCTTTCTATATCTTATTGAATGAAAAGATGATTTAAACAATAAATAGGCCAAATAATAAAAAATATTAAATAAATTTACTAGCTTAGAATCGTTTATTTTTTTATAAAAATATTTTTCAAATAGAGTAAACACATCATGATAAAATTATTTCATTTCAATCTAATAAATAAATAGTATTATTAGACATTTTATTAAAATTTAAAAAAAAATTTTTTCTCTTTGAATATTCTTGTCAAAGAAAAAAAAAATTTCAAGTATAAAGAAGGGTAAACATGAAATTATCCGGAAGACATGAAGAAAAATCCCTCCTCCTCTTTTCCGTGCGAAAAGCAAATAGAAAAGAACACTCGTAAGAAGCTAGGCTAAATTTCGCCGAAAGGAAGTATGCTTTCCAAACAATTTTAAAGTAAAATACGCATTTTCTTTTGCAAACCATTTTGGATTCTTATTACTCGATTGACATTCGGCAAGTCTAAGTGGGTCAGGAATTGCCCCATCTTTAACTATGAAACTTCATTGTAATGAAGTAAGGCGAAAAGCCGGTTCGCTATCTTGATAAATATGTCAGAGAATTCTATTATCTTTAAAGGAACAGGGTTAACTGAATAAAAGAGAAAACTTCTGACTAATTCCTCTTTTCTATATTTCCTTCAAATTTAATTAATCAATGGAAAAATATAAAATTGCACAATATATTCTTCAAGTTATGTTTCAGGATGTGGGAAAATTGAAGGTGGATATAAACTATTAGCTATATATATATATACATATAAAAGAATTATTTATCGATTTATCGAATAACTATTGCAGCATACTTTGCTTCAAAAATTAAATATCTTGTATAAAATAATTGTATATAGAAAAAAACATTTCTCAGAAGAACTTTCATTCTGATTATTATTATTATCTATTAAATAACTTTTTTATTTTTCTTGCTCACGATTTAAAAAATTAAAAATTTTAAAACAAATGAAATTTATGTAAAATTTCTGATCGAGAAACATGGCCATTAAAAATCGTCCTACATTCAAAATTCAGGATCGATTTCTATGAGAATATAGTCCTGTTATATAATAAAGAAGGCAAATGGAAATTTCAAGGACAGGATTTAAATTTGCATAAATAAATTCACACATTTTTAAAATGAAATAAAAAAACAAAAAAAATCAAAAGAAAAGCAGAAGTCATTACCAATAGAGACGCACATCCGTTTCGATCTGACACGATATTAACCCAGGTCTTTGGCCCATTCTATACATTTTGAGGTCAGCTTTTGATATAGATTCGTGGCTAGGACCGTGCGCATCGATTTTCCCTATCGTGGTAACATTCGAGTACCATTTACGTCAATTTTTCTATAAGATATCGCTAAAGATCGATAAACGGTCAAATTCGCGTATTTCGATCGTATCAAGAAGTGCCAACTTCTTTTATGCCTCCTTCGATACATATGAAATTTAATAAAGTTCATATAGAAATTCTGTTTGTACAGTTTTATATTCATTCATTAATTCATTTAAATATAAGATATGAAAGAAAAATTTTTTTATTTAGAGAAGAATTTTAATTTATTCATTTTGGAAAAATATGTATTAAAAGTATAATTACATAAAGTAAAATTTGATGTAAAAAAAATAAAGTAAGAAGAAATTATTTGAAAAAATTATTGGAGCAACAAAGATACAGACAGAAAGATGTCAACTTCATCGGCTTACTTTTCTTGGTGGTGGTTGCATGCTGGACGAGCGGCCTGCTCTGCAGCCTCACCGCTGGCAGCCCGTTTTACACCGTCCGCCGGGGAGGGGTGCTCTGTTGTTTTCGTACGCCTCACCCGACACAATATTATACACGTTACCACCCTCACTGCTTGCGTGTTCGTACGCTACTGATCTCCTGTTCTCCAACTGAGTTAGCCTATTTATTGATCGCATACGCGCCTGCGTCCTCTTGATCTACGTCTTCGGCATTTCTCATTCTCTTTTTTCCGACTTTTCCCGATGTTTCCGATCTTTCGTGATAGAATTTATCATTTCCTTTCATATGAAATTTTATCATCGATTGATATCAATCGAAATTTTTTTCTTTCCAATATTTGTTTTATTTTATTTTATTTTTTTTTTGAATCTATTAAATACTCTTCTTTAAAATAAATTTATTTAAAAAAATAAACTATTTTAAAAAAACGCTACATATGAATTTGTTTGATAAACAAATATCTAATAAAAAAATTTTTTTAATATCTAATCTATCTAATCTTTTTACTTTCACTATTAAGTCGAGATGCATGATTTATCTCATGCTTTATATAGATATAGATTTTTATTTTCTATATATTTTTTATTTTATAATTTCAAAATTTTGAAAATATTTATGAAGTATATAAAATGAAATCTATCTTTGAAATAACATGCGAAAACAAGAAAACATAATCTCGGAAACAGTATTCAACTTTATTAATTGTATAAAAAGGGAATACCCTTCGCAAATACATACCAAACGAATTCTTATTTCGTATTTGACATATAATTATGAGAAACGTGTGACGTTACATACAAAATTAAAAAAGTCACAGCAGACATTTTTAAATTAGTTATTAGGACATCCACAAGATGCGATAACTTCACTATACATTGTTTTGACTGTGTTAAAATCAGACTTGCTTAACTCACAAAAAATTTTTCTATTTAAAACATAATCATATTCAAGCAATTTTACTTTTTTAATATCGATTATTTTATAAAAATGGAATGGATGATGAAATATCTTATTTTGAAAATCAATAATTTTAAGTTTAATTTTTTAATTAAATGAAATTGTGAGATAAGCGAGTCCAACTAAATTTGGAAATTGACGCAAGAAGAAAGCAGTTCATAAATACTTGGTAATCAAATTTCATGCCTGTTCATTCTAATTTCTATCTACAATCAATATTCATGGCAATTCATCAGGCGGTATCGATCCAAGATCTTGATCAGCTGGTAAACCTATGGCACCTTCTACGTCGGCATCTTGACCGACTGGTAATATGACTTCTGGTTGAGGCACTGGTTCTGTTGCTTGTAAAAGAGCGATAGCTATTGGATTTCCACCAGCATCTAATACTGGATCAGCTGTAGCTTCAGCAAGATTAGTCACAGATTTTGATTTTACACATTGAAAATCAACATGTCGACTTTTCGCTTCTTCTTTCTCCCAAGACATATGAATAAATGGTCTTTGTACGTAATTATAAATGACTTCAGCGCGTCCTCCTGCTCTCTTCTTGATTTTTTCTTTATAAGTAGGATAACCTTCAATGCCTAAACGAATTTTTTTTAAACCACGTTCCTTCATTACTTGTTTCGCTACATCTCTATTTTCGATATATTTGAAAAATCGATACATCGCAGTACTGTTAACAGCTGAAAAATATAAAATATTTCATTAAAAACTATACATCCAATAAAATTATTGATTTTCTATTACATATATTTAATATATTGTAATAAGGTCAAATATTCTGAAATATATTTGATAATATAAAAGAAATAAAAATAAAAAAAATCGTATCTTTTACATTCTTACTTTGTGAATATTCTTCTCCCATCTGTGGAGGATATTCTTCATCCCAATCAACAATATCATCTTCCAATAAAACAACAATATGACATTCGCGATCACCTCTACGTGCGCTGTTTACCATAAGTGGTAATATTAAATCTTCAAGGAATACTTCAAATTGGCATCGTGCACCTTCATTAGATAATTCATGTAATAATCCTCCTACAATAAATTGTGTTATTAACATTTTATGAATAAGTTTTAAAATTCTAACTATGAATCGTTATATCTTATTATTTGTATATATTGCTTATAAATTTTTTTTAATAACAAATGATTATTAAAAGATTTAAAAAAAATGTTTTTGAATATTATGTATATAAATTTTTTTTAATAACAAATGATTATTAAAAGATTTAAAAAAAATGTTTTTGAATATTTAGACAATGTATCTTATATTTAATTATATCTTCATCAAGTATAAGAGATATTATATCATATTCACCCTACTTTTAGGAGATTGATTTTAGAGGCCAAAATAAACACACAAATTAATATACAAATTAATATAGTTTTTATTAATAAATTATAGTTTAAATTAAGTTGAAGCTTATTTATTGAGTTATAAACAATTAAAGTTTATATTAGATAAGGCGAAACATGGGATATTTTTGTTATATTGCTGTCTTTTCCTATCTTTATTTAATGAAAAAATTAATTATAATTTACTTAATTATTTATAACTTTATTAATAAGTTATCAACATTTTTTATGTATAATTTTTATGTTTCTCTTGACCTCTAGAATTTAAAAATTTTTAGATTTCTAAACTTTCTATAATATATAAATATTCTACATATAAAATATCATATAAATTACGATGAATTGCACAATATACTATCCTATATATACATATATATTACAATAATATCATTTTAAATATCATTTTATATAAATTTTTATTTAATTACTTACTCAAATTTTGACATTTTACTGTATTAGCGTCAAATGGGACTAGTAGATAATCGCAAGCTTCTCGTAATTCTTGAACGGCAACTGTCGGAGGACATCGAATTACACCACCTTTATAATAATCAAGAATAGCTCTAAACACCATAGCAGATATACCATCTGCAACTTCATATTCTCCACGCTCATTTGGTTGAGCATATTCAACTCCAGAACTAAACATTCTACCTAACATTGTATTTGGATGTGCAGTAAATAATGCAGGATCAACAATAAATCTAAAATCAAAATTTATTTTCTAATTTAATATAATTATATTAATAATTAAAAATATATTAAATAAATTTACCTAGTATTATCAACAATAAGAGTAATGCGTTCATCACTTGCTTGTGGATTATTTATACCAGTAACAGATCCTGATGATGGTAAATTGTCTCTACTTTGATTTTGTTGATTTTTTCCAACACCAACTCCAGAGCAAAGTCTGAAGAAAAATATGGTTCTAAGTGACTACTGAGGATCACTTAATATTAATACCTACATAAAACAAAGGAATTATGACTAATAAACATATAAAGCAATGCAAAGTATTGAATAAATATATAACTAACACCTACCTGTTTATGATTCCTGGATTCTTGTATAATATAAGAAATAAAAATATAATCCTCAAAAATATACAATAATTAACACTATCAAATATTAACTTAAAATCATTATCAAATATATTTTAAAATTAAGATAAAATTTTATTTCAATCTTGCATTCATATGTGAATATTACCTGTTTTGTTGATTAATATTAGTATTTTGTCTCCCAGAATTGAAGGAATGACAGTGTCTTTCATTGCTCCCATCTCTTTGTACCAAACAAGATTTTGGTTTTGAAGAGCCACCACAACTACATGCAAAACAACAACATTACCTTTCTAATATTTGCATTCGACAACAAGCATTGTGTACTATCTATTAATCTAATATATAGGATAGGAATTAATTTAAATAATAGATAAGTGTATATATACATAAAATTTTTATTGAAAAAATAATTTAATTATAATATGGTTTTCTAATTGTTTATTTAATTTATTATTGTTTCAAGATTTATTTTAATAAAGAATAAAAATATAAATAAATGAAAATAAATTTTTAAAAATTTTAGATAATATAATTATAAAAACATATTTAATTATATAATATAAATTAAATTTTTTCAGAAAATAAACAATCATATAAAACAAAATAAATTATATTGTTTTAATACACATTTATATAAATAATGTTTTAATACATATTTTTTTTGATCGAATTTAATATTAAAATATGAAAAAATAATAATTTATAACTTTGAATTAAAAAAAAAATCTGACATGCATGACATTCTACATAACATTCTTCAATACATGCTTGATTTTAAATATGTAATTGTTAAAATAGATATTTTAAAGGCAATAGATTACAAATGAAATTTTTATAATATCAATAATCTAAAATATTTATTTTAATAAACTAAAAAATTAAACTAGTAATAAAATATCTAAAATATCTAAAAATATCTAGAGATATCTAAAATATCTATATATTTTTTTTTTATACTGAATATTATATTTATTTATATCTTTTACATAGTACCTCATTCTATTCTTATAAATACGATGACGTCCTCTACCACCCGTTTCTTTATCTGTTTCTGTATCACTGCTGCTATCCTGAATATAGTTTAAACGTTCTGCAGGATTTGACATCTTGGACCAACTATAAAAATATAATAAAAATTGAATAATTTAATTAATGAATCATTAAATTAATTATAAATTGCATTATTTTTATTCCAATTTTTTTAAAATATCTACTCAATTTCTTACTAAATTTATTTTCATAATTAATTTTATAATTAAAGCAAATATAATACTTAAAAATTGTGCAAAAAAATTTTAATCAAAAGTTGAAGTTTCTAGTATTTAAAAGATTACCATTATGGTTTTTTGTTTATTATAAAAATAATATTTAGAAAACATTTAAAAATATACTTGCATAATATACTTGTTAATTATTTATTGATAATAAATGTAATAATATTGTATGAAATTTTGAAAATATATTTATTATAATAATAATTGAAGAGAAATTATTATTGCAAAATTTTATGTTACATTTCATGCATTCTTAAAAAAATATTATTATTATTATGTGTATATAATATATATTTCATATTAAATACTTACAAATTAGATATTGACAAATATAACCCAAGTTTTTTTAAAAGCCAGCTAACTGACGTGCAAATTTCTAAACCACACGATTGAAAGTTAACCTGACCTTCTCTTTTGACGGAAAGTTGCATTCCAAACCGATGATACAGATAATACGAAACACTACAGTCATTGATGATAATCGTTTCGACAGGCGTTGCCCGAATTTTATGTTGTATCAACTTAAAAGAATAACGATATTGCAATTAAAAATAGATAAATAATAATTATTTGAAAATTTTATTATATAAGAAAATTAAAGGATTTTTTTACTTATTTTTATTATATTTTTCATATATCTTGGCATATATCTAAATAATAAATATTTTAAAATAATATGAATTCGCGCCAATATGGATAATCAGATGTCTCTCTCAATAGTTCCAATAAAGATTCATATCTATTTCTTATAAATTTAATGATATTTATAAATTCTGTAAATAAACAAGTACTTACATAAGTTGAAAGTCCAATCAAAACATTATTAATAATTATTTACATATAATAATACTTTATAATAATTAGTATATAAAATAATTATATATCATTTTAATAATATATAAATAATCTTTTTACTATTTATAAAAATGTTTGTAAAATATATTAGTGTAGTGATTTGTATTATTTGCTTTTTATATACTTTTTATGTTTTGTGTAATTTAACATATTTTTTATCGAACTACGATGAAAATAAAGAAGCAATTATTTCATCACAAAAAAGTATGTAATAAATATAAGTAGTAAAATAAGTAATAATAATAATAGTAGTAATCATAATTCTTTTAATTGAATATTTATCAAAAAAAAAAAAAATATACAATAGTTTATGTTTATAATTCATTTTTTATCTTACAAATTTATATTACAGATAAAGATTCTGTATTATGGTTGTTAATAATAAATATGTTTCTATTAAGTATTTTTATATTACAACATTCACTTATGGCTAATGATTTCATAAAACATTTATTTTGTAAACTACAAATAGATTATATGGAGAGAAGTATTTATAATGTTACTAGTGCTATGGCTCTTCATTTATTATTTAATAAATGGCAAATTATTTCATCCATTATATTATGGAAAGTTAATATTATTTCTAATAATGTTTTGTGGTTCATGTTTACTGCTCTTCATATATTAGTTTGGTCAATAATTTATAGTGGATGTTTAATGATGGATATATCTGAATTGGCTGGAATAAAACAAGTATATTACAAATTTTCATTTAGACCAAGTCCCATGCAAATGAAATCTAAAAAATTATTACGTTATTATTCACATATGAGACATCCAAGTTTTATAGGATTTCTTATTATTTTATGGATATATCCTTATATGACGTAAGATATATTTTTAAATTTTTTATATAATAATACTCAAACTGTTTAAATTAAATAAATAATTATATTTAAATATTTTATAGATTAGACAGGTTATTATTGGCTTCAATACTCACAATTTATATGGCCTTAATGTGGATGATTGACAAAGAGGATTATAATTATCATGTTAATTTTGTAAAGAGAAAACAAAGAGAATTATTTTAATTTCTATTTACGCATATTATGTCATTTTTTCAATTATTTCCATTATTGCAATAAAAATATATTGATTTGTACTAATTGTACTATTTATTTAAAATCTTTATATTGTAAAGTATGTATATAACATAAATATAAATATATGAAATTCTAAATTTATATTTTAATTATTATATCTGATTTGTTAATTAATATATTAGATATAACATAAAAAATTTAATTTATAATTTCAATTAGAAGTGCTGTTCCTTTCAAAATCCAATGTGATTGTTCCTTTTCAGATGGAAGTAGGATTGCAACAACAAAATTTGTACTATGTCCAGTTGTAGACAATACACCTGCTCGAATTGCTGTTTTATATAAAGGACAAACATATCTTGGATCATCTTCTGGAAGTTTTAATACTGGACTTATATGTAAAACTGGAAGAGATGGATGCATTTCACCTAAAATAGATAATCTAATTATATTTTCTCAATAATACATTATTTAAAAAAATAATATTTCTAAAATTAACATTTTACCTAAATATTCATCTATTAATTTCATGGATTTAAAATCCCATCTACCAGCATCAATATATAACCCATGTATTAGAACTCCATCTTCTGGCACTTGTAAGTCTTTATATACTTCTATTACCTATTATTATTATTATTATTATTATTATACAATTATTATATGTATACATTTTGTTGTATTATTTTCAGTAATAAAATATTTATAATGATCAAACCTCCTTTCCAGATTCCTTGTGTTCTATTTCTATTTCTTCTTGATCAAGTAAAACATTTTTGGCAATGAAATCTAATTTTAAATGATCTATAGGAATATTATATTTTCTTGCACATGTTTGTAACATGCCAGTTAAAAATCCTTGAGGAAAAGAAAAACCCGAAATCCAAAAAGAAATTGGTTTTACATCAATTAACCAAATCTGTAATGTATAATAATTACTAAACTGTGATTTACTAATTTTTTTTTTTTTTAATTTTTTAATTTTTTATTTTGTAGTTTTACTTGAATGAAATCAATTCTTAGCTCCAAATTCTTAATCCAGCTTCCTAAGGATTTTAAAGATGGATAGACATTTACATTATGCCACATTTGTGGTACCTAATTTATGATATATTATTAGGAAAAACTATGAAAATAATTAAAAATATTTATATAAATTTTTTGAAAAAATATTTTTTAAAATGTTAATGAATAGAAAAAATAATAATTGTAACAGAACTTGATTATTGATGAGAGCTATAAAGACATTTTCTAATTCTTCAGACATGACAACCAAACCTTTGATGGCTCGCTCTAAATCTTCTATTGATTTATGTATTTTGATTAAAAGTTTATTATATCTATCAACTTCTTGAAGGAGAACAATAGTTAGAGATGGAAGTCTTCCTGCTGAATCTCTCTATAAAAATTTTGTGATAATTTTTATTTTATAATCAATAATATATATTAAAAAAATTATATATTAATAAATCAATAATATATATTAAAAATTAAAATTATTGTTTACTTTTAAATGTTCAGGATTACATTGTTTAGGATCTATTTTTAACTGAATTTTTGATCTAATCATCTCGGCTAGATCATGCACTATATCTGAACTAGATTTATCTTCATCACTAGTAATTTCTTGCGGTTGCACTTCCAAAATAGTCTTTAAGATGAAGTGCGTTTCTCTCAACTGATATGATAATATAAATATAAATTAACATTAAGGAAATGATGTTTTCTTTGATTATATTTGAATAATTTTAATTACCTGATAAGCAATATTTGCATTTTCGTGCATTCCAAATATTTCTGGATCATCAATTATAGAAAAAGTTTCTATAAAATCTTTATATTCTTGTAAAGTCTTGTATACAGGACAATAATATTTTCCAGATGGTGAATATATGTAATCTATGACATTTTATATTAATAAATGTTAATATATGTACAAAATATAAATATATTTTATGTAAGTAAATTTTATGTAAGTATTTTATGTAAATACATTTATAATTATGATTTGATTTTAAATTACTTACCCAAAGTTAAAGTTTTAGGAGAAAAGAAAATAGTTAGAATTGTTTTCATACATCTTAGATCCCAACTATCTGTAACTCTACCTCCATAAGTAATTTCACCTAAAATGAATTGATATATGTATAATGAATATAATATTTGCAATTTTTTTTTAACTTTTGCCAAAGAAAATTTGAGAAATATTTTATAACCTGTAGTATACGTTAATGCATTCCAAGGTATATGCTCTGATATACAAAATAATTTCAAATTTTGTAAACAACATTCTCTATCGCTATCATTAAATTCGTATACAATATTCCATCCCAATGGTCCAAATTTTTTTCGTTCTTGAATAATTGCATGGAAGAAACAAATTCCGAATATAAGTTTACGCCAATTTTCCTTTAAAACTGTATTAAATAAAAAAAAAAATTAAAATTGTTAATAATACTTTATGTTTCAACTATTAAAAAAATTTTTTTTTTACTGTGTTGTTCAAAAAATTCCTCGTCCAAATCATATAATGCTCTCTTGATATTGGCTTTTAAACCTTTTGGTGGCTCATTGGTGACTTTCACAGAATTCTGAAGAACAGAAACTGGGAAAGCTTTGCTTGGCATTGAACTCAAAAACAATCGAAAATCACCATGAATTACTCCTTTTGGTTCCTCAGCAATTGTCATTACAATTTGTTCCATATTGACCATCCATGAAGTAGCTAAATGGCAATTTTGTAAAAATACCCATCTGCCTTCTACAGTACCTGTTCGTATATGTCCTTCTGCAATGGGACCTTGACCTTGTCCTAAAGAAATTGAATCATATCTATCGGAGAAATCCATTTCATGTGCAAATTTTTGGAAAGCACTGAAGGGATCTGATCCAGTTGTGAGTATAAAAATCAATGGTATTTTGCATGATGTATCTGCAAATCTAAAAATATTCAGTAATAAATTTATTGGCATCAAAACAATAATTTTAAACATATACAATTTTTGTATACATACAAAAGTTGTAATGTTACCATAGGTGATTCCACAAATTTAGGTCCCAAATGTTTTGATACATAAGCTGTGACAGCAAAAATTATATGTTCTTCTTTCAAAGCTTTTAGCAACAATAATTTTTCAATATCAGTTAGATTCTTATTCCAATCGTAAACAGCAAGTTCTCGATTGGTAGGAATTATATTAATATCCTAAAAAAAATCGAAAAATTATATTATTCATAATCAAAATTGAAATGAAAATAAAAAAATAATATATTACTTCTTCAAAATTCCCAATAGTTACTACAATTTCTTTAAATGCATCACTTAAAATATTTTCAAAGCTATCAAATGTCTTTGCTAAATAATTGATTGAAGTCCATACTTTAGTTGTTAAAGTAGGATAATCTGGCATTTCTTCCTATTTAAAATTCAAATATTTAATAATATTTTTATTATAATTATAATCTTTAAGACAAAACATGTAACTTACAACGACAATTCGTGTAGGTCCTCTTAACAAAAAATTCCACTGTATTAAGGATACAATTTCATCATTCATATCTATTGCAATGTTGAGCATAAAACTGAATACTAATTTATGTTTCTCAAATAAACCTCGCGAAACATTTGTATAGATAGCTAATGTTATTTCATTTAATAATATTTGCAAACGTAATTGTAAAACATCTTTTTTTTCAGTAGTTTCAATTATCGTATTAAATATCTAATAAAATGTTGAAAAATGTTAATGCATTAAATTGCATATTTGTAAATTGCAAAAATATAATTATTCATCATATTATTATTTACTTGATTAAAGTATTTTAACGAGAATTGATACATGGGATCTATGTTTGCAAGATTTGCAACTACAAAATACAAAACTGATCCACGATTCGCAACAGATCGATATTTTTCACGCGCGATAGATATATTTTTTTCAGTCGCTTCACTTTCAATTAATCTCATTGCGATAATTGCCGAAGTCTCTTTACTGTCATTTAAAGTTTCTATTAGCTCTTCGTTGTCCAAAATATCATCGCCTGCACCATACAACAATGTTAAAATTTTGTCTTCAATGTTTTGCAATTGACCTTTATCTGCATTGATTTTTATTATTAAATAATTTCTCATTGATTCGAGATCTGGCCTTTCCAGACGTACAACATCTCTATATAAAATTTAAGAAGAAAATTTAGAAATTAAATATATATGTTTTGCATTTATAGATAGATTATTTTAATATTATTATAATAAAATACATACGCGAGTAATTGTTCTTCGAGACCGCCTGTGGTTACAGTAAAATTGACTATTGTTACTTTAATACAAATTTCTGGTAAATAATGAGGATTTGCAATTTTCGTTGTAATATATAATTTAAAATTATCATCATACTCGACATCTGTATCGCCAAATCTTATTAATGTTCTACCACCCTATATAATTATATCAAATAATATTATTAAAGTAATTATTGCATAAGTAATAAATAATAAATAAATATACCAAAATGAAAATTTGTTTAAGCAGAATTGGTTCTAAACTTGGATCCAATACTTCTCCTACTTCTTGAATTAATACAGGAGTTCCAAGTCGTATAGATGCTTCTAGTATTCTCATTAAATATGTATCTGTCAGTTTGCATATTTTCAAGTTATTATCTTGTTCCATATTTCGTATCCACCTATTTGCCTTAAAAATATAGAATATAATTTGCAAATAAATATTAAGTTCGAGTATATTTCATATGTTATAAAAATAATTACTTGTTCTTGAGGATCAATCATTAAAGGCCAGCGAGTGGATTGTGTTACAAAAATACCATTTTCTATACTGACTTTATCTCGTGGTAAACCATACGTATTCCATTGACGAATTTCATAAGGATCAGCCAATATTGCAATGAGACTATAGTTTTCTGTGGTATCAATATCGTAATTCTTGCAATGAGATAACCAAGATTCTATTAATTCTTCTCTGTATTCATTTGTAAAAGCACCCAGATAAGCAAGAGCACCAGCAGCTATCAAAATATCACCAGTCAAATTGTTAATTTGCTGTTCGAAACCCTAAACATTTACATAAAAAATTGATTATAATTCATTACATTATATGTTTTAATACAATTATATATATTAAATACAATTTTTTTTTTATCATACGCGTGTTAATTCTTCCCATCGAACTCGTTCATCCACTAATGCAGATGTCAATCGTCCAGATCTATTCAATCTTGTTTCTGCTAAATTCATTTCGGCTTCTAATTTATTCAAATTTCGTAGAGCTGCATTGTATTGCTGTTGCAATTCTATGATTTTTTTTTCCACTTCGGCAAGTTCTTGTTGTTTCTTAGCAACTATTGCCTCTATGGCATTTAATTCTGCTTCAGCTTTCTTTAATCTATTAATAATTATTACCAAGATTTTTTTATTTTTATATAAAAATATATTTATATATTTATACACATTACAAAGTTTTTATTCAATTTACCTCTGTCGTTTTGGTTCGACTACCCTGTAAACCTTAGCATAGCCATCTATTGCTCTTACCCAAATGCACAACGATTTACAAGCTTTACTTTGTCGAGCCACTAAATCTGGTTGAAATTCTGGATGATTAATATAATCTTGTAACTTTTCTAAAAGTTTGTCGCTTATTTCGTCCTTAGGATAATTAATTAAGCGATCAAGAAAATGTATATCGCCCAAAACGAGTTTGGCAGAAGCCCAATCTGTTCTAAAATGAAAATTTAATTATAGAAGTAAATTATATACATTCTTTTAAAATATTTTATAAAACTTACTTTTCACCCAATAATAAATTCACTGCTTCCATAACAAAACGTACCAAATGAGGTGGTTGTATAAATACACGAACCTCGTTAATATCCCTTTTATCTAAAGCTTCTAATGCCTTTTGAGCTTCTAATAAAGCTGGCATTGCTGCTTCTAAATCTTGTCTAGCATCAGCCTCTAAAGCTGCTGTTTCCTCTCTTTTCGCCTGATAAAAATAGAAGTATATATTTGATATGATATTAAAGTTTTATTATTTTTTTTTTTATTTATCACATTATACTTTTGCTACTGCTTCTTCAGCAGTTACAACAAATTTCACTTTGTCAACTTCGATTTGTTGCTTTGCAAGAATTTTTACCAGCTTTGATACTTCCTCAGTACTTGCTTTTAATTTTGGAGCAAGAATAATCAATTGTTCTTTCATTATACCAACCATTTCGTTAGTTTCTCGTAATTTCTGACCAAATAATAAAAATATTAATAATTATTATTCGATGATTTTAAATTTATTTATATTTTTTAGAAAATATATAACTCTCAAATATTTTTATAATAATTATATATAATAATAATTAAATAATTATGAATTAAAAAATCTCAGTTATTATTGAGATATGAAAAATTTGATATTGAATATAATTAACTAAAATGTAGATAATCATATCCAATATATAAAAAAATTTATAAATAAAAATTTAATTCGATAAATTTTGATTTTTATAATAAAATTACCAGTAATAATGAATTAAATAATTGCATTTAAATTTTAACGAGGTAATAACTTTTTAAAATAAAGAAATACAAGAAAATTTAAACTATTTTACTATATTAATTAATTAAATAATTATATAAAAACCATATATTATATTTACATTAAGACCATTGGCGATTTTACTTTTCAATAACTCTATTTCTTTCTTTCTTCTTTGAAGAGTTGTTTTAAACAGCTTCAAAAGTTCTAAGTAACTACTTGGTGTAGTATAATATCTTCGACGCATTTCTAAGAAGAATCGAATTGTCATTTCTTCTACGTTCTATAATTTTATATCATATATATTTTTCAAATTAAATATTTTTAAATGTTTTATATTTATAAATGTTTTCGATATCTACCATAATTAGAAGCTATACCTCATGAATTAAAACACAAATATTAGCAAGACTGGTACGTTTTAACGTATCTGTTGGAACGACTTCGAGTAATGAATTATCTGCTACTGATAAGAGGGCATCCTTTGGCCATTTTGTAAACCAATCAATCGTGCAACAATTTACTAATGATGGAAACATACGACAACGGTGTCTATGAAAATAATCAATATATAATTTAATAATAATTTACCAAATAGTAGAATATTTTAATCTTTGGATCATTTTTGCTAAATTATAAATTATTTTAAAAAATGTTTCTATGACGATTAAGAAATTGAAATTTTTTTTAAATGAACGCGAAACGGAAATTGATAATTCATTCTTTTAAATGAAAGCATATAATTTTTATAAAAAATAATAATAATGATAAATAGTGAAATAAAATGAAAATATATAATAAATACATCGATTAATGAAAAATAATTCCATTTAAAAAAGTAAAGAAATCTCAAAAGCATATTCACTTACATAAGATTATAAATGAATAAGTGATTGTAAGTATTGATTAAAATATAAGTGCGATTTGAACAATTTTCTCAAAACGACTAGAGAAAAATAATAAATAATGTTCAGAGATTAAAATCTAATATAAATAATTAATATCATAAAGAGATTAACCTAAAAGTGTCACCTATAGGACTCATACAAATCATTAAATGAAGATGATTTCTAACTCTTGCGATAAAATATTGATAAATTGCATCTCTATTTGCTTCAGGAATTCCTATTTCTTTTGCCGCAGGCCTTGTAGCTATGATAACTTTTTCTAATTCGTCTGCTTCATATAAATTTGGTACTTCGCCTACGAAAAAAAAAAACAATTATTATATAGTTTTAATTATGAATTAATAATAAAAATTTTATACGAATAATATTGAATAATAATTGAATAATATTTTTAACGATAATTTTATTTAAATAAACTCGAATTACCAGTATTAAGAGTATTATTAATATCTTCTAGAAAATCCTCTAGCACAATTTGAGTGTCTGTGAATAAAAACGTCGTGTGTTTAGCGGCAGTGCCTGGTTCGAAATAAAATCGGCGAAGATCCTCTTGCCATGAATGTTTATCGTACGTGCGTGTAACTTCTATTTGATAACATCTTAAATTCACATTCGAGTAATTGTGATAAATTATTTAATTATCGTGTTGATTTGTAAGAGAATTATTTATATCAATTAATAAAGATACAAACTTATAACCATTTAAATGAGACGCTAATCTCGTCAAACTTTGTTTTCCCATTCCACCGACACCCACTAAAAGGCCGTTGCCTCTTTCAGAACGGAGAATTCTTGCAAGTCTGCAAATATGTTCTATAGCATCCATGAAGAAAATGAGTCTCATATCTTTTCCAACGGAAAAACGATAATCTTCTAAATAATCCTGTGATATATAAAGCCAAAAATATATATCAAATATTCACATTAGCATTCGCATTCGCATGTAATGATTCATCACATATTATTATATATATTTTATCTATCTGATTTTAAACAAACTTACAAATGAATATCAATATTACCAATTACTTTCTTATTTAATTGTCATTTACTATTTATGCTATATATAAAAATGAAAAAAAAGAAAAAAATGTATTAATTTTTGATCATCATTGTATGTAAGTAATAATAATAATTAAATAATAACAAACCTCCAAAATTGATTTAACTTTTGCAATTTCAGTAAGTTCTTCGTAAATTCGTTGCTCCCTCGCTGCCCCAAAAGTCATAAAGTCACCAAACAGTAACATCGGTGGTCTCTCGATAACTTTTTCATCCGGAAGTCGCAACACTTCTACACCAAAGCTAGTTAAACATATGATATTTAGGAGTTTATAGAAATAAGTTTTATCTTGAACGTTGATTAATCGATCATGGAAAACTCGAAGGCATTCGTGATAAAAAAGTCTAAAAAATAATAAACATTTTTATTATTTTTTATTATAAATATTTTTAACATACGTATATATTAAGTTGCAGTATCGAGAATATACCTGTACATTTCAATAGGCTGTTTAATAACAGTGGCATCAACTTGCATAATACCTTGTATACATTTCGATAAATCCCGTAAATTAAATATATAGTGACTTTTTTCTGGAGTAGGCAAAAGATCTGTCTCTATAGTTAAATAAATGTCAACAGCTGCGTTCACTATTTTTTCCCCAATTTGTTTAACAGATTCTACAAACTCTTCTAAAAATCCGGTTATAATTGATTTGAATATTCCTTTTAGAGATAAATCTGTAGGCGCTGGAATAAACAGCATTGCGAAATGTCTGATGAATCGTGGCGTTAGAGGATTTCTACCACCTCCAGGAGGAGCACAGGCCACGGTAAAAACAACGTCCTCAACTTTCTTCCAGAATAATTTTTCTTTGTCGTACATTCCACCAAAATCCAATAATTGTCGTAAAAGTTCGATCGGTGGTTGAGATCCATACGTATCTAATTTAGGCATATTGACATCGTCGACAAATACACACACTCGCTTTCCAATGGGTGCCCCTAACACAGTTCTTTTCCTTTTCTCCAGTTTAAGTTCCAAGATCTCTTGCGTTCTACCACTACTAGTTTGAGCCGAGAAGATTAAATTAATCGGTACCCAAAGATTAGTATTCTCCAATTCTTTTAAGATTACTTTTGTTATTACTGATTTTCCTACTCCAGTATTTCCGGAAAAGAATATAGGTTTGTTTATTTGGACTAATTTCTTCATCAAATAACCGAATCGTACGGTATCGATTGTCGGTACGAGGATATCAAAAAATGGTACTTCACTGTCATACACGAATTTTGGCATAATATCATTCCAAAAATCCAATCGATGCTCTGGAACATTTACGTAAATATTCCACAAATCTATCGATGGTAAACGTGCATCTTCGTCATCCTTAAATTGCTCTCTCACAAAAGTTTCGATTATGCTACGAGATTTATCGTGAACGTTACCACCAATGGCCCAAAGATAAGCAAAAACGAATGACTGAACTAAAAATGTTTTGATTCGTGCTTTTTCTGTAGTTTTTTCTATCGCTTCTGGTTCGTATAAAATATATTCCAATATTGCACAAGCCATATTCGCTTTACTAATATCAACTTGCTTAATCGGGCAGATGCAATTGTTATTACAGAAGACTAATCCATCTTCGAAATATTTTTCAAAGAGCTCAATAATTAATTGTTGATATTCACTTTTGAGAATAGTATCAGGAAATTTTTCTGCCCACGACTTTACATATGGCATCCATTTTAATTCTATAGGATCCACGTATACCATTCCACAACGGCTGACGGTGGCGGGTGACGCTTGGGCAAGATCCATAACCTCAAATAACATACGCATGTAAGGAGTAAACTTGATTCTTTCAGAATTAGCCAAACACAACATTTTATTATCATCTAAAACAGTATTCATGTTCTCTATCCATACAGCATCAACAGGTCCATCGCACACAATCCATTGATGATCTTCAGTGGTAAATGAACACGCATAACGAACCGTAGAACCGATTAATCCATCTTTCCATTCATTAGTCAATAAATCTACTTCTCCATACAATTCACCAATTGTAACTGCTTTCGGATTGATCACGTACAAATTAACTGGCTGATATATCGGTCCAGGTACACCCATCTCATGAAGTTTGTTGTAAGTATTGGCAAGAGTATGAAGTACCGATGTTTTTCCTGCACCAGTAGGTCCAACTAACATCACTCCATGCCTTACTTGCAAACATTCGTGCAACTGAGTGACTTTTTTTAAAATGCAAGCTTCTGGTTGCAATTTAGCTTCTTTCATTATCTAATAAAAAATTATTCAATTGGTTAGATCTTATTAAAATACCTAAATGATAGAGTTTGAAATTAACCAATATTAATTATAAAAGTGATGTAATTCTTAAACAATAAAACGATCGACTTTTATAATTTCTCTTGGTTTCGGTAACTCGAGCGTTTGCTTTCAAGTTTTATCGACATATTCTTGATGATGATAAAGAAAGAAAATGTATAGACGAATTATAATAACAAATGAAAAAGAATAATAAAATGATAGAAAATAAAAGTGGGCGGGAATACATATAGATTCATGATATTATTATTATATTATTAATTTAAAATTATTTTAATTATATTATATTTGATCTTTTTTTCATCAACATATTTTTTCTCAATTACTTTACTATAATGAAACTGTAATGAAGTTGAGAAAAATCATTAAATTGCAAAATTATTAATTAAAATTATACAAATTTATATTTTTAAAAAAAATAAAAATTATCAATTTTTAATTTTTCTCCAAATTAATTATGTTTAAATGTTTAAATGTCATAAAAAAATTGACAATTAATTCTGAAATTGTTGTCTCCCTATATATATATATATATTTTTTACTCTTATGGAAATATTATTGTATATGATATGACCAGTGTGTAATAAATATTAAAATGAGAAGAAACACATTTTAGAATATGTTATTATTAATTACTTCAATAGCTGTGTCCATCAGAATACCGTAGTCCACCTCAGGAATTTCTATACCTGGGAAGAGATCTCCTACGATACCTTCGAACAATTCAGCATCTTGGCGCAAGAATTTTGGTATATTGCTTTCACGCAAAGCTCTGATTAAAACAACGTCTTCTGGTTTATCAGGATTGTTCCGTTTAAGACTACCTGCCATTACCAGTACGCTTTTAACGGCTCTTTAGAAATAAAATATTTAAAATCAGTGCGTAATAATAAAAACGAAATGAAGATTAATATATAAAAAAAAAAAAAAACCTCATTCCGAAATCATAATGATCTTGTTGGGAAAGTTGTTCGCTACTAAGCGTATACATCAAGGTCATTTTTTGCGACAATGGCTTTGACGATTCGAATCCTTCCGAGTACAAAGTAACTTCAGCAATAAGTTCTGCAAATGGAAATTAAATTATTTTTATATATATATATAATGAAATTTATAAAACATACTATAATCTGGAACCATCATAGAAAATGGTCGGAACAATGCTTTTAAATTATCTGGTAATTCTGTACGACCAGCATATCCTGGATTCATAGTGATGAAAGTTGAGCAAGATCTCACCAATTTGATGACCCTTCCTTCGAACAAAAATCTGAAAGAGAGAAGCATGTTCAAATCTATTTTAAGCATTATACGAGAAAACAACTTACTCGGTAGCTTTAGCAAGTTTAGCATTTCTGATTGTAATTAATTGCTGAGCTATCACAGAAAGCACTTCGATATCTATTCTATTAAATTCGTCGAAACAGCACCAAGCACCGGAAGTAGCCAGGCCAGAGAAGAATCTACCCATCATCTACACAATTTTCTCCATTTCAATCATTTTATTAATTAATCTTGGAATAAAATTTCATGGGGAAAATAAAAAAAAAGAATAATATTCGACGCACTCTAAAATCAAGTCCTTCTGAACAATTAAATACGACGCATTGAACGGCAACTGCTTTGGCCAAATCCTTTGTCGTTTCCGTTTTTCCGGTACCCGCCGGTCCTGCAGGAGCACCACCTACCGAGTAATTTTTTAACATCGTTAATTTTAAAATTATTTCGGATATACACGATGCCACTTGTTTTAAAAAAAATCATCATTAATATAATTTTTGACGCTTTAAAATTCATTAATACCTAGATCTAATTGCAGAGCGCCCATAAGACACAAATAACATCTATCTGTCAGAGGGGTTATGACAAGCCTCTTTTGAGCGCCGAGATATTCATATCCATAGGGATATTCGGCGTTACTCATACATACTAAGCAAGTATCACGCTCGTCGT
This sequence comes from Apis mellifera, assembly GCF_003254395.2. Classification (NCBI taxonomy): domain Eukaryota; kingdom Metazoa; phylum Arthropoda; class Insecta; order Hymenoptera; family Apidae; genus Apis; species Apis mellifera. The sequence goes on from NC_037648.1 coordinate 2,662,169, forward strand.
TCCAATAATAACGTAACGCTTTCACCCAATCAAAGCTCATACTGTAATATATAACTCATTGATTTCGATGGTGTAATAGTAATCCAAAATGTTATTTATTATTTAATTGTTCCTATTAATTTAATATTAGTAAAATTAGAATTTCAGTTTTCAAGATATGCATATGATATGATATTACAATTAAGAGAGAAAAAAATTGCAACAATTATAATAATAGTAATCCAAAGTATATAATAGTATATATATTTTATATATTATAATAATATAATAGTAATAGTAATCCAAAATGTTATTTATTATTTATTTCTTCCTATTAATTTAATATTAGTAAAATTAGAATTTCAGTTTTCAAGGTATGTATATGATATGATATTACAATTAAGAGAGAAAAAATTGCAACAATCATAATAATAGTAATCCAAAGTATATAATAGTATATATACTTTATATATTATAATAATATAATAATAATAGTAATCCAAAATGTTATTTATTATTTATTTCCTATTAATTTAATATTAGTAAAATTAGAATTTCAGTTTTCAAGGTATGTATATGATATGATATTACAATTAAGAGAGAAAAAATTGCAACAATCATTGTTTAATTAATTAATAAACGACATTATTATATTTAGAATAGAAACTACGTCGATTTTAGCGATTTTGATTAAAGTTACTATACTCTCGTTTTGAACAATTTTTGAACTTGAAATTTTGAAAATAATTATTGATTTTTTTCAATAAAAGCTTTCTATTATAATTTCTTACCTTCTTGTTGTTTTATTTTCAACCAAACTTGTAACAATATCTCTGGAATGCACATCTATCGTTATCAAATTAGTTACGGTATCACGTATTAATCTTGGCAGTTCTTCTCTCACCATCATGGCTAATATATTTAATTCCTAAAAGTGGTAAAAGTAAGAAATTTCACGAAAATTTTTAATCTCATGAAAACCTCAGAGAAAGGAGGGGAAAAAATAAAAAATAAATCCTTTGCCTTGCAATTTAGTCGAGAAACATTAGAAAGAAGTATTATTTAATTTCATTGAAAACTCTATATAAAAATTGTAAATTAAAATAAAATTTACAATAGTTTATAAAAATTATACGACATCTCAATGTTAATTAAAAATTCGTAACATTTCCATTATCTCATTATCTCAAATAAATATACCTCGTAACACTGTTGCTCGTATTTTTTCATTTTCTCAATCACATTCTCAGGAGATTCTAAGATTAAGTGAACATCACGAACCCAAAATATTTTGCATACAGTAAGAATTATCTGAAAAAGGGTAAGGAAAAATGAATATATAATCTTATTAATTATATTTTATTTCACATTTTACTTCATTTTTAAAAATATTTAAAATATACATTTTATTCTAAATTACGGTAATATCAGATTAAATGTCGCATGAATCGAAGAGACATTTCAAGTATGTTAAATTTCTGAAAGCATATACAGGCCTGAAGAATGAAATTTTAGTCACAAGAATTGATGAGAATAATTAAACAATGTGTTAAACTAGTGCGACAGTTAATCAATTATTGTACAAATAATTTAACCTAACCTGAGAAGGATGTTTAAAAATAAAGTCGTGCCGACTCTTCACTTCAAAATCTTTAATTGCATCTTTCATTGCTTTTTTTAACGTTAAAAACATAATATCTTCGACTCGACCCAACCAATCTTCGACATTGCCCCTGGCTCTCAAACTTCTCTCAAAAGGAACTTTCTCACCTTCCGGTGAGATCATGGCAATTATATCCGTCGTTAAAACTTCGCCAGCTTCAGTCTCTTTCGTTGCAAACTCCAATCTGTATATCGCATCGAAACACTTCTGCAAGTATCTTTGCACCGCGTGTGGATTCTTCGTCTATCGTATAGCAGTTGGTATTTTAATAATTCCATTTTGAAATTCTAATTTTTAGCGTTTTTAATTCGAAAATTTTCTCTTTCGACCGATACCTGGGCCAAGATTTCTAACAGTTCATCATTAGACAAGAAAAAGAATCTTGGAAACGCTATTCGTTTCGTCTCGAGATATGCTTCCAAACACTTCATCACTTCATCTAGCATCCGGTTATGGGCCTCGATTTGTTCCAATAATCCTGGTTGCGTACACGCCACCATAGCTAAAGGTGCCTAGAAATTATTAATATTTTTGGTTAGATATTGTCGATGAAATATTTTTTACGAATATTAATAGCAAACCTTGTAAGTTCGTCTCATCAGATCTTTCCAAAATCTGTCAACGTCGATAAAAAGTTTTGCTTCCATAGGTAGTTGTCGTTGAATATCAGGAGCTGAAAATATAGCTTCAAGATACAACCATTGTTGTTGCAGAAGTTGCCACGCTTCCTAAATGAAATTAATTATATTTAAGAATCATATTGTCAGAATCGAACGAAACTGTTAAAACTGTTTTATGAATAATTTCTTAATTTTTAATATTTAAAATCCCTTTACTTCTTTCTTTGATTAATTTTGTACATCCATATAATACTTTAATTCTGTAAAAAATAATTATTTTATTCTCAATTAATTGAAATCCTTTTTGAAAATGAAATATAATTATTTCTTTAATTATTATAAAAAAGATTTATATAAAGGAGAAAATAAATCTTTTCAATTGTTCCATTTCTCTAACAGATAAGAAGATGACTTATGATAAATATAAAGGATTCATCCCATTAGGATTTCCCTTGAAAAAATAATTACTTTTACAACAGTTTTCTTTAAATAGAAGAAAATAATAATTAAAAATTTTAACAGTATAACATGATATTTAAAAGAGATTTATACCAAAGTTTCAGTAAACACTTCAAGCTTATGTATCCATTCATCCACTAAAGGTTTGATGGGGCCAACATGACGGGACGCATTGACGGTTTGCAAATTGATATTGCTTTCGTCCATTGCAAGTTGAATTTCTTCAAGGGTGCCTATGATATAAACATCTTTCCCCTCTTTGTAGGGTACAATAATAAACTTGAGATTTTCCCACGTGTCTATAACTTTCTGCAACATGTATTCCAAATTGGCTTCAGAACTTGCAGCAGCGGCGATTTCCATTAATTCATTCGGCTTTAAGAAGGCGCCAAGCTCCTCCATCAGGGTCCAAGTCTTCTTTACGTCAGGTTTAAAAGTATAATTCAACAACTCCTCGATCTTAGCCCAGTGCCTATCCCGCAAATCTGGATTTCTCAGATAGCCAAGAACTGGCAACTTGTTCCTTATCAACTCGACGCTCTCTCTTAATTTAGGTACAATTTTGTTCGGCGGCAAACCCCTTTCTAATTGTATTATATTTTTCATCGTGCGCATTGTAAACCCGGTGATATCTTCCACGTTCAACGTGTCGAAATCGGCGGCATACCATTCGTAGATAGCCTCCTCCCAGGAGGTCAAACTTTCCCACAATAATGTACGTAATCTCAACTCGTTCATTACTTGGTCCAAAATCTCGAATCTTGTTTGTTCGAGCTTTTTAAACAAAAAGAAATTATTATTAATTAGGATTACATTAATTTATTATGATATTATATATAAAGTATAATATTCTGATATTCTGATATTTGAAAAACAAAGAAAATTTCTATTTAAATTCTCTCTTTTTATTCATGCTCATGAAAATTTGCAAAATTCAATGTAAATTATACATTGAATATAATTATACATAGGATTACATTAATTTATTATGACATTATATATAAAGTATGGTATATATTCTGATATTTGAAAAACAAAGAAAATCTCTATTTAAATTCTCTCTTTTTATTCATGCTCATGAAAATTTGCAAAATTCAATGTAAATTATACATTGAATATAATTATACATAGGATTACATTAATTTATTATGACATTATATAATATAAAGTATAGCATATTATTCATGAGCATGAATAATATGCTATACTTTATATTCCATTCTGATATTTGAAAAACAAAGAAAATCTTTATTTAAATTCTCTCTTTTTATTCATGCTCATGAAAATTTGCAAAATTCAATGTAAATTATACATTGAATATAATTATACATAGGATTACATTAATTTATTATAAATATTATATATAAAGTATAATATTCTGATATTTGAAAAACAAAGAGAATCTCTATTTAAATTCTCTCTTTTTCATGCTCATGAAAATTTGCAAAATTCATAGTCTGTATTATCAATTATCTTTTTTCCTAACAAAGTGTAACTTATTTTTTCTATTATACATTATGATATATTATAATATATTCTAAATATATGAATATTGGATACTTCAAATGTCTTCTGATAGCTATGATATGAAAATTTGCAAAATTCATAGTCTGTATTATCAATTATCTTTTTCCTAACAAAGTGTAATTTATTTTTCCTATTATACATTATGATATATTATAATATATTCTAAATATATGAATATTGGATACCTTAAATGTCCTCTGATGGCTACGGTATCGTTCCGCCTTAACTGCACACACGGCTAATCGATCACCAAGCTCCTTCAAAGTCTTTAAACAGGCATCGACGTTGCTATCATAATCCAATAGCCAAGGTAGCTGTAAAAAGATGACACGTAAACATGAACTGTGACGAGAAAATGATATTCAGTTAAACCTTACCATTATTTCATCCAAAATCTCTGATATTTCTTCGTTCAGTGCTGTGATATCCTTCTGAAGTTGGGCGTTGAATTTGTTTATTAGTTTCGGCCTCATCTCTAACCTATTGTCCACGATCAGTCGCAAACTGGTAAATTGACTCCCAATACCCTATTTTCCAAAATTTATTCCATGTTATATATACAGTGAATATTTTACAAAACTAATTGGAAAAGATACATAAAATTGTCTCTTTCAATTTCTTTCTCTAAAAAGAGGAAACTGTCAAAGAAATCGACTTTGCTTTTGTTAGATAATCAGTTAAATATCTTTTACAATTATAAAATTATATTATTATACAATACAATTATATTATTAATAATAGCATAGCATTATTATAAGTATTATACATAATATATGTAAGTATACATAATATATATAAGTATTATACATAATAGTATAAAGTATTATTAATAATAGTATAATTAATAAAGCAACAAAAGCTTATTACCAAATAATTTGCCATATCCATGGACGGTATTCTTTTACAATTATAAAGTATTATTAATAATAGCATAGCATTATTATAAGTATTATACATAATATATGTAAGTATACATAATATATATAAGTATTATACATAATAGTATAAAGTATTATTAATAATAGTATAATTAATAAAGCAACAAAAGCTTATTACCAAATAATTTGCCATATCCATGGACGGTATTCTTTTACAATTATAAAGTATTATTAATAATAGCATAGCATTATTATAAGTATTATACATAATATATGTAAGTATATATACATAATATACATAACATATATAAGCATTATACATAATAACATAAAGTATTATTAATAATAGTATAATTAATAAAGCAACAAAAGCTTATTACCAAATAATTTGCCATATCCATGGACGGTATTGGGAAACCAAATTCTTCCATAGTGTCGTATAACTCTTTCACGTAATCCAATTGCGACTCCATATCGTCTACATTTGCCTGGGCTTGATCTACGAATTTAATATACGCAACATATTCTTCAGTCGTCGTAGGCATGATTTCCAGATAATTAATGGAATCTGTCGCTTGCGTTAATAAAGCATCGACTCTCCTCTTTCCTAATCTAAAAAAATAAGAAAATATTTATTTTAGATTTTTAGACTTTTAGATTAGATAAATTAATATTTAAATATTAATTTTCTCTAATATAATTTGTTAATTAGTAAACATTTTTTTTTTTTAAATTTACCTCGGCATAACAGCTTCAATGACGCTTAATTTCCCTCTGGGGGCAGTGTCGGCAATACCTTTAAATCGCTCGAGTTGAATCAAAAAAAGGCCAAACGGTTGAAAATCGACAATTTTATTGATAATATCCACTTCTTTTTTGTAACGGATGCTCAACTCGCGAAATAACGAGACATCCCGATTGTCGCGGATAATATTTTCGTCGAATATCATATCTTCGTAAAAAAATTCCCTGATTTCGTCGAAACGTTTGCAATAACGTTTCAGAGCATTGAAATTTATATTTAAAATTTCCTCCAATTCGACTTTGAAATTTTGCATGATCTCATCTTGCTTCAAAACTACCTCGATCTCCGGTGGATTTCCGCAAACGCGATCCTCTATTTTGTGATTGATCATAGGCCTCAAATGAACGTACACAAAACCTTACAATCCCAAGGGATTATTTTATAAATTGATTCTATGACAAGTAGCGTTTATATACCTCGTGAAAGAGTGGAAAAAAGGATCCGAGAGCAATGGTTTAATGGCGAATAAATTCTCCTCCCACATTGTCTGTATAGTTTTTATCACGTAACGAAATATATCTTCGTGTGGATCTAATATAATCTCTGAGGATGGTAAGATAAGCAAATCTACAGTCCAATATGGGAACTAAAAGATGGATAGTTTGTTCATAAATTATTCTTAATGAAATATTGTGTTGATTAATTGTTGCACTTTTTTTTTATCCATTTATACAGTTATTTAAACTTAATCTTGCAAATGTTCATCTATTTCTGTAACTGTTTCAATTTTTGGAATATATATCCTTAGAAACTTAAGAACATTTTTTTTCTATCTTATAAGAAACATATTCCTTTTTCGTTTTTCACAAGTCAATAAGGTGATGATTAAAATAATTAAAATGAATAAAAACACACATCAATAATGATATTTTTAAAATATCAATAAGTAATGCATGTTAAGAGTGCGACAATTAATTAAGCACTATTGTAATTCTTCAAACTGAATATAGGATGAAAATCAAAAATAAAAAGATTGCGTTTTAATTATTGATATTAAAAGTAAATGGAAACAATTGCACAATCTTTTCACTCTTAATTTTCATCTTATTTTGGAGAGGAAATTTGAAAAATCATCCTTTATAATATTTTTAATACTTGTAAACGAACATCCCGTATATTTTATACCTGAATACGATGCGATGCTGGGCGATTTTCTTTTAAAGGAAGATCAATTATATCATTATCTATATCTTCGTCACTTGGTAAAAAACTTGTGTAGATTTTTAACATCTCTATAAAATTTTGATAAGTGTTTATTAATAGACAATGCATCATGTTTGTTTTCTTATAATCAATCAAGTGAATAAAGCTGTAAATAAATAAATTGTAAAAATTTATTTATTTTTTATTTCAGGCTTAATAATTTTTGTAAAGTATTTGGAAAAGAAAATTTTAAAAGTAACTCACCAAGATAGCCTATAACATTTCTCCCTCTTTCGTGCTTGTTCTATATAACTCATTTTAAGAATACCATCTTTAGGCATTTTGAATTTGATAACACCAAACTCCCCTAATAATCATGTAATATTAAATTAATATTGAGAGATAAATTTTGTGTGAGTGATGGAAAAAAAGAAATATATTTCTTCTTTCAAAAAAGAATTTAAATATTACCAAGTTTTCCATATGCAGTTTGCTCTATTGTTATGTTAGAATCATCGGGGGTATATCCAGCTTTTAATAGAGCACCAAGGCAAGCATTATTAACTATATCCATTGCTAAATTTCTAAACTCATCTAACTTATCTCTAAGTAATTCTAGTTTTGTAAACTATAAATAAATATTTCAAAGATTAGAAATATATTATTCATTATTACAGATGGTGATATTTATAAATCATCGTTAATGATATATCAAAATATTGTATCAGAATGATTCTTACTTTTTCTATAAAATGAAAATATCTCTCAGAAAGTGAATATTTTTAAATGATTTCTGGAAATTTTATAAAAAATGAAAATATAAATGATAAAAAATATTTTTCATGCCATTCTAATATAATATATGTACATATTCATGAAACATCTTTGGTATATCGATTCTAAAGGCCAAAACGAACGCAAAAATATCGTTTAAAGCTTGTTTATTAAATTGTAAACAACTTAAATTAACCGCCATATTCTATTTTCGTCTTGTTTCACTTAAACTTATAATTATATAAAAAAGTCATAGCTAACTAGTTTTTATATATTTGCGTTTGTTTCGGATACTAGAATTGATTCTTCATAAATATTTGATGAATATTTTAACAAATATACATTGCATAATAGCAGTTTAAATTTAGCTACAATATTTGTTTAAATTCTAATGTGCTACAAGTTTATATTATAATTGTCCTGAACAAATAATGATTCTATATTCAAATTAAAAACAATTCTCAAACATAAATTAAATCATTTTTCATTTGAAATGTTTAAATTAATTACTGTTAAAAAAACTCAGATAAAAGCCGCGTTAGGATTTATCTTTATCAATTCATTGGCAAAAGATAAAATAAAAGTTATAGAAATTTTTATAATTGAATATTATAAAGTATCTAATATATAAACATTTATTGCTTTATTGCTTGATTCATTATATCTTTTTTGTTTATTTGCTTTTTTATCTATATCTATATCATTATCTTTGTTTTAATAAGATATATCGAGCTTAAGATATTAAATGGATTAAACAAGCACTACATATATCCTGTAATTTCTTCTTAAATGCAATATAGTTTTACCTGTTTTTCTGCGAAGTAAAAAAGTAATATCTTTTCAAAAACGTTATTATCAAAGAAACTGGAATCAAGGAAAATCGAACACATCGATTTAATCTCTAACAACGCTTTACTGAGTATTGCATCTGTTATAAACAAATTATCATTTATAAAATTTTTCGCCGAGATAAATTTCTTATAAATAACTGATTTTCTCCAAATGTAGAAAGCTTTCCACACTCGAAATATAACAAACGTCCTTAACTGGAAATAAAAAAAAAGAATTATAAAATGTAATTCAATATAAAATATATTTATAATATAAAATTACCTGTAATAATTTTAAATAAAAAATATATTCTCTTTCCCATTGCTCAATAGGAGTAAAAATCATCTCGTCTGGACTGTACTGGGTCACACCATTGGCACTGATAGTCATATAGATTTTCCCTACATCTTTATACGGGACGACTCTAAGTAATGTTATTATAAATTATGTAGTTGTATGTTTTTAAAAATTTTTTTTAGAACGGAAAAAGTAAAATTTCAATACTTTAACGCGTAAGGAGTGAAGTATTTCGAAGATGGTTCGACTGCATAAATTATATAAAAAAATCCTATTTTACGATCCTCTCGTAATTGCCGTATTAATTCTAATTGATCAACGAACACTGGGGCATCGAAATCTTTTTCTTTATATTTCCACGGAACTCGTTCTAAATCTCCTTATGTAACACAAAATGAAGAAGAAGAAGAAAATGAAAATTTGTTGAAGATAAAATTAGAAAAAAAAAAAATTATAGGAGAAGCAATAAGCAACTTATGATCGTTTCGGATGAGACTTCTTTTGTTAATGACTTTTTCTCTTCTACTTTTGGTAACGAAGTAGTTGGTTTAAGAACTCGTTTCCTAATTTTTTCTTGTTGAGCGGCAAAACCAGTCTACGAACAATATTTTCTTTGTATTTTTTTTTTAACAAAAGTGAAGAATTGAAGAAGAAAAAGAATTTATATTCTTACCAATGGTTCTCGAACTTCCGGTTTATACACTATTTTTTCGAGGAGCTTCTTATGTGGTATGAAAAACGGTATTTCATTCTTTCCTCTAAATCGAATGTGTAAAATAATAATTTATATAATATAAATTAATCAATAATTTTTAAATATACCTTTAACATTAATTTATATTAATTTATACATTATATTTATAAATTATAAATATGAATTTGACTATATAGAAATTTTTATATTTTAAAAATTTATTCTTCGTTTAATATAAATAATAGTAATAAAAGTATTAATTATATAATTTATTTATACGAAGATGAATATTATTATAAAATTAATAATGCTAGTAATTTTGAAATAAAATTTTATATTACGTTTTATAACTGATTGGAGGTGGCCGACATGCTCTATATTTTATTTTCTTCAAAGCATCGGAAACACTAATAGTTTCGAACTTCTCCTCCGATTTCTTAACTGTAGAATCATCTGAAATATCTTCTTCACTTGATTTAAGTCGTTTATTTTTCAAATCCATATTCTTATTTTCTATCAAAAAATTAAAATAATAATATTAAATTATTCTACTTCTATTTCTAACCATTCACTAACTAATCGTATCGATTAAACAAACGAAACTCTGATTGAACATTTTGAGCTCCCTCTATTTTTACCTTTATACTATTTATATATATTTATATTAATATTTAAAAATTAATATCAATATTGATTGTTATACTTATTATAAATACAATAATCAAAAGCAAAGTAAAATAAGATAAGAATTGAGGATCAACGCCATTTCTTAAATTCACATTTAGAAAAGTATCTTTGTCATTCAAAAGATGACACTGGCAGTCAATTCTTATTCTCTGTGTTTCACTCACAATTTGATCTTGTCTATATTTGTTTTTCATAATTATAAAACGAATTAATATTGATTGTTAATTAATAATTATAATTAATCATAATTAATAACATATCATTTTATTAAATAAAGTATTACTACATATTATTAAATAAAGCAAGTACAATAGAAGTAGAGAAATTTTTTTTAATTCAAAAAACCTCAACTAACATTTCTATATGAATTTTTGTATTTATTTTGATCTCTAAAATCGTTTTCTATTAAATTAATAAATTGATAATCGCACGTGAGACGAAAATATTTTTTTAATAATTTACTATTGAAGAAATTTTGAATTTCAAATAGTTATCAATAGAAAAATTTTATTTTTATATTTTAGAAATAGAATGATAATTTAATTGTTATGACGATATTTATTAATAATTAATTTCAAAAATTAAAAAAATAAATGAATAAATAAATAAATGAAGAGTTACTTGTGATAGAAATATTAATTTAGAATAAATATTATAAAAATAAGTAATTAAGACTTATTTTTTATATAATTAAAATTTATTTATTTATTTAATTATTTTAATTTACAATTCTAATATAAAAATATATAACTATATTAAGTATTTTTAATGAGAAAAATAAAAAGAAGACTAATCACAAATTGATATAATTAATATTTAAAATTAATAATTTATATTTAAAATTTTATGTAAAAAATTGACATTTTTTAATACACATTTTTTAATCTTCATTGTTTGTATTAAATTAAATTAACTAATTAAAAGTACTAAAATGTTAAAATTAAAATGTAAGCGAAGACATAAAGGATATCTTTACATATCTATATTTATATAATAATATTTTATATCATGATTACAACAAATATTTATATATATTCTTATATTTCTTATTCTGCTATCTCTCAATTCTTACACAGAAATAAACAATAAAAATTAACAATAATTTAAATACTCATAATTTAAATTTTTCTATTATTATTATAATTCTTTTGTTAAAGATAAAATTTTATTAATTATCGAATTTCTATTATATTTTTTTTCATCTCATTGACAATCATTTCATGCGATTATCTCCATCGATTTCATTTTGAATCGATATTGTCGCATATGATACAAAAATGTTAACAGAGCTATCATTTGAATAAAAGATTTAAAAATGCATTGAATAATGTATCTATTTTATCCTTGCTTTATGGTTCATTCTTAACAGTCGGTAATGTTGAAAATGATAACTAAAATGATAAAAAGATTCGAAAATATTTAAAACAAGATAAAAAATGCAATATTAAATTTATTCATTTTCATTTCTTTTTACTAATGAAAAGAAAATTTTCATTTATATATTATTTTTTTGACGTTATTTTACTTTTATTATGAACTTATTATTATTATTATTAGATTAAATTTGTCTTTTCGTATATTTTTTCAAATTCTCATAAATCTAAAATCTATCTTCAACAAATCGTTCATATTAAAAATCATATTAAAAAATAATAATGAGTATTTTTAAAATATTATTACATTTTTTAAAAATATTAAAAATTTTTTAAGCGGATATTTTCATATTACACTATGACTTCTATAATTTATAAATACGACCATCTTCAATTCATATAGTTATAGGTTATCATGGCGAATACTTTCAGTCAAGCTGCAACTGCGCGAGGAATTATACATATATTAATATTGTGATTGTTACAATATGTTGTATTTTATTGCTAGCAAAGTGCTTTCTACTTAAATTTCAGTTTTGTTTGTCGTTAAATTGTAAATCCACGTAATGCCGAAACATAAAATTTCTTTTGTGGAATTTAAATCTTCACAAAACAGTAAGTTATTAATGTATTACGAATATTCTTATTAACGAATATATTTATAATTGTAGTATTTATAAATATATATTTCTGAATTTTTTTCTATATTTCAAATTATTATTAAATATTATATTTTAAATTTTAAATGTTTTTGGCTAAAATAAATTTCATATTACCCTATTCGAACTAAATAAATTTTAATGCATTGATATTATTAGAAATATTATAGATAATGGAATTAAAGTCTTAAGTATTAAATTTTATAAATTTATTATTAAATCGATTATAACAAGATATAATATAAGTTTTTGTTAGCAAAAAAATTACAGAAAAAATATTAATAGAAATTATTTTTATTATTTCTATTTATCTTGGTTTGTTATTATATTATATGTTTATAATGTAGGATATATTTATTTATTGATATTTTGTTATATGATAGTGTCATAGCTTTTATAAATTAATTTTATTTTTTATTACTAATAAAATTAATAAAATATAATTAATTAATTGAAATAGATTATCGATTAATTATTACATATCGATTATTAAAAATAATCAATGAAATTATATAACAATAATTTATCTTTTTCATAATTTCAAGATATTGAAACATTATTTATGAAATTTTAAATAAAACTTACTTCTAAAATTTTACTTAACTTGTCAATTTCTATATATAAGTAATTGTAACCTTCGTTGTTAGTCATGTATTCTATATCTAAAATATTCTCCATAAAATTCGATTTTATTCGATTTTAATCTAATATTATTAATTTAATGTTTATGTATATGTTAGCAATTATTGTTATGTGGATATCTTTGCTTTTTAAAATAAAATGTTTTTGATTGTATGATAAATATAATAAATTCAAAATTTTTATATTTTTTCCATGGAAGCACGAATTAATAGCTAAGTAATTAGCAGTTAATTACTATAATTCCACTATTCAATTTTACTGCAAATTAATCAAAAATTAGAATTTATTATGAGTCTTATAATACCTTACTCGTACGAAGTATTATTAAAATCTTGTCTTAAAAATGCCGTCTAATCTCTATTCGCGATTGCATAAGATTTCATTGCAGATTAGTCCTTGATGAAAATTTAAAGTAAATGAAGAAAAAGATTCTTTTCGTTTTCGAACAACCCATAAAAATCAAATAATTTTATAATTTCAATGTTATATAAAAATATAACATTTTCTTTATTTTTATATTATTTAAATCAATTCAATGTTTATATGATTTATGATATGTGAAAAATTTATGTTAATTTTTTTTATAATATGATATGATTTGAAATATGATTAAAATTTAAAATATAAATTGAAATTTTATAAAAAAAATATTTGTTTATTAAATATAAAATGATATTATTTCTTTAAAACAAATAATTGATCAAAATTAATATCTTTATTTAGTTGAAACTTCAATTGAGTAAAATAGTAAAATAATTAACTTATAAATTGCATCAAATCAATCATCACACATATATTATAACAAATCATAATATATATTATAATTGAATATTTCTAGAAAATTTTTATATAATTCTTGTAGAAAATGCAGTTTTATTTGCTATATATATTTTCACAATATAAATAACAATAGTAGCATATATATTAGCTAATTATCTTAAATAAGTAAATAATTACAGTTAAACAAGTATAAAAAAACGAGTAAAAAAAAAAAATACAAGGTTATATAAATGTCTCGTCAGTTTGATATGAAAAACTTAATAATTATGTGTCTATCATTGCAGTAATATTTTACCATTTTAATTATAGCTGTAAATTTTCATTTAATTCAGTTATTTATAATATTCCAAATTTCACGTGCACGATATGACGTATTTTCGTAGTTAACCTTTACCTCAATGACTTTTGTTCAACACTTGTTCGTATTAAGTAATTACGTGCAATATAAAATTGAGACCAATATAATAATAAATAATCTTTATTGAATAATTTAATATAAAAAAAAAAATAGAATAAAAAATTTAAATATTTTAAAACTTTTTTAAGAAAAATAAAATTTTAAAATATTATGAATTTTAAATCACATAACGAAATTTTTAAAATATTGAATAAAAAAATAAAAATTATAAATAAATGGTTTATAAATGACTTTAATAAACAAACTTAAAAAAAAATAAATTAATTATTAATTGATTCGAGAAATATAAATGTTTCTATGACGTACTATAAATACGTAAATATACATAGCTTAATAATGTAGAATTCATTCACTTTATAACATATTTACATAGAATGTAATGATGTTCTATAATATCTTTATTATTTTTCTTTTGCATGATTATGTATCTGTTTTTTCTTAGATTTTTTTTTGTTAATTTCTTTGTTTATATCATTGATAAATTTAAAAATGTTCAAATTAATTATGTAAAATTAATCGTTTCTTTTTCTCATTTGTTTCTTTCCTATTTAATATAAATGATTTATCAATTATATTAAAAATAAAATTAATATATCAATTGAAGCTAAAACTAAATAATCAATCAATTTTAATTATTTAATATATGAAATAATAATAAAGATTTAACAATAGATAGTCGTGTAATTTGTTTCAGAAAAACTTTTTCATCAAGATATTTAACCATTAGAATAAAAAACTGCAGAGCTTTGTATCCGGGAAGTGACCCCGAAGACCTGACCATACATCCGAATACATTAAAATCTATTTTCCACGACAAATACAATACAAGAACACATCGAATATATTTTTGTGCTCATATCTTTTGTATTTTAACATTGACATCAATATTGACAAAATGGACCGAATCTACGTCGATGAAGAAACTGGTGAGAGTATCAGTCTTCCAGCTTCCGATTGTGAGATTCGACAACTAGTCAGCTCGATAAATAATGCTGAAACGGGAGAGCCGGAAATCAACGTGGTTGGTATTGAAACTATTAAAAGAAGAATACGTTTTCAGGTAATGATTTCAAACAATTTCCATAAAATACATATAATATTTTTTTTTTTTTTTCATGAAATAAGAATGAATGTTATGATATAGTCGTTTATTACATAATTCCATGTATTATGTAAATAAATAAAGAGAAGTGTGAGAATCTAAAACTGAATTTTTTTAATTATATCTTTAATTTTTAAAGGTATATGATAAAAGTTGGATAAATGCAAAGATTAGGGCAATTTGCAACGTAAATGCTGTTTATTTATTTTTACAAATAAGAGAGGATTCTTCTTGACACGTGAAATAAACAATATGTTTATTTTATTCTTTTTTTCTTCATTCTCTATCTTTTTCTAATGCTTTTAAGATAATGTACAAAGAAAATTCTCTCTAATATAGCTAATCCAAGAGCTAATTTAATATAGCTGTGGTTGAGCTATATTAAAATTAAAAATTAATTTTATCATTTTAAAAATATCCGTTTTTCAAACATTTATCCAATTTTTATCGTATTACGTATAATAAAAAATTAATATGATTACAATGAGTAATAAATTAATATTAAATTTTTTAGATTCCAAAAGAAGTGAAGGAAACATTATCGATCAAGGACGGTTCTTTAAAAAAAAGTGAGAATCTAATGGAATTAGAACCTGTTCCTGTTGGAGCATCATTTGGTCAAGTCAATCCAGTTTGTTTGTTTTTTCTTGCCGTTCTATGTTTCCGCTGGTTCTTGCCTGTATTAATGTTGCTCGAATTGTCATTGCACATTTGGGCACATCATAAGAATAAAATGTTAAAGGATGCCAATGTTTATTTTCGTTCTCCGTTTCACGGAATATCATCCGAATTTTGCGCTCTATGTCAAAATGAGATGTGTATGAATCGTGTTGGTAAAATGCAACAAATACGAATGCACAAATTTTTACGACAATGCAATTACATGAAAAGAGTGGTAACGTGAATTATTTATGATTATTAAAAAATCATTATGCAATATTGATTATTAAAATTATTTTTCAACTGAAATATTAAAGAAAATTAACAAATGGAAATATTAAAGAAAGTTAAATTTAAATGGAAAAAATGAATAAAACATTCCTACACCGCCTAGATAAAAACATATTAAATATTTTAATATTAAGGAAGTAAAAAACTTATGTAATTTCCATTTATTTAGATTTTAAATAAATTAATTGAAATTAATAATGAAAATAAAAAAATTTTAAATAATAATGGTGCAGGATAAATATTTTAATATTTGAGATATATATATATATATATTTATATGTATATATATATATATATATATATATGATTAAAAATAATAATATAACAATATTAATATATAATTATAATTATTATTGTTACATACTAAAATTACAACAATGATGAAAGAAAATAATTATTGCATTACCATTTTTTTAAAAAAGTATTTAAAATTTATTCTATAAATGTAAAAAAATAAGTTACTCTTTTAAATCACGTTCGAGTAAATATTTTGTATACGATAAAGTTTGTCACTTGTTATGGATACAATAAAGTGTTATATAATATTTAATTATCTATGTTTTTAAAATAAAATTATTCAGTCAATGTATGTCGAATTTATAAACCCATCTCTTAGGTCTATAACATACCTTTAAATTTCGCCCAGTACTAACATTATAGATTAAAGATAATCAAATATTTATAATATCTAACAAATATTTATAATACTATAACAAGCTAATGTTGAAGAATTTATTTATTCGTTTTAAACATATTGAAAACAATATTACTAACGTAAAGCTAAAATTTCTTTTGTTGCAATTTGACACAAAACATTGAAATTACATGAAAGATGAATTCGCCAAAAACGGCATTTATTCCATACATAAGCAGGATAATTCGGACTTTGTATGCCATGAAAGATTCGAGCAACTGCACGTCCAGTGAAATTATTATCACGGTAACTTACAATCAAATTACGTATATCACAAGCTATTTGAGCTTCGTTTTCCATTATATTCTAAAAAAAAAAGAAATATATATATTTTATAGTTATTATAATATTTATTATAAAATATGATTTAATAAAAATATTGAACATTATATATATATATATATGAAAACTTACCTGTTTGTTGAAATCAATATCTAATAAAACTTCTCCGTCGAAGTAACTACGAATAACATCTTTTAATCGATTAGAATTATTAGTTATATTATCATTCATTATTAGACATTCATTTATAGATGATACACTGAATTTATGAAGTGTAACACCAATTGTTTCAAGTTGTTGTAACGCTGAAGATTCTTGAGATTGTACACGGTAAACTAGAGCATCAAGTGCTTCATCTAGTTCTAATTCCGTTAAATCTCCTGGAGCTTTTACTCTTAAACCGAGTTTATCGTATTTTACCGAAAGAGTTGAACGTTTTGGAATTCCATTAACTAGAAAAAAAACAAAATCAAAATATTTTAATTTTATTTTATATATATATATATATATATATATATGCTATAATTTTTTAATTAATATAAACCTGTTTTCCATTCCAAATTTTTAAGATGGCTTTTTACGACACCACTATCCCAACCTATTGCAGATGCAACATCCACAACAGGAAATTCAATAACATTATCTTTTTCATGAGAAATACCATTTTTTAAATCTAATGCTATTGCCATAGCAAGTGGTGGTGACTGAAAAATTAATTAAATTTTTTAATATTAAATAAACTTTTAATATTAAGTAAACTTTTACTTCTATAGAAATACATGTTATATATACACACTGTTTGAGCAGCTTGTTTTAATCCTTGAGATCCATTATAACTTGAAACTCTAGCCCTAACATATACAGATGAAAGAACACTAACAAATTTTTTAGGATGTAATTCAAGATAACATAAAAGTGTTGAAATTATTTCTTCTGAAATATCTAAAGCCATAACTGTGTCATCAACTGGTATAGCAACTTCATGACCAGGACATCTATTATTTGCCATTTTTTCACGTAATTTTGAACATGAACACGAAAGAAAAACTTTTTGAAGTAAACGTCTAATTGTATGCCTATCTACTCCATTTGCATAAATATGCCGACGCAATTCCAATTTATCCTTATCTTCCTAAAATGAAAAAACTTTGTATATACTTTGGATACAAATCAAACATAACATGTAACAAATTTATTTAAGTATTTAAATTTAAATTTAAGTACTGTTGGATTTAGGAATAAGTGACAATGCGCTGTAAGTCCGTCTCGTCCAGCCCTTCCAACTTCTTGAATATAGTTTTCGAAGCTTCCAGGCATATTGTAATGAATAACAGCACGAATATCTGGCTTATTAATACCCATACCGAAAGCTACAGTGGCAACAACAATTCTAGTTTGTCCATTCATGAATGCTTTCTGAACAATTTTTCGACGATGAGCTGATAAACCAGCATGATACGCTTCCGCAATAAAAGATATTTTATTATTTGGCTTTTCAGGATTATTGACATTCTATCAAAAAATAAAATTATATTATTATTATATTATAATAATTACTATTAAAATCAAACCATATTGATAATGATGAATCAAAATGATGAACCAAAATACCTGCAAGGAAATTCTCAGAAAACCGGCAATTCTTACGCATTCTTCTCGACGAGTACAATAAATAATAATCGAGTTACATTCTTGAAATCTTTCACTTTGTAATAATTTGATTAAAGCCTGATCTCTATTTTCATCTTTGGAAATTGTTAACAATAGATTTTTAGGTATTGGAACATCAGAAATAATACCTGCAATTCCATCTTGTATACCTAAATGATTTACTATGCTTTCTGCTGTAGCTTTTCTTGCAGTAGCAGTAAGAGCTAATACTGTTTTGACACCTAATTTTTCTTTAAGTACTCGACAAACCATAAGATAAGATGGACGAAAATTATGAGACCACTGCGAAATACAATGAGCTTCGTCTATGCATGCAAAAGCAATTGGTGGTAGCTCCCTTAACAATGCTCCAAATCCTGTTGATTTTTCTCCAGCTACTACGGCTTCTGGAGAGATTAGCAAAATATTTATTTTCCCTTGTTTGATCATTTTCATAGTATTATCTCTTACTTTTTGAGTTTGATTAGTATGCAAACAAGCTGCTGATAAAAAGGACGGAACACCAGTTACTTGATCATCCATTAAGGATACTAATGGTGATATGACTAAAGTGATACAAGTGGAATATTGAGAATAAAGATATGCAGGTAACTGATAGCATAAAGATTTTCCGGAACCTGTAGATAAAGTTACTAAAGTTGATTGACCAGAAAGTATTCTCATTATAGCTTTTTCTTGACCATGTCTAAACGTTGTGTGACCAAATTTTCGCAATGAATCAAAAACTTCAGATGGTGTTTCTATAATTAGAATAATTAAAATAATTAATTAAAATTATAACAAATATATAAGTTAGAAAGTTATAGTTTTATATTTATTACCTATACACGATTGATCATCCTTAAGTTTATATAATGGCTGTACTGTACCAATTTCTGGTGGTAATAATTTTTGTATTAAATCATCAGGAATTTTATGTCCGCATAAAATTTCCTAAAAATTTGATAAAATATAGAATAATTATCATAATATTATAAAAAAAAATAATACAATTATAAAGTAAATTAGTAAATTTATACTTCGTCTTCAATGGGTTCCCATAAATCATCATCATCATTAGTTTTATCCTTGATTTCTTCATTTACTGTTGATTCATACATTTTAGAAGAAAATGATGGTATTTCTGGCAAACGATCGATTCTATTAGCATGTGCTATAATTGCATTTTGACTGGCCATTTGTTCAGCTTCTTCTAAAGTTGGAAATTGTGAACTTTCATCTATCTCATTTATTGGTATTAAATCATCATTCTTTACATTTGGACAATTTTTTGCAAAATGACCGATATTTTGACATTTAAAACAAGTTGATACACTGTTCTTTTCAACAAAATCAGCTATTGCTAAACTATTTTCACTAGACCCAAGATCTTTTTTTCTTTGTTTCCATTGGTTTTTTTTATATTTTGAGAAATTAAAATGTTTTTTACCACGCACAAATACTTTTTTCTTTAAATTTATTCTAACAAAATTTTCATTTGTTTTTCCTTCTGCTATTTTCTTTTCCAATTTTTCTTTATCTGTTAATTGTCCTCTTGGTTTTATTATAGATTTAGAACTTAAGTCATTAGTTTTTAAAGAAACAGATTTGGCAAATTGTTCAATGAGATCTCCTTGACAATTTTTATATATTGCAAAACGTGGAACAGCTTCTAAAGTTTCTATTCCATATATTTCAGATTTTTTATCTTCGTGATTTCGTGATTTCGTAATTTCATGATTTACATTGTCAGTTTCAAATAAATCATCTTCATCTTGTATATCTTTTTTTTTCCTAGAAGATCTTTTTCTAGTTCTAGTTTTTATTTCCTTTGTTGATGATTCTTTGGTAGATTTATTTTTTCTTGTAGTTATTCGTTTTGTTTTTGATATATTTTTTTTATTTTTCTTTTCCTTTTCATCATTTTCAAAATCTGAATCATCAGATGAAATATGTTTAAATTTTCTTTGTATTTTGTGATTTACTAATCTTTCTTTAGATGATTTTTCTGCATTCTCTTCATCATATGTATTTGTCTCTATTTCTGGTACATGTTTTATTTTTTCATTACATTTGTCAATATTATTTAACAAATTTGTTTGAATATTTATATTATTATTTGTACTATTATTTTTACTTAGAACTACATTGCATTTTTCTTCATTAAAAATCGTATTTACATCTTCAATACAGTGTATTGTTTGTACATTTATTTTATTTAATGTTGAAGTATTTTCAAGACACATTCTTTTAGAAGAATAACTTTCTTGATTACTAAATTCTTTTTTAATATTTCTGATACGTTTATTTTTATGTCCTTCTTCTGAATCACTATTACAAACAAAATCTTCTTCATCTGATATTTCAAAAGATTTTGGGGGTAGTGACAATATTACATTTTCTTTTGGTGAATAAATACTTGATTCTGTTGATTCAATTCCAGAATCACTTGTTCCGGAAAGTCTCTGTGAATCAAATGCTGGATATTCCAAATTATTTTGTTTGGCACATCTACTTAACCAACCAGGATTTAAATTTCTATTAACAGTATGTCCTTCAATTAATTGTTGTACTGTACCAATTGAATGAACTGTAGATGTAGACTCCATATAAGTTATTTTCATTGATTCACCAAATATAGATTTTGTTTCTTCAATAATATTAGAATTATCTTTATTATTTAGTTCTTTATTTGTATTTTGTTCCAATGCATTTGAGATAATGTCATTATCTTTTTCAGTCTTAGTTTTTATTTTTGTTGCAGATAATGATTTTCTAGGATTTCTTTTTGTAAAGTTTGAGTTTGTAAATTTATTTTGTGATAATTGGAAAGATGATGATTTACCTATAAGTAATGACTCTTTCTTTTTGGGCATTTTTTCATTGTTTCTTTGCAAATGATTGCCCCATACATCTTTCACATTTTTACATTCTTTTTCATCTATTGTTACATTATTACATTGATTTTGACATTGATTTTGATATTTTTCTGGATCTATATTTTCTGTATCTTTCTTCATATTTTCTATCTCTTGTAAATTTGTATTTTTTACATCTTTTTCATTTGTATTTTCCATATCTTTTTTATCTTTTTCATTTTCTATAATTTGTTTATTATTATCCTTTAAAGATTTATTTTCATCTTTAATTTCTTTAGGTGATGTACACATTGTAGTTTTTGTAGGAATATTATTTTCTACTTCATCGGAAAATGAAATATCTATAAGTGTTTCTTCTAAAGCACGTGTTTTTAACTTCCAATACATTTTATAAGATTCTTTGATTTTCATATCAGCTTCTTTAATATCATTCTAAAGAAGTAAAGAATTATTTCTACATTATGTTCTTATAAAATATAGGCTAAAATCTTATTTTACTTATAATTATTATAATATAAATATAAATATATATTTAAATAATATATATATAATAATATACATAAATAATATATATAAAACTATATCTATAAATATAAACAAAAAAATATAAAAAAATAAAAATAAATAATATTCAAGTTGTTTTAATGAAATATCCTATTAAATAACAATGTACAAAAAAATATTACTTATTGAAGAATATTGTATTTGAAATTAAAATTTATATTATTGAAAAAATTTTATTAAAAATAATTGTTTATCATATTTAATATTAAGATAAGATTGAAGAAATATTAACGAAACTTGATATTATTAAAATATCTGTAATCGAATAGATTTTAAGTCATAAATCATGTAAATTAAAATATAAAATACCTTATTTGGTTTACGTCCATGTTTCGCGGTAAAGCGACTTTCCCATAATTTAACACGAATTTTATATTTTTGATATTCTGTTTTAAATACTGGATCTTCTAATATTTCCATTTCTCACAGTCACGCAAAAGGAATATATATATATGAGAAAATATACATTAAATTATAGGTTAACTATTATCGAATACAATAGGTTAGCCTAAATTGAAAATTGTAACATTACGGTGAGTAAATAAAACCGTTACTTTTAAAATAAAATCACATGATATCATTCACATAACTTGCTCGAATCCTAATTCATTATTCGTAAAAACTTTTTTTTTTTCTTTACAAAAATAAAATTAAAATTCGTTGCTCAAGAGTAATGGTAATAAGCGACTAATAAAAAAGAATATGGTAGTGGGGTATTTAAATTTGATTGATAGAATTTACTAAATTAATAAAAGATTATTAGAAAATTAATAAAAGATATAACATAATTTGTAACATATCTATTTATATATAAATAATAAATATTTCTAGATACGAGTATTTTCGAATATTTTATAATTTAATCAGACAATATTAAAAGTAAAGAAAAGATCATCGATAGAAATTCATGGATAATATAATTATAATTTTTAATGTTTATGCTAAAGATAGATTTATAAAAATATTAAATTAACGATTTAATTATCGATATGTTTTCCTTCTAATTTATATCTAACGTGTTATCGCATAATATAGATCGCCAATTGCGGATCAACTATCTTTCCGATGGGTCTCTAATTGAACGGTGTCGCCAGCTGACGGTAGTCTGTAACATCAGTGTAAGGCAAGATGGCCGAGCGGTGGTGACGGGTCGTGGAATGTACGGCTGGAGAATTGGTGATCTCGGCGCGGATGGCTTAGTGATGGCCGAGTTCAACATCGACATCGGCAAGCTCCCTGAGGACGTACGGGAGAAACTTGCTGAGCTGGATCTTGAGTTATCTGAAGGTGAGTGGACAGCTTTTCTTGATGCGCCGCTATGCAAACCCTTTCTGACTCACCCCGTGCATATAAGAAAGAATCCCCTAGTCCCCGTTGATAAAATCGATAATAGCTTCACTGTTGCCATTTTACTCCCTCATAACTACATACATTACCTTTCAAAATATCTTTTCCTGCTTGAGCAAGGCTTTTTCTCGAATCCTGTCAAACATTTATATTCGCGAGATTTGAAATTCCTTCAAACGAGTCTGTTCCAATCGCGACGGATACTCAAGTCTATCGACCGCGCCTCACTCTATGTATATTGTTCTTTACTTTTCATTTTTGGATAATTGATGACCAATAGTTTTGTCATTTTTAATACAGTTTTAATTTTCTATTCGTAATCTATAATACTGTTTGAATGAACATCAACACGAATCTTAGAAAATCTGTTTATACATCACTCGAATCATATTCAGTTTATTCAGTTTATTCTTCAACATTATTAAGATGTTATCAATGTTCTTTTTTTTTCTTGAAAAAATGAAATATAAAAATATTAGATAATTTTTTTAATCGATTAAGATTTTAAAGAGAAATTTTGTTCAATTTCGAGAAATTTAAGGAATACGTCACTGACATTTTGTATGGCGTACGCTTCAAAATCTAAGTATGTAAAATATTTCAAAATGTCCTGTTGGACCTTCCACTTGTTCAATTAAAATATTTTCTATTTTATGAATATCTCATATAATATTAAACATAGAATCGAGGAGAGAGAATACAATATCAGATTTTTTTTCCATTATTTTCCATAAGTTTATTTTTATTTGAAGTTTCGTTATATGTAATATCCTATCGACTAATTTCTTCTCTTATTCACAAATATTTCACAAAAATCTATGCATATATATATACTTTTTTTTTATTATGTCAATTTATCTCTACTGAGAATTTTTTCTTGAATTTTGACATTCACTAATCTTTCCATTTATTTACACAGTGACAGAAATAATTACTAGTTCGCAAATTATAGATTTATAGATAAACATCGAAGCCAAGAATATTTCACACATAAGAAACGATTTCTTAAAATATCTCTTATAAAGTTGAACGAGTATGTATACGTATGTATGTATATACTGTTCGTTCTCAAGAAATTAGTTGAAGAAGTTCGCACAAGTGTCTCATGGCAGCGCTATTCAACATTACAGCGAAGCGTTACTTATGTGAAGTTTCAATTGTTTTACATTTTCCTGCTGATCGACGATGATCGGTCGCCGACGATTAACGTTTATTTGCATTCGTTGTTAGAATGGTTACGCTGCGATTATTGCGACCGGTTTTTCCTGCATCCCCTTTGGTAAACGCTCGTCATTCGCGATTTAAAGGGATTCTAGTCTCATGGCCGTTCACTTTCCTGCGCTTATGAGCTTGATCATTCCTGGAAAAATACAGGATACAAATTGTGATTTTTACTACGGTTTTTTTTAGCATAATTGTGGTGTCGCATTGTGATGCGTTAAAAGAAGTAATAAACGACGCTTCGTGGAAATTCGCAATAAATTCGAACGATGTGTGGAAATTAATAAAAACAATGATGGTTAAATGTAAAGAATTATTTTACATCGAAAAATAAATAGTTTCGGTCGTGAAATTTTTCGTATATTTCGACGAGTTTCGAAATGATTAAGGATTAGGAATATATGTACGTATATATATATATATATATATGTCATTTCTATCCTCATGTCGCAACGTGACGTCAACCGAAGACGGGTCACCGGTCATCTTTACGAAGCTTTATTTGCATGTGAGGTAATTGCGCAGATTACCCATTCGTGCGTATTTCAATTGAAACCAACTTGAGAGAAATTCTGGACACTAATAGATGGCGTTTGTATATTTGGTATATAAAAAAGATTGAAAAAATCTATCCTATATATTTTTATATCCTCCATTTATAATATAAATTTAGAATAAAAATTTGAAAAGAGTTTCACACAAAAATTGCCACCGCTTGCGTGTGAACGGGCTTAATCCCAGTTTCGTGACTTATTCATATGGCTTTATTTATCGTTCGAGCTTGCAAGCAGCAGCTCTCGTTTCGCGTATTCGGTAGATTGGTGTCGTTTAAACGAGAAGGTATTCCATTTCTCGAATCATGTGCATTGCAGTTGGATTTTTAGTTTACTGTAGCAATTCAGCGTCTTTTTCTCGATGTTACAAGAAACACATTTCTATTTATTTCTTAATTTTTTTTTGAAATTGTTACATATATTTTATTCATTCATTTTTATATGACAATTTTAAAGATGCTCTAAGTAAGAAGCCTTCACACGAAGGATGAATCATGTTCCATTTTTTTTGTTCCTTTTTTATTACCAGTGAATAAATATCACACTGATTATTACATAGAACATTGTTCCAGTTTTTCGAGGCGGTTACTTCATCCGACGAATTATTACGTTAAATTGATGCGATCGTAATGACAATTTTTTCTTAAACAATTAACGTTTCTGTTCTTCTTTATACGCTCGATACGCCCTGATTTCACCTGATTTCGTTTCGATCGAATTCACGCCTCGATTCATTCAAGGAAATTAATCGACCCCGTAACCGACAGCGTTAATGTAATTTCTGTATGATGTAACGAGACATTGTTCGCTCATTTATTCCACGATACGATTTGTGCACGAGTCATTAAAGCCGAGTTTAGTCTAATATGCCCGGCACCTGTTATCCAGCAGCTCCACCGATGCGCGAATACCGCGTTTTCCATTCTGGTTTTTTATAATTCTGGTTAATCGTTTTTCTCCGGTTAACGATTTTTTAAACTAAATATTTTAATCGACACCCAGTTTGACGCTCGTCGAAATAATTACACAATAATATTGTGCATAAATATAGTATATAGAATCTCGTTTTCTAATCCAAGATTTATATTTCTAAAAATATGGAACGATGAAGAAAAAAATATACAAAATCGATTGTGGATAAAATTTTGATATCAAAAATATCTTTAAATTTAGTAAATTTAGATGATTATATCGTATCATTTTGGATTATCTCCTCAGAGATAAATATGAAAGCAATTTTTGAAAATATTTATCAAAAAAAATTGAGTAAAATTATTTATTAAATGTTATTTAATGTGTAAATAATGGAAAAAGATATTCTTTTTGTAATAGAAAAATATATTTTTTTAAATTGATAAGACTTTGAATATGTTGATAAAATTTTAATAAATGACAGGTTTTAAATTTCTCGTGAAAGAATTTAGTTGAGGGTTTCGCGATACTGTGAATTGATGATCAGCTGATTGTTCTGTTTTCATCTTACTTTCTTTAGTGCAGAATTAAATTATATAATAAATACTCGATTTGATATTTTTGTATCTAAAAGTATCGAGATTTTTCAGAGATCGATTAGAAATAAATTAATATTTTTTTAAAAGAAGATAGACATAAAGATTAGATTAAATCATTAAATCAATTATTACGCTGGTTTTTATTTTTTTACAATTTATGCTAGCTACCGTTTCTGTTGGTCAATCAATCTGTAAATGATAAAAATTTTATCACCAAAATTTTATTTACAAAGCTCTATAAGCAAATAACCAAATGGATTCTATAAACTATGTAGAATTTCAAACAATCACTTTGCAAACATATTATTCTCGTATGTATGAGAATTTTATTAATTTTATTTTATCAATTATCAATTTTATCATTGTCAAATATTAATTTAAGAATTCTCGTAAATAAAGATAAATTTTACATTTGTTTACATTTAAAACGAAACAGATATTTCGATTAATGAATTAAGAAAATAAGATTAGACTTATTCAAAGCCATGTGTAAATTTCACTATAATGTTATGAAACATTATTATTTTTCATCGAGCTATTTATTAATGTCAAAATAAGTCAAAGTAAACATAAAGTTATTCCATCATAACTGAAATATTCTATTTAATATTTTTTAAAATATATCGTTATATTTATAATTCCAAACATATAATTTTTCTTTCCAAATAAAATTAGAGAATATGAATTTAAAAATATAAAAATAACAATGCTCGGTTAACCGTCGCGCGAGAGATTAAAAGTTATCTAGAGGAACAGGTGTCTTGAAAATTGTTGGCAGTTTTTTTGCTGATTTAGCTCGCCTCGCTGGCTCGTGGGAAACGAGAAAAAAACTTCTTAGATAGAGAATATATATATATATATATATATATATATATATATATATACGTATTCTTACGTTTCCAAAGGCGTTCTCGAAAATTCTACTTTCAGGATAGAGAATTTAGAGAATATTTATTAAGGATTATTTATTACGAGGCAATTAAACAGAAAATTAATTACTGCGATTTATGTAGATGTGTATTAAGAAGACAAAGATACGGGAAAAAAAAAATTCGAATTATTTGAACATTTCGAAATGTTAGAAGGGGAAATTTTAATTAAGAAAAACAATGATGCACCTTAACTTTATCCTACTTTTCTCGGCCGCGAGAATTGCAAACAAACTCAATCGGTCATTCACGAGACCATGAAAAATTATCAGGTTTGATGTGACCTACTAGCTTATTATCATTTAAAAAAGAATAGAAAGCGTTCTTAACCTACAATTTCATAATAACCATATTACATTACCAAAGCTACAGTTTAAAGGTATGGTGGACTTTTATCTGTGTGATTTCAGCGTGGATCGTTGCCTACTCTCGTGGATTGCGCAATACCACGATAATACCTAATGCTGCTCCCTTCTGTGGGTAGAAACGTGATTTCCGATGATTCAGGAAACAGGCCAAAACGGACAAATGAAAACTTTTTTCTTTATCCGAACGATCTATTATCTGGTAATAGCTTTTCGAATAAGCAATTAACGTTCTCGTCTCTTATGAATAATTAATTCTTCGACTTGTGCCAGATTAATCGGTTTCAAATTTTTCCTGCAAATATCGAATTATCAACAATCGATTAGCTTCTTTTATGATAAAATTCAACGAGTATCATCTTTCATTCTCTTTTAAGCAGTCTAATTTCTATGCAACAATATATTTTTTTTCACTCGACAAAATTGAATATTATTTTCTATATACATATATATATATGACGTACAATAAGCATGACTCATAAAACATACATGATTTAATTATTTATTATTTATCACTAAGTTGATTGAAACATAAATGACATTGATCAGTGAAAATTTCAAATTTTATTTTCATTCGAAAGCGAATATAAAATAACGTAAAATATTCCCTACAGAAATACGAGCCTCTAGATTTATGACTTGATTATGGAAGTATTCGAGAGTCTTTACTCACCAAGAGTTCACTAACCTATAATCCTGTTCCAAGTTATATTTCAGCTGAAACTTACCATTTCTTTTTTTTTCTTTTTTTTTACTGGTAAACAAATTAAACATATCTTCGATTGAGCCAATATTTATAAAAAAATCTCTTAATTCATTAATATCATAGAAAGTTAACGATATCGTATTTGCGCTAATCTAATCTGACTCGGTCCCCTTATTATTATATCAATACTTTGTGACCATTTGAACAATGGATGATAATTTAATATAGCAATGCTAGAAAACAAATATAAAATATTTTTACGCAAAATATTTCAACTTTTTATGAAATTTATTACATTCTACGTTATATAAAGATTTATATAAATTTTATCTTATCGCATATACTTTATTCATTATTCAACAAATTATATTTGCATAATAATAATAATAATAATCGATTTTTTTCTTCTTTCCTTTATTTAATCTAATCTAATCAAATTATAATCGTTTCCTGTCCTGCAAACATCGTTTAAATTTTGACGATTTGAATGACCTTGAGTGATCTTGAATCGGAGAGCGTTGAACTCGCGGCGCCGGCATCGAAAAATCGTAATCGCGCTTGAAGGAAAGTTTTGAATTTTCCATCTAGAGGAGATGATTAATACGCTTTTGAAGGCCACTCAACCTGTCGAAAAAGGAATTCCGTGTTCCTCGCGGATGCCTTTCGGAACATTTTACACGGTTCAAATTAAATACTTTGATTATCGAGCGGTTATCGTGTAGTATAACATCGATATCGGCGAATTAATTGCTTGTAGAGTATGCGTATTTTTCCGAGATCGATCGACCGTGTCGCGCACTGTAACCGAACACTGAACCGAGATCGATACGTGGATGGCGGATGGGAGCGAAGTTGTGCGTATACGATATCTCGGGATGAGTGATTTCTACTTGTGGAAAAGTGAATAGGAAGGAAAATTTTCTCGTTTTTTTTGAATAAAAATCTAATCTTACGATTAAACAAATGATTATTGTTGACATGTATGTTATAATTTTCGAAAGTTAGTTTTTGAATCGACAAATTTTATTCTATATTTTTTTATTCTTCACAAAATAATTTCCTATTGTATATTTAAAAATTGATTAAATTCGTTTAAAAAATTTTCGAGCTTATAATTTAATTTAATAAAAAATTTCGAACTATTAATAAGTTCGTTTAACATTTAATTTCTAAATCTATATTAATAATTTTATTGCTACAAAAAAATTATATAAATTTATCTCCCTTATTTTCGAGATATTTAAAATTTTATTAATAAATATTTAAAATATTATTAATAAATTTTAATCAACCCTGATACAAAAATTAATTCTACTTCTTTATATTTTAAATTTCATTTATATTACTTTTAACTATAAAATTTCGAACTATTAATAACTTCGTTTAACATTTAATTTCTAAATCTATATTAATAATTTTATTGCTACAAAAAAAATTATATAAATTCCCTTATTTTCGAGATATTTAAAATTATTAAATAAATTTTAATCAACCCTAATACAAAAATTAATTCTACTTCTTTATATTTTAAATTTCATTTATATTACTTTTAACTATAAAATTTCGAACCATTAATAACTTCGTTTAACATTTAATTTCCAAATCTATATTAATAATTTTATTGCTACAAAAAAAATTATATAAATTTATCTCCCTTATTTTCGAGATATTTAAAATTTATTATTAATAAATTTTAATCAACCCTGATACAAAAATTAATTCTACTTCTTTATATTTTAAATTTCATTTACATTACTTTTAACTATAAAATTTTTAATTATTTC
This sequence comes from Apis mellifera, assembly GCF_003254395.2. Classification (NCBI taxonomy): domain Eukaryota; kingdom Metazoa; phylum Arthropoda; class Insecta; order Hymenoptera; family Apidae; genus Apis; species Apis mellifera. The sequence continues at coordinate 2,692,937 of NC_037648.1, forward strand.
AAAATAATTAATTTAACGTAATTTTTCTCTAAACCTTTAGATAATATAAATTTATATATTATACTATATATTTTCGAACTTAATTTAGTTAAAAATATTTTATTATTTTTTCTTCGATCGTTATTTCGTGCAAAATCACTATTACTCCTCTTGACATCCTGTAGAGAATTAGAAGATTGATCTCGCATCAGAATCGTCCTAGATTGGTTCTCGATTACAACTGGTCGGATATCGGCAGAAATTTATCTAAGTGTCACAAGGTGGCTGTAAATCAATCCATTCCAATCCTCAGTTTTTCCATTGACGTCACTTCTCGATTACAATGTTGTTACGACGATTTATCTTCAACCGTTCGCAACCTGACTTCGCACTTCCCTATGATTTCCTCGACCTCCATTCTCGGTTCCGAGGTCACCGCACTTCCGGTCAATAAAGGAACAACACCAAACCGAGTATTGATCAATACTTTGTATAATTGTTATGCCAATTTAAAAACTTGAACTTGATCTTCATTAGAAAGATATTTTTATTTAAATTTTTAATAAAAAAAAAAATTATACGTTTCTATTATCTCAAACGATTTATTTGCATTTTAAATTATTCGTACATTCTTATTTGAAAATTTTTACTCGAATTATTCCTTTTATATTTTTCAATGCTTATAAAAAAAAGTAACTTTTTTCTTAAAGCAAAAATAACTAGCATGGAAAAATTTTTAGATTATCATTTTTAGATTACAATTATGTAACGTTCCCTCAATCAGTTTCAGCATTTACTCATAAATTCCTCGATATCTTCCGTTATCTTTAAGTATTTCGTAGTTTAATAAACATTAAACGATAACATGGATTTTTATTGAGTGTGTTATTTTTAGCCCGCCAATATTCTAGAATAGTATATTAATAAACAATGAATGGTTTTAAAGGCTAGTAAATATGATATTAAAAATCATTCTCAAAATTCGTTGTTAAGGTTATCGAAATTATATTATAGGATTTGTGGGAAGAATTATATTTTTATTTTAAAATTAAAATTAAAATTAGAAGATGTACGAGAATTCGGATCACGCGATACGTATTTACGTATCCTACTATCTTTATTTACGTACAGATCGGAATTCAGTTTATTACGTAACCAAAACAAATTCTTTGACTTCTGATTAATTTCGCGCGTATTATTATCAATCAACTACGTAACAATGATAAAACATTCATGAATAATGCACCGATTATTTCGTATCGACAAATTTAATAATAAAATTTAAAATGGAATAACGAAAAGAAGAAGAAAATTTGTTAAATACGTATATGTATATATATATATATATATATATATATATATATATATTAAAATTAAAAATGTCCTTTTTTTAATTTTTCCTTAACGAAGGAAAAGTTAAAAAAAATATATATATGGAAAAATGCGAGGAAGAAATGTATCGACGATTGACGATAACTTAATCCCGAGGCTAATCAAGCCGTAAAACGGGATTGGCGGGTATCGAGCGTGGTCCGAAAAAGAGAGTGGGGAGGCCAGCGGAATTAGTAAACAAGAGGGATTCGTGAAGGAATTGTCCGGCAGAGAGAAGTGCGGCAGTTGTGGTTAGGTGGCGCAGGTGCGGTTGCCCTCTGGTGGAATGTATCCGTCGGTGTCGGTGCAGCTGCTGTCGCAGCTCGTTCGTGGACCGTTTGTAAGATCAAGGTCGCCGGTTTCGTGGGTAAACGTCCTGAAATCGCCTTGAGTTGCATGTTGTATCGAGGCCTCGTTGCATATACGTCTTTTGCCAGAGACCACACGCTTATCGGCTATTATTTCCCTCCTCCTCACCTTCCGACGATACCGATGCACGATAGAAAACTACGTATCCAACGTGTCGCTTTTATCGATCAGAAGAGACGAGGTTCCAAATTATTTTTATCGGTTATCGATTCTTTTGCTGCGAATTATTTGCAAGTTTTTTTTTCTTTTTTTTTTCTCCTTAGTTTTTAACTATATTCTATATTCGATATTACTAATATTCATTGAATAATTTCATCATAAAGGTTAGGTTAATTCAGTGTTTTAGATTCGTATTGTTTGTATTATCTTTCGTATTGAAATAGATCGTGTTGTATTAAAATTAATTTCGAAAAATTTTTAATAGAAATATTTGTCGAATAATTGATATAAATTTTCACATTGTTTTGTTGGTCTTTTAGACAACTTATCGTTTTGGATTTATTACCGACGAGTAATTGAATTTTATTCGAACACATGACTTTTTTTTTAGAATTCATTTAACATTCAACAACGTATTTCATTAAAACTCATTTCCTTCTTTATCACTCGTAATATTTTCTTTCGTATGAAGATTTAAAATTACGAAATAGAAATATTTTATAAAATAATGTCTAATACATTCGATTCCTTTCCATATTTGTCGCGACGAGAATTAAATTTTTTTTTGACTCGACGTGACAAAATTTGATTTAAGGATTTTCATGTTTTCTACGCGAAGCGTCGATTTCGCTGGCTTTCATGCTACTTGCACGAGATGATCGGGCGTGGGCGTTTCGAGTTGTATTCGTGGAAAGTACGAACGCACAGCGATGTGCTCTTGGCTCTCTGGGTAGTTAAAGCCTAGCGCTAGGGAGTGGGAGGTCGAAGAGCACCGTGCAATCAACCCGTCAATTTAAACCTTTTTTCGTCGTAAAACGAACATCGATGCTTTCTGCTCTGTTACAACCGTTGCTTGTAAGGGGACCACGTTTCAATTCCAATTGAAGAACAAAGTTTCTTTGATGCTTGAGAAGTCTTTCTTTCCATTACTTTTTTTTTTTTCTTCTTTCTCTCATAAATTTTGAAATTATTTTATCATAATAATTTCTTAACTCTCACGTTTTAATGATTGAAGTATCTTTGTTGTTCCAACAATAACGCTGATTAGAATTTTGATTTGCTGGGAAACTTCTAATTCAATTATGGTTTATATTTCGAGAATTAATGTCAATATTTCTTTTCGATTTTTAAATTTTTTTTTAAACTATTGTCTTTACGTCTTTGATATTAAATCCTAAATAAAAAAGTTATTCATTTTAATCGAAATAAAAAATTGTTTAAAGTTATAAATTCATTTTTATCAATCTGTATATAATTAATATTTTATAAATATTTATAAAAAAATTTAAACAAATGTATAGTTAAAATAGGACGAACAGCTTCTTGCTTCTCTAAAATCATCACGTAACAATATAATAATCGCAGCTAAAATTAAACCTTAATTTCGTGTTACTTGCTCTGACAAAGCATTAGATGAATATTATATACATCAATTTACAATGCCCTATATATATATTCTAATTTAAAGGCAACGTGAAATCATTTGCTAAGTACTATATTTTTTATCAATAAATTAGCAATCAAACGAAAAAAGATGGAAAAAATTTATTAAAGTAATTGAAATTAAAATCATATTTATCGAACCTATAATTAAGGTAATAATCAAAAGAAATAACGTATAATATAAATAGCAATGTTGACATAAAAGCGTTCACGGAATTGCCCTTCGTTTCTATTAATATATACTGAAGCGTTTCACAAGAGCGAGTTTAATTGTGACAAGACTTTTGCCGGCAACGGGTATCCAATAATATCCAATAGTATCGGGCCACATTTGATCCGCGGTATGATTCGTATACACGGTCTGTTCGCGAGAAAGATACATACTGTATGGTTAAAAATCATCGATACCGCTTGGGCATCATTCGCATCGCTAGATTCCCTATCCGATTCACGATCTTTCTAAATCCGCCTTAAGAAAACGGCAACGAGCGCGAGCGAGACGGTAAGAGCGGCGTGTAATATGAAAATGAGAAAGAAAAGCTCGGATAGCTTGGAACCCGCGAGGCGAGCATATATATACACGGGAGACGGGACAGAAAGGGACGGAGAGAGGCAGCGCGAAGAAAGAGGGAGAAAGATTGCCTTGCCTGGGGAGGGCGGAGCGGTGTGGAGGAGAGCAACGGGAAACGGTGGAACGAGGAGAAGGAGGAATATAGAAAGAGAGAAAGAGATAGGACGAAAAGGAAAAAGGTAAGAGTAGAGAAAGAAAGGAGGGAAGAAGATGGACTTACGTGGAGAAGATAGAAAAGGGGCAAAGGAAAGGAAGGAGAGTGGGATGCTGCGAGAGAAATAAGAGAGTAGAATGTGCAGGCGAGAGTGGACGGACGGCATACCACCACTACCGCTCCTTGCCCCTCCTCGTTCCTTTCCTCCTCTCCTTCTCTGTTTCGCGCCTGTTTCTCTATCTTTTACTCGCCAACGCCCGCTTCCCTGAGGCCACTTCTCTCTGCTGTCTTTTCTCTCTCTCTCTCTCTATCGTTCTCTTCTCCCTCCCGCTCACCCGTCCGACCGATCCCTCGGCCCCTCTCTATTTCTCTTTCGCCGGATCCGTGGCGGTTCTCTCGTGAGCCAGGGAGAGGTGCAGCGTCGAGAGCTCGCGAAATGCCAGTGATTCGACGCGACTTCGACTACGCGCACTACGAGAGTTTTTCTCCTTACGAGACGAGGGGAGATCGTGTGCTTCGACTGATGCTCGTTCCTCTGCCCTCCGCGATAAGGGTAGACCCGCGTCGCGACGCTCTGCGCCTCGAGTACGCCTCGTATACACACACACATATATAAACGCGCACATACCAACCGGCTGCTACCAACCCTTGCTTCCTACGTGCATCACGCTGATACTCTTGCTTATACTACTAGTGCCGCTACTATCGCTGCTCTACTTTTTTTTTTCCTTCTCTTTTTTGTTTTTCTTCCCCCTATTTCTTCATTGCTATTACCATTATCGCGTTTGATATTACTGTACCACTATATCTATTCTATTACTACTTCGTTTTCTTTTAAATCATTTTTCCTTTATTGTTTATGCCTTTTTATTTTTCTTCTTTTTTTCTATTATTCACTTTGACTTGAATGATGTGTTATATTCAGATGCGTGTTTTCGAGAACGTCTCGATATTAAATATTTGTGAATATTACGTCGCGTATTATTACGATAAATCGTTTTTTCGCAAATCAATAGACAAAATCGAGATTGAAAATTAGAATTCCATAATTATCGTGGCTTTTTTTATTATTGATAAAAAATATCGTAAAAAGGAAGAAAAATTTGTGAAATATATAGATTCTCTCTGAGCGCGAATTCGAGAAATAACCGAGTTTTTTCCGATTTCGTAGAAATAATATTTACATGATCTTTTTCAACATAAACAATTTTTTTTTTAATTTATCTTTTTAACATTCATTTCATTTGTTTTTATAATTCTTTATTATTACATTATATACTTTGTGCAATTGTTTATAATTATCTTTGTGCAAATTGTATCACGTATTAAATTCAATTATATTATTAAATTAAATTATATCATTCTATTAAAATTTTTAAAAATATAAATCTGGATTAAAAAATAAAATTGATTTGTGTACACAATATACATTCGTATAATTATTTTAATAATCGTATAAACATTAATAATCAAGCTATCAGAAAAAAATTTGCGAATACTAAACCGGAAAAAACTAGTATTATATAATCGTATATCCTTTTATTTAAAACTCGTCTGAAATAGAATAAAATATTACTAGATATCTCGATTTAACGTGTTGGCATTTATCAATTCAAAAATTTTTTTTTTCTTTATTCTTATAATATCATTTCTTGTATATTTTATCGATATATAAACAATTCGTATTTTCGCAATGGAATGATGTTCAGTAATTTGTTATAAATGTTTTCGTTCGTGTAGAAATCAAAAAGGAGAGTCTAGTGGAAATTCTATCTACAAATACTATGCTTGCACTTTTCTTATTTATAAAAACGGTAGCGATTGGTCAGCCATGCTTTCGAGGCCGGTATGTGACGTGACGTTGCCGTTTCAGTGTAATAATATCAATAATAACTTTGTGATATTGAAGAAAAAAACGAAATTGAAGAATTCTTGGAATCGATATATAACGATAGTGTGTATAATGATCAGATTTGTGCTTTGAAATTTTGTGTATGCATCGTTTGTAAAATCGGTGATCGTTCAGTGTTTATAATATTTGTTCAAACGAGAATTGGTTGGTGATTCGTTTTGATATAAAATAATATATATATATCTGACAACGTATATGGCGGAGAAAAGGATGAAATCAATGTCGTAATCGTTCGAGGGCGGAGAAAGTATCGTCGAAATATCTTTTCAACAATTCTAGATGCTTTCGGATAAAGTGTATACACATACAAAAAAACAGCTTTGAATACCAGTTGGAATTATTGTGTGAACGTAACGTGTCTCTTCGAAATGTTCGCCGAATCTAACCTAAAAAAATCTACTTTTTCGAAATCATCGAAATAACTTGAAATAAATATTGCGGTGCTTGAACGTAACAGGAAGACGTTAAGGTTTTGCCCTTGAATGTTAACGTTGAAACCGTATTATATATCTCGAATTAATCTGTCTTGTAACGAATTTAACTTTAATTTTCCTTAAGACATCTATTTGAACTGGTTCCCGAATCGCTATCTATTTTGTCGAAGGATCTTTGTCGAATAAAGCAATTGTACGAAAAGAGTAAAGAAAGAAAGAAAAGGAAAGAACTATTGGACTTACGGCACGTCGAAAAAGGAAAGCCATGGTGATTCGCGACTGGAAGACCTCGGCAGTTGCACCTTAAGCTCGCAGAAACGCGCAAGCGTGCACGTTTGCTGAGCAACCGAGAGGGACGGAAAAGAGTAGAGCCACGATACAAATGAGGAAGAGAGAGATACCAGGAGAACCAGTGCAACCTCGCAGTTTATCTCTCTCTTTCTCGTTTTCTCTTTCTCCCTCTTTTCCCTCTCTGTCTATTCGTAACGAGATAAGGACTCGAAGTGGACGCATGGTTTGTTGGAAGAACGAAAACGAATCCTCCATTGGCGAGGGATCGTTCGGCAATTGCTTCGAAAGGATATTCGATTCCCGGTACGAGATAACTCGAAGCGGAAAGCAAGATAAATCGAGAGACGTAGAATGTAAACGGAGAATGTTCGTTCTTAGTAAATTTCTTTTCGGTGTAATTCAAGAAAGTATGTAAAATAACGTAGGTGTGTAGTAAAATAGATAGGAGGGGAAATATACACACATGAGATCAAGGTATTCGAAGAAAAAGTCACGAAGACGCGTCGAGGATACGGCGAAGGGATAAAAAGTGAAAACAATGAACACGACGATCGTTTGAGTGGGGAAGAAGGGCCGAACTCATGAGACCACTGTCCTTCGAGAACTTGAGGAGGCTCGTCGGCCGCAAGAAGGACCGTAACGAGCCATCCTTCAAGCGCAGCGAGTCCTTCAAAAGGATATCGATAAGAAAAAGTTATCTGGATCGGGGCAAGCGGCGTAACAAGCTTCAGAAGAGCTTGGAGCCGACCGTTGCGCCCTCCGTTGACGCGAAATTGGACGAAAAATGTATCGAGAAGCAGACGATAATAAACGAACCGAAACCGAAGAAACTTCAGGACGATACTTTGAGTCGCGAGTCGATCAGTTACGACGAGTGGCTGCAAGGTGTCAGCTCGTCCTCGCGCGAGAAATTGGACGAGGCGCATCGAGAACAACAACAGAGCAACAAGCAAAATAAACAACACGTTTCAGGAAAGAACAACGTTTCGAAGTTTCAAAAACAGATCGAGGCTGATCACGTGGCTGAAGATTTGAAAGTTCTCGATTTGGATGCATCGCCGGTACTAGCTTCGAAACCTTTCAGAATATCGAACGAGACGATTCAAGAGAAAAACAATCATCAAGATATCCTGCAGGTTCAGGAACCATTTATCGAAGGACCTCCTAGCGTCAGTATTAATCTTGGCAGAATATGGAGAGATGCGGTACCTATGCCGTTCCCTTCATCCTCGGGGCCATCTATACACCACTCGTTGGATAGCGCGCTCAAAGAGAGGAAATCTCAGCCTACCGTGGCGCGGACAGTTTCCGCGCCGGAGAAAAGTGTCACCGGGAAAGATATCACATCTGCATTCGGTTTCTCCTTGAGAATCGCCAAGTTGGCCGATTTTCGTGCAGGGTTATTGTCACTCGTGTTTAATTAATTCATATCGACGATGAAATTGCGAAATGTTGAAAGAAAGAAATTTCCATGAGAATCATAGAAAGTTTAAAAAAATTGCAAATGTGTAAATTTATAAATTTTAATTTGGTTTTAGTTTCACAATTTAAAATTAGTGCTGAGTCTCTCGAGTAAAAAGTTTTGGAAACAATTAAAATAGTTTCAATTAGATAAATATATCATTATTTCAAATATTATTTTTTTATTTAATTTATTTGAAAAATAAGTTTTCTTATACTTTTTTATTAATGAATGAAATTTTTGTGTGAAAAATTTTTTTTAACGTGCAGAATGATGATCTTAATTGTTGATTTGATTTATCACTTGGAAAGTTACGAATTTTTGAAGAATTTTTATGCCATGTTGAATATTTATCTAATTATATTTAATAATTAAATAATAGCGATAATAATAGAAGCGTGCCAAATTCAAACTATTTTTTGCATTATTTATTATAATAATATCAGAATATTTAGTATATATTTTATTGAATAAATAATTATTTATTATTAATTAAAATTATTATTAAATTATTTTAACTTAACATATACTAATGTCTCACTATTTTTCAAACAGATTTGATAAAAATTCGTAACTAGGCATGCAATTAAACCAAATGAATTGCAAAATACAATCGAGACTATAATTTTTCCATTCTGTACGTGGAAATCTATAAAAATAAATATTCGATAAAAAGTCAAAAAAATTTACGTTAATAAAACTCAATTTAACTTAATAACCGAAATAAATAGTTTCATGCAAATATTTTTTTCAAATACTATTATCCAACATTGAAATATCGATTATTTTTTTCGGTAAACTAGTTTTCGTCAATTTCATCGGTCGATAATTTCGTTAGGTTAGACGTGAACTCGATAATAACGTGACTTTAGGGGTACGAGAAATGGTTTCTTCAACCGAAGAACGAAGAAACCATCGCCCAGCGTGAGCGCGGAGGGCTACTTCAAGCGAACGAACGCCTCGAGGCGATCCAGTTCTCGACGCCGTGGAAAGCGAACGTCTCAGAGGGTAAAGAAATCCCAACCTCAACCTCAACCCGTGGCGCGTTCGAACAGTCCGGTATGGTTCGTGCCGCCGGAACGACGTAGATCGAAACGTCAAAGGCGAGTCTGGCGGGAGATCAGATACTTTCCCGAGGCTGAAATTCCTGTAATCGAGAGAATCGACGATTATTCGTCGAATTTGTCGGACGATCAATTCGACGACCTGAAGTTGTTGCTTTCGGGGGATTTTAACGACAGGCGAGAAGGAGGTTTGAACTCGTTGGTCTCGTCCTCGTTAGGTTCCTTCTCCGCGACATCCTCCTCGTCGTCGGCTTGTCGGGCACCAAAGATTAGCGATTTTAACGAAGACAAACTATTCTCCGAGGAGCTACGAACTAGCGGGGTCTTAGCGCGAAGAACGATATGGCGACCCATGACTTCGAATTACTTTGCCAGCAACCAGTTTCTCAGCTTTCTATCGAAGGGCTCGAGCAATCTCATTGGCAAAGAGAAGACGAGAATAGATTCATCGTTGTACTACAGATGTCTCTCGTCTACCGACAGCGAAACCGAGGACGAAACGACCAATCATCATCTCGAACGAAGGAAGAGCACTCGCGCGATGCATAGACAGCAACACTTAAAGAGGCAAAGGTCGGGGCTTAGGAGAAGACCTCTCAGGCGAAAATCTCAACTTCGAAAAGCTTCCGGCCAGCCAGTCTTTCTCGTGCGAAAATGTTCGTCCTTGAGGAAAAGACCCAGTAAGATAATCTAACTAAACGACGATATCTTATTATTACATTCGGACGGATTTATTATTTTATGGCAACGATTTTCAATCTTTTCTCATCTCGCATATACATATATACATATTTTTATTTCTAAAGTGAAAATGAAATAATATTTTTAAGACATGTGAACAAAATTTGCATATATTTTATTGAAAATTGCTGCCTCATGGTATATAATTATATTCCATTTAATTTATTATAAAAATGAGGGTCAGGGAGATTTTATGATTCAAAATAAGTGGAAAATCAATAATAAATAAAGTTACGTTGAGGTTATATATTGGAAATTAATCAAATTTATACAATTTTTCTAAGAACCGAAAGTTTTCAGATGAAAAAAATGTTGATATAAATAATTGTTTTTTTTGGAAATTAGAAAGTTTATTAGTTTATTAATAAGTAATAAGGTTATTCTTTTCTTCTAAAAAAAAATGTGAATAAATAAGAATTAATAATAAATATAGAAAATGAAATATGTATAAATAATAAAGTAATTTTATAGCTAATGTAACTAATAGAAATTTATTAACATTCAAATACTATTTCTCAACTAATACTTCATCATCTGCAAAAATTTATCGGAACGTGGATCTAATTTATACATTACGTCTTGAAAGAATTTCCATTCGATTACTCAACATTTTAAACAAGATGCATACCTCACTTCGTCATCCATGTTAAAATAATTTCCAATAATATATTTCTTCATTTGTGAAAACGTGATATATCTGAATGATAAAAATACGCTGGAAATAATTTTTTCTCCTCAAAAATCTGAAATATATGCATTCCATTTCGACATATCTCTATTACACGATGTTTCGTGTTTAACAAACTATATGCGATTCCTTGATGCAATTGAAATGATATTTACTGTACAGCGGCGACAATGTAGCCATCTAGCGGCATAATTACTTAAATATCTTTTTCAGAACGAAAGTTAATAGAGAGAAATAACTTACTTATCGACTAATCTACTTAAAAACTTTCCATGTCGTATAAAACTTGCTGATAGAAATTAATTTCTTCTTTAATTTTAACGGCGATTTGAAATCGAATTACTGGTATTACATTAATACGGGTGCTCGATGATTCAACTAAAAACTTTGTGTCACTTGTTAAGATTAGTTGCGAATCTGTCTCCTTTTCGTCTGGTATTCCACCTGATCGACGTTAATCACGTAACAGAATCGCCCAGTTTGGTTTTATTGCGGTTTTTGCCTCTGTTAAACTTGATTCAAAGCTGTGCACGTACGTTCGATTAATCGCCGCCTCTTTCCAATTTCTTTCTTCGAGTCTCTTGAATGCAATCGGATGCCTATCAACCTTTGATTGCTTCTTGCCCATATATGCGTTCTTCTTATTGGAAATTTTTATCATTGCTACCATATTTACCCTATAATACTATTTATTTTCTACACATAAATTAAAATTTCCAATTTTTTTACTTATTAATCATTATCTGGCAAGTATAAGGTCTACTCGAATCCAGAAAGAAAAAAATCTTTCTATCTTCTTTCAAATGGAAGTTTTCTCTTCATAAAAATTATAAAAAATGAATTTTTCTCTACACTGCGATTATTTGCATTCCTTTAACGTGCAATTTATATCACTTTCTCTAATTATATATTTATTTTCTCACTTGTCGATCTGCATTCAATTCAATTTCTAAAGATGGAAAAAAATGTTAGATTTGATTTATATTTAACCAAACATTGTAGATATGATCGGTAAAAATAGATACGTTATGGTTAAAGAGTTAATTATGAACGTCGATGTCAATGTCCTGGCTCAAGCGTTTAATAGATGCAGGATCTGCCGGTATGCATCCCCAGCAAAGAAATTCTTCAGCCGCATAGTAACCATAATTCGAGCGTGCAATAATTCCCTTCGACGTGTTCGCGTTCATAGATCCGCGCACAATATGCACTTTGCCCGAAGGACCAGTCGATCCGCGTGCCGATAATTTTAACTAGCGGTTAGATAGCCCGTAGAGATATATTCCGCTCGTATTCCGTTGCTCAACGTCTAGCCTCCTGGCTAAGTCTTTCCACTACCATTTCGGAAGAAGATTCGTTCTTGCGTTAAGCTACTGATTTCCTCGTTTTCTTTCAACTTTTTTTCAATTATACTTTGCACAAATTAAAAATTTAAGAATTTAATTTAACAGACCGTGGATACAGGAATTCCGTGTTAGCATGAAACGAACGAAAGAGGGAGACACTGGCTTACTCTCAAGTTACCAGTCCTGAAAAATACTAGAGAGTTTCACTTGGGTAGGTTAACTTCACTTTTTAGGTTAAGTTAACCTTTCATCGGTAAACGTCGAATCTCGCAAGTATAATAATGTGCTTTTGTTATAATAAAAAATAAAACGAATATTTAAAAACTATATTGTGTGATTTGGATCGATTAATTTATTTTGTAACAAAAACGAAAAAAATTTTGTTATGAAACAAAGTGACAATCGTCAATTTATTTTATTACTATAATAAAAGAAGTTGTATTAACGAGTCACGATTTGCCGTGCACGTGATAATTTTGCTATTCATTTTCTAAAAGTTGTATTTTTCGTTAATGAATACTACTACTGTGGAGAATAATTGTTAATTCTCATTCTCAATACAATGTTTAACGTTTCAAGAAAGGAAAAATAATTTTCGAACGTTCGAGAATTTATTCTCAAATATGCTCATCATCCTTAGACATACGATTTAACCGAGTGAAGTATCCAAGAATAACTTTTATTTTTAATGCAGTGCTCACGAAAAATAACTTTCAAGTGCAACTCTCAAGAACTTGTATTCTTGAATACATTTGTATCCATAGAGATTATATTTAATAACGTTAAATTGTGAAAGTATTTCGAAGAAGTAAGAGGGAGATAGTGTTGGTTAATTTGCAACTCAAAATTCAGAATATTAAGCATTTTTATAAGTTAGAAAGAGAATCGAAAACCCACGTTGATTTACATAATTTGGCGTCAGTACGCTTCGAAGACAATTGAATCAATTTCAGGCACTTGAGTCATTTCTCTTGCTAGATGCGGTAGTACATATTAACGTGGGTTATTGTTCAAAGACATTTTTTTTTTCCATGGTAAGAATGTCGGCGCAAACTGGTTGCGAATCTTGTGGGATATCGCTTCGTGGGATATTACTGTAATCGTAGATTAAAATTTGAATTGAAATATGGCGGATCATTTAATGTGAATTATCATTTTTCGTTTTTTATCCGTTTTTGAATTCTCATCGTTATAATAATCTAGTTTCAAAGTTTTCGTTAATAGGAGTTCATATTTCATTCAATGTATCATATAACACAATAATTATGCAATGCTTAATTGAATTATATTTTATTTTATTTATTTATTTATTTTGATAGAAAATACATATTAAAGACGTATAAATATTGTAGATCGAGTATATAATTGCATATTAATAGCATTCTGTTTATTTTAAAGTAGTTTAATTTTATTCAGTAATTATAAAAATTGAGTTTAATCGTGGAATCTTCACGCGCATGTAATCTAAGCGCTCACGCCATGTATTCTTATTTAAGATTTTGATGCGTAAGAAGAAGGTTAGGTAACAATTGGTAATAGTAGAACGCGAATTATTTAGAAATGATTCGATATAACATAACAAAATTATTAGTTCGGGTAATAATTTGATCCAAAGTTCAAATACTCGTCGAAACTCGCTTCGTTCGTATATAGATAAAGTTTATAGGACCGGAATTCTATTCGATGGAATAATGTAACACACATAATTTACGTAGAAAATTGGATGATTGGGATACCTTTATAGATATCCGTGCTTCGTTGAAATAAATTCAGTGATAATGTTACATGGCCTAGTTTTGTTTTGCGCCGGTGCTCCTACCTGGAAAAATCGTGTCTCGGCCGTTAGCCGATCGATTCTAGGCATTTTCTCGAGTTACGAGGCGTGACGCCAGCATGCCAACTCGTTTCGCATCGTATAAGACACGTGGGCAAACTTGTTACGATGCAGAAATTCACAATACATACCCATTCTGGAATTTTGCGAATGGAAAACTTGTTTATCGTTATCTTCTTGCAAAATTATTCATCATTGATGCAAATAATGCCTTTTCGTATCTATACGATATATATTATTGAAATTCCTAATGCTCGAACTTCTTTCGTTGAGGCGATAAATTTTTTTTAACATACTAAAAATGCAGTTATAAATTATATTTTATACAAATTATATATATATATCAATTCAAAAATAAAAAATGTTTTTCTGCTTTATTTTTAATTATCGACAATTAAAAATCTTTTTACATACAAATATGTAAAAGGTAAAGAATATTTTCTCTGAATAATTAAAAAACGAGTCTACGATGCAATTTTTTTATTTTTTTTTTTTATTTGAAAAATTTTTTTGAATACCGGTGTTATTGAAATAGATGTAAAAAAAAAGAAAACTTGCTATCTAATTGCGAGTAATTAACCTACTATAGGTTAATTATATTAGGTAGTCATTGCATCATGGAAAGGCACCCCATGACTCGAAGAATGTTATCCCAGAACAGGTCTGATAAATTTGCGTATCCGAGGCGCCTTGAGAATTCCTTTTCTCGGAAAATTTCATTGGTTTACATTTAGCAGCCAGGTGTCTCCGTTTACAACTCGTCTCTCCCTGAGAATTTTGTCGATGCAATTTCTACCACTTTAAACGTAACGACTTCGGGTTCACCGATCGTCCTCGAAATTCCACGGGTTCTGCGCTGCGAAGAAATTACCCCGAAACGAGATCGCGCCAGAAGCTATCGAAATACATCCTTTTTCAGTCATAGCAGAAATCGTTTCAATGGAAAAGAACATTGAGAAATTGATCTTTCTTATTTAGCCATTCGTTCGAGTTCGCACGATTCAATCCTTTTATTTATTTATTTTCGAGAATACACAATTATTAATCGCATAACGGTCTTTTTTTAACATATCGATTAATCTTATATAATTGTAAATTGTTATTTCAAACGATTGATTGCTGTTTTAAATGCGTTTTGTATATATTAATCGAAATCACATTTCATAGATATATTTGTAATATTTTCGAGTATGTTAATTGTAATTTTAACTGTTCTAGGGGATATTACGCAAAAGGGCTATGAGAAGAAACGGACACGTCTATTACAACAGTATGCCTCAAAGCAACTGGGTAAGTCGGACTTCTCTTTTGCTCGCAAAGAATCTTAGCGAACGAATCATGTTCATCATCATTTCATCCTTATCGAACAGCGCACGCGTGAACGAGAAGCTCATGATGAAATCGTAGCAGCGATAATTCTTTTCTACGCCACCAGAGGGATTTATGCGCTATTTCGCTAGTCCGACATTTTATTTTTACCGCGGACAAGTACCGGTGATTTATCGTCTACCGCGTTTATCGACTTGTTCTACTAGTGACAACCATTTGACTTTGTCTCTCGCCTTCTCGCCATATGAATCATCGATGAAAAACACTAAAACAGTATCTCTATATATATATATATATATATATATATATATATATGTTCGATGCAAAGAGACTCTATTATAATGTTTAGAAAGAATCATTGATGATCCACGGCAAAGTAACGAGCATTCAAAAAGAAAGTGTGACGAATTGGCCGTTTTCTCTTTGATTTAATTCCTATGTGGGCAATCATAACTGTAAAAGAAATTCAGAATTGAAATTTTGCAATTATAGAACAAATGTGATTCTTATTGTGATTTGATTATATCGAAATTTATTTTCGTTTTTATCGAAAGAAAAATCGAGTGAGATAATATCAATTATTTTTTTTTGTTCTTTTGAAATGAAACTTTTATTATTCGTAAAATAAGATCAAATGGATAATTTGGATTCTAAATAAATATTTGATCAGATCCAATCGGATAAAAGCAAAATATCGATTTCAAAAATAAATGAAACATAGAAATATTATCTTATTGCTCGCACAGAGGTTAATTTTGTCACGAAATAATCTTACGTATGTTGCATTACGTACGTAGAGCTTCTCGTCCTCGTGGTCCGTGCTAGCATGCGCGATAATCTCGCGCACGTCTATTGCGCCACATCCAGACGCAACCAGTCTCTCATTCTCTCTCTAGTCGTTCGTAATATTAATCACGTTCCGATTCTCAAGAGACACGGGCATTGCGTTCCATACACAATGCTGGCACATGCAATCGTAATGGGAATAAAAGAAGAAACGGAGGGAACATGACAGCGTTATTCTTCGTTCCGGCCATCGTTTTCCATCCGTCACCTTCTACCGGTTTTTCTCTCTTACACAATCCCCCTTATCAACCACTCGGGCTCTCCGTACTCGTTCGCGCCAAATATTTTCCCGCCAATTTAACGGCCTTATCGCCTCTGCGATAATACTACGCGCTTTCGCAATTAAAGAATACGTTTACTACACGAGTCTTTCAATTTTTTTTATTTTTATTAATGAAATCATTCTGACATAACATAATCGAAGTATGTAAATTTATATTGATATACGAGTAATTGGAAATCATCGAAAATTTTTTTTTTAAATTTATCGTATTATTTTATTTTTGCAGAATAGTTTATTGATTAATAATATTTATATATATAATTTTATTTTAGAAATATGTATTCGTATATTAATTAACATTGAGAGACGATAGTATTTATAAAATTATTACATAAATCATAATAAAGTTACAGTTATTTTTTTTTGAAAAATTAATAATTTTATTCAGAAATAATATTTCATATAATATTGATTATATATTTTTTTAAATTATTTTATTTTGTTATCCTTTTATCTCATTGCTTCAGAAAACCTAAATATAAATAGTTTTTAATTTCATTAAAATTTTAATTCAAATAGCAAAAAGTATTTTTTTTTCGCACAACGAGTATACTTGTTAAAAAAATAGATTTTTGTGCAACAAATTTGATATATTCATTAAAATGCAATTAACAAATTAAAAATAGATCACTTGACAGGTAAAAATATATTTATACACCTGTAACCATATATTTTAATAGTTTTAGTGGTAAGCCTATATAAGTTCGCCCTTGCCATAATAACGCCTTCGGCAGCATGGCTACAGCTGCAATCGCTCGAACCGCTGTAATCAGTTGCAATATACATACTGTTTAACTGTACCTGCATGCGGAAGAGCTATTTCCGCGTTATCCGTTCGTTATATACGCTCTGTACATCTGCTATTGTCGCGTACGCGACTCTCGAGCAAAGACAATTTTCTCGGCAGAGTTCGAGTCACGTTCGATCCGTGGTTTTCCAATCATTTTCCTCCACGCGGAAACTTGTTATCCCCAGTACCGCTGTATATTTCTTTTAACTTGATTATAATCTCGATGCACGCTGTTGCTTATAGCCACGAATCTTCGAACCGTGCCCCTTTTTTCATCGTACACTCGACGAGGATACGTATTGAAAAATAATGAAAAAAAATAAGTCTTATTTTGGATCTTGGAAAGAAAAATTTGTGAACGTCATTTATTGGTTGAAATAGAATAGAAGTTGAAATGATCGATTATTGATATAAAATATTAACATAAGTAATTAGGGAAAATAGAGAAGACATTTTGTGAGTAATAAAATAGGTTTTAAAACTAAAAGTGATGGCTAAAAATTTATATAGATATTAAATAATTCTTCAAGTTATAATTCGCTCTTCTCACCAATGATTTATTGTCATTTGTAATTTACGATTGTGTTAGGAATACACGGACAAAAAATAACTTTTGCCTAAGGACATATTACGTGTATAATTATTCTGTCATATCATATTGTATTCGCTACTTCATCGATTACAATCGTTTTTTGAATAAACATCCGTCCAATATGATAGAATCAAAATTTATGATCTTTTTTGTCTATTTCTCATAAAATATATAACTACAATCTATTTACTAAATTGATATAATTGAAAAATTGAAAAAAATATTAGTTTTAGTACGTTAAACTTGTTTGCAAAATCGTACAACTTGATTAACCTATTCAATATGAATATTGACTTAAATCAACAGCCACTAGATGTCACTAAATGTACACATATAAACTTAATAATCAATAATATATTTGTCATAATATAATTTGTGATTTTTTTTTTTATTATACTTTCATAATTATTTCTATTATTTATTAAATTCATAATACATGGTATTATTAAAACTAATGCTTTATAAAAAAAATATTTCGCGTTATATTTTGTGCAGTTGACTAACGTAGTACCGAAGAGGTTAGTCCCTTTTAAAAATTCGAGTATTCTAGTCCTACGTGACAATTTCGAAGAAAAGATCGATAAAAATAATCGAAATTCCTCGCTTCAGTGCAATGATGGGCGTGATTCTATTAAAGAGAAAAGATATCGTATATACACGGGAGCGAACGCGATCCAAGCTCGATTTACACCGGTGGTTACGATATTGTCACGGTTCGCTCGAACGTTATTAAATTCCATGGAGCGTGACTTGCGCGTAAGCATTAGCTCTATTCTAATGTCGTCGAATCAGAATCGAACAAACCGTGACCGTAACCATAAACAGTGTTCAAATGGTTATATGATTTTAAAAAAATGAAAAATTTTTGATCCTAGTATCGTTATTTTTAATAATTCAATGATTTGAACTAGATTTACAGTTGTAAAAATTCTTTAAAAACGTATCTTTAAAAACTAACCAAAATATTTAATATTAAAATCAGAATGTTCGAAATAGGAGAATATTATAAAAAAAAAGTCATAATTGAAGTTCAAATTTAAAATCAAGTTCAAATAATCATTTTTGTTTATATAAAATTATATAAAATTTAGAAGATTAATTCAATTTAGATTTAACTATAAAATTTTTTACATATATATTATCATTTTGAGTTATCTATCATTAATTATCTGTCTTTTAAATATTAAATATAACGTTATAATATAATATTTCTTGGGCACATTTGGAAAAAAATGTCTGGAAAAAAATTGATGTATAAAAATTTCTATCAAAGAATATTTATTACATTACAATATATGATATAAAAAAAATCTTATTCTCATTTAATTTAAATTGCTACATAAATAAGCTTCGATCAACACTCTTGTGTGCATCAACTTTTCCGTTTATTTTAACCTCTTGGAACCCTTCAAAGATATACTACAATCGACCCTTCCTGAATGAATATACCAACATCCTGCACAATCGAAGTTATGACTTTTTAAACTAAACGTATCGTCGCTCTATGAATGCTTTTTCCATACGCTACTGTGTATACATTGTACAGTGTTTCCATCTAATGGTAAAGAGAACAAGTACGGAGAAGTGAGAAACTAGCCGGCGAGTAGTCCCCCTCTTCTTCCTCCCCCTCCCTCTCCCTCTCCCTCCAATCCGTGTTTGAGAATCGGAACGAGAAGAGAAGAGTCTGGAGGGTGGCTTTTTTGCATATGCACGTGTGTGGCACACAGGGGCTGGAAAGGATGGAGGAGGTGTCGGCGTCCTCGGTATCGGAGGGGTCGAGAGAACAGGTTATGGAAGCGGTGGTGGTGGTGTTGGTGGTGGGGGCGTCGGCGTCGGCGTTGGCGTCGGCGTCGGGGTCGGTATCGGTGTCGGTGGCCGACCACAGCCACGTGCACGCCGCACGCAGCGCCGTGTCACTCACAACGAGAAGCGCTATCATTCAGGTAGCGCGAACCATTGCACGACTCAATTTAATATACATGTATATTAGTGTTTCTTCTCGAGAATTTCTCGGGAAAATTGTTCTTCATTTTATTACTATTATTTATTCGATTAAGCCAATATTCTCTTAAGCAAAGAAATTATTATTACAATTACAAATTTTGTTAGATGAAAAAGAATATAATTTAGTTTAACATCTTGCTCGTTAAGAAATAAAAAAGTGATTTTATTTTCAAATAAAAAATTTATAGATTATATTTAACGTTAATTTCTTTTATTTTCTTTTCTTTAATCCCTTCAAAATTCTCGAGAAATATAATAATTTGATTTCTCAAAAAATATCGAGAAACGCTAATATATACATATATACGTATATATATATACATATATATAATTTTTCTATTCTTTACCTCGTATTTACGCCTAGAGAATTAGAGTTTAGCTCTGCGGCTCATGCGGGATCTACCTAAGTATGTACTTCGCCGACCAGCATTTAGTCATTAGAGACATACGACATTCTTAGTCATGTGTGGATTTTCGTTTCGGTAGGAAACGTTATATTTTCATTAGACATATCCGATGTTGTTTATACACATTCACCAAACCAAGTGTGCATTTTTGACTGTTCATGTAGTTTTTTTTTTTTTCTCTCTCTTCTCGCCAATTTTTCATCTTTGTTCAATTTATTCGTTCTCCCTTATTATTATTAGTAATTAACAATAATTTGTGATATTTTCGTTGTTGTTCTTTTTTATGTTTCCAATTTGATCCAATCATCTAATTTAATCGAGAAATCTACGATAAAAAAAAGTAAACAATTATCAGTAACGAGAGATTAAAATCTGACTTCCAATTAAAATATTATTTTTTTTCGAGATAACATGCTGTTGTGAACTTGAACTTTAACATATAAAGGTTAATCTTCTAATTTTATTATTTTGCTTTATTTCTTTATTTATTTTTTTTTTTTATATATATATAATGCAACATTGTCCTGTAGATTATGTAAAACGAACTCTTTGATATAAATTTGCAAAAGAGTGAAGCGGAATTATAAAGGAGAGAAGAGAATAGGGCTCGTCAAGGTACAAGAATCGCGATATTCTCCAAAGAGTTGTCTTTATACACGGGAAAAAAAATTTATGAGGAACGCAAGCATCAGACAGGGATCCCTGAATAGCTGACAGGCTGTCGAGCACTCGTTGGATAATTGCGATGCCGTTGGTCCTCGTCTTAATTAAGCGGCGGGCCCCTCGGGCTTCGCACTTCACGGCACTGGCTCCGCTTTGACGATTCGTTGGCAAAAATTTCCCGTGAATCCTACGCTCATTGCGATCGTAGAAAAAAAAAAATCGTTAGCACGATTAAATTCACTGTGTTACGCCAACTTTATTTTCCGATCAATTTGTTAACGAAACGAAGTCGAAAAATATTATTTAATTGGAAGTCAGATCATCTCATTGATTGTAAATACATGAAATTTTCCATTGTTAATCTTTAATGGACGTTTGTCACTCAGGATTCAATTTATCATGTGTATATACCCTGGATAATAAGCATTTAAAGAGAAATGAGAAATAAAAAATATTTTCTTAATTGAATGTGATTAATTTGAAAATATTATTTTGAATATTTATTTAATCTTATAATATAGAGTATTTAGTATATTTAGTGTAGTATTTAGTAATAAGTTTAAGGCCGTTTTTCAATATGCTGGAAACTTGTATTGTGTTTCTCACGACAGATGGCGATCTTATTCGTGTGAAATACATGTGAAGTTGTCAAGGAAAGACAATAGATATATTCAGAACAGTGAGAAAAATACAATATCGATGGATTAATGAGTGATTCTTCTAATAAAAATAAATCCAAACGTGATATAAATCAAATAAATTTCGGATATTTGGTATATTTATATTTATTTCTAATGAAAAAAGTTTATCATATTATATCATATTTGAACTTATTTTTATCATAAGAATCTTATCAATTTCATTGATATTTCATTTTTAGAAAACTAAAAATTATATAACGAAAATTATAGAAATTTCTATTCTTCTCTTTGATTTATTTTGTTTTTTTTTCATTCTTATCCATTAGCTACGTACATTAACTGTTCTTTGGTCAAAGTTTAGGTTATGTCGAGTTTGAGATATTGAATTCAAGAACGATAAATTTTCTTTCAATAAAGAATATGTGCCTTCGAAACTGTTTAATTCTTATCTAAAATATTCTTCAATAAATATTCTTAAAAAAATATTTTTATTTTTTATTTCAAATATTATTATCCAGCGAATTAAGATAAGATTCTTCCAATTACAATATATGTATTGTTTTTACGTTGTTTTTAGAAATATATTCGTATCAAATAAATGCAAAATAATTTGTGCGTTTAACGTCCAATAAGTATTAATGAATTAACGAGATACAGTATCGTGCAACGTGACACATGTAAATACATAGTATATAGACCCATTTTCAGCAAATCGATGTTGTTCTACAACACGATAGCTGATGATCTGTTATAAGTGTGCACGATTTAGATTTTTATCTCCACGCACGTAGATATAATGTACAGTAATATACAGTTTAATTGTGCTTTATCGATCGAATGAAGAATTAGTCGATTTCGTTAACTTTGTTCTCACGTCATCGTTTACATTTGCTTTTTTCTTTCCTTTTTTTTTTTTTTTTCTTTTTTCCTTTTTTCATCGATTCGATTTCATTCCGCCACGATCTCTTCTACGATATTGAAAATGAATCGTAGAGGATCGCGGAATCGAATCGTTCCTCGAGCCATCATCACTTCACGGTTCACGATTCATCCGTAATTATAATCTCAGTAATCCGTAAATCATTCTTATCAGTAGTGATCATATATATATATATACACACGTGTGATTCAACCTCTTCATGTTTTATGCTGATTAGTAATTCTATTTTTTACATTTTACTAAATTACTCTTCAAACATAATTTAAATCATGGATATTTTTTTTTTTTAATTTATACATCGATTAAATTTTTAAAAATTAAATAAAAAAAAGTTTAAATCGCCGATAAGCAAATTCATACGTTTCTATGCGATTTAATGTTAAATTATATGATTAAGCCTGCAATGGCATATCTTGTAGAATGTTTCACTTCCTGTATATAAGATTTTTTATCCGTTTAATTATTAATAACGTAATAAGATACAACATACTATTATTTATCTTTTTTTGCACAAATTGCAGGATTAAAAGTTTCCCAAAAGTAATTATTATTCACTTGTCCAATTTAAAAATATTGATCGATATCGATGAGCACAGAGCTTGAAGAGGTTATCATGTGTTCTTCTCTTGAATGTAGCTCGCTTGCTTGTATAATCCCTTCGTGCGTACCGATTCGCGCAGAGATGCTTTTACACCTTATAGATACCTTTGTAATTCGACTTAAGCCGGGACCGGTTGTTCCACCTTACGGGTGACTCGAGATCGCAGCCGGCCATCCATCGGCATTCTTGCGACTCGACACACTCGCGGATCTGGCCGCAACATCTAGATTTTTCCGTATCGGCTATTAGTCGACTCGCGTGGTTCGAGAATAAGAGAATCCAACCGTGCCACGATCGTGAACCTCGGTATTTCCTCATATTTGCTCGTCGGGATGATTAAAATTAAAATTTATCTCTCTCAGAGGAGGAGAACAAAAATTTGTTGGATATTTTTTGATAGCGATTAAAATCGTAAAATTGTTATTTCCAGAGGGAAGTAACAATTTTTGAGAATAAATAGGACGAAAAGTTGTGCGAAATAACGTAAGATCATCTTATGGATTCGTAGTATTAAATATTTTATAATTGCGAAACATTGGGAAAAGTAGAACAGATTGGTATTTTTAATTAAGAATAAAAATTTATCTGTTAGGAAATACAGGGAAGATTGAAATTTTTTATTATTTTTTCTTCGAGATGTTCTTGTTAAAAAAAAATAAATTGGATTATTATTTCAAATGTAATATGATTAAGTACAATCTCAAGGATTTATACTTTTTCAGAAAAATTATGATATCGGTAATTTTACGGAAATTTATGTTCTGCAATGGTGGAAACGAATCTTTTGCAATTATAAAATACTTATTGTAAATTTAATTATCGTAAAAAATTATAGTCCGTCTAATGAGAAGAGATCGTTACATATGTAGTTTAGTGCATTATATATGTACTTGTTAGATTTATTATTTTTATTAATATATCGACTCGCGTAATAATTACAAGTTATTTTTTTTTTTTTTTGCATAGAATCAAACTTAATCCAAATTCCAAATTTGGACAACAACAAAAAGAAAAATTTTTCAAACGTCGATAACGTATCGTATTCTATGCACTTACGATGCGTGACGTCATCGTGAGAACTCTTCCCATTGGACGGACTGTGAATAAAATCATAATGGCGGTCGAAGTAATAATAATTCAATTTTATATACGCATAACTTTTAATTCTATGGATTCATAAAGTTGAATTGTTATTTTCAAACTTTATACTCATTAAATGCTATCAAAAAATATAAAAATATTACAAATTTTTAATGATGATAATATTGAAAATATGTAGTAACGTTTTCAAAGATGGCTTACGAGATATTCGTTATTTGTTTCCTATTTTTCCTATCTTTTTACTTTTTTCTATTGTTTTTTTTTCCCTTTTTTTTTTTTTTAATTTAATAATAATTCTGACCAGTCTTCAAAATGCACTATAATTCAGGAATTTTTAGACACCCGAATCAATTGCGGAGGAAAGTTGCTGATCGTTAAAATCCTTTTGCGACTAGCAAGTTGCTGCGACACGTGCAGCCACTTCTATGGGATCATTGCGAATAATGAACGTTTTCTCTATGAAAGAGACAAAACGAAGTGTCTAGTTGTTTATCCGGAAGATGATAATAAAATGATAATAAAATATTCATTAATATTCACTAAACAAATAAACTCGATATTTTATCGTTTTAAATTTCTTATTGTTTTGTATTAATTTAATATATGGTTTACTACATTATGCAAATATTGTATGTCCATTTTTAGTGTTTTCGAGATAAATAAATTTAAAAACGACAAAGGTATTTCAGGTAAATAAATATTTAAAATGTATTTTTTTATTTTATATAATAAAATTATGATTTGAATTTAATTATTAATTTAATTTATTAATTTATTAATTTATTAATTTATTAATATTAATTTAATTTAATTTAATACAACTTAATCGTATCTTAAATTGGTTAGAATTTATAAAATTATAATAATACATATACATATAATTAACATAATAATTAATATATGATAATAATATTTAAAAGGTAGACGTATATTTAACCAAGAAAGAAAAGAAGGATATAATACTTTGAATATGATATTATGATGAAGAAGAATAAAATAAATAATAATTGAAAATATTTTCAATTAAAATAATATGAATAAATAAGTAGTTGTTATTTAGTTTAAAAATATTATGAATCGAAATAAATGGAAGATAGTGTAATGTAATGTAAATTAAATAAATAATAAACTTAAGCAATATGTATGGACATCAACAGTTATGTAATTAAAATAATGGATTCGGAAACGTATGATAAAAATTTTTTTCTAACTTTGATTTTTATATATATAGCATAAAGAATTATTATTCGTTGTATATAAAAATTCATTCAATAAATAAATATGGATATACAATATTTATGTATTAAGCATTAAGATAAATTATATATTATTTATATTGTAACATTCTCAAAATCCGTAAATTTGTCTTGTAATATAATAATAATAATAATAATAATAATAATAATAATAATAATAATAATAATAATCATAACTTTTACTTATTTAATTATTTTATTTAAATAAAATCGTTTATCTACTTATCTAAACGATTTTTCAATGATTTTTCTTGGGAGCATTGATAAGCATTGTTATCAATTTATTATTGAAAATCGATACATATATATATATACGAAAGTATGTATTTGAAATTGCACAAGAATTTACCATCAGCCGGATCATTATTAGAAACGTTTGTTATTAAAAGTTCATAGAAGTAAGATGAAAGACGCGGAATATTTGTCGGTAATAAAAGCGTAAAAGATGCTGATCTGGTGGTTGGTTACCACCAGAGGAAACGCATTGCATTCCAAACGTCTTTGAAAGCTGGTAGAGTTCAAGTTACGTGGAAGTTGTTCTGTCGCCGAGATTAAATCGCGTCACACCAGCCCACCTCCTCTTCCGACCTCTCTGCACCACTGCAGGATTGTGAACAATCGATAAAAGTGAAATCGTCCTCGCAGCTTCCAAAGGTGGAACGACCGATCGTCGATTGCGCCATTTAGACCCCTGCTCGAATGAACGATTCTCTTCAATCTCTCCTTTTCCAATCCGTTCTTTAAAAACATATCCAATTTACAGGGGAAATAATAGAATAATATCGAAACGAATGGACAGGATTAAATTTTTTATATGTAGAATATATTTAATAAGTGAATTTCATTTGAAAACATATTTCAAATTGAACATAAGAAATTAAGACGTGGCTCGGTCGATAAGTAAGTTTCTCTAAAAAGAATAAGAATAAATAGAAAAATATATATATATATTTTTTTTATTATTGACTTAAATAACAGTGATATTCAAATATTTATAACAAAAAATTAATTTAATAAATAAATCTTCAAAAAAATTTGCATTTGATTTTATCAAAAATATTATACTTAATATTAAATAATTTTAATATTTCTTTTAATTACTTGCGGACTTGTGTATTTATTTCGAATTACCGTTATTTCAATAATAATATTTAAAAATATAAATAATATTGATATTTGAAATAATTTTAAATAATGAATTATTTTCTTAATTTTTTATTCCAAATTTGGCAAAAATAATATATTTTATTTTTTAAAAAATATAAAATATTTTAATATTTCAAATATATCTAAATATACACTTTATTTTTTCCATTATATATTATATATTCAAACTTTATTTTTGTAAAATTATTTTAATTTTTTACATTTCAAATTAATCTTCTTGAAACATATTTTTTTCTTATTAATAAATGTACACAATATATTACATATATTACATATAATATCCCAACAAACTTTTTTTTCGCTAATACATATCAAAAACAAAAAATTATAAAAATTCTCCAATATTTGTATAAAATTTATTCCTTATTAAAGAAATTTTCCACAAAGTTTATTTTTACTTCAGAGCAGCATAATCATTGTAACAGTCTCTAAAAGGTTAAACGAAGTAAACTGTCCATCCGTTTCGTGCTATTCGTATCGTATCCAATTACACAACACCAGCCCGAGAAAGTGATAATAAAAACAGTGGTAAAAGTGTCCTTTCTTTGGGTTGTTCAGAGGTAGAGAAGAGGCAAGAACAAAGAGACCGAAACCCGATAGAGAACCCTTCTTTTTTTGTCTATGTGGCGTTGTTGTTGTTGTGTTGCATGCAGGAGGCCGGCTAGTACCTGGAGGAATCGCCAGTCCCCCGGGATCTGGCGGCTCCACCGGAAACACCGGGAATTCGAACTCGGCGGCTGCGAGACGCGGCAATCGCAGACTCACGCGCAATGAGAGCCGCTATCATTCCGGTGAGTACATCACAGCTGGATGATTAAAAAATGGTTTCGAAAAAGGCGAGAAAAAAAAAAAAAAAGAAAGAAAACGTTAACGGGTCTTTTAACCCTCGGACGACGGCGATTCTGTGTGCATTAACCGTTCATTTATTCGAAGCCGCGAACACTCGAATCGAAGTGAAACTGTTAAAATTTATTACTTTGAATAACGGTAATTTTTCGATTATTATCTTTCACTTTTGGAGAAAATCATTGTGGAATATAATTCATACGTGATTTTACATAAAGGGGAAAAAATTCTAGATAAATAGGAATATTTATCCCTAATTTGATTAAAAAAATTAAAATTATGATAAGATTTGATTGTTGCAAGTTATAAATTAAATAATAATAAACTTTTGAGCATATTGGAATTACAGTAAATATCTTATAACTATAAAAATTTTGAATTTATCTATTTCTTATTAATGTAACAATAATATATTCTTAATCTTCTTTTTGAATGAAGTTATATTTATAACATTTTTTTTTAATTAAAATTAAAATAAGATTATACACAATATGATTCAGATTATATTTAATAGGTAAAAGAAATTAAATTTTGTTATATTTGATCTTATTTTAATTAGAGGGACTTTAATTCAACGTTGATTCGAAAAATATTCAAAAAAAAAAAATTTTCATTATTATTATCTCATGAATATCTGGATCAGGTTACATGGCTTGTGTATCGAGCTTAATATATCGAACAGAATCGTTCTTTCCAATAATATGAATATTGCTGTTATAAAATATTTATGTAATTACTTTTTTCCTACAATATTTTTGTTGTTAAGGAAATGAAACAATTATATATAAAAGTTACAATTTGTTTTTTTTTCTGAATTTTCAACTCAAAAGGGAAAATAAATAATTTAAAAATTACAAATACAAGTAAACAAATCTCTTTCATAAAAGTAAACAGTTTCATTTAATTCTTGTTCGATATTCTTGCAAATTGGCTTTTACTTCGTTCGTTGCTTCTTCGTTTCTTCCTTTCCTTTTTCTTTCGTATTAGTCTTCGTAAACGTTTCTTTTTGTTCCCTTTTGCTCGATGCTTTTTATATCCCTATAAAATGATTAAAATTCGAGAAGGCAATTTTATCTTTCTTTTTTTTTTTTTTTCGGAGATAACGCCTTCTTCTTTTATTATTATTCGTTTTGCACGAATACGGGAGTTGTATTTAAGTATTCCGCGCAGTGGAGCAATTCTGTCGCGTATAATTACTTGAGAATATTCAAATTTTATGGAGGAATTAACAACGAGGCCGTCGTCGCAAGGGTTAATCCAGCAACCGTAGAAACTAGAAGCGACAGAGAATTCTCGATCAATAAAATTCTGCGTTGCCATTTTCACCAACTATATCGCGACGATGATGCGAAACTGTGTTTTCATCTACGGTTATATTTATTCGTTATAAGCTCGTAATTAAGAATTGCCCTGTGTAAAGAACTTGAAAGTCAAGTCTGATCTTATCTCTACTTTCAACGATCGTCCTAGAGAATGACAGTTGACAAAAAACGAAAACACAAGAGAGAGAGACTTCACACACTTTTGAAGAAATTTACGATGTATTCGGAAATAAATTGCTTCACAACATCGTTACGTTAGAGTGGGAAGTTTTTTCAGTGGTGGGGATGCGCAGAAACGACTGAGCATATAACGAACAAATATTAACACTCTCATACTCAGTTTAAAAATTGACTTCTTTTATTTTTCGTCAGGCAAATCGATTGAATGTATTGATCGAGAATATGTATCAATTAGATTTTATAAATAGTAGTCGTAATTTAATGTATTTATAGAAACTTAAATAATAGGTTAGAATTCGCTATGACACGCTTGAAAAATCGTAATTTGAATTATTCGTATTGCATTAAGCTCGATTAATAATTCGATACACAAAAACATGCTTAACGAGTGCAAGGAATGTGCTTTCGGTGCGAGTGGTCTCAACTCTGAATAAAGCATTTCCTGCGTTTGAACGCGTATGCGTGCAATTACTTTTAAGCAAATCGTTCAACTTGTAATTATTAGATACGATGGAACTGGTCTATTCTTTAGAATCTTATAATTATGATTATGATCTGTAGATATATAGTTCTTTTTTTTTTTTTTTTTTTTTGCAAATATTCTTTAAGCAATGTTGGTGATTAATTACTATTAGTTGCTATCTAATAAGTTCGTATTTCAATTAAATATTTTTTAATATTATTATATATGAAATGAAATATTTGATATAGATATTATTTTCATGAAATTGAAAATAATCAATTATTGACAACTAACTAAAGAATTATAATTACTAATGTTCATGTTTAATATATTTTATATCCATTATTTAAATTCAATTTATTATTAAAAAAAAAATATTCAAAAATGTAAAATTTTTTTAATAAAAAGTTAAAAAAAAATAAAATTAATATCAAAAATTTTGATATTAATGTAAGTTTATATTTAATATATTTATATGTATTTTAGAATTTCATTTTTTATATTAAATTTAATTGTTTCTAAAAAAAAAAAATTGACGAACTTATTGGATAATGTAGTAATATAAGGGAATATTCTTATAGATGAGCAGAAAAAAGAGATGTACTTTAAAAACTTATAATTTGAAATATTTATTTCAATCTAATTTTTTTTTTTTTTTTTTAGAAAATATTGCAATCAGTTCTCAAAAGACATTAAAACATATGAAATTGATGATAAAATTAACACTTTATCCCTTTAATTTAAAATTTTTAAATTCAAGAATAAATTTTTTACGAGGAAAATTTTTTTAATAAAACATCAAAAATTTAAATTCTAATTTAAATTGTAAATTCTAAATCTTAAAAAAAATATATATTTCATATTTACAATTTTAATTTTAAAAAATATGTGCATAGAAATTATTAAAATTTCAATTCCTATAAAAAAAAAAAATCTTGAAGAACGTCTCTTTTATCTTACTCATCGATGAAAAAAAACCTGCTTAACGTAGTATGTATCTACAACTAGGCATGGATCAAATATATTGGAGTCGAAAGAGCTTTCTTGATCGCTCGCGGGTTGATACTGTTACATTGGTGGTGTTCGACGGTACGGAACGAAAACCGAACGGTTCTCCGTGCGTAAAAGTCCGTATAGGAACTTCATTTGTACAGAGGCAGAGCGAAGCTTGACCGGCACACAAGCAATCTCACAGCTGGTGCACCGTTACTGCTCGATGAGGATGAGCGTGGAGCGCAGAAGATAAGCCCATCAGAGAACGTCTGAATGCGGTTAAACGTAAATGCGTTCGGGGAATCAAAAAAAATCTCGACATCCGTTTTCCTTTTTTTCCGTTTCTAATAATGCTTGAAAATGCTAAGATCTCAATTCCAAAGTTTAGAGAAAAATTAATCAAAAATATCTTGATATCTGTTTGATTCATTCTGTCTTGATATCTACATTTTTCTAAATATCATTTTTTAATACAAAAATCTTGTAAAATTTTTATATCTATATTTGATATATTGTCTTTTGTATTTAAATTTAAAATTGGATAGATGTTGTTATATCAAAGAAAAAAAAAAAAAAAAGAATTATTAAATTTAAAAATTAACGTGTCTTTAAATGTCATTTTTAATATCAAAGTGTCCATTTGTTACGTTTCTTTGAAAAACTTATCCAAGAGTTATGTTAAATCGGATACTCGAGAGAGAATGCAAAACGATATTTAAGATTGATTGAATGTAGAGCGAAACGTAATAAAAGATTAGTAGTGGATTCGGTCAACGAGTCGTTGTATTTCCGGTCTAAGTATATTTCTATCGTTATTACGACATTGTACAACATCGGGACGCAGTTTGTTACGTAGAGCAGTTACTCTGTTGCACGTGAGAGTGCACACGCGTGTACCGGTGAAAATAAGATAATTCGATACGGCGATTTCTTGAAAAATTCTAGATGAATTACTTGGAGGAAATTTTTGTTACGTATAAATTTTCCGAATTTTTCCCTCATGAAACAAGCTTCACTTTTATAAGCTTCGAAATAAATGAAGTATCTATATCAAGGAAGAAAAAAAAAAAAAAAAACTTGTCAATAACTGAAACAATTAGACATTGCGTTGAAAGCTTTGCCGCATACGACGTAGATCAAGGTGTTGAACTGTAGCAAGATTTTTTTTCGCGTGTCTTTTCTTTATATTAGCTCATAATGATTATAATATATATTTACGAAAAACTGTGATCTTGGTTCGATTTGATTATTCGACTCTGAAATACACAGAGGTGCGCCAGGAGGCGGTGCAACAAGCTTTGGCAGCAATGCAGGGTCGTCCGAAACCATCTTTACCGATGCCATCGAAAAGAACCTCCGTGATGGCCAGAAGTCCCGACAGAGAGCGCCGCGATAGTGGAGAATCGAGTAGCGACGAAGACAGCGTTGTTACCGAAGAAAGTCCTGGTGCTGGTGGTCCAACGGGTATATGTCCTTCAATCTCATTATCTCTCTTGGTTTCCTTCTTTTCGATTACTTCACATATTTGTTCGGCTAGCCGAGCTTCATCCTTTATCTATTTGCATTCGGCAAATGATGGAACTGGTTATGCGACTTTTTCATTGAATGGAGAAACTGTTTGGATTCGTGTACTTAATGCAAATCTGTTGTCGAGATATTCGAGACAACAGACTTCTTATATACGGTGAATGTTGAATAACTGCGAAAGATTGGAAAACGAAACTTTGCAATTATCCAACAAAGATTTTATTCCTTTTTCTAGAATGCTTCGATCGAAAAAAAACATCGGTAAAACAGTACTAATACAAGTTATAAATAAACATTTATAGTGCAATTGTTTGCATCAATTTCAATGATCTTAAAATATATTATCAACATTGAATTCATTTATATTCATTGCTTGGCTTTAAATTTCAAATTGTGTAAAATTTGATAGTACATATATATTTCTGTTTCTTCTAATAGATATTGATCTGGCAGTAAGATATAACCTAACTTTGCTTCATTAAATGTACATTATTAAACAATTATAATTTAAAATAGAAAATGAATATTGAAAGTTACGATTCTTTTTCAACAATCATTTACGATATGAATATATTTTTACATATATCTCAGAAATTTATCCAAACAATAATTAATATATACGTATAAGTAAAAATTGTGCTTGACTATATATTTGAAGATCATTGAAATCTATGAAGATCGATGTATTTCAAGATTTCTCTGCTTAAAATAAAATCAAACACGATATAATACGAACGATACTTAACGAGATTGAAATTAAAATTGCCTATTAAATACGTAAATACAAACTGAAATAAATTTACCATCGATAGTATTGTCTCACCGATATTTGATCTCGAGTCGAATTACATTGCTCGCATATCGCGATGTGTTAAGAAGACTCCCTTCCCATTGGTGGAGAATTTTTCGCAATTACACCGTAGACATAAAATATCGATTGTAGCTTGTTAAACATCATCGAAGAAATAACGCTAGAGAGAAGTGATTCATGGAAGGGGGAATTTTAGGCACAGGACTGTCGGATACCAGCAGCACCGGTTCGGCGCGAGACACGCCTCCGCCTCCGAGACCACCGGCTAGGAGACCTCCTGGTGCGGACATTACCGACATCGCGGAATACACGCCCCACGCGTACTGCAACATCCAGCCCCCGGACGTGACGCACACAAGCAACACACCGGCCGCTCAACAGTCGGCCAGGCGACCGGGCGCCGACCGTGTCAATCGTTACCATGTGGTCGAGGATCAGAACAACACCGGGACTACCGGCCGTTGGAAAGTGTCAGCGAAAATTCAACAATTGCTCAATACATTGAAACGGCCGAAACGTCGCCCATTGCCCGAATTCTACGAGGACGACGACATCGAGCTCGAAATCGCGGCCAATCCCAAAGACCCGAACGCCCCGAAACCCGAGGGCGGTTCTATGACCTCCGCGGTCGGTGAACCAGTATCGGTCGCCGCGGGCCTGCCGAGGTCACTCGAGGTCGCCATACAGAGGTAAGCAACCGGGCGAGTCGATTACACTTTTCAACTTTCTTCCTTTTTTTATTTTTAGGTACAGTGGAGAACGGATTACGAAATTTTTTAGCGGTTAATCTAGCCGTCTGAACTAATTGTTATTGCATCGTTGAATTTTTAATGTCATTTATATGTTATAAAGTTTTATTAATATTCGTCGTCGATTTAAGTGGAGAAAAATTACAATTAATCATTTTTTTATCCTCAATTGTTCAATATTGTAAACTGTATCTATTTACAAAGGTATTGAATAGATATAGTAAGATTAAGAATAAAATAAAATTTGTTGCAGAAATTCAAATTTCTATAATTTTTATCATATAGTACTTTAATCTGATATAAATCTGATAGAATTAAGTTATTTTTAAATATAGTGAAAATTATAGAAATTTAAATATTTGCAATTAAATTGGACTATATATGTTTAAATTGAATCAATCTATTATGTATTTTTTTGCTTATTTCTTTTATATCTATATTTGAAATAAAAAATTAACATTGTTATATATATTTATATCAGTGAATAATTATTATTTGAAAATTGTTATTATTATGAATTTTAAACACAATAATTGAAATACTTTCATATCACAATTCATTTAATTATTATTAATTGTAAAACATATTGGAAAAAATTAGATAAATTTCACATTATATTATAAATCTTTTTTACTTTATAGTGTGTTTAAAAATAAAATTATTTTTTATCCTATTAAAAATGCATTTTCCTGTAAATATGAGAGGAAATGGAAATTTTACAGAATGTTGTATAGAATTTATAATTTTGTTATAAAGATTGGATTATATTTCTAAAAAGGTTTAACTCTCTATTGCATGAATCTACTTAATCTACTTAAAAATAAAACAATATTCTAACAGCATTCTTATTTTTTAAAATCTTTGAAATTTAAATCTTCAATTGGAATGCAATAGAGGGTTAAAAAACACTCTCATGTAATATCTGGAAAATGTTTCATAAAATGTTTGTCATCGCAGGTATGGTTCAGCATCATACAAAGCACCAGTGGCGACCGTTCTTGATCCAAATGGCAAGCTTTGCGTAACATTGACCTATGGAAAACTTCTAAGTCGTTCTCACAAGATAGCCTACACACTATTAAACAAGGCTCTAAGTCGTGGCGGTGATTGTTGTTTAAAACCTGGGGATCGAATTGCCTTGGTTTATCCAAACAACGATCCGATAAGCTTCATGTGCGCCTTCTATGGTTGCCTTCAAGCTGGTATTGTACCTGTGCCCATCGAAGTTCCTTTAACTCGTCGAGACGCAGGTTCCCAGCAAATCGGTTTCCTCTTGGGCAGCTGTGGAATTCAGGTGAATTAAAAGGAATAATTCTGTTAGTAATTATTTAAAATAGAATAGTTATCTCATCACACATCTTTATGACTTTCTTTCTTTTATGTTTTTTTAAAATTATTAACAAAATATTTTATATCAACATCATATTTTTAAGATCTGGAACGGATTTGAACTTAAATTAGATAGGAATTGAATTCCATCTTTAATCCAAGCTCTTTTTAACAATTGCACAGGGTTTGAATTTATTTATCCTTGTATTGGAACTCAATCAAAATTACTAAACATTTCTATATAACTATTAACTGGATCTTCTGAGATTCTTATTAAATTTAAACTAATCTATTCTGAACATCTAAATACAATATCCAAACCTATTTCATCAAAATATTTACATGACATAGAGAATAAAAAATATTTTTGTATGCATCTCAAAAATTAATTATGCATAAAAAATATTATTGAGTGACAAGTCATCATAAAAACTTGTTAAATTGATTACCAATAATTTTCTATAATAATTATTATAGAAAATATTATATTATAATTCTATAATATTATTCTTGACTATATATATCATTTCTAGGTGGCATTAACCAGCGAAGCTTGTCTGAAAGGTCTGCCAAAGACGGCTGCAGGCGAGGTAGTAGCATTCAAAGGTTGGCCAAAGCTCCATTGGTTTGTCACAGAGCATTTGGGCAAAACGCCGAAGGATTGGCTACCGCCACCTCGGTTAACCGACGACACACCGGCGTATATAGAGTATACCACGGACAAAGATGGGTCGGTGATGGGTGTGACAGTGACAAGATCGGCGATGCTGGCACATTGTCGAGCTCTGACGCAAGCCTGTGGCTATACGGAAGGAGAGAACGCCGTGTGCGTTTTGGACTTCAAACGGGAGGTTGGTCTGTGGCATAGCACCCTCACCAGCGTTCTGAACGGGATGCACGTGATTTTTATCCCGTACGCTCTGATGAAAGTAAATCCTGCGAGTTGGATGCAAATGATCACCAAGCATCGTGCTAGCGTAGCTGTGGTCAAGTCTCGAGACCTTCACTGGGGCCTCTTGGCTACTAAAGATCATAAGGATATCTCGTTGTCATCACTGAGGCTGTTGCTGGTTGCCGATGGTGCTAATCCCTGGTCTCTTTCCTCGTGTGACCAATTTCTCTCAGTTTTCCAGTCCAAAGGCTTGCGACCAGATGCTGTCTGCCCGTGTGCATCCTCCAGCGAGGCTCTAACGGTGTCCGTCAGGAGACCAGGCCGAGCTGGAGTAAACGCTACTGGACGTGGTGTCCTCTCTATGTCTGGGTTGAGTTACGGTGTTGTTAGAGTAGATCAAGAGAATTCTCTTACCTCTTTGACTCTTCAAGATTGCGGCCAAGTCATGCCCGGAAGTAAGTTTTCACCACAAACATCCATGCACATAATAATAATCTGATTAATTGTCGCGCGATGAGAATATGTTGTCTTAAGTTTCTAATTGCATATGATTCAAAAAATTCGAGTTCCTCCTTAAACAGTAAAGATTTAAGTGAGCAGAAAGTGTGACAATTAATCAGAAACTATTAAAGTAAATTTGAGACATTTATTATTGTGTGATTAATCTTTTCTTGAAGGTAAAATAATTTGTTACATGATATATAATTTAAACAACAGAATCCTTTAATCTTACATTCTCTGAAAATACTATATTTGTGAATAAAAATAAGAATAATTAGAAATTAAAATAATATTTATTAACTTTCAATAATTTGAGACATTTATTATTGTGTGATTAATCTTTTCTTGAAGGTAAAATAATTTGTTACATGATGTATAATTTAAACAACAGAATCTTTTAATCTTACATTCTCTGAAAATACTATATTTGTGAATAAAAATAAGAATAATTAGAAATTAAAATAATATTTATTAACTTTCAATAATTTGAGATATTTATTATTGTGTGATTAATCTTTTCTTGAAGACAAAATAATTTGTTACATGATATATAATTTAAACAACAGAATCTTTTAATCTTACATTCTCTGAAAATACTATATTTGTGAATAAAAATAAGAATAATTAGAAATTAAAATAATATTTATTAACTTTCAATAATTAGAAATAGTTGTATATTTATGATTATAGCACATTATAGCA
This sequence comes from Apis mellifera, assembly GCF_003254395.2. Lineage (NCBI taxonomy): Eukaryota > Metazoa > Arthropoda > Insecta > Hymenoptera > Apidae > Apis > Apis mellifera. Next base: position 2,729,690 of record NC_037648.1, read on the forward strand.
ACAAAAACAATAAATCATTTTTTTTTTAATATAATTTAATATATTAGTAATATTTTCTTTTTAAAATTTACTTTTCAATTTTCTTTATATCATTGTTATATATAATAATACATGTACATTACTTTGTTAAAATTATAAATATCTTAAATTGATCTATTTGATATTTGAAATAAAACTTCAAGAAGAAATATCGTATTTCGACTCATACTCAACACTCCCAATAATAATTAAAAAAAAAAAAAAATCAAATTGACAATGCTTTCCTTCTCTATAGGTATCGTAGTGGTAATCAAAATGGAAGGACAGCCATTCATCTGCAAAACGGACGAAGTAGGCGAGATATGCGTGCATAGTTCAGCGACTGGAAACCAATATTGGGGATTACAAGGATTGACGAATAACACGTTCAAAGTTTCCCCACTTCAAGCCGATGGAAGTCCGCTTGGCGATGTGGAATATACTCGTTCTGGTTTATTGGGTTTCCTGGGCCCTGGTGGTCTTGTGTTCGTTTGCGGATCGCGCGATGGTCTTATGACTGTCACCGGAAGGAAGCATAACGCCGACGATATTATCGCTACAGTGTTGGCCGTCGAACCCATGAAATTTATTTATCGCGGGAGAATAGCAGTTTTCAGTGTACGTGTCCTGAGAGATGAACGAATATGCGTCGTTGCGGAACAACGACCCGATTGCAGCGAAGAGGAAGTATGTTTTTTTTTTTTTTTTTACAAAATTCATTATTTTACACTTACTGTTCTCTCTTTATATATATATAAAACTTATTCCCACAGAGTTTCCAATGGATGTCTCGTGTCCTCCAAGCGGTAGATTCCATTCACGCGGTTGGAATATATTGTTTGGCATTGGTCCCGCCAAATTACCTCCCGAAAACGCCGCTAGGCGGCATTCATCTGTCGGAAACGAAACGACGTTTCTTAGAGGGTACCCTACATCCGGCTAATGTTCTTCTTTGTCCGCACACTTGCGTTACGAATCTACCGAAACCACGCGAAGTCCATTCAGGTAAGAGATTGCATATTCACCTGTGAGTACTATTCCCGAAAACCAGGTGTCGATTAAAGTTACGGACTTTCGATGAATTACATGAATGTCAGCAAGTACAAAGACATATATACACTTTTTTTTTTTTTTCGTTGTAATATTACTTCGTTTCTTTTCTTTGCGTATTACAATTTAAGCGAAAAACCCAAGAAATTGATACGTGAAATTCAATCAATCTAATGTTAGATAGAATTTGGTGATATGGAAAAATTGGAAAATTTCATCAATTTGTTGGATAATTTCGCTTAAATATACATATATTATATATATATATGAGAATGATTAATGGGAGAATGAATGAGCAGTTTCTTTATTATTAATTCGCGCGATTATCGAATTTCGCTCTATTCAAAAATTCTCATTAACGCGAAGGAACGTAACACTTATATATACGCTTTCTTATAAAGTTATCAGTAGGCTTCAGTAACTTAGCACAAATGTACAAAGTATATAACTGTCTCTTGCTACATATCATGTATTGTTAACCCCCACCCAACTAAAATATTTAATGCTTAGCATGTTGTTCTATTATTTTTGCCCTTCTTTCTTTTGGCTGAGTTCCGAACACCCTGTAGCAGTCCTATAGACGAATTATTTCTTAGCGATGTGAGATTTTTTTTTTTTTTTCCTTTCATCTTTTTCGTATATATATATATATACAAACGTATATATATCTAATAACTTTTAACTGTGCATCCATGATGAAGAATATATTTTTTTATACGAATGCTTTTAATTAATTTCACATCGCTATTTTTCATCGTACGTTTGAAGAAGCACTGAATTATTTTGTTTATTAAGTATGTACAGTCCATGGAATGCCCAAAGCACGTCTATTATAAAGAACGTGCGTTTAATCACCTTTCGACATATAACGAACCAGTTCACGTACCTAGCTTTGATTTTCCGGCCTCAGTCAGGGGAGAGTGTGTGAGCTACTCATTATTGGGTTGAGTGTTTGTGTTGGTTTACTAACGGAATGGTGCGGGGGCGTGTAGCGGGGGATTCTGTTGCAGACGTTGGTCCGGCCAGTGTCATGGTGGGCAACATTGTTCAGGGTAATAGACTGGCATCGGCTCAAGGACGAGATATGGGTGTCTTAGATGAGGACAGTGATAATGCTAAAAAGGTTGGTCGATATAAAAAGACTTAATTTTTATAATCTTGAAATATGTTGTTAATCATAATTCCAAACAATTTTTTCTTAATAATATATAATACACACTTATATCAGAATCTATAATATTTCAAGATCATTAAAATAGATATAATTTCATAAATATATGATCTCTTTATTTTTGTAAATAATTATCATATTGTTTTTTTATTAGAAAAAAATTTTCTTATTATCTCTTCTTTTATATATATATATTAGTTCTCATTTTGTTTTATTTATATATTACATTTTGATTTTCAGTATCAATTCATTTCGGAAATACTGCGATGGCGTGCTGTCAGTACTTCTGATCATGTAATCTTCACGTCATTAAATGCAAAAGGAGCTGTAGCAACTTCTTTATCGTGCTCGCAATTGCACAAAAAAGCTGAACGAATCGGAAATTTGTTGTTGGATCGTGGAAGAATCAATACAGGAGACCACGTAGCATTAATATTTCCTCCTGGTACAGACTTGATATGCGCATTTTATGGTTGCCTTTATGTTGGCGCCGTGCCAGTTACAATTAGGCCACCTCATCCACAAAACCTCCAAACTACTTTACCAACTGTTCGTATGATTGTGGATGTCAGTAAGTCTGTGCTCGTGCTCACGAATCAAAATATCCTGAAACTATTGAAAACAAAGGTACATTGATACGTTGTGTTTCTAACATTTCTACATATTCTATGCGATGCAATTAATGTTTTGTTTTTAACTCTTTAACTGCTAAACTTGAATAATTTAAATATTAAATTTCATTTATTAAACGAGAATATGAAAATATATTAAATTATGAAAGCAGTTAAAGTGTTAAATTATGTTTTATAAATCGTTAATAATTATTCTCTATAATACAGGAAGCGAACAATGTTGTTGACATTAAGAGTTGGCCAACAATCCTCGATATGGACGACATGCCAAAGAAGAAGTTACCTGTCATGTATCGAGCGCCCACGGCAGAGATGCTGGCTTACTTAGATTTCAGCGTCTCTACAACAGGAATGCTTGCAGGAATTAAAATGTCTCATGCAGCAGTGACGTCTCTTTGTCGTGCCATGAAACTTGCCTGTGAATTGTATCCATCCAGGCATATCGCTCTGTGTTTAGATCCTTATTCTGGATTAGGATTCGCCCTTTGGTGTTTGAGTAGTATATATAGCGGTCATCATTCCATACTTATACCACCGTCTGAGGTTTGTTCCTATAAATTATTCGTAAACACGAGAATCAAAGAAATGTTTTTAATATCTTTCTTTGTAGGTTGAAGTTAATCCAGCCTTATGGTTATCAGCAGTTAGTCAATCCAGAGTAAGAGACACGTTTTGTTCTTACGGTGTAATGGAGTTGTGTACCAAGGGTCTCGGTTCTTCTGTTCATGCTCTAAAAGCAAGAGGCGTTAGTTTGGCCTGCGTCAGAACGTGTGTTGTCGTAGCTGAAGAAAGACCTCGAATCGCACTTACTACGAGCTTCAGTAAACTTTTCTCTGCTCTTGGTTTAAGTCCACGTGCTGTCTCGACTTCTTTCGGGTGTAGAGTAAACACAGCTATTTGCTTACAGGTTTGATTACTTATAAATTAACATGTTACAAAGTATTGATGTTTTTAATTTATTAATTAATATTGTTGAAACATAGGGTGCATCGAGTCCAGAACCTTCTACAGTATACGTTGATCTCCGCGCATTGCGCAATGACCGAGTATCTCTAGTTGAAAGAGGTAGTCCACATTCTTTATGCCTGATGGAATCGGGTAAATTGTTACCTGGAGTGAAGGTGATTATTGCCAATCCAGAAACGAAAGGACAATGCGGAGATTCTCATTTAGGAGAAATTTGGGTGCAATCTGCTCATAATGCCAGTGGCTATTTCACGATATATGGTGACGAGAGCGATTACGCTGATCACTTCAATGCCCGTCTCGTAACTGGGAATACAAATGAAGTTTACGCCAGAACTGGTTATCTTGGTTTCTTAAGACGTACCGAAAGCGTTCAGCAATCGGTTATCAGTGATATTCCTGGTGATACTTCTGCCGAAGCGGATCTTGTTCCTGGCGATTCTGAATTACATGATGCTGTGTTCGTAGTTGGTGCCCTCGATGAGGCCATTCTACTCAGAGGAATGCGATATCACCCGATTGACATTGAGAATAGCGTGATGAGATGTCATAAGAAAATAGCAGAATGGTAAGTGTGCGTGTAGATGCAAACGTGTTGAAAATTGTAAATCAATTATTACAACAATATTATTATAATAACAATAAGAAAGAAGCAATATTAAGCATAATCCATAATTCTTCTATTTATTGATTGTAAATACAAAATATTTATACGATTCACAGTGCCGTATTTACATGGACCAACCTCCTAGTAGTAGTGGTGGAACTTGACGGAAGTGAAAGCGAAGCTTTAGATCTCGTGGCATTGGTTACCAGCGCTGTTCTAGAAGAACATCATCTGGTAGTCGGTGTAGTGGTCGTGGTGGATCCTGGAGTAGTTCCAATAAATTCGCGTGGTGAAAAGCAACGAATGCACTTGCGTGATGGTTTTCTAGCGGACCAACTCGATCCAATCTATGTGGCATATAATATGTGAGGAGAAAACGCAGAAAATGCATTATCTACTGAACAAAAAAAGACTGGTATCGTAGTTTCCAGTCATGTTTTTACTCCCATGTCGACACGTAGATACTCCCGATTCGAAATCATAAACTGCATTTCAAATTTTTATTCTCTCTCATGGAAGTCGACTTTCCTATGGAGAAACTGGAATATATTACAAGGACTCAACGTATTTTTAAAGCGAACGTCGTCCCTAAACAATTTATATTCTTCTTTTGTAAGAAGAACGCGTATATTTAAATTTTTTATCTCGTTAATATGTTAAAGAAGAGTAAGAAAGTTTGTAATACTTCGAAATTTTCAACACTCGGTTATCACCAATCCTTATCATTAGTAACAGAAAGTATTTCTTTCTGTTATATTAGAAATAATCATCATTATATGAACAACTATTAGATACATAATTTTATATATAATTGAGAAACAGGGACGATATAAAAAACCGCTTTATATATTCTGACAAACAATTTATTCATAAAAAGTCACCAATGAGGAATTCTACTTCAAATAACGATAATCTTGAGACGACATTCGAAGCATTATTAAAAGACTTAAAAGAGTAACGAGATTTACATAATTGCACATACAATATTAACGATTCTAAAGCCACAAAAAAAGAAAAGAAAGTATAGTGAATCAACAAAATATTTGCACATTTTTTTTTTTTTTTTGAAATGTCAAAAGAAAGTAACATATTAATACGAAATATATTCTTTAATATATTTTAATATATAAAATTGGTATATACTTTCAAAACTTTCAATTCTGAAAATTCATAATTATTTAAATTGTTTTTTTTATAAAATAAATGTTCATTATTTAATGCTTTTAGAGCATGTAATGACATTTTTCCAAAATATACATGCAAATAATTATGAATAATTACAAGTGTGCCAATATTTTTCTTAATTGTAAAAAATTTATTTTTCTTCTTTTATTTTCTTTAACATAATTGAAAGATTTGAAAGTATATGTTAGTTCCATATATTGAGAAATATTAAATCTATATCTGTATTAATATATCATTGCAATCATGTATCATATATGAAAATATTTCAAGAAAAGAATGTGTGTTAATATTATTTTGATTCACTATATATGAAATTAATTTTCAATATCTTAAAACTTCAGACTGCCACGGACAAGTATATACAGCTCAGACATGATTCAGCTGTTTTCGCTAAAATCGTGCTTTTATACATTATATTATCTGAATGTTAAAATGACGAATATCATTCATTATTTATCAACGACATCAGAACGGTAGTGAGCTTTTTTACAAGATGAAAAATGGAAAATATTATTTTAACAAAAGCGAAACTTTAACAAGTATATTTCATTAAGAGATTACACTCTATGAAAATGTGAATAATTATTCCACAAACTACGTACAGGTATATATAACTATGTCTATTAGAAAAAGTAAATGAATTTGATACACTTTATGGTAGAGTCGTGTAGCTTAACAATTTTTTACTACGTAAAGTAATGGTTAGTTACAACATAATCATACTATTGTAACGTTTTAAAGTAAAAAGTTTTAACTATTAACATTTTTTCTAATACATTGTTGCTGGAAAAGCATATGCAGTTCGCTATCGCTCTGACTAACTAATTTTATTATTATACATTTCGTTTACAAACAAATTTCTATGTTGTTGATATCTTACAACGATTTCGTATGAATCGATTTTGAAAATATGACCGAGTGATTTCAAATTAGCAAGAAGTTTAATTATATTTAGCTGCGTTGCGCACAACATCGCACTTTTATACGTTTTAAAATATTTATATTATATTCTACAGCACGTAATAAATTTGAAATACGGTATGATATTTATTCCAATGTACTTCTTTTTTATATTAACGTCCATAAGAATATTTTTCTTTTTTTTGATCTTAGAAAAAAAAAAGTACATAGAATAATATATTTTTAACTTTGCGAAATTAGAAAATGATTTATTACGTGCTGAGAGAGGGTACACTTTAAAAACCATCTGGAAACCCAATTACTTGGCCAATTTTTCCATAAAAAAAAAAAAAAAAAGAGAGACTAGGACAACAGTAAGGCGAATTCGCATCTCAGGGTTTTAGATCGTTTATACAAACGATAATATAGAAAGTGAAACTATTTAGAACAGAGTCTTTTGGATAACATTTAAAATAAAAAAAAACAAGGAATACGATAGCACAAAGCATTCAAGCAAATATACAATCGAAGTAGATAGTATCGATGCGTCTTACTCTGCAATTTCAAACTTTAGTCTATATGGAAAAGTTACCCTCGAACTCTATAAATATCGGTGAATATATGCGCCAAAAATTTACATATGCGCTAACTTTCTTTTTCTTCTTACCTTTTATGCACAAATGCATTCTATTCGTGAAACTGGTCTATTTTGACTAAAGCTCAATCTATGTAAATCAACGATACTACGATAATCGACTTTTAGGTTAGAATTATCTTTGCGCTTTATTTTTTCATTAAGTAAAATTTTTCGTAACTAAAATTTCATTATATACAACGTAATTTCGATAATCAATTTTTCTTATCTCTTATAGATTACATTGTATGTATTGTATGTAGTCTTACAGATTATATTCCTCTTAGTTAAAACAGATTATTGATTCTCAAATTAACAAAAAAGAAACGAATGAATTCAGATTACAACGAGTAAAATATTGAGAACGTATAGATTAGATCGTTGGCCTATCCATAACTTTTTACAATTCTATTCTTTTATTTTATCTAAAAATTAGAAAAAAGTTCAGAATTACAATTCAAACCTGAAAGTCGAAAGTTGTATCGTTTCCTTCCTCGTTTCTTGGAATTTTATTATTTTTGAGACTTTTTCTATTGATATGTACATTTGTTGATAGTTTTATAATTTTATATTCTTATTTTAATATAACACATTTAACTACAAGACGTGCACTGTTCCAAGGGCACCGATTGTTGCAGAGAGAAACACATTGCGATTAAAACGAAACAAATTTGTCAATTTTTTTTTTTTTTTTGCGTTAAAGGCTCGTATTAAACTTCGTACGAAAGTAGACACGTATCGTCATTGTTCTACATATCATAATCTTATTTCTCTTTTTTAATTTCACACTGTAACAATGTAATTCAATTTATTCAAGATTTCAATTTGAATTGCATTATTAACAATTTCTTTCAACATATAAAAATTTTATACGAGATAAAATTAAAATTAAGGCCTATTTTTAGAAAAATGGATAAATATTTTGTATAATATTTTTTTGTATAATAATTGTATCGTTATATTTTAAGTCTACTTTAAGATATACAATCTTTTAAATCTCGATGCGTTTGAATAAAAAAAATTAATCGCACAAAGCGTGTCTATAAGTAAATACGAAGTCATTGATCAAATAAGAATTCGAGCCTCATAGTTGAAAGACGCTTTTATCGGCGAACAATTGCGATTATCGACGATAACCTCGATTAGCGTGCGTAATTCACAAATATTATAATTATCCCCAGATTCCGGGGCGTCCATTTACAGGCGCCCATGTAAATAGGTATAGAAACAGGCGTATTAGAAATCTTTTTTTTTTTTTTTTTCTTTTTGACACGTCTTACATTTCTGACAATTACTGTACTCGTATTCGCGAACACAATTTTAATGTTTGTCAATACAAAAAGTATTCGATTATAAAATTTCTTTTAACCTAACTTTGGTAACTCAGTGTAACACGGTTACAGTGAAGAATTATTTGATATTCACAATGAGAATAGAAGAAAATGTAAAACGTTTCAAGTTTTAAAGGTTAAGCACGGTTTTATCGATTCGTTTCCTCCTTCTCTTTTCTTTTTTGTTTTAATGATTAAGGTATCGTGCCATGTCACCTTGCGTCCTTTTGCACTTTTACGCACAAAGAAACATCCGTGATAAGAAATAACGATGCGCGCGACTTTACATAATCATACTATCAGTGTTCACCGTACACAAATTTGAGAATCCGCGCAAAAAAACGCTTCTTTGTACGTAAAAGATCTAGAAACACAGCGGTGCACCCCGATCACAGTAGGAATGTGCAGCGTCAAGAACATTTTTATCGAATTTGACTAAAAAAAAAAAGAACCCCGTTATTTTATGTATTACGTAGTAAAGATTTTTTTTTTCGATTACACTATCTACTTACGAAATGTCTTCGTATCATTTCAAAGTACAAATCGAAATCATATTTTTCTCATTTGATTGTTCATTCATTTATTATATATATATATATTATATGTAATCATCTATTTAATGATCTGTCTACGTCTTCAGGGTATTTTTATCGAGCTATGTAACTGAGTGAGAGAGAGCGATTGAGAGTTTTTTCCACAAAAATATTTCATTGAAAAGAAAGTATTTTTCATTCAGACGAGTATATATCACGATAGATTTTGAGCGATGATAATTTGTTTGATATTTAACACGATAACACGAATTAAACCGACCATCCGCTGAAATGGGGTTATGTTACGAGAGAATCGAACGGAAAAAAAAAAAAAGAAAAAACGAAGAAAACGTTACGCAATCCTACGAGTGGGGCTGAGAGTGCGTGCGTGCGAGGAACCTGGTTGTATTATGTATAAATGTTGATAACTAGTTGATAGGAACGTGAAAAATACTTGTCGCACCGTTAAATATGATCGCGCGTTTGTCGCGCGTTCAACTTAGAACAAGGAGGTTAGGTTGGACTTGACTGTCGTCGAATCTTTGAACCTCTTTGAAAGAAATGGTATATCGCGTGATCCTGGACCTGGTCAAGTGGTTCTAGGCTGTGTAAATATTATCCTTGTACCCATTGCGTTTAGAGGTTATTAAGGTACAATATAGTTTGTACGTTGAAATATATATTATATATATATATATATATATATATATATAAATATTACCACACACACACACACAGAGTACTAATATAAACGGTCGCTGTCCTTACCGTAGAGCATTTTGCCTGTATCAATCGGATGAAAATATTAATATTTCATTGTATTCATCTCCCGTTCATCCAATATTATTCCGTTTTTTTCATTCCTCCTTATCTCTTCGATTCGAGACCAGGGAGGAATGAAATAATAATGATGAAAAGAGGACAAAAAACGAGAGATCGAAAAAAACGATATAGACGTCATAGCGATTTCTATAGTCCGTAGCGGACTTTTTTTTTCCTTGTTAAAAAAAAAAAAAGAGAAAAAAAAAAAAAGAAAAAAAAGGAATGAAAAAAAATGCAACAAAGGACATGATTTGAGTCCTTACGGAACGATCGTGTACTAGCGTATCACGTGTTGCTTCGTAAATTACTCGACCCTTTAAATCAAGCGCCTCTTTGTAATCACTCGATATTCACGAGGAGCTTCGCGAGCTACCATCAATAAACGTAATGTACATTTTTTGCAACGAGCCAGATTGTTTTACGTTTCCCCATTATATCTTTTTTTTTACATAAGTATTATTTATTAAATCAAATAAAATCAAAAAATAATATTTGAATTAAAAAAAGCTTTGTTTTCATATTTTATTTTTGTTCTGAATTTTGTAGAGAAAAAAGATTTATTATTAAGAAAATTAATTTTTATTTTTATCAATTGATTAATGTTTTTTTATAATTATACTGCATAATATTTATTTGATTATTCAAAATTGAATGTATGCAAAATTCAAATCGTAAATAATACGTAATTAAAGAAAAAATTATTGCAATAATAATATTAATTTTACTTTTATTTTTATTCATAGAAATATTTTAAAATATTATATTTTTATAAAATATGATAATTATATAATATTTATTGATTAAACATACATAAACATACATTCCAGTATGCATAAAAAAAAACTAAAATTTTTACGTAAAATAATAATTATAATATAAATATATGTATATAAAACTCATAAAAATATATACGTAATTTTTTTATTTCTTTGCAAATATTTTTGAAATCAATGAATTTTTATTTCATTTATAAAAATATAAAATAATCACGAGCTTTAATTCATAGCAATTTCAATACTGTTATAATATTGATTGATTTTTTTTCTTAAAAATTTTCATTTTTCACTGTAGTTGAACTACATATATATTATGTCTATTGAATCAAAGATTGGTCATCAACTACATACATAGGCCATCTATACGAGAATAAATAAAACACATTTTAAATGAAAATTCGTTACGTCTAATTTAACGAGAAACAAAATTAAAGATAATTTCAAATACTTATGTAATACATGATAATAATAAAAAATTAAAATTTTTAACTTGCTATTAAAAAAATAATCTATTAAAAAAACGATTTTGATTAAAAATAATTGTAATTAATTACAATTACGAAAATCACCCCTGTGTATAAAGGCAGAAATTTGAGAGAGCGACAGTGCGTAACAGGCTTTAAACTACACTAGTTCGGAGGTTTTCGCGCGATAAACAGCGAAGCGCCATGATTGGTCGGCGTAGAAATTTGATTCCGTTTCATTCTTTCCTTTTCTTTCTCTCTGTCTCTCTTCTGGTTCGCGTCCACCGGCCGGCGTTAAAGAAAGACCGAGTAACGTTTCCCCAGGGAAGTCGTAAACGACGTCCAGAGAGACTCGAACCGAGCAGTTCCGAACAGTCTGTCAGAGACGGTGCTTTCGCGAACACGATTCTCGTCGTGCGTCGCTTCGTAAACGTGTGTGTACCGGTTCAAAAAAAGTTGTTACACACAGCCTCTAGTTAGACCCCTGGCAACGCGTTGTCGCTTGAAAACAATGACTGTACGTTCCAGTGGTTAGAAGTAAAGAAGAAATTACTGGCACATAGCATTCAAACCGTCTTTTTTTTTTGATCGAGGCCAGACGGCCACACTAGCTCTAGGAACGGCTCGACGCGTATCGATCTCGTACAAGGGTATGTAAACATTTCGATTTTTCTTTTCCGATCGATCGTTGCATGCTCATCAAGTGAAAGGTTTTCTTTAATCCAGAAGATTCGATCAACATTTCGAGATACAATAACTTTGTGGTTAACTTTTATACATTATTAAAATATGCTGTTTCGTCGCATTTGATTATACGTATCAGTGTGATTAATCGCCATTTTAGTTTTTATCATTTGATACTCGATCTGTTGACAATTTTCCGGTAATATAATTACATATGAATTATCACTCAATAGCATTATAATTCTTATCTTAATTGTGTTTTACCATAATTAAATAATAATTTATAACTATTAGTAACACAATTGATAACGTATTGTTTAATATTTCGATGTTGAATTATCGCGTATTTTTCGATTTTATTGGTTACGGATATGTTGTTAAAATAGTACGCTGTTGTACGTTATTTTTTGTGAAAAGAGCCATTGTTGTAGCATTCATGTTTCAAAACGTATTCTTTAGAAAAGATTACATTAAAAAACATCAAAACGAAAAATCTTTTGCTTATTTTTCAAACTTTGAAACGTGACATGCGCTGACGTTCAACATCGTGTTACATATAGTATATTGTATGCACATGTGCATACAACTATAGTTATATTTTTCTTTTTTTCTGTGTAAATATATGTACACGTAAGATTAATTTCAATAAAACTATATCGTTCGTTGTACGATATATTGTACAGTACATCGAAATATATGTTTGTAACACACATGTATGTAACTAAAATGTACACGCAGAATGGTTGAGTTAATGTATTCTTGACAAAGCCAGTTGAACTGGATTTACATATTTTAGAATAGACCGTTGAACGAACTGACATTTTAAATTTTAGAATTCTGTAGATTATATGTATGCATTCGCTTATTATTTTTTTATTCACTTAACTACATATGACCTAAGTTAACCTATAAGTAAAAATTATGCTGACTAATATATATATATATATTAAAAAAAATTAATGTATATATTAAATGTGATACTCTTTCAATAATTCCAATATATGTTTTATAAGTTTTAAATTATATATATTAAATTAATTTGAATTAGTAATTTAAAAAAATTTCTAATTTTTTGAATCTTTTATCTATTTTATTGTTAAAGTATATATATTAATGACTTCTTTTTCATTAATTCTATATAAAAGAATTATTAAATGAATTTTAAAAATATTTTGTGATTTAATCATAAAATCCATACTATATTAAAAATATTAATTCTTTTTATAATTCTATTAATCTCTATAGATATTATCTGTGTATTTCTTGAAGATAGAAAAATTTATGGTTAGCAATTAAGCAATTATAATATAAATATTTATAAAATTGTCGAGTTTTTTCATAAAATATTATTAATAATAGAATAATTTCTATAGCTATAATTAATGGTTAACTTTCATGTGAATTTCTTTAAATAAATTACTTTAGATATTTATACACAATTGGAATTAAAAATTTAAATTTCACAAATTGATGAAGATATTGCATGTACAATGATACACAAAAATATTTGATATATTGTCTATAAAAAAATTTTATAAATATAACAAATTTATTTGCATTATATATACATTTTTTAAATATTATTAGTACATTACAGATACATTACAGATATATAATACAAACATTAAAGTTATAAATTGTAAAGATACAATTGAAACAAATTGTATAAAAGTATATAAAAGTTTATAAAAGTATTTGAACACGTAATTTTTATTTTTTTCTTTTTTTTTATGAAAAAACATTCAACTCTAAGTTATTAGAAAATAAAGAATTATTTTCTTTTAAACTATTTTTTTTCTTATTTATAAAGTAAAGTTATAATAATTCAAAAATTAATAAAAATTATTAATTATTTAAAATTTATCTTTAAAATTAATCATAATTTTGCAGTTTATGCTTGTAATAAACATTTTATAACGAAAATATATATTTTTCGATTTTTCAAATAATTATTAAATTTTTGATATCTTAACATTCATCATATTTTACATTCAAAAGTATTTTCTATATATAATAAATGTTCAAATATTTACTACATTTACTATCCGCTGTTAATTCCATTAAAACATGACTTAAACTCTTAAGACTGCATTCTCTTTACACTCGGATACGTGATGAACATCGAAAACTATCGGTAAATGGCAATGTTGTACCACCTACGTACACTTGGCTTCGTCATAATACTCTTTCCATTTTAAATGGATGGGCAATGGGAAATAATAAATAATACGCTTGCACGTATACATTCGATACGCGAACGTGAAGAAACGATTGCGACAAATCATTCGGTATTCCCGGAACGCGCGTTAAAGGCAGATTTAGATCGATGCTTGTTCAAAAAAATTGGCCACGTGGCCAGTGGCCTTGGAAGAAAAAAAAAAATTCGAAAAAAAAGAAAAAACGAATTATTTTTTCTAAACGAAATTCCTAAACGAAAGTAATATTTAAAAAAAACTAGCATGTTGAGCGAATAAAAAACAAAAACTAAAAAAAACATTTTCGTTACTTGTTTATACAAAAATCAAGAAGTCACTTGGGTGAATAAGAGTACATCCGCCGATTATAAACAATATTGTACACGTGGCCCGCCGAGACTATTAGGTTATGTTTCTCCGTGAACACAATTTAGAGAGGTTTTGCCTCCTCTTTACCTCTATTGCCTGTTGTCTAACCGCTCTCTCGACAATAAGCCGAGATTTTTAATAGCTAGAAAAAAAAAAAAAAAAGAAAATTACGTAATTACTAAGGAATGCGTTTAAAAAAAGAAAAAAAAAAAATTTGCGATAGAACACTATGTGGAAACGATAAATAATCATTGGAAGCTTTCTAGGAAGAAATATTTCGTAAAAATCTCCGTTGATAAAAATAATATATTGGGGAGTGTCAAAGTTTGATATGATTATATTACGTAAGTTATTTCGTACGCGTACGTGACAACATGACGTACATGACAGTCCATTATGATTTCTGTTGGCCCGAATCTTTGACTCTTTGACATACATCCGTGTATTTATTCACTGGAAACGAAGTCGAATTCGTGGTCATAATATAAACGTTTGCGCGGACGTGAAACTGACGATTGATTTACAACAGTTACTATCCTTATAAATAAAAAAAAAATTTTACAGCGAGATTCATTGAAGAAATGAAATATAAATTTTTAAATTATTTCAATTAATATCTCGGTTTGAATAAATTGTTATTAGCGATAAATCTTTTTTCATGATGGAATTTTTAAAAATTCGCGTTTTTGAAATCGTCAATAATCGTAATATTTGATGATAAATTTTTCATAAAATGACCGATTAGAAATATTTGCTTTCTGAATTCTACGTGATTTTAGCGAAAATATATAACTATTATTCTGAAATAAAAAAAAAAAACAATTGATTATACGTAGAGATATTTGTGTTCGAGACACGAAGCAACAAGTAACACGAGTTCGAGAAGGATAGATTTCGAGTTTTGACTCGTACATACAGTATACATATTGTATACCGTAAGCTATCCCGCAATGTGTACTTAAGTAGTCTGTACAATCGGTTAAAACCGGTGCGACGATTCTTGACAATTTGTCGGGTCAAGCACGAGCCAAGCAAACGTTCACGCGAAGGGAGTGATTATCGACAACAATTTATTTGATTCGAGTTTTATATGTTTGCGTAGTCTGTTGTAGTCACGAGTTGTTACGGTCTCGCTTTCAATGAGCTTAATCGAGCCGGTTAACACGCGACATTTCGTCCCAAGATGAATCATCGCGATTAACATTTGGAATTCGTTTAACAATTTCTAGGAGTGTTCTTGTGATGATTCTCTATATTATATAACATGTTCTTTCTTACATGTGTGTTTGAATACAATTAAATTGTAATTAAATCGTACACAATAATGCATATTAAATACTAGAGATAAGTAAGTACGTGCAACTCTTAACCGAGCCTCTCCGAACATTCGGGACGGTTCGGGAAAATTCGGGTAGGATCGGGCGAGATCTCGATACTCCTATATTGCACGGAATATGATTCTTCGGTTTGAAGTTTAAGTTAATAATTTAAAGTGGTACTTTTCGAATACTATTCGATTAATTTGAAAGCTTCAAGTTCGTTTAAGAATTAGATTAGAAAAACTTTTGTCAAAAATATTAGAATACAAAATACATAAGTTTTAATTTTTATTATATTTTTCGACGAATGGTATAAAAATTAATATGTTATCGATTTTTTTTCGTAGTAGGAACATTGATTCCAAAGGGATGAAAGTTTTATCGCGCGTGAATTTGATTTATCGTGTTATTATAGGAGGGGTTTTCTTGTGTTTAATGAGAGTGCTTATCAATTTGATAGCAAGGCGGATTTATTGAACCATAGATATTATGTAGTGCTATTATGATAATACATAAGGTTTGTATAATTTTCATAATAATAGAGGAAAAAGTTGTCACGCTCACTTGCCCGCGATAATCTTAGCTTCGATGTATTGATCGATCGATATTGATTCTTTCCAGCTTTTAATTATCGTTTTACCAATTGATTCACTACCGTGCAATAAAAGCGTATAAATTTGTGCCGCAATTATTTTCCATTACTAATTTATTGGCGATCAAAAAAAAAAAAATATTTCTATTTATTTATTTAAACAAAATTCGAGCAATAGTTTTGTTTATATAATTTTAAAACGTTTCTATTATATCGAATATCAGAATTTTTAAAATATTCGATATAAATATTGGAAGTATAAAAAATATTTTCACGATTTAACAAAATTACATACTTTCAATATTAATTAATATAAATAATTCAAATTTAGAAAATTTTGATGTCGTTATAAATATAATCTTAATTAAATATATATATAAATTTGTGTCAACAAATTTTTTTTAAAATTTTAATTCAACATTTCTATTGATTATATATGCGTAGAATATAAATTAGATACGAATGCTTATCACGCAAGATGTATTAATAAAGCTTAATAACGTGTCTTCCTGCATCTGTACGCATAAATTTCGCTTGCAAATTTAAATATGGTTTTCTCATTGAATTATCTAAGCATACATTATCGCGAGAAAAATATACTTGTTGTTCTTCCGTCAAAAATTATGAAATATTAGATTTCATTATGCCATTTCAAACGATTGCAATTTTTTTAGGTCAATGAAGGCATTTATTAAACTCGGGCTATTAACTATTTTTGAAATAATGGAACGTAAAACGTAAAAGTTTTCGAGTTAACTTTTCATTGACAACACAATTGTTTAAAATTATTTTTCACTTTTTTTTTATCTTTGTAGATTGTTGGTGCGTAAAAAATAATTATTAAATAAAAAATAAATTATAACAAATAACAATTTATTAAAATAACGATTAATCGTTGATATAAATAAATAAATAATTAAACAATATTTTGTTATATCTTCGTGTCTTTTTATGGAATATGGAATTTTAAATTGATAACAATATCAAAAAAAATATCAAAAATTAAAAAATTTTTATTCTATATTATAAGAATATTTAATGTAAATTGTATTAAAAAATATTTAAGAATTTTTCATATAATTAAATATCATAAAAATAATTATTACCATTTTGAAAAAAAAAATTTTTTTGATTCAGAAAATTTCTTAGATTAGTAAAAAATATAATAATTTGATCTTTCGAAGTGTTTTGTTTCAAACGCAAATTTTAGGTTAGAACGGTTCGTAGAAATTAAATGTGGAATAGGAAAAAAGTAGCGAACATAATAGAATTATATCTCAATTTTTTTTCCACATTTAAAATATCAAATATCTTCTAATTATATTATAATATATTTTTTCTAAAATGTCAAACTATAACTGTAGAATTTATTATATACACCATGTTATGCGTGCTATGAAAAATTAAAAAAAAATTATAAATTTATATGTGCAATCGATCCCGATGTTTAGTTTGGAAAACCGTTAAAAGTCTAGATTGAGAAGATTTAGTGGTTTTGTGTTTATCGATATTTCTTTAGTTCTCTCATAATTCTTGTATATCTCCATTCTACCAGTTCACCGTTTATCCTGCGAGAATCTTGGTTAAAACTTGGCAAGAAATGTTCAAGGTTAGGTTACATTGTTGCCAAAAAATAAAAGGTAGAATGTATTTAGACGCATAATTTTATGAAACTATTATATTTCGAAACATATTCCAAAGAATATTTGGATTATATTTTGTTGCGCTCGAACCATTTTATATTTTACTTTATTTATTAAAATTACGGAAAACATGGAAGAAGATTGTTTCACAAAACTAACGGATCAATATTATTTACATAATTCTTTTCGTTTCTAAATTCTATGCAGGAAACACTCTCGGGAATATGAATAACAGAACGTTGCGAAATATTATGTACGTAGACGAGAAAGGAACGAATCTATTTATCACGCTCGCATCGGAATATGCTTAGAGTCCGTTAAAATTGCACGTCCCTTTCAATGACCTTTCATTCGCCATTTTCCTAAGCGCGAGGAGTCGAGTTTCGCTATAGCGTCGTAAAGACGTAAACTTATGGAAAACAATTTTATACGTATCCAAACGTAACTTTTGCGATAATATTTTTCTTACCATTATTATTATTACCGAGTAACTAAAAATAATAAACCTCCGTGATCATTGCGACATTGATTGATTCCTTTCCTGCGCGAAACTCAAATGCGATTAAAATTAATACCCTAATATAAACAATCTTACGTATTCTATCCTGTAAGCCTCTTTTCTTTCCCGATATTGACAAGTTCCTTTGCACAATCTTTAAACAACAACCTGAACATTTCAAACATGTAATGATTGTACAATATCAATTAATCTTCCAACAATCGAATGTGTATAGTAATTTCGTTTGCTAAATTATTGATCATTGTACTCGAAAAATGATACTTAATATATTTTTATTTTTTATTCGAATTTTCGTAACAGGTAATTTTTTTTAAATTATATTTCGAATATAATATTACATCAGGTTCGATTACGGTCGAATTTCTTCTTAAACGGGTGGTGATAAACGTATTAAGAACCACTGGCGAGAGGTGAGCGCCACTGCATGGCTGGTGCACATAAGCACAAAGCTGTAGAACGATATTCGATCGTTGCACGAGCCGGTGGTAATCGGCAGACTGGTCACAGGTAGTCGATTCACCGATCAAGTAGAATGGGCCGAGTGTCTGGCGGAGTACTATTGGGGGAAGGGGAAAACAGTGGTGTTCTGTGCCCGCGATTCAGCCGTTTACGTTTCGCCGTGGTTGTCGTCGATGTTCTCCTCGTCGTGTCATTCGTGTCAGTCGGTCGTGTAGTCGTCAAGTTGATTTGCGAACAAGTCCGCGCATTCGAGCCCGATGGATCGCTTCCATACCGGCGCTCCTACTGCGCAAGCGTAGACATCGAACTATCGAGAAAAAGAGAAGAGAAACGCAACCCAAAGCGCCGTGTATCCCCAGGTATGTGGCTAAGGGATTCTAGCCTCGAGCTATACCGGGAATCTAGCTACAATTTCGCTCGACTTATCTCGTTCCTTATCTTTCGATCACACGAATTTGAACGTTTGTTTAAAATGTTTCTACGAAGATTATTTCTAAGGAGAGAAAGGATTCGGATTAAAAATTAAGATTAAGGATAGACTTAGTATTTGAGTAACCTTGAATTTAAGAGGAATTCTTAAAATTTGTTACTTATCGATCCGTGTGATTACTTTATTAACTTGTGAAAATAAAAAATAATGATAAAAAGGGAGGAAGTTGTAATATTGATAAGTTGTAAAGATACGAATACAATAGGGGTTATGTGTCGGAATATTAATAAGAGTTTCTGCACGTGATAAGTAAAACAAGAAGCAAATGGAACGTTTGAATAAAAACGTGTTGTAAAAGAAGCGCGTGATACAACATGAAATTAAATAATTCAATTAATTAAATTAATAATTCTGTATATACCTATATATTCCACGAATTTCGAATTTATTTTGCGCAATTAATCCATCCGAATGGACTTGTATTAAAAAAAATCAAAATAACGTACAGGATAAACTGTTTGTTTTGAAAACAAACAAATCGTAAAGTTTTCAATTGAAACGAGACGGAAACGAAACATCACGAAGAAAATTATTTTCGACAATTTAAATTAATTCCATTAAAACCATGGAAAAAATAGTTTTTTACATATCGAATATTTGAGATCATCCTTTTGAATTCAAACTCGATATTGAAAAGAGTAGAAATGTAAAAGCGAGGTGAATGTTACGCGAGATTAACGCGTTATTCGACCGTTACCGATGCAGCGTGTTTGCAATTCGAATTTTCGATCGATAAAAGGTATTATTACAGGCATGGAAGGTGATTCTTATTACTTTTCGCAATATTCCATTTGTTCGCAACGTTTTATTTTATTGCCACACGGGCATCGATAATACGAACAATATTAATAATTTGTAATTACGTTTTTTATACGATTATGTTTACGATCGAAATTACAGGGAATTTGAACTCGTTCGACGAAAAGTAGAAATCGAAATTTTTCTCGATATACACATAAATTTAATTCTTTATATTTCTTATTCCTTCGATTCCAATTTTTGTAAACACCAGACGAATTCGGATGATCGATGAAAAATTCAATTTACATAAAATAAAAAAAAAAGTTCGATGCTTCTCCCCAGACGAAACAGATCCGTGTGATCTAATCGCGGGGCGAAAGATAAGAAAGGGTCAATAAACTAGATAACCGTGCAATTACAATCACGCACACATTTTTAGGAAGCAGGGTCCACAAGAGCAAATTTGCTCGCGTCACGTTAGCCCTAACTTACCGATCGATATCAGTCCGGTATGCCGGTATGAAAGGAGCTTTCCATGTTGCGAAACGCGCTTATTGGTTTGGAGCGAATCTCGAGCGATTTATTTATTAAACTGGCTGAGGTCGGCGGACTTTTCAGCCAACTGTGTTCGTCGTTCGTTGAAAAATGCGAATAAATCTCGCACTTATTGCGCAATCATTGGGATCTGATCGGCGCGAAGCGATTTCCAATAATGTTCTTTATTAATAATGAAGATTTATCGCTCTGAAATCTATTGTCTAACGAACGATTTTGTGAGTAAAATTGAAATAACTCATACGAGTGTCTGTTAGTTAGATTCTATTGAAAAAAAATGGAAGTGGAAATAGAAGATTATTGTTGTCAATAATGATAGTTGTTTATTAAGATTTATTGGAACGATATTATTCTTTTGCTCGTCGTTTGTGTAAACAAAATTTCGGTGGACGAAACAATTTGTAAATATTGTGGTTGGAAAAAAAAATGGAAGTAGGAATGAAAAAAGAGAAAAAGCTTGCAGTCGTTTGGCTTAAGTACTTAAATCGGTTACGTCAGGTGGGTCGATGATTGAAAGCAAGCTTCTACCGAGTTAAAAATTACGCGCATGATGGATGTTTCGTCGGAACGCTCGTCGCGCATGCGCTCTTTCAACATTGCGTTCTTTTCATAGAAATATTTACGGATTACGTTAAGCCAGAAATTGTATTTTGTTTTATATATCTTTTCATTGTATTTGTATTTTAATTTAATTACCTTTACTCGTCGGAAACAGAAGAAACATGAAAACATTTATTCATATTTCATAGTTCAAAAATTTAATCGTAAACCCCTTCAAGGAAGAACCTCCTGACATTTTATGAACGTTACGTTCAACGTTCCAAGTTAGATGACACTCTCATGTAGAATGTCATGCGACTGATCAGCTGATCAATTAAAAAGGTAAATAATCAGTGATCCGTGAAACTGGGGGCAACATTGTATCTTAAATAGACAGTGTAGTTAGCAGTGTAGAGTGGACCAGTATCGGTGCATCACTTCGATGAAGCTAGTCGCGATGTTGAAAATGTTCTTTTTAAATTTCGAACGTAAATAAAAAACTTTTTAAATCAAAATAATATATATATATTATTTTTAAATATTAATAAAAAAAAAAGCATAGGGAAGTTATTCCAAGATGAAGAGAATACAAACGCGTGAATGATCTAGCAGCGACAGGTGGGAATAAAGGTGTTTGCACAATATTGGATCGATGTTAGCCTTAGCATTGTCGACGCCCTTAGCATTGTTTGGTTCGCAGACGTCAACGTGCACACAATCAATGATTAGCCCTGACCTAGCCTTTCCTTAACGTATTTATTATATCACCGTTGCTTTCTTTTTCCTTTTGTGTAGTTTCTTTCCTTTTTTTCTTGATATTTCTTTCTCGGAAGAGAAAGAAAAATTATTACAAGTATTTAATTTTGCCCGAGTCTCGAAAATCAAACTTCGGAATGGATCGGTAAAATTCGGCTATGATCGGCGGCACAAGACATTTCGCCCGATCTTGGCCGAACTTTTTCGACTTATCCCGAACTTCTTAATCTCGCGTACCCGCATGTCTAGAAATTATAAAAGTATAGAAATTGTACATAAATCAGTTGATAAATCGATCAAATTAGTCGAATTTTTTCATTTCCATCAAATAACAATTTTTTTTCGCGATGCAAATGACTCGCCCGGAAATGGAATGGAAAGTTAATCGTGAGAACGCAAATGGGTGAATGCAAAGTTTTTCTTCGATAACTAACACTCTGCGACAGGCATTGTGAGAATTGGAATGCGCGACATTTGACGAGAAAGTTGTACATCTATATATACATATATACATGTAATAATGTATAAAAAACTTTAGATCTATATATATATATAATTATACAACTAAAAAAAGAAATTGAAGGTTACTTGAACGATAAAAAAAAAAGAAAAGATACGAATGTCAAGTTCTAGAAATGAAAATTTTATTGTAGAATAATTCGATTCTCTGGCCGGTTGTGTATGTCGCGCGACCTGGAAATGTATATATATAGAGAGAGAGGGAATTGTTGAGACTAAAATACAAGCGCGATACCGAACGTTGCTTCGCCTCGCGTCGCTATGATCCCTTCGAAGCGCCAGCACATGTGCATACACGCTATACACGAAGCTGCTACGACGTCGCCAAGGACGTATATATATCGAAGACACAAAAGCGTCTATCATTTGCATAGGGCGCACACGCCGTCTGGAGTGATCTAATTTTCAGAAATATCACATTGTTCGTATTATTATTATTATTATTATTATTATTACGAAAGAAGATGTTTGTCCTTGATATAAATAGTATTTATATTTGATGACATACTTGGTTTATTATTTATGTTGTAAATTAAGTTGGCTGAAATTTATGTTAACCTATTATTAAACATAAACTCATAAATCTTTTCCAAGGTCAAAAGTTTATCGTTGTACAAATATTCGCGATTGATAATATTTATATATATGTATGCGTATATATAAATCATCAAAATTAATTAAATCTTAAAAAACTTTATAGAGAATTGAAAATAAAATTTTTATCAGAATAAATGAGAATCATCAGGTAATTTAATGTCTTGTTAATTGATAGATTAATTAGATTATAAATAAATAAGCATTATTTTTTTTTTAACCTTTTTTTAAAAGGTAAAAAAAAAATTAGGTTAGGTTAGATTTTAATAATTTTTTTTTTTTATTAATTTATTTATAGACTCAAAATTCTTATATTTCATCTCTTCTTATGGAATAATGTTCAAAAAAAAATGTGCTGTCTCAAATTTTACTTTCATCAATATAAAGTGAAGAATTTTATATTATAATTTTATTTGCTTCAAATTTTAAATTATTTAAAAAATTTCTTCTCTATTCCAATTATAAAATAATAATAGAACTTTTTTCGTTATTTATAATTTCTATAAGAAATACTCTGTTCTAGTTTCTATAATCGTTTTGATCGGTAAGACGTGCTGTTTCGGTCTGATCAGAGAACATTTTTAGACGAATAAACACGCAATAAACGATCGTTGCATTTTGTTCGCAACGCTATGCAATGTCTCTGCATTTTAACGAATTATCCTGACGCGCGATTAACAATTAATTTCAACGTTAATTATTCTAATTTTTTTTTTTTTAGAAAATTTATCGTTATTGTTACACGAGAGGCATTAAAATTAATGATAAAATTAATACTTCACCTTTATGCAAGCCAAAATTTTGCAAGTAAATTTTCGTTTAATAACGAGGAAATGTGAGTTATTGGAATAAATTTTTTTATAACGAAAGTTTTTAAAAAAATCAATAATAGATAAGAAATGTTGAAAGATGATAAAAAAGAAAAAAAAAAGTTTCGTTAATTAAGAAACGAAATTTCAATTAATTTTAATATCAAATTTAGAGAAATATACAAGCTTTTTTCTTAAATTTCTTAATTAACAAAAATTGTTCACGCTTCTATCCTAAAAAAAAAAAAAAAGAAATTTCGACATTCTATCTTTTAATAGCCATTTCATTTTAAAAGTCTTCGCCATTAAAAAGTTTATTGTAATATTGAATTTTATCATACTTTCATCGAATAAAAATTTAATTAACAATTTTATTTCAGATTAAACGGAGGTGAAATGTTAATTTTACCATTCGTCGATTTAATACTTTGACATCGACAAAATATTTAGAAAATATTGTCCAAGGAAAAGGAAAAAGAATTTAGAAAACACGCGTAAATATTGACGGGATTAAATTACTTACTTTTTTTTCTATTTTTCCTCCGAGCATTTTTCTTGAAAAACGATTTTTTTTTCACCGTTAAAAAATAATAATAAAAAAAAATAAAAAATAAAAAATATTGCCTTAAACAACGTGGATAGTTTTCGAAATTAATTGATGCGGACGCGCCCGCTCTCGATCATGTGATGACACTGTTCTCATGTGACGGAGGATTAAATAGCGGTCGGTGACGAGTCACGAGTCAAAAACCATGCGGCCGCGACAATTGAAAGGGTGGAAAGCACGAAAGAATGGAGAAGCAGCGCCACGTGACGGAATTTCTCGTCGCGGCTAATATACGCGTTCATTCGGTTTAATAACGGCGTTGATCACGCCCATACAGCTTCGTTAATTGAGCCAATTAAGATCCGTGTTATGCTGTTAATTCATCCGAACCAATTCTTTGCTGCGATGAAAATTTCATCGCTTGATTACCCCTTCTATTTGTTCAATCCATGCTTCGTGGAAATTTGCACGGATTTTCTAAAGATTATTAATTAATCAAGTGTTTTTTTTTTTAAATAAATAATAAATTTTTATAAGATGATTTCGATTTCGTGTTTTTCAAAAATATTCTTTTCGGATATAATTTGCTTTTTGTGTATGTTTGAAAATAAATAGAGCGCCCTCTATGTATTGGATAAAAAAAAAATTTTTAAATCAGTACGATTTTTTATTCTCGTGCGAGAATGGCTGTTGAATTAATTAAGCGAGAGAATCACCGTCTCTGTGCTAGTCCTACAGAATATGTAAGTGTAGTTGTGTTGAAATAAAAAATATCGATCGAAGAAACGATAGCAGCAACCTCTCTAAGAAGCAGTCTTTCTCGCTTGCGAGTCCGTAGAGAATAAGAACTTAAAAAGAATTACGTAGATTTCTCAATGATTTTAAGGATCAAAACAATAGATGTGACATTCAAATTGTCCTACGTTGTTTATTATAGAATATAAAGATATTTCTTATTTAGGTTGAGTTAATAGGAAAGCCTAATAGAGTCGAAATTAAAATGAAATTCTCGTAAATTAGAGGTTCATAATTAACTTTTACGAAAAGGTTCAAAGCTTGATTTTTCACGGTAATTCGAGAACGCGTATTCTCGCGGAGAGCAGGTGCCGGTTTTTTCTAGGAAAACATTGGAGCTTAAAACATCGAGCTCCTTGACGGAGAAAGACAACAAATACAGCGGGAACGAGCGAGAGAGATAACATATCAATAATAACCGAGACGAGGCAATTATATTATATTATTGTATTTAATTATTATATTTCTGTAATTTTCATCTTATTTTCTTAAAAATAATACAATATATAGATTCGTGAAATTTCTTTCGATAAAATTGATGAAATATTTGCATCTATTATTATTAAAAAAAATTCATCATATCATGATACGTATTTGTTTTTAACGGAAGAATCTTTCAAAAAGTAGAAATTTACAGTTTTGCTTATTCAATTTATTATGGCTTTTTACTTATTTTTATTATAATATTCATTGTTTTTGTTAGATTAGATTTAGATTTAGATTACGTCGATTACGGTTTCTCGAGATGCTATTGAACGCATGGCGAGACAGTGAGATCATGGTGGATAATTGTAATTGTATTTAGGCATTACGATCCTTAAGCGGTTATTATTGTATATTGCACGGATAAATCCTCGAAACAAAACGATTCGAGCCAGTCGGAGAGAAAGGAGCACGTCGGTTTCTCCTCTAGCGTGTCTTTTGTGGCACAAGGTTATGCAATCAGGGAGACTCGAGGTTTTCGACCTGATTTTATAAATCTTCAATATCTGTGTCTCGTGCAAACATACGTATATCCTTTCTTTCGCTACACACGTGCTACGCCGCTTCGGGCGACATTTTCATTCTCTCTCTCTCTCGCTCTCGCTCTTTCTCTCTCTTCCCTCCTTTATGGTTCGTGTTTCCCATCCTTTTTTTTTCTCGCGACGAAGAAACGGGTTTGTCCATATTCGTCTGAGTCACGTAAAAAATTTTCCATAAACATAAGAGCAGAAATCTTCTGTGCCGAAATTTTAATTTTAAAAGTTTAAACGCAATTATTTTTATGAACGGAAAATATTTATTATATAAAAATATTTATATCGAAGGTAGAGAAATTATTATATACACGAGGAGAGAATTTTTAATTACTTACCGACAGCTGATATTACGTGTATATAAATATTATTTTGAGTTAAATTTACAATTTAAATTTACAAAAAGATGACTTTTAATTTTTTTTTTTTTTTAATAAGTCTTTTGGTAATTTCTTTCTTCTTTTTTTTAAATCAATCAAATTTTTCTGATAAAAATTAATAAATTGACGATTTTGACGTAATGAAGTCATCCTTGTTTTTTTTCACGTTTTTCAATATTTGAAAATGTGTATTTGTCAAGTGAATATTAAACTATTTGAATAAATGATGATCAAACAGAGTCGCGTTAGCAGAGTAAGTTAACTAAACAAGTCATTATTTATTTGTCTCTTTTGCAAATTTTGGTGTCTGCAAGACTTATCACATTCCTGAATTATATCATACATGCAAATCAGCTCGCGCTGATAACGATCTGCATTGATAATCTGATCAAACTGAAGCAATTTATAACATATTCTTTTCATGCCTCGTCAAATATTTAAATCAGAACTTTGGTTGATTTAACGAATTAATTCGTACATCTAATATTTGCATTATTTCTAGAAATATGTAAATTTTTAGATTTTTTACAATCTTTTTAAAATCTAAGATTCTTTCGTCTTTTTCTAAAATAGCTTCCTCAAAATTAGATTTATAATTGTACAAACTATAAAATTGAGTTAAAATATTATCAAAGTTGGTTAAATAAATTCGTATTCTTTTAAATCGTTAAAATTTATTTTTTTATTTAGACTTTGAGAATTTTTAATCCCAAAAATAGCGAAAAATTTAATTCGAGTTTTCGAAGTTTCATCGGAATTTTTGAAAATAGAAACCAAAGTTTCAAATTTCCGAAAAAATTATATAAAAATTGAGTTCCAAAGTTTCGAGTCATAAAAATAGCAAAAAAAAAAAAAAAAAGTTCAAAGTTTCGAATCGAATCTGTGACGATTCAAAACTAAGGAAAAAGTCTTGCTTACTATGTAACAAATATGTAACAACGCGTGTCGAGATATTTGTCTTGCTCTGTTTGGAGAGCAAACTACCAGATCAAGTGAATCAATAGCGCAACGGTGAATCGTGTGGGTGAGGTTAAACTTGAATTCTCCGACACGATGAATCACATACGTAGTATTTGCCGAAATTATTTGTTCCTCGTGATAATGAAAAGATTGCGCGTCTCACAATTAGAACAATGCAATTAGAATTAATTTTGTATTGAAAATAAATCTAAAAAATGTAACTATGACGAGTGTTGTCGAGAAAAGAATTATTATACAGCGAAGCGTTAATATACGTGGATCTACCTTTCGGAGGATTCGATCGATTCTAAACGTCAAAACAAACACGAAGAACGATGTACAAAAATCTGTCTGCTTGTTTGTCAAATTAACAACTCTTATTTATAAAATAACTCTGTTTTATGTCAATGGATAAAAATAACGAGTTTTTTTTTTTATTTATTTATTTATTCTATATATGTTAACATATGTTATTTAATAATATAAACTCTATATAATAATAATATAAAATATTATAATATAAAATATTAAATATAAAATATAAAATATTATATCTATATAATAATATATAAACTCTAATAATAATAATTTTGAATGAAAAGAAATAGAAATTTCAATCGATATTTTTTAACAATATTATCGATATTTATCGTTAACGAATAATTAAGCTGTGAATACGTTAACGCCCTCTACGATATTTTTATATACTGCTGTATGGCATAAAATATCGTTCTAAAAGAAACTTTAATTATATCTGAAAAGGAAAAAGAATTAGAAGCAAACGTAGGTTTAATTTGGAAAAAGAAAAATAATCGAAAGAATAACGTACTTAAATGATTCAATATACGAATGAATATGACCCAGTAATGTTCGATGAATAAGTAAATCCGTATTATATACTGGTAGACATGTTTCGTGCACCTTCCTCGTTTTACGGTCTAGCACGGTTTAAAATATTCAAATAACGTGAAATTAATAATACGAAAATTACGTACAATCGGAATGAAAAATATTTCTGTAAGAAAATTTCTAAAATTGGATTTAAAATTTTTTTTGAAAAATTGCGTTATTTTTATCGTTAAATATTATTATCAGAAATGATTTGAATAAGAAAATTGGAATTCAAATTATTTTCGTCACAACTCGATCGATAATTCTAACCTTAACCTTTCTCTCTGCTGTACCATTAGGTTTTTCGAATTTTAGTTTCAACGATGAAAAACTTTTCCGTTTGTGAAAAGTTGAGAACCATTATATCAGCCAATTGAAAAATATATTATTGGATTATGCATTAATTCATAAATACATTGCATTATGCAGAATTAATTCAACTGTCGAGAACTGATTAAAATATCGAATCGAAGTTCAAGGAATGAATATCGTTAAAACGTGTATTACATAAGAATTGCAGAAGGTCAGAGAAAGTCTGGTTTGTCCTTTATATATTGGCAACAGTGGTGGAAGGGAAGATAAACAACGTTATTACATGGTGTTCGATGTATTTCGAAGACAAGTAAATGAGGTTTAAGACAAGCTTCCTTTCTTTAATATTTCCTGCACGATACACCTCCTCGTAATTTATCATTGACTTCGATTTCGTTTGCATATCGAGCTTTCCGTGCGAATTACACTTCTCTTTAAAATGGAAGAACATATCTTACTTGTCTGTTTAACACATTGATGATGGACACCGATTGGAAAAAATAAGAGACTGACCGAAGTGAATATACGAAAGCGGAATCACGATTCTGAATTTCATAAGAATTGCCGTTTCTTATATAAGATTTTCATTAATAAATAAGCAATAAAAAATTTTTATCCTTTCATTAGTATTATTTTACGAAGTAGTGTCACAATTCAATTAACAATCGAGCATTGTGGTGTTCCATTATATAATTAATTGATTATTAGATATCCCTAGAGATGTCCCCCTGCTAACATGTAGAATGAATTTTTTCTCTCTCTTTTTTTTTTTTTTTTCATTTATCTCGAGAGGATTGTATTTATATTTCAAAATGAATTAAAAGATAATTTTTTTTTTTTTTTTTTTGTTTATGAAGAACATTAGAGGCAATAGAATGAAAAACGTGCGTGGTGACCTTGGAGTGCATGCACAGTTTCGATATAACGTCGTTAATAATAGAATTAAAAAAACGATAACATAACGCGTCGAGAAGTTGGAAACGACCTCACTCGAGTGAAAATCGCGTATTATCATTAGAACAATACACTAGGAAGATAAGAAAAGGAAAAATGGAATTGCTCGTAATACTGCAACAGATGGTTTGACAAAAGATGTGTGCACAAATAGAGTCGTTTCACGCCTTTGAAATTATCTTTTTTTTTCAAATATTATTAAGTTATCTTCCGCGAATAAAATGTCAAATAATTTTAGATCATTAATAAATGATGTTATTAATCTTTTGATCATTCGAACGAATTAATTCGAATGAAACATTATTTAAAATCTATTGTTAATTAATTATACGAAATAAAACGCGTGTTGATTTTTACGCCTTGCAAAATTCGTAACACGAATATATTAAATAGAGGAATCTTTAGTTTACACTGTGGAAGATTCGGGAAGATTGGCCTGAACTCGCGGCTCACATTTTTTGTCGAATGTAGAAAAGGACAGCGAGCGAGAAAAGAAAGAGAAACCTGAACCGCTGGGAAAAAAACGTAAACAAACCGATGCAACGGTCAAATTTTTTTATTATTATATTATCTAAATAAAAATTTCGCCAACTTATTTTGTGAAATTTCTCCGATTAAAATAAAACCAAACATGATGTAATTTAAATTATTTAACGAATATATAAATGTAAATGTATTTCAGTTAATAATTTTTCTTTTTACTTTAATTGAATATAATTAAATACAATTCAAATTATATAGTATATCGTCCCGTTTTAATTACAAAAATTTCACAAAATAAAAGTTTCATCGAACAAAAATATTTTTTCCTATTTCATTTAATATTATCTCATATTTGACCTCGGATCGGATTACATTGCTTACACGTCCAGTTTAAAGAAGAATCTTTCACCGTTCCATCGTACCTTCGTTTTGCAATTATAAAATATTTACCGTAAATAATCCACTACTGGAACTACGAGGAGTATTCCTTTTTTTTTTTTGCTCGAATTTTTCTTATCTCGGTGGGGAAGAGTCATTCTCTCTAACGTGTAATAACACTTTCGGGTTAGGCGTCGTGAATGAAACTCGTTTTTCAAGCTTTCCTTCGCCGTTCCTTCAACCGTCGAGAGGCGAGAAGGCCGACGCCTCTGTCTCTTCGCTTCCCGAACGATTAGCCATTTCTCTTCTCTCGGAGACGTTTCAAGCGCGGCGAAAAGAGAAAAAAATGCTCGTTCCTGTTCGAGGAAACCGGTGGAGGCCGGTGATTCAGTGATTTTATTGCTTGTCGATGGATTTATCTTGCCCCCGAATGATGGACAGCGCGGATTAGGAATCGGGCGGGGAAGAAGCTCGGTTCGTTAAAAGAACGAGTACGTCGTAAATCGCGCGGCGTCGTCGATCGATCAAACGGCGCAACGAAGTGTTGTATCGAGCGCATTTTTTCCACGTTACGCCGCGTACAGGAATCTTATGATAGGGGAAAGCGATTGAAATTCGTGGAAATATTCTGATTCGTTGATAAAATATTTTATCGAAACGAAATGTAACAAGATACGATTAAACCCTTATCTCGAATTGATATTTTGCGAAACTGGGAAAATTAGTCATCGAGCAATTTTTTTATTGTATACATATAGATTTATTCTATTCCCATTTGATAACTTATCTCTAGATTATTTTTAAATTATTTTTACATGAAATTAAAAAATAATTAGCATAATTAATTTTAATTGTTAAAAATCTTCCAATTGTTAAAATATAAATAAGAATTTATAATATTATTAATATTTCTCGATTAAATTGTAAGTTGACATCGAGAAAATCTGGTGTAATAAAAAAGGAGATTAAGGATTTTTTAAGGAAGTTTCGAGTCATCTTTGACCCGATCATGCTTCGTTAAAGAAGAATTAGCATAAAAAGAAAAAGTTCGATCGTGATTTCGATTACGATTAATTTATTATTAATTTTAATTTTGTTTATTATTCGTTAGATTTATTATTGGAGGATATCGTTCTTAACGGAAAAATATGCCGAGAATACGGTTTCAAGGCGCGACTAAATATCGTGGGCCAGGTATCGTGGCGTGGATAATCGAATATGCGACGGAAAAACGATAGGTATTTTGTTACGTAACGTCCATTGGATTCCATCGTGTAATTAGAGACAAGCGAACACTGATCCTTGTATTTCAATTCTTCATCCTTAAATTATCGAACGAACAACATTCTTCGATGCGATTGAACTTCTCTCTCTTTTTCTTCTTTTTTTTTATTTTATTACACCACCGCGAAGCATTTAAAACATTTCTTAACGCGAATTTATATGGATTAATTTTTCATTTAATTGCATAAAAATATCAAGTAACGATATTAAGTTACATTTACAAACTCTCATATTTGCACAAAGGATGTTTATCGTAATTTTTTTATATTTTTTATATTATTTATATATATAGAATTATTTTATTTTCTTAATCTATTCTTCTAAGCTTCTCGAGAGAGCAAAGAGTTTATTTTAGGAATATTTTTATCGTTCAGACATGGTGCGATTTTCGCATATTTCGTCAAATAAAAAAAAAAATATAATTAAGAATCATTCTCATATGGGTGAGAAATTGAAAAATGCGACATTAAAATGGCGTTAAGAAATTGAACGCAAATTCGTTGGAAACAAACATACGCTGCGACAAATGTTTGTAGATAGTGTGTACAATTATAATATACACATATAGAGTATGTACGTACATCTATAAAAAAAGGAGACGAGGCGATCTGATTGCCAGTGTTATCGCATTTTTAGTTCGCTCGTTCCTTAACCAAAGTATAAGGAGCAGTATGAGTGAAATACAACGTTGAACATTGACGGCCAATTGTTCCTTCGCTTAGTGTGAAAAAAACATCGAGGCTCGTTAGAGACCGAGGCAATTTGAGGAAATGATGGAGATAACTCTGCCGTCGAGCGTATATTACACGTACGTACGTATTCTCTGTCCTCACCGAGCATAAAATATATCTAACCTTTTTTCAAGATACCTTGAAATATTTGAACCTTTACGTGTTTTCTTTCGTTTGAAATTAGAAAGTACGTATAAAATACTTTGTACAGAAATTTAAAATTAATCCAATTGTTCGAGAAGAAACTTGTTTATAATAACTTGAAATTTCTCGAATATGTCCGAATGTTAGGACACTTTAATCGAAGAGGGCAGTACCGTACATGATGCGTACTACACGTTTCGTTCGTTAGCGATAAAAAATTTTTCTTCGTTAACTTTAATATTTGTTGTTGTTGTTTTTTTTTTTTTTTTTTTTTTTTTAAGAGAAGCGATAACTTATTGACAGATTTACGCATAAAAATTATCCGATTTCTTCCGGGCAATATTCCAACGATTCGTCACATGAACGATCGGGAAATGAAACGTATATCGTTTTATTTCGTTGTTTATTCGTCGCAAACGTTACGCCACATCGTCCGGACGTTATTTATCAAGTAATACTATTAGAATCGGTCTCTTTGGATGGATGTTGCGTTGTTAATAGTAGCGGTGGAGTAGTCTCGAACGAAGTCAGTCGGTCGGTCACAGTTGTCGAGTCACCTCTCCTTCCCTGATAGTGGTTCAGTTGTCGAGTGATCTCCACGATCCTTAGTCCGCGAACAAGTGTTCTCAAGCTCGCTCGTGATTCTCTGATCGCTATCCTCATTGCGCTATCCTTCATTGCCGACCACGTCGCCCTCGTGGCGCTAGGGCGTATTGTTTCGTTTCAAGGTGTGTATCCCTCGTGTGCTCTTTCAAACTCGCTTTTTTTTTTTCTTTTAAAATTTTCTTTCGCTGGAAATTTCGTCCGTCTTCCTATTTTCTTATTGCTATTTTTCGTGATTCGAAACTTTCCAAACAGTTTGCATGATAAATTATGTTTTGTATTTCAATTCAATTTGATTAATTATTTATTATTAAAATAAATAATTTCATTTTTTATGAATTAGAATAATAATGTTATTATTCTAGAGAATAAAATTTGTCGAAATATTTTAATTTTTATTATGTGATATAAATTTTTTTTTAGAAAAAGAAAAATCATTTCTACACTTTAGATTTGAATTTAAAGTGGAATAATTTGCTGCTTTCATGTGTATTCTAATTTTCCAGGAAAAATTAATTCCATTGCCTTCTGAAATCCAATTTAAACATTTTCATTTGTTCTTTGCAATATCAGTTGCCCCATCTATTCTTAATCGATTTCCATCTTCTTTTTCATCAGATAAAGCATCAATTAGTCTGCAATTTACCCATTCCAATGAAACTTGTTCCTATTTCTTTCCTTCTTATTTCCTTAATTGTCCTGTTATTTTGCGTGTTTCCATTTCTATCGCTATTTAAGTAATCCCTTTATCGATATTCTTTAATTGCGGTTGAAAAAAACTTGAATTATTAATTTTATTATTTATGCACACACATTTAAAGAAAAAATAAAATTATAAAATAATAAAATATAATTAATTAGCGAAATTTTCTTTAAATAAATTAATTGATTTAAATATTTCAAAAAAAATTTATTATTAATTTTTACTTGATATTGCATTGATAAAATTAAAAAAAATTAAAATAAGAAGTAATTAAAAAATTTATTACTTTATTCACATGATTATGAAAATATGAAATATTGTATGTGACATTTCTTATTTTTTTTTTTTTATTTCATTCTTTATTTATTCCAAAAATTGTTATTTGAAATACTATTATATAAAATATTTGTACGAGTTGATATCTAAAAAAATTAACAATCACTTCATCAAAATAAAAATAGAAATAGTGTGAAATATTATTAAATTGGAATGGAATTCAAAACAAGCAATTTCAATTAAATTTATAAATAAAAATATAATACTATTAACTTTCGCACTTTCCGTTCTCTTAACTGTTGCAGAAATTATCCCTACTAATTTCTAAAACTGGAATTCGAGTTTTTAAAGTACGTATTATTATTAAATACTTAAAACAAAAGTTAAATACTTAACCAAACACTACTTATATTTATTCCTTTCATTTATCTTATATTTTAAAAATCTATTATATAATTATTAAAAATCTTAATTATTTTTTTATTCATTTTATTCATCCATATTCAATCGATTAATTTTGAGTAATCGAAAAATAATAAATTTTTGTCAAATCAATAATCGAAATTGAGAAATAAATAAAACGTGTCTTCTCGCACAGCTAGCAGAACGGAGCTGCCATCTCAGCGACTCCTCCACATGTGGACATCGCCGTCCCGACTCAGGATCGGCCGAGCACCCAGGAAAAAGACGACACCTTAAGGTGATAGCTGCTGCAGCAGCTACCGCGACCGGTGAACGATGGAGAACACCAGGAGAAAGTTGTCTTTCCTTGGTTTTGGCAAGAGGGTATCGGTGAGTCTTATTTTTTTCTCCAATCGTTATTTTTATCATAATAACGTGGCTTTCAAGAATTACTCTTACGAACGTGAAATTGATTAATAAACTCGAATATTCATGAATTAATAATTTCATATTTTTCATATGTATATTTGTTATTATAACGATATATATAAATTTTCAAACGTTTATTATTTCGATATAATTATCTCCAATACTTTTTAATTTATCTTGATTATTGAACTGGTTAAAACAGGTAAATGTTTTAGATAGTTATATTTTTTTTCAGCGATATCAGCATTTTTTCCTTTTTTTTTTATATTAATCTTCACTCTTTGATCTGATTTTTAAAGCGTGTTTCTTGAATTAATCGATAATTAGAATTTTTAATCGAACAGAAGAAAAGAAGTTACTATTGTTAAAAAAAAAAGTAAACGATAATCTACTGTTTTTCCAATACTTCTTATTATTATTATCAGTATAAAAGTATATATTGTAGATTTCATTACATGTATTATAAAAAAAAAATATATAAAACAGAGATTCGTTATCCAAGATTTTATTTGGAAATTAATTGAAATTAGTTCTGGTAATTTTTTCTTTTTTTTTTTCGCTATTGGCAACAACGTATATTTCAACTTCTACGAAACACATTTTATCCAATTATTTACGTTACGTTCTTAAAAAAAAAAAAAAAAAAACTCTTCCATTGATTAAAGTCGTGCCGACTTTTTTACTCTTCCGACACAATGTAATTTCTCGTTAATTTATTACCGAGTTTCCATTTAATTTTTTTTTCCTCGCGAACAAAAGAATACGAGAATAAGCACATCCTTTTTTTTTTTTTTTCCTTCTTTTATTATTTCTTTTATTACACTCCAATTAGTAGATTTTAGTAGTTGAACAACGTTTATCGGAATTTTAATTAATCGATTAATTGCATTCATCGATCGTTCGATATCGATGAATCGAAATTCCTGCAACAAGATCGATTACGAACGAGTGTTTCTTTATTCTTCAGTTTTTTGATGTTTACGTACAGTATAGGGATGTATAGTCTTATCTAGGAATTTAAACTTCGGGAAGGATTGGAATAATTCGGGCAGGATCGGAATAATTCGGGAAGGATCGGAATAATTCGGGCAGAATCGTGAAGTTTCGGAACACGGGAGCGATGTAAGAATAAGAAACGAAGTAATAGCGTTTGATCTCGATATTATTAATTTACTTATTGTTAATATCGAATTATTATTATTAAGGAATCTTAAATTATTTATTAATGAAAAGTTCGTTTTTTCAATTCTTTCTAAAAAAACTTAATTACGTAATTCATTATAAACCGTCTATATATATATATATATACGTACAAAATGCTATTCTCGTTTCGTCTTTGATAATGATGATTATAAAAATAACAGTTAAGTGAAAGATAAGGATGGATTGAGAGCCTACGGATTTGAAGAAATTTATGTTGTATTGTTATTGGTGTGAAATTACTCTCTTCCAGGAAGATTCAATGGATAATTCTCGAGTACATATCCACGACAAAAGTGTATAACGAATAAATATCATATGTCATTTCCGCGAGATTGCTAATGAGAATTCTATGACGTCAAAAACTGATAAGCCTTGTCTTTGTGTTACAGCCAAATCGCTCTCTTGTAGCGTCACAGTTGTTCAACTTATCAATTTTCTATTATTTATTCACGACTTAAACGATTTATCAAAACTGAACCAATATTTTTTTAAAATTGTACATCTTCCGTTTTCGCAGTGATGTTGTTCAAGATGGACGTCTCACTAATTTACTGTATGCAATTATCTCGATTCTGATTTACAGAGTATTTTTTTTTCTATATTTTATCACAGATTATTTTATACGTGTTTAAAAATTTAAAAAATTTCCTCTTTAAATTGAAATGAATTAAAAAATAAAAAAATTCTTTTGACAATTAAAAGTTGCCCAAAATATCTCTAGTGAGCTAACTTCCCTAGATTGTAACTAGATTTCTTAAACTGCACCAATTCGTAAGTAAATATATACAAATTTTCGATAATTAAAAAAATAAGACTAGAAACACAATTTTTATTTTATTTTAGCTCGAAGAATCGCATCGATTAAATTTTTGGACTCTGTATAAGAAACTTACAATTAAATAACGAAAAAGTTGAAACAGCTAAAGTCGTTCGAAATATTCCAAGACTTTTTTCATTTTGCTTATTTTCGACAGGGAGGGGGAGGGGTAATTGCAAAGTTGTACTTGATCTGATTTTCTGTGGTATGTTGTTGTTCAGCCAACTAGAAAGTTTCATGCATGTTACTTTACTGTTCGCTACCATGCACCAGTTGTTTTAACTCGGTTTTGAAAGTTTAATAAAAGTTACGGTAAAATTACGTCAAAAAAACAAATCAACAAGTTTTCGAACGATTCAATTTTAAAAAATCTAAATTAATATCGGAATATTAATTTTCCTTAAGATAAATTTAAAATTGCTCATCTTCCCGCCAAAATTTTCAAATCCAATTGAATAATAATCACATACGTAACTCTCCCTGTTCCATTTCTAGATTTAAAAAATTTTGTCAATCAAAAACTCGAGTAATAATAATATTTTTGGAAAATTTTCGTAATTGTTCCATTCTTCAAATTTATCGTTCCAAATATTGACGCAGCATAATTAAATTCTCTTTCTATATTTTTTTTATCGTAAAATAATTATCAATATTTAATAAATTTATAAATTTTTAGAGATTCGTTATTAGAATTCTTATATGTGTAGAAATTCTAATTATAATAACGTGCAAAACCAAATTAGAACGAGGACCGACCGAGCGAGAGAGTCACGTGAGTGCAATCGCCTCCGCGGTCTCGCGTTACAACTTCGTTCCTCGCGACTCGACTGGCCACGTGCGAAGGAATTAATTAACATGTCGCGCGTGATTGCTCGCACACGTTCGACCAGTGAATCCCATCGTGCAAAGCCACGATACTGGCCGGGTGTCGTTAAACTGGTCGTTATCGCGCCACAAAGATTACACAGCAGAACCGCGTGCGTTCGATCGGCTATGATTCAACGGACGTCCCAGATTTAATGGATTTTATATTAACGTAACGACTAAAATTAACATTCTTTACGACGCGAACGATGCGTCACCTGCGATTTCTATATACAACGATCTATTAATTTTTCACTACAGATAAAAAAATAATAAACTTTTACTCCATATTTTTAATAACTTAAACACTTTGCACATCTTAATTAAAAGAAAAAATAATTATGAAGACAATAAATATAATAAGGATAATATCCTTTGCTGAATACGAGAAAATTAAAATAGGTAAAAAATATAGAACAAGTGCTACGAAGATTTGCCTGGTTACAAGTTCGATCGATAAAATTGTTCGTAAGAAAGTTGTTACATGTTAAGTATAAGAAAAAAGGAAAATAAGAATCCTAGAAAGAATAATAAATTTAATCAATTTTAAAATATCTAAATTACATTGCTTTTAAATCTTTATTAAATTCATAGATTTTAACCAACTTTGTTTACAAAATAAAGAAACGTATAAAACTTCAAAAATATAAAATATGACATTTAAGAAGGTCAGTATATACCATAAATAGAAGCCACTCATTCCCATAATTTCTTGAAATTGTGGCGAGGCGAAGCGAGTCTCCAAGTTTTTTGCACGGGCTAGCCAGCCTCGTCTTTCTTTTTATCTCGCTCGGACTAATTGTTTCTCTCTCGCTCTCGTTAAGAAGTAAGCGAGCTAAAAATATACAATGCTGCAAATTTCCAGGAAACCTTTCTTTTTAATACATATAATCCTAATACGTTTCTGAGATGAAATGACAAATGAAATTTTATTCTCTGCGAAACGTTAAATTGAATTCGGTTTGATATTTTAGATCAGTTACTTTCAGTACTTGCGTATGATCGAAGCAAACGGTACGTTGCGAAAAACGAAGCACGGACAAGTGAATCAAACGGAAAGAGCAAAATACATTACCATTTCGATCAAGCCTCTTGTAACTCGCGTCGAAAATAGACGTGATTTCTACTAGCAATGAGTGGTGCCCTTGAAACGATACGCCGCTCTTTGAAGAGCGGATCAAATGTCATTGTGTTTCGGGTCATATAAACCGCGCGCGCGCTTCGTTGTATCAAGGTCATTGCCAAATGCGCGTTGTCGAGTTATACGAAGGAAAATTGGTAATAATTGGAATCGCGAGCGCGAATTCTTTCGCGCGTTCTTTCCGTTTTAAAAAAAAAACTTTCGGTTTTTCGATCGATGCAAAGCGGTAAGCCGAGTGGCGTGCGATTCAGTGGACTGCATCTCGTGTTATTGACCTACGACCGTCGGCAATCAGACCAATTATCCGGCACGAGCTTGTCCCGCTTTTTCAAATCCATGTCGATAAGATGATAATCCGCGTTGTTGCGTGTTGCTATCTTCGGAATATAATATCATTCGTATCACGATTCCGTCCCGTAATCGGCCATATTTCGAAAGGAAATGGCATCGTTCCGTGCCGATAACCGTTTTGAAAAATCGTTTCGAATCTTCTTCGAACTTTCATTCATCGTTTCAAGGTGATGCCCTCGAACATGTCGATTTGCAAATATTTCTAAATTTATCGACGTTTTAAATTATCAAATCAATGTTTATGATGATTGTACGATTTTATCGTACAATATTTGCGATTACATCTTGATTTCTCGATAACAGTGTTTCTCAATTATTACCGGATAATATATTTCGAATGTAAATATTTTTCTTAGATTTATTATCCATGTTTTGTATTACTAAATATTTGTATTGTTCGATATAATTTAATAATTTCTGACATAAATTTCTCAAGGAAAGTATTTTAAATACATATATTATTTAAATCATCAAAAATTATTTATGTTTAAATAGATTAAATTTGTATTATTATAGAAAATTGTTTCTCTGTTAAAAATCTGCCCAAATGAATTATCGATTAACAAAAAGAAGGAGAAAAAGAAATGTCGAACGTATCTCAATTTCTTTATTTATTTTCGACGCAGGATCTCTAATCCCATTATAACGCGTTCGATGTGACAAAGAAATTCGATATTTGTCTCTTTCGCGTTGCATAAGTTGGCGGAATTGAATCCAGATGCGCGTTGATTATATCTGATCTGATGATTCCGATCTTTTATTCACGTAAATTCTGAATCACATTCGCTCGCACGTACCAAGAAATGTTTTTCAACGGGAAAGATAAATAAATCCCTGAAAATCTAAGAGGTTAATATACAAGAGGGAATTAATACCACGATTAAGAAATGTGCATTAAGGCTTTTATTTTGTATGATGTAATGATATTTCCATTAATAAAATAAAAAATTGTAAGTAATTAAACCTGCAATTTTTTGACGTTGAAAATAATCTCGAAAAACTTTTCTTTATTTTTTCAACTTTTCAACTTTTAAAAAAATTTCAAGAAGATCAAGATATTTTAACTCGAAATTTTGAAAAATTTAAAAAATTTAAAACATCGAAACATACCTTCTTCTTTAATAAATTCTATTCAACTGTTTCTCCCTGCGATGTAATAATCGATAATTTTCTTCAGACAACTCGTTCGAATTATAATAAAAATTTTATTAACATTTTGTTCCACGCGTATCGCGTAAATCGATACTGGATGGAAGAATAAAAGAGGCGTTCGGTTGCCGCCTCTGTTTACGCGTTGATACACGACACGTTGACTTTGGAATTTCTGGTAGAATTCCATCAATGGAAATCGATATTCATAAGCGACGGCTCGTGTCAGTTCGCGTTAACACTTGATGAAAGCGATTTGATCCATCATCCCCCTCGGTCTCTCCAATTATCAACCGACTAATTTATCGATTGTGTAACTTTGATCGTTATTATACAATTGTTAAATAATGCGATCATTTTTTAATTAGGATTCGTTCGAACGTTATAAAAATAATAAAATGAAATATTTTTTCTTTTTTTTTGGAAATTAAAATTACATATTGGAAATAATAAAAATTGTTATTGTTAATATTAATTAGATTAAAATGTTGCTTATTTAATTTGTTTTATTTTTTTTTAGAAAGTATTATTTTATTAAATTTCTTAAATTTTCGAACTGTAAATAAAAAGTAATTTAATTTCTCCTCGTCCTGTTTGATCGACAGTAGATAAATAGATCGAAAGGATTTATTCGCTAAAAGCGAATAAACTTCATTTTTTCGACCAATCCTATGAATCACTGTAATATCTTCCAATGAAAGTCGAAATTGGATCTCTGTGTAAAGGCTTTTGCCCCCCTCGAAGCTTTCATTATCCGGTTCTCTTGTCTTCCAAATTTCGGGGATTCGATTCCCTATCTCATTGAATTAGAACTGAAGAAAATAAACAAGTAAAAATAAATAGTTTTAATTTGAAATAGTAATTGCACGAATTATTATTAATTTAAAAATATATTTTTGATACCATCTCATAATAATAAATTATTATTTACAAACTTATATTTTTATGAAAAATATATTCAATGAATTATTAATTTAAGAATTAAACGAAATGATAGATTATGAAAATATTTCAATCTTTTTTGAAAATAAATAATTTAATTTTTATAATAACGTTAAAATACATTTTAACGTAGATAGTATATTTATAAAATTTTCTCCTATTCCGATAAATAAAAATAATCATGTGTAAAAATTGCTAAATTATAAAAATTATCATTTCGCTGCTTGGTTCCTAATGGGTTAAGTCACGATTTGCACATTGCTCGTGGATGCCGCTTACCACTTACGCAAGGCCGGAAGCCGTAAATTCGATTACAAGACCGGTGTCAATCGTGGCCGCAGTATCATAAAGGTCGATTACGCGACAACGTCCCACGAAAAAGGTGGCTGGCTTTTATGGGAGTATGCTGCTGCATATCACTTTGCCGAAGAAAGATCCATTCAATGGTGGCAACTCCTGCAACCGTGAAGGTGACTATCCTTTTATTCTTCTTTCGCTCGTGCATTTCAAACCAAATTGCGAGGTGTTCGCGTTCAACGCCGCTCTCTTGTATTTTGTAAATCAATTCGATTTTATTTGTCTGCCGTTCCCATTGTCTCTCTGAATCTCCATTTTCCCATATCGATATATACACTATACTGGTTCTTCCAATTTCATGTAACAAAAATAAAATTTTAAACGAAAGCAAGAAAATTGATCGATTTAACCTAGTTTGTGTATTTTATGTGCAGTGTTTATTCGTTATTCGCTCGAGCTTTTCTTCCAGACATGGGAGTCGTCCCCACCATCTATTGGGA
This sequence comes from Apis mellifera, assembly GCF_003254395.2. Taxonomy (NCBI): domain Eukaryota; kingdom Metazoa; phylum Arthropoda; class Insecta; order Hymenoptera; family Apidae; genus Apis; species Apis mellifera. Next base: position 2,772,116 of record NC_037648.1, read on the forward strand.
AGGAGAGAAACTCCTCTTGAAACCAGTGAAGCGAATAATTTCGTGCCAATAAAGATAACAATTTCTTTAAGCGTTAGGTTAGGCTCTTAATCTCTCTTCGTCTTTCTTTCATAGTTATTATTCTCTATGTTTTCGTCGATACAAAATAAAAGTTGAGGTTAGAGTATCTATGTTCGAACACTGTGAGCTTATAACGAATAAATAATATAGTAATTTCGGATATTTTTACACAAAAATTTTGTAATATAATGTATAAATATTCTCCTTTTATATTTTCTATATTTTACAATCAATATTTAGTATATATAGTAATATAATATACTTTGATATATAAATTATAGATATTATATTAATATAAATTGAATAAAATAATATATTCGTCAGTCTCACTGTGACTGAATATATACGTATATAATAATAAAAATGTTGAAAAATAATTTATTTTTTTCATATTGAAAACACTGAATATAAAAAGTAGATAAAAATAGACTCAATTTTTCTTAAGAATATTGATACATTCATTATGTCTGTTTTATCTTTTTTTTATCTTCTTTGTATATTTATATTTTTTTTTATAATCTTGACTTAATTTCCTGATTATATCGGTTCATTATCTAGATATTAATTCAAGTTCAAGTTCAAGAGATATTACAAATATATGAATCAAATTTTGTTTGCAAAATTGCTTCTAAAATAATATCACAATTGCCTCTAGCGAATCATTCACGAATATTTAAAGGATTAATTCGATCATTATTTTATTTTGAACTTTATTGTACTATTTCAATTTAATGTTAAAATATTACGAAAACAGCAAAAAAAAATATACATAAATCTTTGTTAAAATTTTGTAACCTTAAAATTCATTTAAAAAAAAAATTAAAATTGAGATTAGATGATTAGAAAGAATCTCTTTATTAAACAATAATTTATTTTTTAATTAATTTTATATTATTGAACACTAATTAATTATTTATTGAAAATACATATATATCTTTTTAAATATTTTATTTTATTGATTAATGCTTGATAATTTGCAATATAAATACAAATATAAAATTTTAATAGACAAACTATTTCTATTTATATATAATAGCATGTAAGCATGTTTTAAACTGATTCTTAATCTGTTCAAGGTTTAAAAAAAATATTTACCTATTATCGGTTTTTTTATTTTCTAGTTTTTTTTTTTTAATAAAATCGAACAATGTTCAATTTTATAAACTATATAATAATACTAATGATAATAATCTATAAATATCATCTAAATAATAATTAATTCTCATAATTCTCATTCTAAAAAATACTTACCTTATCGTAAATTAGATAAAATTAAATTGTAAATATCGTGATCAAGTTGATATTGATTAACTGATAATTATATAATATTCACGAAAATTGGAAATTGTTGTAAAAATAGTTTAAAAAGTTGTAAATTTCCTTCGTTTTTAAAAAATTTGAAATATTACGTAACAGGTAAACAAGGAAACAAGTTATAAAACTATAACTATCGTTGTAACAATGGTGCAATACAAAAGATTGTTAAGAGGGTCGGTCGATAAATAAGAACACGGATCATCGGAGAGATGTTATTTTTACCAACTGGGCAGAGGTCTTTTATACTTGCGAAGAAACGGGAAGTCGTCTTTGCATAAGCAAAGGGAATAAATCGAAAAGAAAATAAAAGAACGGTTTGCACGAGGCTAGTCGAAGGAATCGAACGAATTAACGTGTGGAATTACGTTGACCGTATTAATCTTTCGTCTCGAATCAACGAAATATAGAGGTTGAACAGTGAGAAATATTCAATTACTAAATGCACGTGACAGGTCAACGAGCTCTTAAATCGAGGCATACCGCTCGTTTATTTATGAATATCTATATCGATCGAAGATTATTTTTACGCTATTCGACTTTTAAAAAATAAGTCTTAGAAGGAAAAAATATATAATTTAATAAAATATAGGCAAAATTCTAATATGATATATTATATAAATATTGATATTCAAGATGGCCGAAAAGATGAAATTCTATTGAGTTAGTATTTTGTTGATAGCGATGAAAAGAAAAGAACAGTAAATGAAAGAAAAAGAACTATTTTATCTTCAAAAAAAAAAAAAATGAAAAATAAAACTCACTATCTTCTTTTGTATTCAAAATTTTATACTATGAAATAAAAATAAGTAGCACTATATCGTATTTAATATTATTTTATTTCAGAAAAATATGAAAATTATGACTGTAACGTTTTCATTAACAATAGTAAGAAAAATTGTGTACGTTGATATTGCTTAACCGAAAATTTATCTCGCTGGATAGTGTTTCATTTAACCGTCGAGTGTAGTATGTCGCATTAATCGCTTCGCTAGCTCCAAAGGAAGATTGCACTTAGTAATACAGATAAAATTTTCACTTATTTTATAGAATCACTATATCACTTTCTATAAATTTATTTTCGAATATTCATCGATATACTGATTTAACAATTGGTAAATTTTAATCTTGTCAACAACCGAGCTGCATCATCGAGAATCTGAACCAGCAAATCTTCTGACCTATTGAAACTCGATAATGGCGCCCTATCGATTCTCCAGCTCGAAGAGAAATTGAATTCGCTTTGGTCGAGCTTCGATTATTGAAATACACTAGTGTTCGTTTAAATTCTAACGCAGCGCATTGTAATTCTTTTGAAATAGATGGCGATTTCAAAAATACACCCAAACTCGAAACCCGAGTCTTAAATAAAATTTAATAATGGAAAGAAGCGAGAAAAACATAAGTTAAATTACGATCGAATTGTAAAAATTTATTTTATTTTTTTTTTGAAAAGATTTAACCTCATTAATATTAAAATCAAATTTTACCAAATTATTTTTAATAATTTTCATCTCGAATCTAACATGTTCGCCATGCAAAGATTCTCTTCGATTCGTTCAAAAAATAAATCTCATTTTCATCGAATTATTTCCCTTGGAATTTAATTAAAAGTACCGCGTGGTCAAACTTTTGATTGATTTAATTTGAAAACCTAACCTCTCTCCGCCACGTGAATTCCTTCTAAACTCGTTCGAAAAATAATCCAAGCCTTATAGAAATTTCTTTTTATAAAATAAATGTAAAAACGATAATTCTTTCTTTTTTCGAAAAACAAACAGCCTCTCTGTGCCACAAATAACAAACGTGGCATCGATTTTCATAGCGGAGCTTTTCTCTGCACGTATAGAGAGGTCAAAGAAGAGGGAGACGGAGCGATGCGAGTTTGTAGGTTCAGGTTCAAGGTCGCAAGAGCAGGAAGCGGAATATGTGTGCGTGTAAACGTGTATATATACCGGATATAGCGAGTAGTGGACGACGACGACGAGGAGGAAACCCGGTCGATGGTGGAAAACCTCTCTTCCTTCCACTTTTCCGACAACGACTGATGCAAGCGCCACCTCGGCCACCTGCCATACCAACCGCCGTCCCTCTCTCCTGCCGTCTCCATTCTCCTCGTCTCGATTTTTGTCGTCTCGCCTTCCTCCGTTCCAACTCTCGTCGCGATTCGAACAATTTTAAGCTCGTAGACAGACACTTGACAGCCATGCGCGCTTTCTACTTTGCTACGGCTTCCTTCACTTCAACGGCATTTAATAAAGAATATAACACCGATCTACTGCTTTTTTTTTTTTTTTTTTGAAATCTTAAAAAAGAATTCTCATCAAGAAGATCTCTATATTTAATATTTTAGACTTATTCGCTTTACTCAAAATGTTTATTCTATTAAATATTCCGTATACGTTGTTGGATATATAGTTTCGCGTATTATTGGATATAAAAATATATTAATTGTATATTTATTAATTAATTATAAGAGAATTAGGTACAAGATTTGTAAAAATCGTATAATCATGTAATATGTTTGAATAATAAGATACTTTATTCTCATAGCAAATGTGGTGTAGAAACAAGTATCGTAGATTTCTAATATTACGGTCCCGAGTTCGAATCCCGAGATATTTTTCTTAAATTTTTCTTCGTAAAAAATTATTATATGTTAATTATTATATTATTTATTTCTTGATTTCAATTTTTTTATTTTTAATTTTTATTTTATATCAATTTATTTAAATTTTTAAATGTCCATTAAAACCTTTTATATGATTGCATGATTTTTAAAAAAAATTTGCAGCTAATATTTTTACAATTGTCTAAATATCTTCGATAAAATTATAATATATTTATCGTAAATATAGATACGTCATTTTATTAAATTTTCTTAAAATTGACTATATTGTATAGCTATATTCATTTCATCGGATACATGAGCATTATAAGATTTAAATATGAATCCTTCGATAAAATTGATTTATTATTTAGTTGCTTTCTTGTCATTCAAAGTTATTCGAGAAGTCGTAGCACGACTTTCTAAAAAGTATCAATTTGTTCCAGAAATAACGTTAACCTTTTACGCGGGATGGATTTCTTGATCGGTCATAATTCATGTCATGATTTCTATCGACTTTATAATTCATCGTCTTGCATCGTGATGCAATCGATTAATAATGCAATCTGCGATTTTGATTAATTTTTCTGGAAATGTGTGTTATAGTATTATTATATATATACATTCCTGACAGTAATAAAATCTTTCACAATTTTAAAATCGTTTCAAGTAATTTTCTTGATAAGTTACTCTTAAAACTTTAAATTAAAATAAACCTTTCCGTTCTGGACAAAATTCTAACAAAATTATGTATTCGTCAATATAAGTACAAATTTAAATTTAATATTCATATATATTCCTTTTTTCTTATAAATGGAAAAATTATATCTACGAAAACATCGTTTATATTTAATATTATTATTACCATACTATTATTTAATTTTATAAATACATGTAGAAACACACATGTATGAATATTAAAAAAAAAAAATTTTTTAATCTTTTTAGTGTAAGATTACTGTAGAAAAGAAAAAAATACAGATTCGCTGTTATTGAAAATTCACGTGAACAATTGATATACGAGAATTCCAGGGAGATAATCCTTTGCAATCACTTTCAAATCGAACTGCCATTCGAAGCAGCTACGTATTATAATCGTAGATAGAAACGATTCGCCGGAGAAACTCGTGAGAGAGGAGATCGAGAAGACCTGGCATCCCCGGTGGTCGATAAGCTACCGCTGCGACCTAGGCCTCGGCAAAGTTGCGCTGGTCCGGTTCGAGTCTGACCAGCTGACAGCTTTCTCTCTCCCCCACTTTTTCCTACCCCCACTCCGTCTCTCTTCCCCCACTCTTAGACCGAAGCCGCCGCAACGCTCGTCACGACGCTCGTCGGTTCTTCCTCGACCCATCCATCCCTCCTTCCTTGTCCCTCTTCCGATTTCCTCCTTCTTCCTATCTACATTTCCATCGAGGAGGAGCCCCCTTCTCGGGGGTAGATTTCACGGCCGACTGACACTTGTTGCATGTATAGCATCGACCAATGGCCAGCTATTTTTCGGTATATCGATGCTATCTCAGCGCGACCCGGGAAATGTTCTGGACCTAGTTACGGACAACTCATCACCCGTATCCTAGTTATTTATGGCGTTGATCTACGGGTCAGGTCGACGAAACCTCGGTGACGGGATAAGCAGTGTCGTTTCTATATGACTTGTATATAAATTTTATATCACTTTCGTCCGAGCATATAGATATAGAATGAAAGTGTAAAAGCTCTATATGCGATAGTCTGCGTACACTGTTCATCAAGTCGAGCAATGTCACTGCATCATGCGAGCTATACGTACGTATATATAGGTATTGATGCATGCTATATTTAGTCTCGTATACACAAGTTAAAATATAAGCTAATAATTACACGCGTATATATCCCAGAACTTGTATTTTATTTGTGAATTAAATAATGAAAATGATTTAACATTTTCAAACTGTTGGTAAATTGTACGTGATGGATGGACATTGTTTGCGGTTGTAACAATTGTCATTATAAATGAACCACAAAAAGTGATGAGAATAATTTCGAGCATAATTCACTTACCATTTAATTTTACTTTTATTACTAATTGTACCATCTTTTTTAATACGATTATATAACAAGTACAATTACATAAAAATTTTTAAAAATTAACGTTTTAACTTTTTCAAAAATACTAATACGTATATATTTATTTTTTTCTTAATTTTTTAATAACAATCTCAATATTTTTCCAAAGATCAATAAATAATATCAATAGCATCAATTTTTATAAATTCGATTTACCTTCGCGTAACGAAACAAATTTGAAAGGTAGATTGATTTCGATCGATGGGGATCGAGTTAGCAATCATCCCGGGAGAAGCGGACGATCGAGCTGAATCGAGAGAAAGGGTAACCTTCCAAAGGATCCGTCTGCCCGCGGCCAACGTATGGGGTTGATATCGACCGTTCGAGATACTTCCCTCGCCCCACCCCTTACAGTGCATCCCCCACCATCTTGCAACTGCGTATCTCACTCTAACCGCCGGTGGTAGCGCTACCCTCTCCGTCAGTTTGGATTTTCGAGCTGTAAGCACGAGCCGAGCGAACGAGTGTCATTTCGGCCCGGGATGCCATGCCCGAGGCCGCCGGTAATTCCTCCGGGAAGTCGTTCCTTCAACGGGCGTCGAGCAAGGTTCTCCGTTGGTTACGCCGCTCCCTGCGGACGAGCCACCAGGTGATATGATATATCTCGTGCCACTGTGTCCTGCATGCTGATAACGCTCTAAAGTGTACACTTAATCATGAGAGTGAAACGATATCCTTCAACGACGATCTTCTTCTTCTTTTCGAGGGAAATTGAAAGTCATTAGTGAATTCGTTCGCGTGAGTTGTGTACGACATCGAGACGTTCCTTCATCGATATATATATATATATATATAAGAATGTAGCGTAGGAACTCTTTTGTGGTGCTTTTTTTTATTCGTATTTGTATTAAATAGAATAGATTCTATATGTGCAAGAAGCGGGTGAAATTCTTTAGTTTATTTTATTTTTGTCGACGAGTAGAAAATGACAGAACGAGAAGTGAGGGAGAGAGTGAGCGTTGAAGTTTTTTTCAAGAAATATTATGTTGTATTGCTTCGATGTGAAATTATTCTCGCTTCACTGGGTCCAAGAGGATTCCAGTGGTGGGGATGACTCTCGAACATACTATGTACGCAAGAAGTGCTTGAGCGAATGACGAATAAATATTATACATACTTCGGTTCTTTGGCCTACTGCAACCATTCGTATATAATAATTTTATTGAGAGAGATTCGTCTGTTCATTTCTTTCTTTATACTTGACGAATTATTAAATTTAAACGGAAGCATGTTTTTTTAGATTTTTCAATTTTTTAGTATGATATAATTTGAACATAATTCGAAGGTCGTAAATTTATGCGGTATAAAAAGCATGTTTGTATCAATTCGTTCGCTTATTGTTAATTCTTATAAATTTTTTTTTTAATTTCACGATTATTATAATTTTTAAACTGCTATTCTTCCATATATTATGTTGAATTAAACAATATGGTATATGAATGATAGTCAAAGACTGGTTGAATTATTTATTTCATTTTGGCGGTAGTTTTGAAATGATATCGAACCAACATTTTTCTTTTAATTTTTTTTACTGATGTATAAAACCTGTTGATATATTTCATAACGTAATGGATTTGAACTTTTAAAAAAGATAAAAAAAAAAAATTGATGTAAAATTATTTAAATTCAACCTTTATCATCATTTGTAATAAATTCTCAGAAACGTATCGTAATAAACATATTTATCGAATTAAACTATAATGACGGCTCTTCGTCATAAATTAACCGTGTTAGAGATCATTAAATGACCGGTGACAGAATTAATTTCGCGTAATGACCATACTGACGTTTCCCCTCTCTTTCATTCCTCGCAGTTTAATTCCCATTATCGTAAAAGAATTCCAGTATAAGGCAAACCAAGACGACGAAAGGTGCAAATGAAACCAGTGAAAGGGAATGTTCCTGAAAGTAAATCGGCCTTGGTGAAATACCAATTCGATTTGTGAAATATTTTTGTCTTTTAGTTTCGTAATTTTAAATATAATTGGTGTAATTAAATATGTAATTAAATATAATTTAAATTCGAGATATTTGCATCGAGGAGGATTGTTTCGTAATAATATTTCCTCGATACGTAATATTAAGAGAAAATTAATAAACGATAAACGATGTTTTATATTTTTTTCAATTTAATTTAATTATTTACCTTTTTTCTTTTTTTTAAATCCGTTTTCAACATATTTATTCATATTGCTATATGCTCGAGCTCTTCTCGTGGAATATATATACAAGATACTATAGGGAAACCTTCTAAGAACCAGTCGAGTCAAACTAAATTCATAGCAAAACATTGACCTTTAAATTTCTTCAAGTGTTTGGATTCTCAATCCCTCTTCGTTCTTCTCTCTATCTATCCTTGTATATAGCCGGAGTCAATAAAGATAAAATTTTTTGTGTCCCCAACCGCTGTGCGCTCGTGACTAATCCAGAGTTTACGATAAATAAATACTGTGCTAGGTTATGTAATGAATTCGTTCGCGCCAATGATTAATTGTCGTTTGTTTGGTGGGAGTACAAAGTAATGCTCTGTTATAAACTTTTACCGCCTAAGCACGTAATTGCACCGTGCTGGAGCGAATCAATTGAAAGCATCAGTCATTATGCAGAATAAGAATGTTTGTTTTCCATGTATGTTAAATGTCGTGAAAAAAAATTATTGCAGTTTCGTTAGAATATTTTTACCTGTTGAGTACAATGTTTGCAACGTTTTATTGCATTTTTTTTTTTTTTTTTTTAATGTAACACGTGAATCTTTTAATGCAGATAGAACTTGATAAATTTAATAAATTTTAAAACCACGTTATTCAAAATGAATAATAAAAGAATTGTGAAAATGATTGTAAATATACATTTTCGACATAATTTTATTTTTTCACTATCTATATGTCTTAATAGTATCAAAAATAAAAGGACAATTTTTATTTTGAGATTCGAAGTTGTCGATAGAATTTTTTTTTTTTAGATCTACGTAAATTCGATAAATGGGATCAAAATTTTTTTCGATCCAGAATATCTTTTACACAAAACAATTTTGTAACAACTCTCGTGATGTAAACTCGAGTGCATCGTTTATTGGAGCGTTCGTGCAGAAAACTTGAATTAAAGCTTTCACAGTTTTACCTGAACCGAATTTCAAATGACTTAAATTTTTTTTTTCTCTTTTTCTAATACTTTTTTTTTTAATATCATTTCACAAAATACATTTTTGTTTATACATCGAACGATTACATAATATATTTTTCTAACCTAACCTCTACAATATTTTCGTCAACTTTCAATCGTTTATAAGTAAAAAATAGAACTGAAAATGCAATTTTTTTTTTTCATTCTTCTCTCGAAAAATTATCTCTTAAATTTTTGGACATCTTTCTCGAATATATTTTATCTTCTTAAAATAAATCGCGGTATCGAGTTAGAAAAGCGTTAATTATCGAAGGGAATAAATACTCTGAGAATTATTGAACAACTGTTCCACTTTCAAGAATTAGTGAGTGTGACATTTAAACGGACAGAAAATACAATAGTTAACCGTTTTAAGTGCACTATTATAATTGTAAAACTTGATCTCATTTTCCGTATTGTTGGATCTCGAATAATATTTACATTTCGCGTACCCAAATAAAGTTAACTTTATTCGGTATAAAAAAATGAAAAGTTGGAATAAATTAGATTAAAATTACATCGTTTAGAAAGTTTATATTTTTATAGGTAAAATAAAGAATGTTTCATAAATAATTGCAATAAATGTTTATTGGTATTAATTAAACTTTAAACAAAGAAAAGATCGATATATAGAAGAAAAGATGATAATTATATTTGTCTTTTTCTTTTTTTTAATCGTCGTTTTCGTTTTTATTTTATTCGGTCAAATACATTTGATATTGGAATGGAAAACTTTTGAACGCTAGTGTACACATTTCAAATCAACTCGATCGGTAAGATAAAACTGTCATTTTCTTTTCTATCAAATGTATATTATTATCTAGAAAAGTATAACGCTCACGGTAGTATTAACTTGTCGACAGTATACATCGTTGCTCGAAAGGTGTTGAGGCTCTCACCTTCGAGGAATAAATCGATATTATGCAACTATCTATAATAATGTAACCGCTCGGATAGCGCTTAGATATTCGATTAGAATGGATTTATTAAAAAAGTTTATTAAAATTTATCGAATTTTCGACGAGGCTTGATTCACGGAATATAGAAAAAATTTTAATTCCTATGGAGATAACGTTTTAAAACGGTAGAAATTCGGCGGTAGAAATATTTTTTTTATTCTTCGTGCTTGATATGATAATTTTCTTTTTTTTTTTTTTTTTGGTCTTTTAAATATAAAAACCGATCTTTATATTTACGATAAAAAGTAAAATTTTATATCTCTGTTGACATTTCATCGGTGACAACGGTCACAGAAAAGGATAGTAAAGAAAGAGGAAAAGATAGCTTTTAAATTTCGACGATTTACCTTACCTCTTCTATTCTACGCGCTCATAGTGTCACGGGCCATTGTCAAACTTGGCTCGAAACCGGTCGAGTCTAGTCTCTTTTGCATTTATATAATTTATTCTTTTGACAGATGATTTTCGTATTTCACCATCATCCTCAAAAAAAATTAAAAATAAAAAAGACATAAATAAATATCCTTTCCTTTTTCCTTTCAAATTGTACATTCCTTTATTAAATATTAAAGTAAATTCGATAAGACAAATTTTTTTCAATCAACAATCCAACGATTCCATTTTCTCTCAAAATTTTCTCGCGTATTTATCGATTATTTCGATTTTTTTGAAATTCTTAATCGTTCTTTTTCGGGGTTATTAAGGTCGACGGTCATGGCGCGGAAACGGGACCGGAACTCGACGAGGAGATGGAGAAGGTTTTCGCAATGGATACCGGGGAGAAGTTCGACGTAGCCCGCCTCGGTTCCCCATCAGAATCGGCTGGATCCGATCGAGAACGAGAACGAGGGCCACCATCGCGATATGGAGATCGCGACTTCAATCGTGCGTTTTTCTTCATCTTATTTCTCTTCATCTTTTTCTTTTTTTTTTTTTCCTTTTCTTCTGCTTTACCGGCAAAGCAAAGAAGCTTTTGTTCAGTTCGTAACATTCCAATGTCGATAATTCCTCGGATCCTCGGAGACAGAAAAAAAAATAGTTACGTAAATCAATTTTTCTCGCGATTCAAGGTTAAAACAATTCTACTTTCCGATGTGCATTATTTATTCTTTATATAATATTACGAAACTGAGGATACTTATGATTTTTTTTTTATTTTTTTTTAATTTTATTTTTCGTCACACGTGTTCCGCGATTGCGTAAGGTGGGATAATTATTTAACCAAAGTTTTGCTCGCGGGAAAGGAATATTCGTTCGATGGTATTGTTTCAGAGCATCGGAAAAGAAGTTACCCCCATCCGCACATGCCCTTGAAAAGTCTTCATTCCAGGTCTATGCGACGACATCTTTCACCGTAAGTTCAAAAAGATATAGAAGTGGAATAAGAATAAATTTTTGATTCTTGAAAATTTTTTTTCTTTTTGAAAAAGTATCTACGTTATGTGATACTATAATTTTTTTTAAAAAGTTTTTTTAATCTTCTTAAAGTTTTTTGTTTTAATTTCTTCTGTGAAATTAATTAATCTTTATTTACGTAGTTTAAAAAGAATATTATATTTTCAATATAAAATTAGTTTATTTAAATTTATAAATATTATATATATATATAAATAAATGAAACTAACAGGTTCGTACCCTGTCGATAAATTAGAAATTTTTATTTTAGTGTTTGAGTAAAATTTTGAATTTTATAATATTAATTAAATTAATAAATTGGATATTAGTTTATTATATGACATTTAAATTGCATTTAAAAATAAATATATAAATAATTAATTATTATACCTGAAATGAAAAAGTAATATGTCTGATGAAAGAAATAAATAAAATATTTTGATAAAATATTCATGTATAATATATTTATAATTTTATATTATTTAATAATTTTTTTTATAAATTTTAAACATAATAGATTTATTCTTTTGTTAATTATCTTATTTATTCTTATAATAAATTCAAATAACATTTTTGTTCAATGTTGATGGGATTTGGGACAATCATCAGAATTAGATTAATTTATTATATTATTTCAGTTATTTCAAGAATTTTTTTATTTTTGAACGTATTCTTTTTAGTCATTTTTATTATCAATTTCCCTCTCTTTATTAATATCAATGAAAATGAATATCATAAGATAATAAATGAACAAATTAAAAATTCTTGTTTATAATTTTCTTCAATCATTTCAAATTTCTACATCCAAAATTATATTTTTGTATTTTATATATGAACAAGATTTGCAAAATCAAATTAAAAAAACAAGTATTTTTAATCATTTTGACAATCATAAAGCATCAATTAATCAAGCAAATTGAATTTTTTTTTTTTTTTAAAAAATATCCAAGTATCTACATTATGTAATATTATAATTTTTTTTAGTAGTAGTAAAAAGTTTTTTTAATCTTCTTAAAGTTTGTTTAAAAGATAATTTCTTGTATGAAATTAATTAATCTTTATTTATGTAGTTTAAAGATAACATTATATTTTTAATATAAAATTAATTTATTTAAATATTATATATATATATATATATATATATATATATAATATATATATATATATATAGATAAATGAAACTAACAGATTCAAACTTTGTCAATAAATTAGAAATTTTTATATAAAGAAATTTATTTTAGTGTTTGAGCAGTAAAATTTTGAATTTTATAGTATTAATTAAATTAATAAATTGAATATTAATTAATTATATAATATTTAAATTGCATTTAAAAATAAATATATAAATAATTAATTAATTATTATATCTGAAACAAAAAAGTAATATGTCTGATGAAAGAAATTTTGATAAAATATGTATAATGTATGTATTCATGTATAATATATTTATACTATTATTTAATAATTTTTTTATAAATTTTAAATATAACAGATTTATTCTTAATTATTTTATAATAAATTTTTATAATAAATTCAAATAATATTTTTGTTCAATATTGATGAGATTTCAAGAATTTTTTATTTTTGAATGTATTCTTTTAAGTCATTTTTATTATATTAATTTTATTAATATCAATGAAAATGAATATCTTAAAATAATAAATGAACAAATTAAAAATTCTTGTTTATACCATAATTTTCTTCAATCATTTCAAATGTATACATCGTATTTTACATATAAACAACATTTCCAAAATCAATTTAAAAAAACAAGTATTTTTAATTCGTTTCGACGATCGATCGATCGATCGATCAAGCGAATCGAAAAATTTGTATTTCTTTTGATGCTGCGTAAATAAAACTGTGCAAATACATATATATATATATATATATATATAAAGCGTGAGAAAGCTATAAATATTTACCGCGTCGAAATGAAACAGTTGAGAATCTCACGTTCACAGCGAAGGATCCACAGCGGAAGCCGGCCAAGAAGAGGAGAACGGGCAGGTTGTAACAGGAAATGGCGGCGGCGGCGGTGGACATGAGCTGGACACGATGGACAATGGATTGTCGCCGACGAGCATGCAGAACGCCGCCGATGACGAGACCACGGAGGAAATGGAGAACGTTGTCAGCAGCGAGAGCGAGGCGCCGATTTCGGAGAGGGCTGCTTCCGGTTTCAGCGACAGCCCGACCGTTGGCAGCCCGCGGGTGCAATTCGAGAAGATCAAGGAGGAGGAGGTGCACAGTTTCTTCAAGAAGGACGAGGTGGCGGGCGTCGCTGCCTCAGCGAACCACGACGAGGATCGAAAGTGTAGAAGGCATCAGAAGCACGAGCACAAGTAAGCCTTTTGTACAGTTTCAATCTTTTCTATCTATGAAAATGTCGAAAGAATAGTTTCGTTGAAAATATTCATCATCACAGACAGTATGTAATACACGCAGATATATTTATTATTCATCAGGATATTTATTTTGGAATATTTCATCAATAAATCCCTCTTCATGTATTATGGAATATGTTATATTTATCCATTAAAAAGTATAATATTATAAAAAGTATTATAAAAGTATAATATTTTAAAATTTTTTAAATAAACAGTAGTTCTTAGTTAAGACTGATATAATCCAAATGATTTATTAATAATAAATTGCTAAATAATTAGCTTTAACTAATTTTAAATAATTGTTAATAATTATAATAATTTTAATTTTTTCAATTTTAAGATTATGTGGTTTTCCTTTTTTGCTAGTAGGTTATTATTCTAAAGATTTAATTATTGAATATTTTTTTTTTAGAAGAATAGTTTATTTTTCAATAATTAATTTAATTGTTGGAACAATTTTTACTGTGTCTTATTCATTTCGAATAATTTTAGTTATAACTAGAAAATATTAAATGTTATTTATAGAAAAGAAGATAAAATGTATTTCTATATTATTAATGATAATTTTTAGATTAATTTATAGAAAATTAATTTTTAATTTAATAAGAATTAATTTATTATTGATTTATAAGTTAATAGTATTTAAAATAATTACAGTAGGAATAATTATGGGATATAAAATTGGATATTTAAAAATAACATTTTTGTTTATAAATTTAACTTATAAAGTAATTTATAAAAAAATTATTATAATAATATTTACTTATGAAGTTTACGTTGAGAAATCAATCATTGAAATTTTATCAAGAAAATTTATGTCTGTAACATTAAATATTTATGAATTAAAAATTTCGAATTTATTTAAAATTAATATTTATTTAACTATTTTAATTTATATAATTTATTTATTAATTTATATAATAAATTTTTAATTAATTTAAAATTTAAATAGCTTATATTTAGAATTTATTAATATTGAAAATATTAATGAAAATTTTTAAAATTTTTTAAATAAACAGTAGTTCTTAGTTAGGACTGATATAATCCAAATGATTTATTAACAATAAATTGCCAAATAATTAGCTTTAACTAATTTTAAATAATTATATTTTTATAATTGAATTTCATTAAGTTTAATTTTTAAATATAAAATAATTTAAATATAAGAAGTAATTATTTACATTTAATTTCGACTTAAATATTGATTTTTTTAAAATCCTTATATTATTTTACTAATTGTTATTGTAATTTTATTTTTTTCTGTTTATATGTACATAATAGTTCTCAATTTTTACATAATAACAGTGTATCCCTGGAAAAATCAGAATTTCAAAATTCCAGTATGAATTAAGATAATTTAGAATTATTTATTATTACAAGCCTGTACGTTAGAATTTTTGAAAATATAAATTAAAATTTATAAATATTGTTTATCTCCCTTGTACTACCAATTTAGAACCACTATAAAAATTAAAAATGTTTTATAATTAATTTTAAAAATATATCCTGTATTTACTGCACGTAATTAAAAAAAAGTCGATCGATGAAATTGCGTGAGCATAAACAAGTGAAAATCTTTCGTTTGCAAGATTTTGACAAAATAGCTTATTAAAGCAATCAAAAGAATTTATAATAAGTCGACCTTGCTTCGTAATGAAAGACAATAATATTCTTGACTAATTTTCGTAAAGCACGAATCTCTCGTTTGAACGCATTGCATTTCAACAATTACCCACACGAAAGTAAATCCGACAGCGTTGTGTTGGATAAATGTAGCGAAAACGTAAACGCGGACGATTTTAATGTTCGTGAGTTTCGAAGTTTGGTTAAATACGTAATGATTATTGCTGGAATAAAGGATAAGAATGTGAGATATTATAAATTTTTTAATAGAAAATAATTATTTTTGTTTTTTAAAGTAGTAACACACGTAAATTTCATTCCGAATAATAAATCCGTAATAAACGTGACAAATATTACATATCGTTCATTTTTCTCGTACTGTTATATATATATATATATAGATCAAAAGCATGATATTTCATATTTCACTTTCTCTCGTATTTCCACCATTTACTTTCGATATCATCAAGTAACGTGGAAATATTTATTCGTTTAACTCGACAGTTAACCTCATCCTAACCTAACTTAACCTCAGGATCAGCCGTAAGTATAACTATATATATAGTTAAGGACATAAAAATTTCAATCCCTTTTTCAATCCTTGTCGATAATAAAGAACGATAATAAAGAATAGATAGTTGACAAAAGACGAAGCAGGACCGAAAACCTAATATTTAAAGAAATTTATTTTGCATTGTTATTAAATGCCGTGTGAAACACGTGAAATTACTCGTTTCATTAGGTTCCCTCTCAATGGATTATACGTGTATATACCGTGGATACCGTGAGAAACATATAATGATTAAATACTGTACTGTACGTGTTTTATTATTCGTCCTATTTTCGTATTCTTGAACGTAGGCACGTGCTGCGCATGCGCGCAACCACCGCGCACCAATCGTTTCGAAATTTAATCTTTTCGAACCCGAGTTTTAGTTCGTTAGAAAATAAAGCGCGTCGAGGCCAACCATGTCAGTGACAGTTTCGATCTTTCTCGATATACGCTTTGAATGTAAGATAATTGTACAATATTTAGCGGAAAGAATTGGGAACCAGTTTGTACAATTACACACTCCGATATTATGGCCTTCGGCCAGAGATTTATCTTGTTTCCTTTGCAATAAAACAGTCTGTTGTTCGAGGCCATTGTTTTCGCATTGTTCCAATTAATTTTGATCGCGTCTTCTTCTTTAGCGATCATCAATAGTGTGCAATGATGTTTTCGAATTTCGATTATCGTCCGGATCGCTACAACTTGTATACCGCTCGCTTAGGACAAGTCAAAAAGTATATATATAAGATTTCTATAAGATTTCGATTAATTTAATTTAATAAAATTATGCACGTGATAATTTTTTTGTGTATCTGTGATCTGAGATAACCTCATTGATTCACCTCATCGATTTTTAATAATAATTTTCTATAGCAAATTTTTATCTCATTCTTCCGTTTTATTTATTTATTTATTATTCAGCTACTTAAATTATATAATTTATTGAAAAAAAATATATATTTACAAAATATATCACTCATTTCATTAATATCGATAAGAGAAACGGTTATTACGTTATAAGTAATAACGATTTTTAATCGATCGATTTGTCCATGAATCATTTGTCAAAATTATATTTAACAAATTTATTATTAAATATTATTTTTACGTTGATTAAAATTTTAATCAAATTTTTTACGCCTGAGACCAATGTTTACGACACGTTGTAATATATCGATTGATAAATTGACTGTCCCAGAGCTTACCGAAGCTAAATAATTATAATGGCGGACATTTTTCAAAAATACATTTTACATATACGTCACAATCACGCATCTGTTCTTTAAATACTAATAGTCGTTGAATTCTTGACTAGATTTCGTTTTTGATTTTCATTATGTTGACGGGCAAGATCATTTGCCAGGAAAAACCACATATACAATTCTGGCAACACTTCGAGACAAGAAAGTGCAGCTATTATTTGTACCGATGTACCAATTCCTTCGCAAAACATAAATTATTTGATCAACTTCTGAAACAATTTTCAAGCTTCTTACAGTACACGTTTATTCGCTATGCGCTTAGAGATTTAGGGGGATTCGTAATTCGGGACGGATCGGAAAAATTCGGGCAAGTTCGGGCGAGGTTTCGATAGCTGCGTATTGCGCAGAATCTTGACTCTCGCTCGACTGTGCACAAAGCATATACGGACAAATAATCGAATACAATTGATTCGAAACATTGAAATTTAACTTAATTAAGAGAAGATGAAATAAAAGAGTATAATTTGTCCTTAATCCTTATATGTACATATATATATAGAATTATTGAAATTAAAATAATTTCAAGACTTAATCGAAATTATACATTTCTAACTTCTTATATATATATTGTACATTGAAAGCGTCAAGTATTCTTCTCGAATCCAATGAGCCGAATGGATTTTCAATTCTTCTCCGTTTCCTTTTTTTTTTTTTTTTACTAGCCGTCGTATTCTACGGTGATCGTTATCAACAAAGATAAAACAAGTATAGAATTTTATGTCCTTGACAGTTATATACTCTCGCGTCCAGTCCCTAAGGCTGTTGTGGACTTTTAACGAATAAATATTATTACATTTTACGAGTAACGGAACATAATCTGGCGGATAATTGTAAATTGCAGAAGACATCATCACAAATCGCGAAAATACTCGCTCCAAGAGGATCCACAATGGAGAAAACGATCGGGAGCTGGTCTCCCGGATGGGCCTGGTGTGCTTGCGAGGCGAGTCAGCGTGCAACCGGAAGAGGCGAGCACCCTTCAAGAATTGGACATAGACGACCTGGAGTCGCACAGGAGCGACGATCCGCGCGGCATGAGGCGTCACAAGGCCGCTCATTCGACGGTCCAGATAGGGAGGAAGAAGGAAGGTGGCATACCCCATGACACCTTCAAAAAGATGTACGACCATTCCCCGCACGAGGTGTTCGTCCAATTGGACGAGCTGTACGGGGTGGGCGAGGAAAGGGAGTGGAGGGAGACGGCCAGATGGATCAAGTACGAGGAAGACGTGGAGGAGGGAGCGGACAGATGGGGCAGGCCCCACGTAGCCTCCCTGAGCTTCCACTCCCTGTTGAATCTCCGTAGATGCCTCGAGACGGGTGTGGTCCTCCTCGATCTCGAGGAGAAGGATCTGCCCGGCCTCGTGTACAGAGTGGTCGAGCAAATGGTGGTCGAAGAGCTGATCCTACCGGAGGATAGGCCGGTAGTGATGAGGGCGCTGTTGCTTAGGCACAGGCACGTCCACGATCACGATCGTGGATTCCGTTTCGGCGGGAAACGGAATTACGCCAGCTACACGAGCTTGCAGGTAATTGTCCTTGTGCCGAGAGAGAAAGCGTTGCTTCCTTTTCTTCCGTTTATTATTATTATTATTATAAGTGTGACAGCTGCTCGAGAGCACACTCGCCTATAATTAACGATATTATACTACTCGATGAATGTGCTGTATATATTTCGTAATATATTCTCGTACGGTTTCCCCCCGAATTGAAACGTTGATGGAACACGATATTAGGGGAGAAAAAAAATATATATACATACATACATATTAGCTTTAGAT
This sequence comes from Apis mellifera, assembly GCF_003254395.2. NCBI lineage: Eukaryota > Metazoa > Arthropoda > Insecta > Hymenoptera > Apidae > Apis > Apis mellifera. Next base: position 2,791,329 of record NC_037648.1, read on the forward strand.
ATCGGTCGTGAAAAACGTTGTGTACCGCATGGAAACGTGCGAGCGTGACGTTCGATCGATATTTTTTTTTTTTTTTTTTTTTTTGTTTGCTGCTAATTACGATATTAACCGTACGTGGTGATCGATTTTTAAAGCTCAACTCACGTCCAATAATCCAATAATTTTCCGACCCTTTGATTGAAATTTTCGCAATTAGAATGTTTTTTGCGCTGAAAGGAAATGTTTTTTTCTTTTTTTAATATCGCTAAAAAAAATATATATACATATAAAAATAAAAAAAAAAAAAGTTTATCGTGAGAAATAATCAATAGAAATCCGTAGAGACGGGAGGCCTGACTGACGGTGTGTCCTAATGTTGTTTCCACAGTCCGTCTGTCTGGAGGAAGAGGACGCTGCGCGGGAAGCCTCTGAGAACCATGTAACCCAACATGTAAATCTCTCGTTTCCCGACTTAAAAAAACGCAGAATTTACAACTTTTTACCGCTAGTTTACGGCTTGCCCACCATTCGATCATATATACAGATTGTTCAACGAAATTTTAAGAAACCATTCCTTCCAAGCCGTACGATAAATAAGACGAAAATCAGAAACAAAAAAAAAAAAAAAGAAAATTGTATTCTCGGCTTTGTTTTTTTTTTTTGACATTTAAAATTTCGACGATTAAAAATATTTTAGTTAGATCAAAAGACAGTTGTGTAATTTTTTATTTTTGATTTTTTGCGCTTATTTCACTTCGAAGCGAATCGTTTCTTTCAATTTTTTGGACGTCTGTAGCTAAGCACCCTGTATACATATATAGAATGTTAATATATTCTTGAAAAAGTCTTTGGAAAATCGATTCTGGATACCTAGAGACAAATATAAAAGAGAGAGGGGGATTTAATAAATGTTGATCAAAAGAATAAAACAATTATTATTTAACAAAAAGATTTTTATTATCGGAGGAAAAAAAAAATAAATATTAAAAGTTTTCTTTTTTTTATATATACTATTAAAAATCTTTAAGCAATATCTTGAGTAAATTAAAATTTTCATTACGCCGTGAGCTCGAGAGGCTCGGCTGGACGAGTGTCACCTGCAATACGGTGTTGCCAACCGTATATGCGGATTGCCTGTCTACAGGCGTCCCTCTACAGGCGCAAACTTCAATCACTCGAATATAACTTAAACAGTCGTCCACGATCGAAATATTCTTCTTCGAATTCAACTTTTTTGTATTTGTTTTCTACGGGTAAAAAATCGATTCTTTTCGATGTTTTACTTATTGCGAATATATTAATTACTCTATGCATATACATATACATATATATATATATATACATATTATATACCGATTTTTTCGCATTAACATTCTCTCGGCATGAACTTACAGGGAAAGTGAGTGTGTTTTCCCAACTTTTTCTTATCGCTTCCCTATCTTCTCGTCTCTTGTGTGTATCGAGAAAACGTCTCACACGTGGATACACGCACATCGTATATGTATATTATGTGGAAGAAATCGTTCAATGTCCATCTTCGTGTACGGATATATATATAGATATATTTATACATTATACGTATCGAGTCACAATAGTAAAATTTTTTTTCTTTTCCTATTGTTGTTTGCGCGCAATAAAACTATATATAGCGCTATACATATATATAGTTAGTTTTAGGGATAGTATCGTAGGAGAATGGCAATTTCGCCGGCTAGCTCGTAGAACTGTACCTTATTCTGTATGATTATTGGTATATAAAGTGACACCTGTAAGTCCATGGGTATATGTCGTTCCCCTTTTGGCTTACGTTTTTTTTCTTTCTTTCTCTCTTTCTTTTTTCCTTCCTTTCTTTCTTTCTTTCTTCCTTCCTTCCTTCCTTTTTTGTTTTTTTTTTGGTTTCATGTTCGGCAATTGCTACAAGCTTCTTAATATTAATTTTTTGGTATTTGAAGTATACGAATACACTGGATACACTGACTATTGGTCGTAATCTCGGTGTAATCTCTTTATCGTACACTTTGATCGTTACTTCGTGATCGCACTTTCATTCATTGGCAATTATCGAATCGATGCTATTTATTCTCTCTTCCTTTTTCTTTCTCCCTCTCTATTCGTCTCTCTCTCTCTCTGCCCTTTCTCCGTCCATATGTGTCTTTCCTCTTTGTTGTCGTTGTTGCATTACGCAGAGTAATTTCTCGATTCCTTAAGTTTAATGATTCGTTCTAGAATTTTTTTCCTTTCTTTTCTACGGAATTTCGCTTACTGTTGACACCACTTGAAATTTAAGTAGCGTTTGATCCTAGAAATTGTGTATTTCAGAGTCGGGTATATATATATGTGATTTTTTTTCCCTTCAATTTTACAAACAAAGAGAGGCGGATCCTGGATAAATTTATTCTACTTTCTACACGATTTTGTACAGCAAGTTTGCACGGACAACGATCGCAGAAACGGGATATTGGGACGGTATCCCAAGATAAGCGTTTTTGAGAATTGTTGCAAATATGAAGTCCTTCGAATTGATAATTCCATTCACAGAATGCGCAACGGTTAATCGTATTTTTGTAAATGGAAAAATTTGACGAGCCGCTATTGCTGTCGTTAATTAATAAACAATTTAATTAGCATTATTTTATTTTTTTTAGATACGATGAAATATTTGAAATTCTTCTTTTGAAATTAAAATAATTATATAAACTTCTAAAAAATAAACATTTCAAAATTGGATGTTGGACAAAATATTTATTCCAGATTTAACACGACGAGAAATATCGATTTACAAATTTATTTTTGATTTGTTTTCAATGTATCTTTTACTCGACTCGTGCGTGAAATTTCTCTAAATTAAAACAAAGAATTTATAATTATTTATATAACAAATAATTGGGAAAAAGTTATTATTCGTTATTTTTAACGAATAATAATATTCGTACGAACATTATTATTTTTAAAAGTACAGAGAAATCCAATAATTTTGCTAAAAAAAATTTCTTACTATTTTTTCACTAGTAAATAAAATCGAGAAGATTTCACTAGAAATAAAAATCGATATCTCTTTTGAATATTTTTCGCAAAACTTCGATCTCAATTCTTTTCTTTTCACTTGATATGAAACGTTTCCTCAATTTCTCTTTTTTAAATGGAAAAAAAAAATTGTTGCAAAGATTCAGCATCCGCCTCTACCCGAAGGAGTCTCTCTCTCTCTCTCTCTCTCTCTCTCTCTCTCTCTCTCTCTCTCTCTCTCTCTCTGGCTTGTTCCGATTAGGGACGGAAATCCTTTCTTTTTTTAATTTTTTTTTTTTTTGATTTTTTTTTTCTTTTAAATTTTTTTTTCTTCTAATTTTTAAACAAACCTCTGCCTGGTCCAACGCATCGTATGCATATACATTTCGAAAACGGTGGACCCGTTCCTCTCTCTATACTAACTGGTGTTCCTGTTCAATGTTCGTGTAGAATCTGAACGACACGAAACCGAAAATCGTGTCGTCGAACTTGGCCCTGGACAGCAATCACACGGTGGTCGATATGAAGGAGGAGTTGACGTACACGAGCAGCAACGAGGATCTGAAGAAGAGTCACAACGATTACATATTGAAGAGGATCCCTGCTGGTGCCGAGGCGACGGTCGTCCTGGTCGGTGCGGTCGATTTTCTGGACCAACCGACGATCGCTTTCGTCAGGCTTGCCGAGGGTGTGTTCATTCCATCGATCACGGAAGTCACGATACCAGTAAGATTCATGTTCACGTTGCTGGGGCCGAGGAACGCTGATCTAGATTATCACGAAATCGGTAGATCGATCGCCACCCTAATGGCCAATACGTCGTTCCATAAAGTCGCTTACAAAGCGAACGAAAGACGAGAGCTTCTTTCCGCGATCAATGAGTTCCTGGATGATTCGATTGTTCTGCCCCCTGGAGATTGGGAGAGGCAGGCGTTGTTACCTTTCAGCGAGCTGAAGGCGAAGAGCGAGGCCATCAGGAAACGGAAGGCCAAAGCGCTCGAAGAGAAGAGCAAACCTATTCAAAGCGAGGCCGCTGTCAAGAAAGGTAAATATATATATATTTGTTATTCAGCGTTTGGAAGGACGTCCCGCCGGAAGGATTGGCTGGATTCTCTGTCGAGAATCTTGTTCCAAGAATTGATTCTGAAGTAGTAAATAAATATGTAAATTAAAAGATATAAATCCAAAAAATAGTTGAAAATGTTTGTCGAGTTATGAGCAAGTTGAAAGTGCCTGTACTTGGTATCAACATTTATATGATATAAAGAAAATTTTTAATATTTTTCACTTACTTTCATTTATATAATTCAATGTAATATGTTACAATGTACTATATTGCATTAAAGTTTGTAGATAATTAATTTTATAAAATGATGAGTTATGAGCAAGTTGAAAATGTACTTGGTCAACATCAACATTATATGATATAAAGAAAATTTTTAATATTTTTTATATAAATATAAACATGATATTCACTTACTTTCATTTATATAATTAATGTTATATATTGCATTAAAGTTTAGAGATAGTTAATTTTATAAAATGATGAGTTATGAGCAAGTTGAAAATGTACTTGGTCAACATCAACATTTATATTATATAAAGAAAATTTTTAATATTTTTTGTATAAGTATGATATTTACTTACTTTCATTTATATAATTCAATGTAACATATTGCAATGTATTATATTGCATTAAAGTTTGTAGATAGTTAATTTTATAAAATGATGAGTTATGAGCAAGTTGAAAGTACCTGTACTTGGTTTCAACATTTATATGATATAAAGAAAATTTTTAATATTTTTTGTATAAATATAAACATGATATTTGCTTATTTTCATTTATATAATTCAATGTAACATATTGCAATGTATTATATTGCATTAAAGTTTGTAGATAGTTAATTTTAAGAAATGATAAATATTTAATTGAGTGCACAAGTTCTCTGTCCACAGGTATTTTTAGCTAAAAAGTTAAATTTCTTTATAACACAGTAAATGAATGTTAAAATTTTTTAAAGATCACTTGACAATTGATCAAAATAGTCATTTCTATTATCGTTGCATTAAAGTTTTTAGATAGTTAATTTTATGAAATGATAAATATTTAATTGAGTGCATAAGTTCTCTGTACACAGGCATTTTCAGCTAAAAAGTTAAATTTCTTATAACGCAGTAAATGAATGTTAAAATTTTTGCATACAAATTTTTATTTCAGTGTTTAGATTGGTAAGATCACTTGACAATTGATCAAAATAGTCATTTCTATTATTATTAAATTTTTTAGAGAGTTAATTTTATGAAATGATAAATATTGAGTGCACAAGTTGTCTGTACACAGGCATTTTTAGCTAAAAAGTTAAATTTCTTATAACACAATAAATGAATGTTAAAAATTTTTAAAGATCACTTGACAATTGATCAAAATAGTCATTTCTATTATTCCAAAAATATAATGATGTTAGAAATTGGGGAAAAAGCCTTTCTTGTCCTTGTGCAGGATTTCTTCTTGGCAACGCGTATGATAATGTAGGGAAAAAGAAATATCAAGGGGAAAAGGATCGTAATAACGTATTATTTACATTTCATTTTCGTAGCTCTTCTTGCTGGCGAAGAAGAAAAGAAACCTCCCGACGACGATGATCCACTTCGAAGAACCAAACGTCCATTTGGTGGTCTCATCAATGATATCAAAAGACGCTATCCTTTCTATCTGTCCGATTTTACCGACGGTTTGAGTTCATCCTGTCTAGCAGCAGCCATTTTCATGTACTTTGCTGCCCTCTGTACAGCCATCACTTTTGGCGGTTTGATGAGCGACAAAACGCATAACGTTATCGGCATATCCGAGACCCTTGTTTCTGGCTCCTGGACCGGAGTGGTGATGGCTTTATTCTCCACCCAACCTTTAGTCATCATTGGCACGACTGGCCCTTTATTGCTCTTTGACGAAAGCTTGTACAACTTCTGCCTTGCGAACGAATTGGAATTCTTAACCGTGAGAGTTTACGTTGGAGCGTGGATGGGAATCATAGCTCTGGCGATCGCCTGTGTCGAGGGATCCGTGTTGGTCAGACTGTTCACACGTTTCACCGAAGAAATTTTCACAGGCTTAATATCCATCCTTTATATCGTTGAAACGTTTATCAAGCTGTACAATTATTTTGTGAAAAATCCGTTGCTCGACGAGTACAGTTTTATTCCCGAGACGAACGAAACATTTTACGAAGAGCCGTTAAATGTTACAGAGATCGACATTGTCTCCCCAAAGACTGGTGAGACGATTGGTATCCCATTGAGCAAACCTCAAACTTTGATACCAGCGCACAATGCGGCTGGAATATTGATAAATCAACCGAACACCGCCCTTATGTGTACCATTTTGTGTCTTGGTACATTCCTCGGTGCTTATTATTTGCGCATCTTCCGCAACAGTCATTACCTCGGACGAAGTGCCAGAAGAGCTTTCGGTGATTTTGGCGTGCCCATCAGTATTGTTGTATTTGCGTTGATCGATTATCTGGCTAAAGTAAAAACGGAGAAATTATTGGTCCCGGAAGGTTTAACCCCTACTCTACCTGGTAGAAACTGGATCGTATCGCCCGCTGGAGTGCATAAACCTATTCCTCTTTGGATGGCCATGGCTTGCATCGTGCCAGCGTTGCTGGTTTACATTCTCGTTTTCATGGAAACTCAAATCTCCGAGTAAATAACCTATTTTTCTTTGCAATTCATTATTTAGAATAGGAATTATTATTTTTTATATGATTTTGATATTTTCAAAATATTAATTAATTTTCATTGATTAAACTTAAACTTAAACTTAGTCAAAATCTAATTCAAACTCTTAATCTCGAATTTCTTAACGCACGATTCTAATACCTAACCTAAATATTGAAATCGTAGTATCGTACGTTTTATTTGAGATATCGAGATGATTCCTATTTTAAATTGATTATCGATTTTATATAATTCCACGATTATCTTATTTCTTATTTTATTGTAAAATAATAATAATAATAATTCTCATTGATTAAACTTAAACTTAAACTTAAACTCAAAATCTAATTCAAACTCTTAATCTCGAATCTATTTCTTAACGCACGATTCTAATAACCTAATAACCTAACCTAAATATTGAAATCGTAATATCGTACGTTTTATTTGAGATATCGATTCCTATTTTAAATTGATTATCGATTTTATTATATAATTCTACGATTATCTTATTTCTTATTTTATTGTAAAATAATAATAATTTGTTTTGTAGGTTAATCATCGATAAGAAAGAACGAAAATTACGAAAAGGCAACGGCTATCACATGGATATAGTAGTAGTGTGTTTGATGAATGTCGGTTGCGGTTTAATGGGCGCTCCTTGGTGTTGCGCCGCCTCCGTTCGATCATTAACACACGTCTCGGCGGTGACAGTTATGTCCCGTACTCATGCGCCCGGAGATAAACCGCACATTGTCGAAGTAAAGGAGCAGAGAGTGAGCGCTCTGTTAGTTGCCGTGTTGATTGGCGTGAGCGTGTTGATGGCGCCACTTTTGCGACGCGTACCAATGTCCGTCCTTTTGGGGGTGTTTCTATACATGGGTATCTCGTCGACGAACGGCGTCCAACTGTTCGATCGTGTGAAGCTGTTCTTCATGCCGGTTAAACACCACGGCACGGCCAATTACGTACGGCGTGTACAAACGTACAAAATGCACATCTTCACCCTCATACAAATTTTGTGCCTGGCCATACTGTGGATTGTGAAAAGTACCAGGGCAGCCTTGGCACTTCCGTTCTTCCTGATTCTTATGATACCTTTACGAGGTCAGATGAACCACTTTTTTACCGCGGCAGAGCTACGGGCACTCGATAGCAAAGGATCGGAACACGAGAGTACCGAGGATGAACCAGATTTTTACGAGGAAGCTCCGTTACCTGGTTAGATAGTGCCTTATTCGACTTGTCCGAAAAATATACCTCTCCTCTCTTCTCTTCCCGCAATTGTTTTCTTCCCCAACTTCTTTTTTTCCATTTTTCTTTTTTGTTTACAAAAGGATCACGCTTTCTCCGTTTACATTATTGTTCAATGTATCAAAACGATTCTAATAATACTATTAGCGCAAATTCTTGAGAAAAGATCTCTATTTTCGTGAAAGAGCAAATGTATGTATACCAAATGAATTAAGAGAGGATAATGAATTAAGGACGTAGATAAGGGATAAAATAAAAGGATTTTGATTCTCAACGGTGGTGTTAACTCGTGTTATTAAATTCGTAAAAATTATTTTGTACTACAAAATTTGTAAATAATCAATAATGACAGAGATTAGAACAGAGATGAAATGAGAAAATGTATTTTATTGTGCATATATTGAATACGTGTAGGTATTTGAATTATTAACATTTTATTAAATTAAAAAAAAGCATGTATATGTAAAAATTACTATTATTGAATTATTAACAAGGATTACAGACTGATTGAAATTATGGTATAATTTTTTTCAAATAGAAAATAATTTATTATGATAAAGTAAAAGAAGAAAGAATATTCAGTACCTACATTTTATCTGATATATTCATAATCAAAGCTTAAAATTCGTTTCATCTATTTTTCGATTCGATGGGATAAAAAGGTGCCTCTACAGAATGGTGATGAACGACACAATTGCTCAGGAAAAATTTAGGCGTAAAGGCACGAGATACGAGAGTGCCAAATCAAAAAGGTCATAAATTACAAAATGGTGCTGGTCCGTCTATATAGAGAAATAACGTAGACGAATTTGAAAACTAAATCTTTTATAAGAAAATTGTCCGAATAGTTATCATTAGCTGTTCTCATCGATTAATATATTATAAATCTAGTTTCTTTGGGACCGTAACAACTCGTTTCGTGCGAAGAATTACAATCATTTAGCAATATTCGATAAATGTGTGCTTTAACATTATTTCCTTAGATGAAAATAATAATTTTATAAATGTCTCAAAATTGAAAAACTAATTAAATTTTACAAAACTAAATAATAACAGATTTCATTATATTTTCGACATGTGTACTTAAAAGTAAAATTTATTATATCGTCGATTATAAACTCATCTTTTTTTGAAATTACTCTACTTTTTTTAATAAAAACTTTCCATAAACGCTTTATTATATAAAAAAAAAGAAAACATCATATTTATATATATAAGCCATTATATAAGACAACTCTTTAAATCAATCTAATTATTATAAATAAGATTTAAAATTCAATAGTACGTTTTCATGCAATAAAAAATATTTACATGTTATTTATATTATATAAATACGTATTCTTTTCTTTTCTAAAAAATTGTAATGTTATGATGTCATGAAAAAATGCCTCAATTTATAATATTCTCTTTTTATTCTGTTTTAAAGAATATATATTTAATTTTAAGAAAAAGAAAAAACAAAAATATTTAAATGATAATAAAAATGGTACATTTAGAGAGAAGTACCTGATATCGATGAGACCGATAACAGAAGAAATAGTTTTTTTGGTTCGAATAATTTAAAAAAAGTTTAACCCATAATTAGTTCAAACAGCGTTTATTTAAATTTATCATCGTATTTAAAAATAATATATAAGCAAAATTAAAGAATTATGAAATAATCTTTTCTAAACGTTTAATTAATATTTTATTTCTGTTATAAGAATAGATCAGTATTGATAACTATTTTACGATAACTATTAATTTTACAATAATAATTATTATTCCAAATGTAAAATTTCACAATTAAACAAGACCAAGATATATAATAATGATAATAATAATGTCATCGTATGTTAAATACGTGCAATAAAAAAGAAAAATCACTAAAATGAATATTTTAGATGCTATTATGAAAGAGAAAAGACATTCTATTTTAATTGGTTAAAATATTTTGCTAATCCGCAAGAGTACTTTATTAAAAATCATCAATCCTAATATAGTACATAAAGACAAAAATATAATCGCATTACTTATTATTACTTATTTATACAAAAAATACAAAAGCTATGAATCGAGAATATTGTGCTGCATAATTGTGATAGAGGTCCAGAATTATTATAAGAACAAACGTTAGCAGTACTTATGAGCATATACTAAAGCATGAAGTTTTTAACACTGAATTTCATTAGATATACCTAATACATTAACACGTTATTATATACATACTACTGATATTACCTATATTGAAAGATTATCAAGATAAGTATGAATTGTTATGAGTTCATAAGAAAAAGAATTGTACATAATCTAGTTATCATACAGTATTAAAAAGTAATAATTAGTAATAGATTCTAGTAGATGATTTATGCCTTATATTAGACAAACAAATAAATATATTATTTCCTCTCTATTTTGTAACTTTTTAAAATTATATCCTTACAATACAAACATTTGTAATCATTATAATATTAACATTCTTATACTTTTGTGTTTATTCATTGTCGTATGATTGGTGTTTACCTTTTTAATGTTTACTTAAAATTTCTGACATATACAAAGTAAAAAATATGTGTTTTCATTATGTTGTCCTTAAATATTAAGAAAGTACATATTCTTAAATATTAAGAAAGATAAAAAGATTGTTCTTGTATAATATATACAGTATAAAAATGGCTTCACCTCAAAAATTAGCAAACAAATTTTATAGAATTTCACCACAAATATTAAAAAATGATAAAAGGTAATGCAATAATAAAATAATTTAATGCATAAATTAATTCATTTTAAATTAATATTTATATATTATATCATAGAATATACTTAAGTCCAAGAACTCCTATAAAAAATGTTTATAAAAATAATATCGAAACCAAAAACCAATTATCTCCTTTTAATATTGATACTCCTAACAGACAAAAAATATTAAAAGATGGTTTTCCTATCAAATGTGGCACATTTCTAGGAAGCGGCGGATTCGGTATTGTATATAAAGCTTTGTATAAAGGTAAAACAATTTTTTTAATGTTTTTTTACTTTTAAACGTGGCATATTTAAATATTACATATTGATATCGAATAGGTGAACAAGTGGCAGCTAAAATAATACAAACAGAAAAATATTCTAATATGTTAAACAGTGAAAAACATGCTTCTTTCTTAAAACATTCCAATATAGTAAAAGTGTTAATGATAGAACAAGGTGCTTCTTTGTCTTTAATAACAATGGAATTATGTGGCACTACCTTGCAAAATCGTCTAGATGAAGCAATATTAATTAAAAATGAAAGAATTTGTATATTAAAAAGTATAACTTGTGCTCTACAATTTTGTCATAATGCTGGTATTGTTCATGCGGATGTCAAACCTAAAAATATTCTAATGTCCAAAAATGGTCAACCAAAGCTTACTGATTTTGGTAGTTCAGTGCTAATAGGTGCACCAAATGAAATTGATAAATTTTATGTATGTTTCTATTATATAATATGGTCTTTATTGCTTATTAGAAAGATTTTTTTCTTAGGGCACACCAGGATATACTGCTCCAGAAGTTATAAAACAAAATAGACCAACTCCTGCAGCAGATATTTATTCTTTAGGAATTGTAGCTTGGCAAATGTTATTTAGAAAATTACCATTTGCTGGATTGCATAGTCACACAATTATTTACCTTTCTGCGAAAGGGCATCGCCCTATAGATGATAATATTGATGATGAATTTAAAGGTACCTATAAAACGTTATATAAACAAATGTGGTCACAAAATATTACTGAAAGGCCTACAACCAATGAAGTAATAACTAAAATTGATACATTAATTTCTTCTTAATATTTATTTCAATTATTATCCTTATTTAATAGAAATTTTTATTATTCTATAGTAGATACGTATGAATTAATGATCAAATTTTGATTATATATAATACATTATAAAAGAAATCATCTTTTACGTATCAGGCATTTCTCCACCAGGTACAAGCTGCAACAAAAATATTATAAATGAAAAATATTACATAAAAGTTTACTGTATACGTTTAACAAATTAATAAATAATTTGAATAGCATTTATATTAAAGAAATTAATTTAAACTATTAAAAAAAAAAAATTATTAACCATTGTGATATTGCTTCCATTAAGTAATATTTGATCAAGTTTGGTGACTCTTCTTCCTTCCGGTGTTGCTTCGCTTTCTGTCACATCTTCGAGTAACATATTTACGAAATCGTCAAAGCCTAACAAAGTGCCCACAATTTCTTTATCATTTTTCATAATAATATGTATCCGAGAACCAATACATTTGTCGACTAATTCTAAAATTTAATATAATAAAGTAATATTACAATCAAAAAAAAGTAAGGTTAGAAATATAATGTAAACAAAACTTGTCTTACCTAAAGGCAATAGAGTTGATGGATTTGTACTGACAGAACTGGTCATAATGAAAAAGATAGCAAGATATTAATTAAAAATAAAAATAATACAGCACAAATTATTCTTTATTTCATCAACAAAAACTCGCTCTATAATGCGGTGCATGGAAACACCACTGGCATGCCATCTACATGGAACAGATAGAACAATCAATGTTCTAATATTCATTGTCGAATACCATAGATTAAATATAAAATAGATTTATTATCCAATTTATTTTTGTATCACATAAATGATATATAATAGATCCTAACATACAATGAAAATACAATTTTCCATGTTGAAGAAATTTCTGTTTATTTTTTTATTTTTATTATTTGATGTTATTTATTTAATTTTTAATATTATCAGATTTGGATTATTTAAAATATTGAAAGAGATCAATGTCAGATAATAAGAATAATAAAAACGAAATTTATTTAATCAATTCACTTCATTCTCAACTAAATAAGAAAATTCAGCATTTTTCAAAAGATGGAGTAACTAGTTAAAACAAATAAACAAATATAGACAAAGATAAATAATAGAAAAAAAATAAAAATAATATAAAAATTGACAATGTCATCTTTTGAGTTGACAAAACAAAAACATTTCTTCAAAGTTAGAATAAGTAATTGATTTTTAATTCTATACTTTTAAAGATATTTAAGAAAAGACGCTAAATCTCAATTCTTATTTTATTTTATCTTGTCTTTGAAGAGATTTTTTTTAAAATTCAAAAAGTAATACTGAAAATTAATTTTTAATTCATCTATTTTTTTATTTTCTTTTTTCTTCTTTTCTTTAAACTTAATATTTATTAAGTTTATTTGTAGTATTTTAAAGATAATGTAAATCAAAAATATAAAAATATATATAAAATATGTAATTTTTTTTCAATAATTTTTTCAATTAAAAATAATAATCTCTACTATTCTCTGGCAATATAATTGATTTATCTCATAATTAATATCAGTTAATTAATAATTAATGACAATAATTACAATAGCAATTACATTAATGTAATTATTAATGTAAATTAATATTAATGTAAAATTAAATTTTAATTTCAACTATTAAAATTACAATCATTTTCGATGAAAAAATACATGTAATATGAAATAATAAGAAAAAGAGGTTAAATGAAATTTTCGTACAAAACATAAATCTATTCGTCTATTCTTTATATTAATTGACTAAATAATTTTATTGTCGAAAATTACATGTAAAAATTCAATATTTTTGAAATAGATAATATCATTCAAAAATTATTAACAAATTATTTATCAATGTGACGAATTTGAGCAACTTTCCAAGAGATGGCGCTATTTTCACAAATCGTATTTTATATCACCTATATATATATATATTTTTATTATATTTTTTTATATATATATCATATGAATATTTTATATATACTTTTATATTTTTATATTTATATAATATATAAAATTTCTGTCTGCAATATTAGATATGTAAAAATTATTTATTTACGAAATATTAATATTTTTATTGCTATTTGATTCTATTAAATTCAAAATATATTGAATTTTGAATATTCCATAATCATTAAATTAAATTAAATCATTTTTAATCAAGGTATATTAAATCTGAATTTTTGTGCAATCGGTATTTCAAAACGTAAAACATAAAATTCCCTAATATAAAAAAAATCTATGCTTAATAATGATTATATAAGCTGACTTTAGATCAAAGATAATAATAAGTCTATTATCTACCTAGTCTATGCCACTGTTCACTATGATCATAAAAAGATACGTTTATTTGTCATGTAACAGTTGTCAAGTTGTTCTAGGAAGAAATATAGGGAAGTTACATACATAATTTTGCTGAACATGAAAGTCGGTAAAACAAGATTAAAATTTTGGACATTGGTTAAAGTAATATTATAATTGTGTATTAATTAGTTAAAAAATATTGAACTCAATAAATAATCATATTGTTATATCTTTATATTTTTACTAAGTGATCTAATAATCTTATGTTTTGTTTTCATTATAGTGTAACATGCTATATTCTATTGAACAATGCGTGTATTTATTTCAAAAGCTAACCTACCTAATCATTGAAGTTATGTTGTACGCAAAGTTATAAAAAAATAAAGAAATTCGATTCATATTACAATTTAAAATATTATATTTATTTATTATACGTTATGCTGTGCTTATTTCAATGGCGTTAGAAGAACAACAAAAAGAAAGCAATAATTCCAAAAATGAAAATTATTTACCGGAAAGAAAGGGAGAAGGTTGAAGAATTTTACCTGTGACCCATTTGTATTAAAAGAATGTTTTATTCAATGTCAATATATATCTATTGCGAACGCGCAAGAGCGCAGGTACACGTATATCCTTTCTCGCATGCCCCTTCCTTGCGAAAGGACAAAGCGGCTTTAGTTCCCGTTACGGCAGACTTCGGTTGTGGCTCGTGAAAGAAAGGCGGAACATTCGGAAAAATGTCTGCGAAGAGTATACTAAAGGAATATATGAAATAAAATCGTGTGATCAGTGTCTTGTGTATTCTTATCATTCAAAGTGGACAATCTTAGCTACTGGTGTGAATCGCGTTCACCGCGCATGGTCTGTTGAGAAGAACCACCCTTCTTTTTCTAATTACTTTAATTACAAAGACGAGCCTATTTGGCGTGTGTATTCCGTGTCCAGTGTTCCTTGAGAAATATAAGTGCAACAGAATTCATCACAGAATTCAACGAAAATGGCGACTTGAATTTTATCAACAATTATACTCGTAAATTGCTTCGTGTGATAACCGATTGAATAAATTCTTTTTGCAATCATTAAAATATAAGTTCATCCACAATAAAGATACGTCCTGTTGATTTTGTTAATGATACTTTCCTAATGATGTTTTAACATTCTTAATTCATAAAAATATATTTAAATCGAAGACGATCGGGAAAAAAAAAGAGATAAAAAAAGTGATGAGTTCAGTAATGTGTATTATCGTGCGAATAACGAATAGTTCATGCGGAGGTCCGTTACCTTTGCTATTTCGTGCGACGTTAATGCGTTCTTATTCTCATCAAAAATTAAGAAAGCGTATACCAATAATTTAACGGTGATTTTAATTGAATGTTATTATTTGCCGCGACAATTATGCCATCCTGTTTGAAAAAAAAAAAGTATCGAAGAGAAATCGTGCGCTAAGAAATATCAAGTGATGAACTAGAACGAGGAAGGAGACGATAGGAATTCTGGTTCGTTGCAAAAGAAGAAGGAATCGGAAGACGTGCTCGTGGAAGTGGAAAAGGAGCGCGAAGGAGTGCGACGAGCTGGTGAAAGAAGAGCGAAAGAGAGAAAATATCTCGGAGATGAAAATCGGTGGATCAGTGATTCTCTAGGGAGTCGAATAAGAGGTAGTAAGAGGAGAGCCAGCCCGAATGGGAGTAGCAAAGACTAGATCGTGGTCGGTTCCTTTGGGTTGTCGAGGTCGTGGCAACGAGGACGAAGGAAAAGAGGACGGCCGTCTAACCGGGTCGTGGAAAAATCGAGTATACAGTGATTCGGTGGAACGATGACAACGACAACTGGAAGATACGGTGCTATGGAAATGAGACATTCGAGAAGCGAGGATCTGCTCGGTGTGATCTCTGGCTCGCGATCCCCGAGTCCTAACGTGCCTCTGCCTAGTACCGCTTCCGAGGATGACCTTATCGCGGCCAGCGCCCTCCATGAGGCCACTGACACCACCATAAAACCAACGTGTCCCTTGTTGTCCTCGAGACCGGCCGGTTTTCCAGCGGATCGCATCGATCCTGAGGATTCTATCCGAGATATTGTCACCGAAAATGATCTCTACAGGTTCGTGTGAAATTTTCCTTTCTTGAAATATTTAACGTACTATTATTTTTTTATTTTACGTATATAATCTTTAAGCTTATGTTTATCGTATAGCTATTGACATTTTATCTTTTCTTGGAACAAAAATCTTTTAATCCGATTACTTTAATCAAAAGATTATTTTTATTACGAGAAAATTTTTTTTAAGTATATATATGATAAAAAAATTTAAAAACAAAGAAATTGATAACAACGAATAGAATAAAAATACATTATTTCTTGATAATTTATAATTTGTAATCGAATACTTTTTATTATCATATTTTAAAAAGATTAAAAAACTAATTGAATTCTACATTTTGCATGTGTGTTTTTTTTTTAAAATTTTATAAATTTTATCATTAGAGATTCTCATCTCACTAGATTAATCATATACATGTATAATATACTGTAAAATTATCAAGAGATAAAGCAAAAGAGAATTTACAAGATTAAAATCTGTAAATGTTTCTATCTCTTTTTCGATTAATTTCACAGATATTATCATTAAGTATCTCTATATATAATTCATACGTAATACGTTCTTCGAATTTATACAATTATCAATTCAAGTCACATGGATTTGATCTGATTCTAATAATTTAATAAATATAAAAAAA